>NC_050574.1:172926752-173537586 GCF_011100635.1 Trichosurus vulpecula
CCATGCTTTCTGAAATTACACTTGGGTGTGGCCAGCCTGGCATTGGTGCCCTCTCTAGTCACTGGGCATAATTCTGATTAGCCTAGGGGAATGTCTTCAGAAATGGAGGGA
Organism: Trichosurus vulpecula; assembly: GCF_011100635.1. Taxonomy (NCBI): domain Eukaryota; kingdom Metazoa; phylum Chordata; class Mammalia; order Diprotodontia; family Phalangeridae; genus Trichosurus; species Trichosurus vulpecula. The sequence goes on from NC_050574.1 coordinate 172,926,864, forward strand.
AGGCTAAAGAAGAAAGAGTGGGAAAAAAGAAAGAAACAAACAGGGAGGGGGGCAGCATGGAGAAAGAAGTGTGAGACATTTGTAGAGCAGAAACACATTCATTAGAGTTTTAATTGGGTTTTCCTATAAGCTGCCCTGCTTAAGTGAAAAGATGGGAGGAGAAAAGAAAAAGAATGATCATATGGATTTGGGGACCAAAGATAAGAGGGGGACAATTGACTGAGTACCCTGAAGAGTGGGAAACAGACAAAAGACTCAAAAAGGACTTTAAGTAGCATGAAATACTCCCTCAGTTCAGAGTTTAAAAATAAATTCAAGGAGTGAAGGAAGAGAGACTGGGACATCCAGGTAAAACTGCTAGAGCTGGGAAGAAGGCAACAGTAGGTTAATTGGTGGGGGAAGGAGAGAATAAGGGGGAAGAGCACCCAGGTGGTACAATGGATAGGGCACCAGGCCCTGGAGTCAGGAGGACCTGAGTTTAAATCCCACCTCAGACACTAGCTCTATGACCCTGGCCAAGTTGCTTAACCCCAATTGCCTCCAAAAAAAAAAAGTAGGTAAAATGGGCCTTGAGCTCAGGCTGTGGCTTCTTCAGTGGAGGAGAAGCCATCTGGTGGCTTCCTATTTTAGTCACTGTTGTGAATTAGGTACCAAGCTCAATTTATATGTGGCTGGAGTACAAGCGATGACATCGCCCCCTCTAAATTTCAGCCAACTGGGGGCCAGGTCTTGTCCCCTAACCCTAGTTACAGCTCTGGTGGGTGGGATTTATATGTTCCACTAACTTTGTGGGAGTGCTGTAGGAACAAAGAAAATGGGAGCTTCATTATACCTAAGTGAAAAGGTATGTCTATGAAAGCTTTGTAGTGGTGACCTGCTAACTCATACATTCATCTATCCCACACATCCCAAATGTCTGAGACTTGTGTGATGGAGATGCTGCCCACACCAATCATCAGGAAGGCCAGCTAAGTCTTTCCCTCTGTCCCCTGGTTACTTCACCCTCTCCCCTCCCTCCCACTTGGCCCATACCAAATCAACAAATCAATCATTTATTCACTGAGTCCCTACTGTATGCAAGATAGGGTGCTAGGCATTGAGAACCCGATCCTTGCACCTAGCACACATTTCCCAGCCGTATCCTGAACAAGAAGCTGCCAAATGCAGCAACCCCCACCTGCCCAGAGCTGAGACCAGCATAGCAAGGCCTCCCCTCTCTCTCATTCTACTTTGCCGGTAGGCAGATGAGAGCAGCAAGAAGGCTATAACCCATCGCATCTCACCACCCGCCACTGAAGAGACACAGGCAGAAAGGAGCACCTTGGGCTGTGACACAGCAATCCTGTGTGTGCCAAAAAAACGAAGTGTGTGTTTTGACAGCTGCTCCCCTGAATGGCTGCTAATGTAATCCACGGGTGAGAGCTCCCAGCGGATAAGTGGGTGACGGTATTATCAGCAGCCAGAGAGGGCTTTTTTTTTTTGTCTTCCAAGGGGCACAAAGCTTCATATGTTTCTGGTACTGATTTCCTTTGTTCCCCTAAAGAAATGAATCACTCCCATTTTTTCCATTCTCATTGCCACTATCCTCTTCGGAGCCCTCATTAACCCCCTCTCAGGACTATTCTAACTGGATCTTCTTGCCTCCGGGCTCTTAATTGATATTACTAAAGCACCAGGCTGACCCTGTCACTCCTTTTCTCAAAAAGGTTCAGTAGCTCCCGATTGCCTTGAGAATAAATTAGAAATTCCTCTGTCCTTTAAAGCCTTTCACAATCTGACACCAACTTATCTGGCTAGGCTGATTTCACAACACCCCTCTTGTACTCCGTAGGTTCTGTTCCAGCCAAATTTGCTACTTTCTGCTCTCTAGATACCCATTCCATTTCCAGCCTCCTTGCTTTTGTTCAAGCTGTCTCTCATCCCTGACTCATTCTGCCTCCTCTCTTCTTCTTCCCTCTTGGAATCCCTAGTACCATTCAAGGCATGGCTCAAGTGTCACCTTCTAAACAAAGAAAGCCCTTTATGACCTCTTCAGTTTTTAAGCGCTTCGCTCTCCCCAGAATTACTTCAGGCTTACTTAGAGACAGCAAAGTGTCACAGCATGCTGGTCCTAGGGTCAGGAAACTGAGGTCAACTGGTCTCAGATACTTTTTAGCCTTGGGACGGTGGGCAAGTCACTTAACCTCCATCTGCAAAGGAGTATAATAGCATCTACCTCTCAGGGTTGCTGTGAAGCTAAAATGAGATAATATTTGTTAAGCACTCTGCAAACCTGCACACTCTATGTAAATGCTAGTTATAATAATTGACTAAATTGTGTTCTATATTTCCTCATCTGAGTACATTTTTTTCCCAGTAAACGTTTACTCCCACAGGAATTGTTTGGATTTTTTTTAATCCTCATCTCCTAGCATGATGCCCGGCACATAGTAGGTGCTCAGTAAATCCTTGTCGAACTAAATTGTCTCTTAAATCCATCCTACATATCTTTTCCAGGGTCAAACTTAAAAACAAAACAAAAACAACAACTTTTAATAACATCGCTCTCTGGCTTAAAAACCTTTCTTTGATTCCACCCTGCCAACCAAGAAAGAGGAATCCATTCCAGGCAAGAGCATGGAAATGATTGATGAAGTAGCATTCCTGAGCAACAGCAAGACCACAAAGGATCTGGACCACAGAGTGCATGAAGGGAGCCTGAGGGATGGGAGGGGCCAAGTTTTAAAGGGCTATAATGCCAACCAGAACGGTTTATATTTGATCCTGGGGGTAATAGGGAGCCACTGGAATTTATTAAAAAATAGGAGTGACATGGGTTGCTTGTGCTTTAGGAAAATCCGTTTGGTCACTATACCAATTAGGAGACTGTTGAAGTGGTCCAGGAGAGAGGTAGTAAAGGACAGGATCAGCTTCTGCTCTGTCTTGCTTAGAGAATCTCGGTCTTAGAGTTGGGAGGGACTCGAGAGATTGTTCAATCCAATGCTCTAATTTTGAAGATGAGGAAATGGAAGCCCAGAGAGGAGTTGCCCAAGGCCCCAAAGCAAGGCCCAAAGAATGCCGAACATGTAGAGACCGATGCTGGGCGTGCTTGAGTAGTGCCCAGAATCTGGTAGATAATGGGACAAAGTGAGATTGGGAGCCTAATGTCATGTTGGGTGCAACATGCCAGGGAATGGGGAAGATGAGGAAAGGAGTGAAATGATTTTGTGACTCTCTGGCATCCCCACCTCTTTCCTCAGCTTCCAGGAAGCATGGAACCAAGGTCTGAGGCATACAACAAGGCCTCACTTCAGGGCTGTGAAAGATAGGATCCATTCCCACACAGAGGATGGGTCCCTTTGGCCTAACACCATGAGGAACAGGGAGGGCAGTGGACCATAAGATTGGGAGCTGTTGCCGCTTGACATAGGGTTGTTTCAAAGTCCACCATAGCTATTTATGAGCACAAGGGATATCCAGGGGCAGACTTACATTGTGTGATCAAAAGGGTTTATGGGTGTTTGGGGGCACTTTTTTTTTGCAAGGCAGCTGCCCCAGTAAAGGATTTACCAGGGCAATAAAACCAAAGGAAAGGGCCTAAATATTGTCTCATGGCAATAGCTCTCTATGTATACAAGAGTCCTGGGGACAGACATTTTAGAACAGTATTCTCCCGGGCCCAAACAACCTTTCTTGCCAAGACCCGAACCCTAATTCTACCTGGTTATTATATGTGGGCTTTCCTTGTATGTTGTATCATGTTGTAGCATGCCCTCAGATTGTGTTGAGATTGGCTGTCCTTACCATTGGAAGAGCCTCCCAATTCTGGAAAATGCTTGGGGGCCATTGAGAGAGCCCAGAGTAACTGTCCTTAGTTATAGAAGGGCTCAATCATCCTTCCAGTGGTAATACACTAAGTTCTAACGACTCCCATTGGTCAAACAATATGCATTGTCCTTAGTAAAAATAACTGATTAAAATTTAAACAATGTTTTACATATGTTCCCTCATTAGAACCTCACAATGACCCAATGATGTATTCTAGACGTTAATAATGTTCCCATTTTGCATATGAAGTAACTGAAGGTCATAGCATTAAAGTGACTTTGGTAATACAACTAATGGTATCATGACTAATGAGTCAACAGTATTTGTCCTGAAAAAGCTCACGTTTTAATATGGGAAACAACATACTGAGGAGTTTGAGGGAATGGAGGGGCTTAGGACAGCAAGTGGTTAATTGTGAGAACCAAGTGAACCACACTGATTCCATCTTGTGACTCAATTCTGGAGCTAGCTCAGTTCCCTTTTTATTCAATTATGGGTCTAATCCAAATTCTGTCTTGTAAGAAAACTTCATTCAATTTTGGGAATTGGGAGAAAACCTTATTGTGTTGTTTGAACCTAGCCCTGCATGTCTGGGAAGCTAGACCACTTCTATCTGTGGTTTAGAGACTTTTAAGCAAGGACCTAGGTTATCCTGACCAGAAACCAGGGCAGATCCAAAGACTGGTACAAGTTTTCTCACCCTTGTACATCTCAAGCAATTCATATATCTTATCTGAAAACTGGCCCCATACTGATCAGTCAATCATTGTTTCCATGTTCCTTTGGTTGTTCACATACACTTGCTGGGGTGGGGCAGGGGGGAAGAATTGTACCTCTTTGCTCTCCCCTTCCCAATTTGGAAAGTCCCTAGTCTTTTATCCAATTAGACATTAGATGACTTAATGTTGTATTGTTTCCTTTTAATTAATTGGCCTTATTTGATTAATTGTTTTTAATGTATAAAAGTCTGTCAGCCCCTATATTCCAGGTCCAGGCCTAAGTGAGAGTGTCTGGTTTATAGAGTTATTGATTAGCATAGCCTGATAAATTGAAATGCTTGGAAGATCAAACTTTTGTTTCTTCAGTCATTTCATCTTTCACACATCACAATGCACAATAAATACATGCATGCACAGGGGGCATACATGCATACATATACACATGAATGAATGAATGAATGAATGAAGCATTTATTAAGCATATACTGTGTGCACAGCAGTGTGCTAAGGACTACAGATACAAATCGAAAATTGAGAACATCCCTGCTCTCAAGGAGCTCCCATTCTAAGGCAAGAAATAAATCATATAGAAGGTTTCACATGAAAGTCAGACAGAACACTCCCATTTGTGAATATAGACATGTGTGTACATATGCATGCACATACGTGTATACACTTTATATGTATACACTTTACATGTATGTGTGAAATCTATATGTGCATGTTTGTTCTCATATACCACCAGTCTTATTTTACATTATTCTCCTTCACACACTCTGCATCTTATCTGAATAAGCCTTCTTGCTGTTCCTTTGGGAGGCAGGGAGGAATCTCCTGTCCATATGTCTTGGAACAGGTTGTTTCCTATGACAGGCATATATTCCTTCTGTACCTCTGATTCTTAGAGTTACTATCTACCTTTAAGATTGACTTCAAGTACGGTCTCCTACATAAGAAGCTTCCTGGCATCCCTACTGGCACGTTGTTGTTCAGTCATTTTCAGTAGTGTGCGACTCTTTGTGACCTCATTGGGGTCTTCTTGGCGAAGATACTGGAGAGGTGTGCCATTTCCTTCTCCAGTTCATTTTACAGATGAGGAAACTGAGGCAAGCAGGGTTAAGTGACTTGCTCAGGGTCACACAGCCAATGAGTATCTTGAGGCCAGATTTGAACTCAAGAAGATGAGTCTTCCTGACTCCAGGTCCCACTTGGTCACTCAGCTGTCCTCAAATTGCTCATAGCTCCCTCCAAATTCTACATTGTATATTTTTTGGTTTATATTTAGTATATGTATATGTGTTATATATGTGTGTTTCTGTATGTATGTGAATGTATGTATGTGTATGTTGTGTATAAATACACACATCTCTAGTATTTGTCAGAGATACAACTTGAACCCAAACATATCTAACTCTCAAATCAGCCCTCTCTCAACCAACCTACACTGCTTGTAACTGTTTAAGAGAATATGTAATATATGTACACATACCTTTAAATATACACATACATATGTATATGTGTACCTACACTCTTTCTCATATACTTATATATACATATACATACATATATACACATATATCCCCCAATAGAATGTAAGTTTCTTGAAGGCAAATATTATTTTGTTTTTCTCTTTGTATTACCATCACCTAACACAGTGCCTAACATGTAGAAAATAGTAAATACATGCTTATTGATCAGTTGACTGACTGAGTGATGTGGTCCAAGGAGCTCGGCTTTTACCAGTTTCTTCATGCTGACAAGCCCTAGAGGCGGCTCACTGCTGGGAAATCAAGCCTCACCGTCCATCCCTCAGCACCTCCCCTCTCCCCACCGCTTTCCCCTTTCCATCTCAATACTGCCAGTTCATTCAGGACCCTGTAGCCCCATTTCCTCCCAACAGCTCAGAAAGGCCCACACATGCATATTTTTCAACACAAATTTTCTCCTGACACAATATATTATATCTGCATTGAGGCAGGTTATAAAGTTAAAAGAAGCTTCAGGGGATGAAGAGAAATGAGGTTTACTCTCCTTGAGAAGTGGAGACACAGATCAGGCTGCTCTCCCAGGCAAACCCCTCTCCCTCCCCTGCCGCCTTTGCCAGTGAATGGCTGGGCGCCGTTTATGACTGCTTCTTCTCGGGGTTTCCGTTCAGCAGGCTCACTGCTACTTCCCACTATCTGCTCTATAGGAATCCCTTTTATTGTACTGCTTTAGTTTAAACCACCCCTATTTTAGAAACCACTGGAGCTTAGAAACCAATTTCCATGCTTATTTCTAAGCATTCGTGGCATTTAGGCAAGTTGTACACAAGCAGCCCATGAGCTTAATCATGGGAGAACTGAGCTCCCCACCTCAGAGGGAGGGCCGGAAGCAGGGACCACAGAGCTCTGGGCGCCGGCCGGGCCTCCTCTTTGCTGAATGTGCTGAATGGCTGTCAGTTTGATCTCAGAATCTAGGACTGTTGGAGCCAGAAGGACCCTTGGAAATGATCAAAGATCATCCCCTCATTTTACGGGTTAGGAAACTGAGGCCCAGAGAAGTGAAGTAATTTACAGGAGATCAAAGGAATTGTTCAGTCATTTTCAGTTGTGTCTATTCTTTGTGACCAAATTTGGTTTTTTTTGTTTTTTAGCCAAGATATTGGAGTGGTTTAGCCATTTCCTTCTGCAGTTCATTTTATAGATGAGGAATCTGAGTCAAACAGGGTTAAGTGACTTGATCAGGGTCACACAGCTAGTGTCTGAACCCAGAAACTTAAAAGACGAATCTTCCTGACTTTAGGTATTCTAGATAATGCACCACCTAGCTGCCCATATCAGAGGTACTTAAGCATGAGGCTTGTGAGAGACCTGGGGTCTCCCACCCTCCTGCCCAGTGTTCTTTCCACTGCTGCTTAAGATCCTGGCATGGACCTCTAATTTCCTAATAGAGGGAGCTCCTGGTATGGAAATTCCCTCCATCCACTGAAATCAGCAACTAGTCTATAACTTAGAGCTTTAGAGCAGGAATTCTTTTTTTTTTTTTGGAGGGGGGGAATGCAAGGCAATTGGGGTTAAGTGACTTGCCCAAGGTCACACAGCTGGTAAGTGTGTAAAGTATCTGAGGCTGGATTTGAACTCAGGTCCTTCTGACTCCAGGGCTGGTGCTCTACTTACTGTGCCACCTAAGCAGGAATTCTTAACCTTTTTTTGTGTCATCAAGCCCTTTCCTGAAAGGTCCATAGTGTAGCCTATGGACCTCTTCTCAAAATAATGTTTTTTAAATGCATAAATAAAATGCATAGGATTACAAAGGAAACTAATTTTATTGAAATAATAATCAAAATATATAAAAAGAAATATGTGCACAGATTTCATATTAAGAATTTCCACTTTAGAGGGTTGTGAGATACACTGAAAGAAGTTAACTGATATGTCTGTGAAAACATAGCTAGTATTTATCAGAGGTAAAATTTGAACCCAAGCCTTCCTAACTCTCAGGTCAGCCCTCTCTCCAGCAATCCATATTGCTTCTGTTTAAAAGAATATATATGCATATATATAATACACATATATGTATGTATATGTATATACATATGCTTACACATATATACACACATAAACACACATGTGTATACATACACAAATATAAATACAACATTTATTAAATGTCTAAGTGCTAGCGATACAAATAAGAAGAAGAAATATAGTCCTTGCCCTCAAGGAACTTACAATGTAATGGAGGAAGACAGCACACAAAAAAAAGCTGGAAAGGGAAGGGGAGAAACCAGAGTTCCCAGGCCACACTTTCTCTGGAGTTCCATCAAGCAGAGTTGTAGATGCAATGTGGAGAGTTAGCATATATTTAATAAAGCTATGTATAATTGTAAATATTTTGTCCAGACTTGTGATTTTGTGGAAATAGGGAGTTTGTGATAAGGGTAGCCCCTCTAACTGCTGCAGATCAGCCATTGTTTTACAACTTATATTCTCAAGAGAACTCTGTGACACATGGAGACTCGCCCCGTCACACACATGGGCAGCTAGGTGGTACAGTGGAGAGAGCACTGGGCTTGGAATCAGGAAGACTCCTCTTTGTGAGTTCAAATCTACCCTCAGATACCTACTAGCTGTGTGACCCTGGGTAAGTCACTTAACTCTCTTTGCCTCAGTTTCTTCATCTGTAAAACGAGCTGGAGAAGGAAATGGCAAAACCACTCTAGTGTCTTTGCCAAAAACAAAACAAAACAAAACTCAAACAGGGTCAGCAAGAGTTGGACGTGACTGAAAGTGACAGAACAGCAACACCTCCCCTGATCTCTACTCCACTTCTCTGGGGCTCAGTTTCCTACAACAACAACCAGAGTCATACACCTTGCATGTGTTTGAGGCAGGACTTTTGAATCTTCCTAACTTTGACAACAGTTGTCTATCTACCATACCATGCTACCTCTCCAAATGTAAGTCATTATTTTATTATATAGTGTCATACATTATATTGTATATTATATATTGTTTTTAAAAAAATAATTTCTTCATAGACAAAAAGGCAAATTCATTTAGCAGGGGCTGTGAGAAAAGAGGACCTGGACTGAGACCTAGTGTTACTTGCTAGCTTTTCTCAGTGAGTATGGGAAATCTTTTCATGATGAATTACTTGTTGAATTGCTCTCCTGTTTGCAAAGAAGCTTTTACCCACAAGGAGCACTTTTATTCATCCGCCATTCATTCAACAAGCATTTATTAAGTCCTTAATAATGCAAGGCTCTGGCAAGGTGTTCTATCTAAGCTTGCTCATTTTGAGATGAGGTGTCAGGTTGCAATAGAGGAACCATAGACAGTGGGCATGAGGTGAGGTTACCAAGCAGACCTGGAGGCTACCTGGAAAGCCAGCCCTGGATGCTCCTAACGTTGCCTTCTATGTGCCCAACAGTGCTTAGTTGGTGCTTACATACATGGTAGGGGCTCACTAAACTCCAACACAGTAGGGCTCTGGTATAAGAAGAAGATCAGTCAGCATGGCATTCGTGTGACCCTGGGAAAGACATGTAACCTTTCTGTGTCCCAGGCAATTCTAAGACTATGAATTGCACAAGAGTGACTGGTCTCCATCAAAGGAAGAAGGTACCTCACCGATAGTGCTTCGCAATGCTGAAATCATAAGTCCAATCTCCCCACCCAAAACATGCGCGCGCGCACACACACACACACACACACATACATGCACACGCACGTACACACATGCACACACATACACACACGTGCGCACACATGCACACGCACACACACGCGCGCACATATGCACACGCACGCACACACACGCACACACACGCACATGCGCACACACGCACACATGCACATACATGCACACACATGCACACGCACGCACACACATACATGCACACACGCACACACACGCATGCACACGCACGCACACACACACATACACGCACACGCACACACACATACACACAGGCACACACACGCACACACATGCACGCAAACATGCACACACACGCACACGCACACACATGCACACACACATACACGCACATACACGCACACACACGCACACACATACATGCACACGCACACACATGCACACACACGCACACACGCACACACACGCACACACATGCACACACACATACACACATGCACACGCACGCACACATACACACATGCACACACACGCACACGCACGCACATGCAATTATATGAGCTCTCCATATCTGGTAAGATGATCACATAATATTTCAGTGTATACACTTAGCATTATCGAATTCCTTACTTGAAGGAATTTATCAGTATGGTACTTGTCCTGCTGGTGCTAATTGCAACTCTGTGCCCTAGACAGGAGTTCTTAATCTAAGGTCAGTGAGCTTTTCTTGTTTGTTTGTTTTAGTAACTGTATTTCAATATAAATTGGTTGCCTTTGTAATTCTGTGTCTAGTATTTTATGCATTAAAAACCCCCACTATTCTGAGAATGGGTTCATAGGTTTCACCAGTTAATCAAAGGGGTCCATGATACAAGAAAGGTTAAGGACCCCTGTCCTAGAAGATGGTCTTCTATTTGCTAATGTGATTGAAAAAAATTGTCACTCAATATTAAACTTTCTGGTCAGGAGACTTTCCAGATTTAGCTATGCTAGTCCTTGGATGACAGACATCGAGTCTAGTACTAGGTCAATACTCAAAATCTATCAGCGCCTACATTCCTCTGGAATAGCCTTCAAGGGCTCAGTATCACCATCAACTATTATGAGGCATTAGAGTAAGATTTTAGTGAATTATATACTCAGGGAATAGCTAGGAATGTCCTATAGTGCATTAGGTTTTGCTATAGAAATCATGTAATCTGATGTATATATATTGATTTTTTTATATCCAGAGTAGGGAACACCTCTGGGAAAAAGCTACTTCACCAGAGTGTATTAGCAACTGTTCTACATCTTATAGATGTTTGGGGGCACAGATAGGTTAAGTGACTTTCTAGTCACCCATTCAGCGTGTAAAGCAGCAATCAAACTCTGTTTTTCTTGGCTCCTAGGCCAGCTTTCTATCCACTACCCTACAACTATCTCTTATATAAGGCTAACTCTCTCCGTCTCTCTGTTTCTGTCTCTCTGTCTCTCTATATCTCTCTTCCCTATCTTTTTCTCTCTTTATCCACATGTATATAAGTATATATACATATATACACATACATATATACACACCTAGATACAAAGAGAGATGTTATTAAACGATTACTCTATTCGTGAATGAGCACCTTCACTTTCTTATATCATGTGACTACCTCCTATGCCACTTCATCTACTCAGGAATTTCCAGGGGCACCATATGTCTGAATCTTCTTTTGTTCCACATTACCACCCACCTCAGAGGTATGAACTTGACATCTAAATTCAATTAAGCAAGCATTGGTTAAGTGTAGCAGCCATCACTTTTTAGTGGAAGGTCACTACTACTCCCCCAGACTACTGAGGAACAAGGGGGGAGAAAGAACATGTATACGTTAGTAGCAAGTATATAAAATGAGCTTGGTGACTAAGCTGTTTAAATGGAAAATATTGATGAAGGCCAGCTCCTTGTAGGGATAACAATAAAGACTACTTCTCCCACAACTCATGGGAGCCATGGCTCTGGTTGCAGCTGGGGGACTGGGAGGTAATTTGAGAAGGAAAAAAAAAGAACATTGGGATAGAGCGGAGGCATCTCAGGTTAACGGTTTGAGGAGTGGAGGCATTAATGATCATTTGTGGCCAGGTAACAAGTTCTTTCCCTGCTAGTAGGAGCAAAGACTTTATGGTCTGAGTATACCTTTTGGCCCTGGAGCTAAGGGTGATGAGAAAGGTTCCCTTTCACCCAGGTGACTAGACTTTCTGTCCAATTCCACCCAGCCTTTCATCATCTTTCATCATTGTACCCACAACATCTGGGTACAATATGTAACCAAAACTGGCTATGCACTAGAAATCTGTAAAGTAACATTGCAGATGGCTAAAGACAAGGCAAATATTCATGGGGAAAAGAAAAAAAAACAACAACAAAACCTCTGTTTTACTGTTTTGTCAAACAGTAGATCTGAAATCTTGACATAGGCTCAGTTTTATTTATTGGAGGCCATGTCCTGAAAGCCTCAAGAAAGTTCTATTTCTGTGATCCTTGGGTTAATTAACTAAACTCTTTGTGCCTCAGCTTTCTCACAGTTAAAATGTCTATACTCCTTTCACTAAGAAGCCCTTGTGAGGCTTGGATGAGATGATAATATGCATGAAATTCTCCTTACTTTATAAAGAACTATCTAAATGCAAGTTGTTAACATTATTATTTTCCACTTGTGTGTCTTGTTTGTTGCTTGCTGTTTCTGAATCTTAGAGTCACCAGATACCTATTGATCTAAGCAAATCTCTGGAACCTTTGTATGGCAGAAGAGCTCTCTTCTCAATTCCCAACTTTACCACCTATTAGCTGATTAGAAAACTGATCCCTCTTTCCAGGACTATTATAACAGTCTCCCTAAGATCCTGGCTTCCAGCCACTCCTCTTTCTAATCCATGCTCCACATAGTTGCCAATATAATCTTCACAAGTCTTACTGTGTCACTATTTCTGCTCAAGAACTATCAGTGGCTCCATATTGTTCCTTAGATAAAATATAAACTATTCAGCTTGGCATTAAAGCCTTTTAAAATCATTCACCAACCTACCTTTCTGATTTATTTCACATTACTCCCCTTAACAATTCTAGCCAGACTGTTTTCTGAATCAGGGATTCTATCTTACCTTTCTGCATGTCCATAAGTTGTCTGCCATGTCTAGAACATACTGTCTCCTCCTACTGCTTCTTAAAGTCACTGACTACCTTCAAGGTTCAGCTCAAGGGCCATTTCCTACTGAAACCTGTTTTCTTTAGCTCCCTAGTCGGGAGTATTCTCTCCTTCCTTAAATTACCATGCATGTGTGGGTTTACATGTTGCATACACTCAAAAAAATACAAGGTCCTTGAAGGTCTGCACTGTATTTTATTTTGTCTTTGGATCCCCCATCACCCAGCATAGTGCCTTGTACAAAGTAGTAGCTTAATAAATATATTATTTTGATTAATATTTGAATATTTATTTGTTTTATGGTGTATCACATCCCCTCCTCCATTCCTAATAGGAAGTAAGCTCTTAGAAGGCAGGGGTTGTTATTTCTGTTTCTTTCTATTTCCCACAGTGCCTGGCACATATTAGGTATTTAATAATTGTTTGCTGAATGGAATGGAATCCACTTTTCTAACCTTCCTTCAATTTTGTCATCCGTAAAAGATGAATTCCAATGTCTTCAACATCCCTTCCAAAGCTATTAGTGAGTGATTCTTTGTTTCCAAAGAGTATTGAGAGGGGTCTGAAACTCCCCCTTACTTATCCCAGGAGTTGGATCATAGCCCCAGGAGATTTGTTTAGCCAAATGAGGTAAGAGCTGTTCAGTTCTATGAGGCTGAAAATCTTCTGCCCAGGCTGTGTGGTAGCTAAGAAAAGGAGCCAAGTTCAACTTTTCCCAAGAGGACTTGAGGAAGAAGGAGGGGAGGGAGTAATGTGGAAGAAAGGAATATTGGCTCATAGAGAAAGGGAATTCCGTGGAAAACTGTACCTTTTTCCTCCTTACATACCGGGCTCATCAGGTTATTGTCTTACACTCTCTGCCATAGATCTCGTTTCTGAAAAAAGGAAATGAGTTAACCTGTGCCTCCGCCTGTGCTTGCTTGCATCTGTGCAACAGCGCGCGCTCGTGTGTGTGTGTGTGTGTGTGTGTGTGTGTGTGTGTGTGTGTGTGTGTTTGGGGGACGGACAGCAAACGGAGATGAAGGCTGCAGCTCTGCCTATAGCTCCTCCTGTCAGTGTCACCTGAACAGATAGTCAGCTGTCGCTCTGTTCCACCTGTCCCGCTGATTCTCTGCACTTCTGCTCTGAGGCCTCTCGGGACACTAGCTCTCTCTCTACGGGACTAAGCGTCCCTCCTCTGTCCTTCGTAATTAAGGACTGGCCGTGGCCGTCTCGGTGGCGGGGGGGGGGCGTGTTGGGGGGTGGAGGGGTGGTGCGCAGACGGGGCAGAAAGAAGATTGCTAGAATGGCAGGCAGGTTCGTGGCTAAGCCAGGCTTGGCATTTCTCCCACGTACCTGTAAGATAATTCATTCCAGTAAATCATCCAAAATAATTTGCAGTGAATATCAATTTTCTATGTGAACACCTCTCTGGCTGCACAGGAGCGTCTCAGTCGACACGGTTTCCTCATTTTGCTGATCAGAGACAACAAAGCCAATGGGAATAGGCAGGGGGAAAGAAAGGAGTCCCCAGGGGGGCAGGCACACTAGGGGAGGCTCTCTAGTTTAAATACAACTAAAGTAGTTCCGAAAGAAAGCCGTGATTACAGGCTAATTTTCTGCCTGCTTTGTATTGTGTCCTGTCGAAGATACGAACCACAGAAGCTTAGGGCCAAGAGTCCAGAAGTCCTCTCTCTCTCGCTCGCTCTCTCTCTCTCTCTCTCTCCCTTTCTCTCCCTCTCTCTCTCTTTCTGTCTCTCTCTCTCTCTCTCTCTCTCTCTCTCTCTCTCTCTCTCTCTCTCTCTCTCCACCTCTCTCTCTCTCTCTCTCTCTCTCTCTCTCTCTCTCTCTCTCTCTCTCTCTCTCCCTCTCCACCTCTCTCTCTCTCTCTCTCTCTCTCTCTCTCTCTCCCTGTCTCCCTCCCCCCCCCCTGTGTGATCCCCATTACCTTAAAAGGAGTCCCCTCACCATCCTGATTCCTCCCCTCTGGACCAACTCCAGCTTGGGGTTTACTATCTAAAATGTGGCACCCCAAACTGAACATAGTACCCTAGGTGTGTTCTGATAAGGGAAAAGGCATCTCAGTGAATTTGGAACATTATATTCAGTTCTGAGGACTATGGTCCAGGAAGGATGTTTGATAAGCTGGAGATGTTCAGAGATGACCAGCCAAGATGGTGAAGGCTTTGAGTTCATGTTATGGGGGTATTAGTTGAAGGAAGTAGGGATATTTAGCCTGTAGAAGAGAAGATTTAAGGAGGACATGATAGCTCTCTGAAAGTTTTTGAAAGGCAGTAATGTGGAAGAGTGATTAGATTTGGCCCCAGAATTTCCCAGAGATTATTGACAGTGGCTCAACAGTGACATTTCCAAGTTCTTTGAGGAACAGTTGAATACAATTTGTCTTTATCTTGTCACTGGGCCTCATTGAGGAAAGCCACGTGTTCTCTTGTAATCTTCATTTATCCTGGATTTGAATTATCTGTTAAACATTCTTATTTTTATTGTCCTATCTAAGATGATTCTTTTTGGTTAATGATTGAGCAGTTTTGTTTTCTCCTGTTATTTACAATCATTTTCACATTTACCCCCAAAAGCAGAGTTCCTCTCCAATATATGCCCATGTGTGTATATGTTTACACCTATATGTATGTATAATTATTTCCTCTTGCTACCATCACATAATTTAAATTTTAAAAAACCCACCCTATTATTTGATTTGTTTTTAGCATTCTCCTCAAGGTTCAGTGGGCTCTGGGCCTTAACATGATTTACATTCTTACAGGACCTTGGCAGTCTTTTTGTATTCACTATCAGTACCTGCCCTTGTTGTGCATCCTCATCTGTCTCATTAGACAGTAACTCCTTTTCCTATCTCATCAGAATCGTTTGTGTTTGTGTCCCTCAGAATTTTGTTTCTGGAAGCATCTCTCTTGTGCCAACTTTTCTTATAGATTCATAGCCCAGGAGATAGTGCCTATAATGTCACTGAATTCTCTGAAATTCATTCTCCCCAGTAAAGGGTGCTAGTCAGAAAATGCTTGGCATTCCTTTCCTTATCTGTCATAAACTTCGAAATGACGTAGCTCCAGGCATTTCTGTGTTGGCAGATAGTTTGTCTTTATTGGTAAGAACCTTGTCCAGAATAGCAGCTTCCATTGTTGCTTCTACCACCTTTCAAAGGATGAAATTAACAGCAAGTCAATAATTTAACTTTCCTTTTAGGAGAAGAACTTGGGAGAAAATCAAAGGACTCTTCTCCTGCCAAATCTTGTTTCTGTCCAGGTTCATAATCTATATCTTAAGCTCATCATCCATTCCTTCTTTCTATCTGTGTGGTTTATAGTGATCACCTTTATTTCTCCCTCTATTGATCCTCATCTAATTATCTTTAACATGGTCCCCCTTGTGGTTTGTAGGTTTACTCGCAGGAATATATATCTATGTGTGTGTGTGTGTGTGTGTGTGTGTGTGTGTGTGTATATATACATATATATGTATATATACACACACATGTATACATGTATATACAATATGCATACATATAAAGACACATGTATACATACACATGTACATGTCTATATGTACTTGCATATGTGTAAATATGTACATATGAGAGGGTAATTCCACTATCCTTTTTATCCAATCTATTCTTCCTGAATTACCTGTTTTAGTTGTGATCCATATCCTATTGGGTCTCAGGCATATCTCCATTGAATTTACCACTTTCCATTAAGATTTCTATTTTACTTTGTTTATTATCCCCCATTCTATATAGTTTGATACATAGATAGTGATACATACATAGATATAGATATATTGACCATAAGTATTATCACTGTCCTGTACATTGTGTCCATTGAGTTACTGGCCTTCTCCACTGCTAGCATCTTCTTCTTTTGCTATTTTCTCCACTTTTTATTACAAATTGTGAAGTACCATACAAATGTGAATTATTATTGTTTTTATTGGGTGCCTTCAGGGAAGGTCCATCAGGAGAAAGCTTAGTTGTCATAGCACACAAGAATGAGCCCAAGCCTGTGGGAATCTAGGCTGAAGTTACTGATCCATTAAGCCCAGTGTACCTATAGCTCAGGGAGGTGTAAAGTTTATGTCTAATTTCTGAATATAAAGTTGATTTATTTTGGTCTCTATTTGCCAAATTTACTTTGGCTCATCCTCTAGAAAACTGAAGGTAATTCAGCTGCCCTCTATGTTTTCTGACTTGGGATGGATTTTTCTCCAGTCTGGCATCCTGAATCCTGCATGGAAGGAAGGAATTAAGACTCTCTGAACATGAATACCCTTTTTTTTTCTGTGAGCTTCAGTTTTCTAGGATAAAGCTGACTCCCAGATATAGCCAGTTACTTCTAGTGACCAACAGAAGAAGTTTGCATTATCAGAATGCAGTAAAATACTTCCTTTTATGAAACCCCCATCTCTGTCCTCTTACCCATACTTTACACAAAGGGTCATGGAAGGATGGCAAGAATAAGATATATTAGCAAATGTGCAAAAAAGATGGGTTGCTGCCTGAATTGAGGTAGTCACTAGGAAGTCAAGGTGGTCATTTCAGTTGCTTTGCTCACTTCTCCAATTTTTGTGATTCTGTGGGAAATTCTCAGGTGATACGGGAAGGACAAATGAAAAATTGAAATATTGCTTTCCAGCACCTAAGTAGTGGCCTGAGCTTTTAGTCTTTGACCACTAATGCATGTCCATTTCTGGACATGTGTGGCAGGCAAGGTCATTAGTTCCCAAAAGAGATGAAGATTCCTGTTAAATCCAAGAATAAGCTATAGATTAGCAATTAGCCAGCCTTCTCTCTGACAATCCCCACAGACATAGTTTTGATGCCAATGCTGAGATTTTTGTCTTCTAATCTTCCCAAATTCCAAAAGGGAGTTTGGGTCTGTACATTAGCATGCCTACCTCTTTGTCCCAACTGGTCAGCCCTATTGTGGATTTTTACTCATCTTCTCATATACAAAATTAAGGATCCTGTATTAAGATAGTGATCCCAACAGTCAGCCATTCATGTCAACCTCCCAGCAGGTTATTGCCCTGGCATACAACGTGTAGGTTCCTATTAAATTTAATTTAATTCAACAAACATATATCTACTTTGGATCCCAGGGCATTGGTAATACAGAGACAAAAACAAACAATTCCTATCCTCAAGGAACTTACTCAATGATGGAGAGTGGGGAGGGGAAGGGGGGTTAGCATATAACATGGAGACATGAATAAC
The DNA here is from genome assembly GCF_011100635.1 of Trichosurus vulpecula. Taxonomy (NCBI): domain Eukaryota; kingdom Metazoa; phylum Chordata; class Mammalia; order Diprotodontia; family Phalangeridae; genus Trichosurus; species Trichosurus vulpecula. The sequence goes on from NC_050574.1 coordinate 172,944,935, forward strand.
AATTCAGGAGGAAGTGCAAAAGCATTTACTAGGTGGGGGGTAAGGGAAGGTAAAGGCAGGAAATTGATAGGAAAGGCACCTGAGCTGAGCCTCAAAGAATCCTAAGAGATAAAGAGGAGGAAAGAATGCACTTCATGCCTTTGAAAAAGCACAAAGATATGAGATGAATGCCCAGTTTGGGTAACCACTTGGTTAATTTAGATAACTAGATAACGTATAGTATCTCAAACAGTGAAGACAGAAACACAGGCAATGTTTTTATTTTTTTTAATATCCTCTAGCATAAAAGAATAACTGAATAAAAAGGAATTGATATAGACGATGATGATGAAGAAGATGATGCTGATGACTATAATAATATAAAAGCTATGACTTGATGTCAGGGTAGAATTACACCAGGATGATATATTCAAAGCAGTTGCATTTGAAATCAGGAGACCCATGTTCTAGTCCCAGCTCTACCACTTATTAGCTATATGTTCCTGGTCAAATTCTTTGACCCTGCGAGACCTTAGTTTTTTCATCTGTAAAATGAGGGAGGACATTGATACTTACCACTTACCTCTCACTGTCATAGTAAAGACCAAACAAGATCAAGATCATAAAATACAAATGGTGGTATAACTTTGAATGTGAATGGGATATTTATAACAGCTCTCTTTGTGGTGGCAAAAAATGGAAATTTTAGGAATCCCCATCAATTGGGGAATGGCTGTACAAGTTGTGGTTTATGGTTGTGATGGAATACTACTGTGCTATAAGAAATGATGAGCTCAATGGTCTTAAAAAGCATGGAAAGACTTGCACAAAATGGTGAAGAGTGAGGTGAGCACAACCAAGAGAATATTGTATACAGTAACAGCAATGCTGTTTTATGAATGACTTTGAGCAACTAAGTCATACTTTACTATTATAAATACACAAATTAAAAATAGAGAACATATGGCGAAACTATCCACATCAAGGGAAAGAATTGATAAATAGAAGTATATATAAAATAATTATACATACACACACGCACACATACACCTATTTGTGTCTAATGGTAGCCACCTCGAGGTCTGAGGCGGGGGGAAGAAGAAAAAAAGGGGGAAAATAAATTTTATTATATTTTTATTGATAACTTTATTATATTTTTAAAAGGAATTGAAAGTTGTACATAGTAGATTTACCCTTTCATGCACAATCATCTGTTTTTGTTATACTGTTATAGAAATGTTTGTTTTATTCCATAAAATAAAAATAAAATAAATTTAAAAACTAAAAAAAAATACAAATGGTAGGACTTCTAGAGATTTTCTAGTCTAACCATCTAATTATACCATCACATGTAAAATGTTTTGTAATTGCCAAATACTATTTTTGTGTGTATATACATATGCTGTTCTTATTACTGAGATCTGTCTTTAACTCCATTATTTTGAGCATTTAAAAATATTTGGATGAAGACACAAATAGCATGATTATCAAATTTGAAATAATAGTATACATACATGCATATATTTGTGTGTATACTCAATATTCCTGGGATCTGTCCTTGGTTCTGTTGTGCTCAACAACAAAAAATTGAGTGAAGCCATAGAAGGCATGTTAATCAGACTTGAAAATGATACAGAGTTGGGAAAGTTAACCGATGTATTGCATGGCAGAGTGGGATCCATAAGGATCTTCACAAGCTAGAGTGTCAAGGAAGAAGGGATAAAAAAAGCGACAGAACAATCACTGTACCAAGTAAGAAAATATGGGAGATACGTATCTGTTGTGAGAGCTTAAACCCTTTTAGCTATTGTAATCCTTAGATTCTTGCTTGGCCATTTCATCCTTCATCTTGGCATTGCTGACCTTGGACATGACTGCTGACTCTGCTTCCTGATTGATGACAATTGATCTCTTTGTCACCTTCCCCTTGTTTCTTTTCTACCTATGGCCAGACCTTTTGGTAAGGGCAGGGAGGAAAGTACAAAGGTTTTGGAGGGGTTACCTTTGTTCATTCTGGAGGGGAGAGAGGGACTAATGCAGTTAATAGCCCATGGCACACTTGTCCGTGGGTGGTTAGTAGATCAGTTAATGATGACAATCTATCCCTATCTTTTTCTATTCTCTTCGTATTCTCTCTTTGCTATTGTTCCCATCCCCCCCCCCCCCCACCATTGTTTTCATTCTATTCACTTTTTAGAGACAGCTTATGATATCCACAAGCCCTACTCTATCTCCCTGGTGGCACTTAGGATTAATGTAACAATCCTTTAGTAGTGGCACAAAAAGCAAACACTCCTTTCTACAAAACTCCCAGGAAGAGACTCCTGGAAGGAAGATTCCACTGACCCTCTATTTTCTGCAAATAGCAGCCAGCCTAGCCCCAGCATCCACACAAAGACGAAGCTGAGATGACATGTAGAAAGGGACTGGGAAACACGAGGGAGGCAGTATGGTACAACAGAAGGGACATTGGCTCTGAATTCAGAAGGCATAGGTGCAAATCTTGTCTCTGAATGTTACTCCCTGTGTGACCCTGAAAAAGTCACTTAATCTCCACGAGCCTCAATTATCTAATCTGGAGCCCTTAAAGCCTCTTCCAACTCTAGATCTGTGACTATTATCAACATTTTTTTTCACCAAATGCCACATTTCACAAGAATACTATTGGATATCCCAAAAAGAATCTCTTTGTGTATTGGTGAAGGTATCCAGATGATAACTGAAAGTCATAAGGTTATAGGATCATGGATTTGGAATGGGAAAGGACCTTAGAGCTCATACACTATAACCTCCTCATTTTCCAAGTGAGAAAACTGAAACTCAGAAATGTTAGGTCATTTGCCCAGAGTTGCACAGCTAATAAGTATCTCAGATGAGATTCAAATCTAAGTCTTCCTGATGCTAAATTTTGTCTTCTAGATATCTAACATAGTGGTGTTGTTTTGTTGATAACTCATCTCTGACTCTTCATGACCCCATTTTGGACTTTCCTTGGAAAAGATACTGGAATAGTTTACCATCTCCTTCTCCACTCTCCCCTCCATTTCATTCTTATTTTTCTTCTCTTCTCTCATAAGATTTCTTTCTCCTTCCATTTTTCTGTCTGCCTCTCCATCTCCCTATCTTTTTCTCTGCCACGTGTGCATAGATTTGAGTAGTATCTATGTTTCTTTCTGTTTCTCTGCCCTCTCTTTCTCTCTCTTCCCTCTTTCGTTTAGCCTTGATCAAAACTGCTGAGTCAAATATTCATTTTTCTACCATCCCCTTCAGAAAGCAGATAAATAGAGAGATGCCAGCACTAGGAAGGAGCATAAATAATGCATACCACCCAGGAACAGAAGGAGAGGCCCTCTGCTTACAAAAAGAAGATCTTTCAATAACATATTATCCTATTTACCATCCTTAATGCCACCAATTCTTTTTTCCAGAAGGCTTCACACCTATTTGCTCATCAATATGTGAGTTCAACGAAGGGCCTAGCTGAGTTTTTTTTCCTCCTGTATGACCCCATTATCTCCCACTGGGAGTCCAAGCAGTGGCCTATTTGACATCCTGTTCCAAGTTTCTGTTTCTGCTATGACTTGGGTCACTGAAAGTACGATTAAAAACGTGGCCAAGTATATCTCAAATTAAAACTCATCTTTCTTCATTTTGAATACTTTTGGTCCCTTTGAGATTTTTTGACACTGAATAAAGAAGCAAGAGAAAAAGTTTCCAATCATTCTTCTACCCCAACATCTTCCTCTTCCTCCAAAGTAGCATAGGGAACCAATGGTTTGAATGAGCACCATGACAACCAGCACATCTGCTTATGGTTCCATGGTCAACTGACATCTTCTGTAGATCCCTTACTTACTCTTGAAACTTTAAACCTCAGAGTAGTGAAAGATTATGGAATATGGTTCACCTACCAGAATGAAGGAGCAGAGCATCACAACTCTACTGGGCTGGGTATGTGGTGGGGTCAGAAAGCCACAGGATCATGACACCGCTGTTCCATGATGAACTTAGATAGGATCTCTCTAAGGAAAGAAGACAGACCTTTCATAATGACAGTATAGCTGCTTCTTATAGCATTGGCAACAAAAGATACCACCAAGAGCAAGGAGTTCTGGTATTTAAGAGAGACAGGAACAGTTGCTTTTACAGGGGGAAAAAAGCAATACAGTTGGTTAAGACCCAAAGGCGAGCTGCAGCTTTTAGCATGATCTGGGAAAAGCACTTGCCTATACTCATCAGAGCCCAAAGGAAGCACAAAAGATGTACAGAGGAGAAGGAAATGACAAACCCCTCTAGTATCTTTGCCAAGAAAACCCCATACAGGGCCACAAAGAGTTAGACATGACTAAACAACAAAAACAACAACAAACAGTTTCTCCAGCTAAATTTATGCACACAGCAGTAATGCTAGCTTTAGAAAGTCGGTGGCTTATTCTGCCTTCTTGCTTGCCTACTATCCAATTCTGTACAACCCCGCACTAGGCACTGTGGAATAAAAATATGTTTCCTATACCCTCAAGCAATTTGGAATCTTGTTCCAGAAACCAAATATATACATTAAGAGGAAGATAAATGAAACACATTTTAGGAGTACTTCGAAAAAGACATACAAATCTGTGTAAATTAATCAAATGAACACTGTGCAAGCTGTGTCTTGAGAAGCAAGGAAAATTACAAAGGGCAGGTTCATTGTTAATAATGTCCACAGGACTGCACAGAGCTCAGAGGTCCTTGGGAGGAAGAGCATGGGGTCACTGTAGTGGCAGTAGCTAATTGAACCATCTTATAAAAGGGTATGCCAGCCACCATAAATTAAAATGGCTTATATCATAACCTCTCCAAAGGTGAGACATAGGTCTGAGAGCTCTCATCCCCGACTTCCAGTTCAACCTGCACTCTTCTGCCAAGTCAGTCTTTACTGTCTACCAGATAACATTCAATCTACCTACCTAGTTTGATATTCAAGGCCCTTCATGATCTGGCATCAACCTACTTCTCTACCTTTATCTGTACCATATAAAACCTAGACTTTAGCCCAAGTGCTATTTCCTCTTCTCCAAGCTTTGACTCTTGACTGTCTTTCTGCTCTTCCTTCCACTGATCAAAATCCTACCCATTACTCAAGACCAAACTCATGTGTCACCTCCTCCATGAAGACTTCCACAATCAAGTCATACCCATTATAGCATCTAGCAAAATGTCTTTCCCATACTCTAGGATGTATGGTAGAAAAAGCATTTCATTTAAAGTCAGAAAACTTGGATTCTACAAAGAGCTCTGTCATTCACAAACAGTAGGGCCTTGTGCTTATCATTTTCATTCTCAGAGGCCCAATTTCTACATCTAGAAAGGGATCAGACTGGATGATCTCTTAAGGTCCTTTCCCACAGGAAATCTATTTTTCTAGTGTATATACAGCACACACACATAAATGCATATAACTATTTCAATAAGATTTTTTTTCATTCTTATGGGGGAGGCAACATTTGTCCAGATAAATAAATACAGTGTAATTTGAGGAAAGGGGCAATTAAGTGGCACAGTGGATAGAGCCCTGGGGCCTGGAGTCAGGAAGACATCTTCCCGAATTTAAATCCAGCCTCAGATACTTACTAGGTTTGCGACCCTGGGCAAGTCACTTAACCCTGTTTACCTTGGTTTCCTCATCTATAAAATGTGCTACAGAAGGAAATGGCAAACCACTCCAGTATCTTTGTCAAGAACTGCCCCCCATGGGGTCACAAAGAGTGGGACACGAACACAACTATACAGCAATAACAACAAGAAAAGCCAGGGCTCTAACATCTCTCACCATCCCCATCCCTCTGTCTTTGTGCAGATGTATTCTGTGCCTGAATGTACTCTTTTCTCATCTTTGCCTCATGAAGTCCCTAGTTTCCTACAAAACTCTACTCAAATGCCCTATCCTGCTGGAAAAATCTCCTGATCTTCCCATTTTTAGATGAAAGATAGGATGATCCACAGAAATAGAACTGGATTTTTTAGTCAAAGGACTTGAGTTCAAATCACACTTCTACCATGTGTGACCTTGATAAGTCATTTGACTTCTCTTGAGACTCCATTTTCTCATTGGTAAAATGAAGGGGGTCAATAACTACGATTCTATGAATAATAAATAAAGGATCAGTAAATGTTTTCAGAAGGAGGAGATGAGCCTTAAAGGAAGTTAAGGATTCTAAGGAATAGGGGTTAGAAGGTATATTCTGGGTATCCATCATAGCCTATGCTAAGGAACAGAAATTAGAGAAAGAATACAGAGTTCAGAGGAAAGGGAATAGGTCAATTGGGCTGGAACATAAGTTGTGTTTAGGAGAGTTATATGCAATAAGCTTGGAAAGATGGGCTGGAGCCAGATTGCATAGGGTTTTAAATGACAGGCTGAGAAGTATGTATTTTATCCTAGAGCAACAGGGAGACATTGAAGATTGCTGAGCAGGGGAATGTCATAAACCTGTGCTTTAGGAAGGTTATTCTGATAGCTTTTTTGGTGGGGGGCAGCATGGGAATGGAAAAGAGGAGAGATATTGAAAGCAGAGAGACTAATTAGACATCTACTACAAAGGGAAGAATAGATACAAAGCACTTCACATCGTATGAGAGATGCAAAAAGCTAAGAAAGTGTGTGTGTGTGTGTGTGTGTGTGCATGTGCATGTGTGTGTGTAAGAGACACAGACGGAGTAAGAAGAGAAAGAAAGAGAAGAGAGAGAGGGGAAGGACAGTGAGAGGAGAGAGAAAAAAAGAGGAGAGAAAAGAGAGAAAGAGAGAGAGAATGAGAGAAAAAAAGAGAGAAAGAAGATGAAGAGAGAGGAGAGAGAGAAGAGACAAAGAGAAAGAAGAGAATGAATGAAAAGAAATAAAGAGATAGGGGAAAGAGAGTGAGAGGAGAAAAAGAGAATGAGAAAGAGGAGAGAGAGAAAGAGAAGAGAGAAAGCGTGGAGGGAAGGAGGGAGGAAGGAGAAAGGAAGAGAGAGAGAAAGAGAGAGAGAGAGAGAGACAGAGAGAGAGAGACAGAGAGAGACAGAGAGAGAGAGAGACAGAGGCACAGAGACAGACACAGAGACAGAGACAGAGAATGAGAGAGAGAATGAGAAAGAGGGAGAGAGAAGGCTAGGGTGGGGGACAACTAATGCCTTTATTAAGAGAAGAGAATTAGAGCACTGATTACTCCTCTTGTTCAATAAAGTAGTGTCTCCTTACAGGACTTTTCATGTTGATGGAGATGATACTAATGCAGATGATAATGGCTTCACCAGTGACTTGGGTCATCCACAGACTCAGGAAGCAACTCTCCAGTAGGCTCCTATGTGATTTCATTAATATATGTATGCCAACATTTTCCCTCCTATTACTGTATTACACCATTCTTAATTACATAATTCTACATTTTCAAGGGTATTTGGAGGAAATTTGGACGGTTCATTGACTGGTATTTGAAGGAAGGGAGAAATTTAATTAAAAAACATGAGGGAAAATTAGTAGTAAAAGAGACTGATTGAAGGGCTGACGTTGAATGGGCTTGGATCATGTCAGCTGAAGTTGGCTCCAGGAGAATGAACTTGGAGGGGCTTGTTTGGTGTTCTTCCCTCCACAGATAGTCCCTTGTTCCCATTCTTGGTCAGCAGGGGAAAATCACAAACAACTAACAAGTGAAAAAATGCCTGCTGTTGGATGGAAGGCTATGACTACCCCCTCTTCCCTCCTCCCTGTTGTTGTTGTGGTGCTGGCGCTTGTTGTTGTTTGTGATTTTTGACATAAATTTTGCAGATTGCATGTTTCTGCCTCCTCTGTTGAATACAAACTGGGTCCCCGTGTTGATTGCAATCACGCTGATTGGGAGGCGAGGCCTGCTTCTGCTGGGGAAGGGCTCTGTAACCCTGTCTCACTTGGTTTCCTACAGTTCTCCTCCTGTCTTTCTCTATCCCTGTGGAACTTTTTCTCTGGAGTTTTCCTTGGGTCTCTTTCCTCTTTGGTCTGCTCTCTTCCCTGGGTAAACAGTTAAGAATACAGTCATTAGACTTCCCTTTGCTTAGGTCCTCTTACTAACCAGAAGCTAAGTGTAAATGCCAGGAAAAAAAAAGAGGGGGGAGGTGTTTGAAAGGGACAGAACCTTGGAGCTCCAGAACTGATTGAAGTCAGCAAGTTGAGAGACTGTTCAAGTATAGTCAGAGGGATCAGTCGTATATGGGAGAAGAGGTGTCAATTCAGGAAGTCCTAAGGTCTGTTTTCTCACCTGGATTAGATCATAATCAAGGTCCCTTCCAACTTTAAAACCGTGATTTTCTGGGACTGCAATCCCACACACTGACCAAGTAGGGGCCAAGTCAGTGGTAGCTTCTCATTCCCACCCTTGGCTGCCCTGCACTTCGACACAATTACCTGGGCGGGTCTACAAGGAAGGTGACAGTAGAAACCAGTTAGTGGGATGATTTTCCTAAGAAGACAGAGTACTGGAAGGGAAGTTATAAACCCTGATGTCAAGAATATGAAAGGTGATTGCAGGGATGAAAAGGCTGAGTTGTTCCATGTCTCCAGGACTGAACAAGTGGAATATGGCAGAAAGTACATGAAAATTCATTGGGATTTAAAGAGGATTGATTTATCTTCATGTTGAGGGTTTGTGCAAGCTCCCTTCCCTTCTGTTGGGGATGGTCTTTCCAGGACAATCAATCAGCAAACATTGATTAAGCACCTACCGAGTGCTAGGGAGAGAAAGACAAAAGCAATACAGTTCCTGCCTTCAAGGAGTTTATATTTTAACTGGGAAAGCAGAGCAAACCTACATAGGTACATACAAAACACATGTTAGGTAACCTGCCAGGAAGAAGAGGATGGACTCACAGCAAAAAGGGATAAGAATGGTTTCATGCAGCTAAATCTTGAAGGAAATCAGGGATTAAAAGGAGTGAAGGTGAAAATAGAATAAAATCCAGGCATGGAGGATAGCAGTTAATTACAAAGGCATAGAGCTGGAACATGAAGTATCATTCTTAATGACCAGCCAAGAAAGCCGGTTTGAGTGGAACATAGAACACACGGAGTCCTTTCCAAATGCAGGAGAGTAGAAGAGGAGACTCAGCAAAGCCGGTCCCTGCCAGACTCTTTGGGCTATAAGTAATTCAAATCATCATGTGAGTTCTAATTCCAGCTCTGACGTTCTCTGTGCAACTTTGGGTAGATCATTGGAGCTCTCTGAACCCCAGGCTGCTGTCTCTAATAGCAGGTGGATTACCCATCTCGAAAGGTTGTTATGAGGAAAGTACCTTGTAAAACCTGAAAGTGCCATCGAAATGAGAGTTATTTATTACTTTGTTTTTTTTCTTTGAAGGGCATATAGCTAGCTAGCTGGGGTTCAGTCCTAAGTCAGGCCCCTGATGAACTGGCAGATGCACCTGCTTCCAGGTCCCTGGCTTACAGAGCAGCCTCTGCAACCATGCTCTCTGGGCAGGTCTGCTCATCCTGCAAAGGGCTGGCACACTGGTGGCCCTCCATGCCCCAAGTTGCAGACAAGCAAGGAAGCAGAAAGCTGGGCCAGCAGTGGGACTGGCATGGCCAAGTGTGAGTGTAATTGGGAAGCGGGGAGGGGGAGAGGGGCATGACGCTGGAATACAGCTGTCCTCATTACAGACAACTGGAGGCATATGGGAGCAGAGCACTTGGCAGTTAAGGAAGAGCAAAACCCTGTTTGCTGGAGGAATCATTTTGACCCAGCATCTTCATCAGATTATTTGGGAACATTTAGCTTGTTCCACTTCAATAATATATTCAATAAACCTATTAGAGCTTGACACGAATACTGAATCAGAGTGTTACATGCCAGAATGCTGGCAATCTGGGCCATGACAGGCATCCCCATGTTAGAAACAGGTGATGTGAGCATCATTAACGTAATTAATGATTGTGAAGGCCCTAAAGGTATCCTATGGTCCTTTCCTCTCAATAAGTAAACAAAGCCAGTAAATAAACACAAATACCCACCACAGTGTACCCATCCTGTCCTTAACTCCCTTCTCTTTCCACAATATAGATAGGATTTTCTATTATTGAATTATCTCCTGTGCTCAATCAATAACAGCTCAGTTATTGGGGTTTTCTTTGCTTGTATGCCGTTCAGTTTCAGGAAGTGAGACTAGGTTTTGCATGTTGCTTAGGGCTAAAGAAGAAAGCTACCCCTTTTCATTCTCTGTCCCAACTCTGCCCTGACCAGTCTGTGTCTTGACAATAAGCACAAGATAATCGATATGAGGTGGGATGTTTCAATAGATAGAGCGTTAAACTTGGAGTCAGAAAGACCTTAGATACTTACCAGCTATGTGACCTTGGAAGAGCCACTTAATCTCTTTCAGCCTTGCTTTTATCATCTGTAAAATAGGGATAATACTAGTACCTACCTCATAAGGTTGTTTTGAGGATCAAATGAGATAGTATATGCAAAGTGCTGGGCAAACCTCAAAGTACTACATAAAATGTTAGATATTATTATGTATTTTCATTATTAGCTGAACCTCTGTTTGTCTTCTCCCTGTTTCTAAGCTTCATGTCCACACTTGCAAATTTATAGGCTGCCACAAGTTGAGTCAGCCTGTCAATCAATCAGTTAGCAGTCATAAAGCATCCATTGAGTGCTGATCACCAACATTGGCAGGCTCTCAGTCCTGTGGATGCCTAGGGCTGTTTTGAGAAGCTAAGGGAATAGGGTATCACAAGAGGTAATGAAACTCTCTCCCACTCCCTTTGAGCTGGCTCTATCTCTGGCCCTGAAATCATCTTCCTCTTCGTCTCCCAACAAAGCAGCAAGCTATTGCCTACTAGGTCTGTTCTCTCCCGGCAGCAATATCTCATTGAAAATGCTAATTTGACCAGCATGCCTTCCTTCCCATCCTAGCTTTGGCATATACATGAGTCACTCATTTCTATTCGGGAGAGGTGGTCTCTGGGGTGAACAGGGGCCCTGAATGGAAGCTCTGTTGTAAATACCAGGAGGAGAAGTCTGCATGTGAGGCTGAAGGGATGGGACAGCCACCCGTTTGCCTGGTCGGACAATTTATCTCCTTCTGTTTTCCCCTGCCCTTCTCAGGAGGCACCCGCTGGTAAGCAGGAGGATGCTTTTAATGCTGCTGGGACCTTGTGGGGGGCATTGTCCTATCCATGCCAGCTCCGGGCAGGAGCTCTGACCTATGTGCATCTGAATGGCAGTGCCCTGAGTGTTGGCACAGTCCCACATGAAGTCTGAATGCTGCTCCAGCCCAGTAGTGCCCAAACTATGCCAGCTTTTCTGAATGGGCACTGCAGGCTGGGAGTGCTAAGATGTAGCTGGACAATCATCCTGGTTTGCTGGGGCACAGGGCTGCACTATGACTGCTAAGCAGATTTCAAAAGCTTGACAGGAGAAGGGCAGGGAGCCTAGGATTAGATGCCCTGAAAACTTTTTTCTTAATCTGCTAATGGAACATTCCACTTTCTATAGAATAATTCTTCCAAGTGTATGGGTCAAGTTGCTTTATCTCTACTATCTCAAACTCAACTTGAGCCTTTCTTTCATGAGGTCAATGCCATTTTGGGTTTTATGCGTATTCTACTCCTTGGGATATCCTGTCTCTTTATATACATAACCTTTACATTATTGCTTTATATGTAACCCTCTGACGTGTCTACCACCCCTGTACCATATATGTTGCAGTAAATAGAACATGAACACTTAGAAGGCATTGATTGTTTCCCCCACCTTACTTTACATTTTGACATATTTGGATCTCCCCCACCCCCAAGTAATCATTTTGGGCTTGTAGATGGAAATTACAAAAATCTACACAAAAATTGTAAAGTGACTTGAAATAATCAATATATGTCAGAGTTGGAAAGGACAGAAAAAGGTCATCTGGTCCAACTTCCTGCCTGATGCATAAATTTCCTGGACAACACCCTCAAGCAGTCAACCTCTTTCTGCCTGATAGCGCCAGTGATAGGAAACTCCCTGTCTCAGGGAGTCAACTTATTTCACTTTTAGATGACTTCTAATTCCTAGAAAATTCTTCCTCATATTGAACTAAAATGTGTTTGACTTCTATCCATTGGTCCTAGTTTTAACTTATTTCCACATTATGGCCCTTCAAATGGCTACCCCAAGCCTTCTCTTCTAAAAGTGAAACATCCTCAGTCCCCACAATTGATCCCTGAATGATATAGTTTCAAGTCTTTTCATCATCCTGATTTGCTCCCCTTAGAATGTGCTATACCTTGTCAACACTCCCCACGCCCCCTCCAAAAATTGCCATTCCCAGAATTGAACATAATATTTCAGAGAAGCAGCACCATATGTACATTCATTTGTTCAACAATAAAATCAGTCAACAGATATTTAAGTTCCTACTATGTGCCAGATGCTGTGCTAGGCATTAGATACACAAAGACAAAAAACGAAAACAAACAAACAAAAAAACAGTCTGGCATCAAAGAGCTTATATCCTTCTGGAAGCTGACACCCTTACTGGAAACAGTTAAGTATGGTTACATTCTTTCTGTGTGTCAACCTAGCATGCAGCACAGTGCCTGATGCATAGTAGGTACTTAAGAAATTCTTATTGATTGATCCGTCAAAGCAGCATTAAGTGTGCATTTATTTTTTGAGGTTGTTTGGGGTTGGGGGTTTAATACATCAAATCATGAATGACTATTGATCTTGGAATCAATTCAAACTACCAGGTCTCTAGACTAAATGCTACCTAATTATGATTCCCCAGTTCCATAACCTATGATATTTGCCCTCTTCCCAATTTGCATATAGCATGCTATGATCTTTCCTTTCCTTATGTCTTCCTAGAATTTTTTCATGACCTTTATCGTTTGTGTTTCCTTTATTATTTTCTATATCAACTCTCTTAGGCAGCAAGGTGGAGCAATGGATAGAGCCCTGGACCTAGAGTCAGAAAAACTCATCTTCCTGAGTTCAAATCTGGCCTCAAACACTTACCTGTAGCCCTGGGTAAGTCACTTTACCCTGTTTGCCTCAATTTCCTCATCTGTGAAATGAGCTGGAGGAGGAAATGGCAAACCACTCTAGTATCTTGGCCAAGAAAACCCCAAATGGGGTCAGGAAGAGTCAGACGTGACTGAATAACAGCAAATATCAACTCTCTTAGGAAAGATAATGTAGTCTAGTGGGTGTCGTTCTAGCTTTGAATTTAATAAGGTCTAGAGTTCAAATCTCATCTATAGTACAAACTATCTGCAAGACTATTGTCACTTAGCCTTTTGAACCTTAAAGACCCTCTAAGATTATAAACAATGAATGCACCATAATTCACACTAATGTCCTTGGCACATTGTTGTGTTCTCTTGTGCCCATGATAAACAGGCATTAAAACTCATTTTTGGTTAGATAAGTTGGATAAATACAAGTTTCCCTGTGTGTGGATTAGGAAGGTGCAGGCACTCCTAATTTCTTCTAATGAAACTTTGTGGGGTCTGCTCTATACTGTGACCCTTGACCCCACCCTACAGGAATAGTGTAGCTTTGTAGCTGTGGATCCTTGCTAGGCCCCCCTTCTCTCGAAACAGAGTGAAGAGTTGTGAGCTCCAAACTTCCTCACCCTGCTGCAGATCTGCTAGCTCATTACTACACTGGAAGCTGGAGGGAGAACAAATCTTCACATACTCATAAACTATTTACAGTCGCACTGAGCGAGCATTCCATGTTTTTTCCCCTGCTTGCCATGGTCAGACTGTGTGTTTTGACAGCATGGGGGGATGGGGCTTATCGCTGAGAGGGGAGGCTCCCCTCTAGACAGACAACTCCTCTAGAGGTCTCCTTGCCTCTGGCACTGGGTTTCCTGGCTCAGGTTCCCTTGGCAAGAAATACAGCCCTCTGTTCTTAAAGTCACCAAGCCCCATACCAGCCGTGCATCTAGCTCCAAATAAAATTTGGAGGCAACTTCATAACAAGGCACCAGGGGCCTCTTCATTCACAGATGGTGTTGCCAAAGTCAATTGTGCTGCCTCTCTGTCTCTATGTGTATCTTCCTCTACCTTGGATTAGACCTCTTTAGAAAGCTCCCAGGGACAAAGGCCCTATGACCATCTGGGTGTTGGTGATTCCATAGATGTGTCAGCTAGCCAGCTCTATAATTACCAATTTATTGTTTTCCGTGAAATTATCTCTACCATTGTGTATATTACTCAGTACCACCTCTCCCATCTCTGTTTCATTTTTCATCTGAATATTTAGATCATAGAATTTCTGTATTGGAATTAAATTCACTAAGAATTTATTAAGGACCTACTATGTACCAGGTGCTAGAATATTTTTTTTCTGAGAGGAGAGAAAAGGAACAGGATCTGTAATTTTATTAGGGAATTCTCAGCAAGGAAACATGCAGAATCATACCCTCTCTGCAACTTGTAGTCTTTATCAAATAAGATAAAATGTAAAACACTTTGCAAACTGTAAATTGCTATAAAATGATAACTATCATTATAGCTTTAGAGAGTTGTCGAGGGGCACTGAGAGGTTATCATTTGTCCATGGTTACATAGCCAGCATGTTGTCGGGTCAAGATTTGAACCCAGGTCTTTCTGACTCTAAGGTTGGTTCTCTATCCTGTATACCACAGCTACAACTCAGGTACCACATAGGCCAAAATGACATAGTCTCTGCCTTCAAGGAATGTAGTGCTTCTCTTGAAAGAGACTTTAACAGAACATCTTGCTTTTTCAACCTTCTCCTTTTATAGATTTTGTAGATTAGGAAAGTGAGATCCAAAGAGTTTAAGTGATATGTCTGAGGTGGTAAGTAAGTAGAAGAAGTAGTGCTAGGCTTCAGGTCTTCTGGTATACTATTCCACAAAGCCTTTTTGTTGGTTTGTCTCTTCTATCCTATCTCTGCCTTGTCCTCTCCTCCTTTGATAGCTACTGCCTGTATCTTAGAATCTCACATGGCCCAATTGTGCCTGCCCCCCTCCTACTGAAGAATTAGCAGCAGCCCCTCTCATAGGCTAAAAATGTGGAATGTCCCAGAATTAACAGAAGAGGAGAAGAAGAAAAGGCTATTATAGAGAAGAGCTCCCAGCTGACAGCTGATGTGCTACCTAATGATAAACATACAGTTAAAAGCCTGGCATGCATGTATAAACTAATCATGCTCAATTATAGATATCCCTCCCACCTCAAGACTTTCCCCATAGTGGTTTCAAAATAGCAGAGGTCAGGGGACAGAGCCCAGATGGCGGAGTAAAAGCAGGAACCTGTTTGAGCTTTCCCCCAACTCCTCAAAATACCTGTAAAAAATGACTCTAAACAAATTCTAGCACAGCAGAACCCACAAAATGACAGAGTGAAAAAAATTCCCAGCCCAAGACAACCTGGAAGGTCGACAGGAAAGGTCTGTTGCACCAGACTGTTGCAAAGTCCACTGTGGACCACACTGGCACAGATGGGGCACTGAATCACTGGCAGCTGTGGCAGTTTCCGGACTTCTCAACCCACAAACGTCAAAGACAACTTAGAAGGTCGGTGGGAAAGGTATGTCAGACCTGGGTGAGAGAGGAGCAAGGTCTGGCCTGGGTCCTAGCCCCAGGGCAGTGGTGGGAGCAGCAGCAGTGGCTGCTCTTAGTCTACAGACAATAGGGGGGATCCAGTAGCTGGATTGCGGGGGATCAGAGGTGAATTGTTTCTCTTTGGTTGTACTGAGGCAGGATTCTCTTGCTTTGCCTGTGCTTGATCTGGGTCTCAGTCCTAGGTGGTGGTCCTGGGGCAAGGAGGAGCGTGGGCCATGGCAGAGCTTGTGGCAGTAGTGGAGAGGGAATCCTCCTCACATCTCCAAGGCAGAAAAGAGTGCTTGGGGTCATTCACAGACCACAGCACAGGCCAGGAGAGGAGCAAGCACCTCTCTTTTCATCATATAACCTTGGAAAAACTGAAAATTTACAGATCCCTAGAAATATCTCTGAAAACAGCTGCACAATACCCCTGAAGCTTGGAACAGTGTGCCCTCCACACTGGAAGCAGAGACTTACCTTAACAAAGAGGTTAAAAAGTCAAGTAATTGGCTGGGAAAATGAGCCAACAGCACAAAAAAAATCAGACTATAGAATTTTACTTTGGTGACAAGGAAGATCAAAACATACAAACAGAAGAAGACAACAAAGTCAAAATATTGCAGGTCAGCCTAAGAAATTAAATGGAAATTTTGCAAAAGCTGCAGGTGACATGCAAAAGCCAGCAGATGACACAGAAAAAAATTTAGAAACCCAGGAATGCATAAAATAGATGTATAGTGTTGTATAAAATCAGTGTATTTTATCTTTTAATACCATAATAATTCAGGTTTCTTCTCTGGTCTGAAGAAAGAACCAAAAAATTTTACATGGATTTTCTAGATCCTATATAGGGGTACACCCCTGACCCCTGCAATGTGGAAGGATAACTATATTATCTTCACACCAGTGAAACCCATGTCTGTATATCTAGCCTTAAATTCTTTCCTGAATTCCAGTCTCACATTGCCAAACACCTTCAAAATTGGCTCTACCTGGATGACCCATCCGCATCATAAATTCAGCATGTCCAAAGAAAAACTCATTACCTTACTTGCTAAACCCACTCCCTCTTCCAAGCTCCCTTATTTCTCTCGAGGAAACTACCATCTTTTTAGTCTCCCAGGCTTGCAATCTCAGCCGTGCTTAACTATTTCCTCTCCCTTCCTCCAGTCCGCCTACCCCACCATATCCATATCCAACCATTTGTCAAGCTTCATCAATTCTACTTCCATATGTTCTCTAGACTAATATGCTACTACCCTAGTTTAGGTCTTCATCATATCTCACCCAGTCTGTTGAATTAGCTTATTAATTGGTGTCCTTCTTTCAAGTCTATCTTCTCTCTAATACATACACTCCATAGGTGCCAACATAATTTTCAAACATACAGGTTTGAACATGTTGATACCCCACTCAAAAATGTTCCATGGCTCCCATTGCTTCTAACATAAAATGTTAATTCCATAGCTGGCATTTAAAACCCATTACAGAGAAGCTCCAATATCATTTCTGAACTTATTTCATACTGGTTTATTTCACATACTCTATGCTCCAGACAGCCAGTCAATAAGCATTTATTAAGTGCCTATTATGTAGTAATTATGTAGTAACCAAACATTGCCTTTTCATCTCTGCATCTTAGAATCCCTTTTGTTTTTGTTGTTGAGACATTTCAGTTGTGCCCAACTTTTTATGACCCTATTTGAGGTTTTCTTGGCAAAGATAATGTAAAGGTTTGCTATTTCTTTCTTCAGCTCATTTTACAGATGAGGAAACTGAGGCCAACAGGGTTAAGTGACTTGCCCAGGGTATTTGAGGTCAGTTTGAACTCAGGAAGATGAGTCTTCCTGACTCCACACCTGGCACTCTATCCGCTGCACCACCTAGCTGTCCTAGCTTCCCCCAAAGGAGGAAAATGGGAGGTAGATGCAAAGGAGGAATAGGACAGATGTGCTTGGAGAAATCCTTATCCTTCCATTTTAAAGCCAAGACTGATGCCCCAGTGCTATCAAAGCATAGAGTTAGGTATCAGTACATAACAGCATAGATCTGTAACCTCAGAGGCCCGTTAATCCCACCCCTTAATTTTACAGATGAAGAAACTGAGGCCAAGGGTCAACTAATTTTCCCAAAGTCACACAAGTAACCAACATCAGAGACAGAATTTGAACCCACATCTTCCGGAGGCAGTGCTCTTTCTACGATATTATGCTATATTCTAGGAGTATATCTTGGAGTCTGTGCCTGGAAGGAGACGTACTATACTACAGCACTTCATAAGTCTTTTCTCAGGGGGTTTATGGACCAAGGACATCTGGTGCCTAAGGCTTTATATCTGTTGGTTTGATCCCTCAAATGGGGGAAGGGCCTATAATGTTCCAAATGCTAGTGCTGGCATAGCTTTAATTCCTTCTGAAGGGTCGAGGTTATTTCTCCATTGGGAGTGCTAATGGGATTCTAATACCCTGGTAAATGGGATTTTTTACAACTGCCATTCTGCAGTTACTGAGATGGCGTGTCGCCGGGACGGCCCTATAAATCCTGCCAACTCAGTCAGAGGAGGAGGAGGAAGAAGAAGAGGAGAAACAGGAATTGCAGGGGTAGCTGGAACATTTGGATGCAGCCTCTGTGTAGTGGATACTAAAGGAGGTTCCAGCCTAAGATGTGGGTCAGGAGATAGCCTTTAGACATCCAACTTCCCCCATAAAGGCCAGAGGCACGATGGCGAGGCGGGTAGCCAAGGTATGACATGGCCAGGGCTATGAAAGTGTGCCCTGGTCCATGGGGCTGGAGAGAATAATCTCTTAAGTTTCTTCCAGTGCTGGGGTTTTATGATTTTTGTAATGGAAGTAAGTCAGTAGACCTATAAGAAAGTGAAGATTTTTAATCTGTTCCTCTGTCTGATGGGTGAGCTGAACAGGGACCCTGAAAGTACTTGCTTCTGGAAGATGCACAACTCATTTGAACCCAGTGAGACAGAGAAGGAAATGAAGGAAGCCAAGGTGAATAGGGAGGAGATAATACATCAGGCAGGATCAATGCCAATTTGAAAGGTTCCTAATAAACTATAAGATCCATGAGGGTAGGAAATAGATCCCTTCTAAAATTTGTATCTGTATACAGTAGGCACTTAATAAATATTATTTAATTCAAATTGAATTGAATTATACTAAAACTGGATGGGAACAATGAAGATTTGATGGGCCAACTAGAAAGGTTATAAACAAGGAATTTGTGCAAAACATCTATACCACCTTTATTATTCCCCCACGGTGCAAACTTCTCTAGGAAAAGGATTCAACATCTTCAAGTTAGTCTATTGACTAGTATACCTAGATGGTGCAGTGGATGGAGCACTGGGTTTGGAATCAGGTCGATGCATCTTCCTTAGTTCAAATGTGGCCTCAGACACTTACTAGCTGTGTGACCCCGGGTAAGTCACTTAACCCTGTTTGCCTCAGTTTCCCCATCTGTAAAATGAGCTGGAGAAGGAAATGACAAATCGCTCCAGTATCTTTGCCAAGGAAACCCCAAATGGGAACACAAAGACTCAAACGTGACTGAAAAGTAACTGAACAGCAATAACAGTGCTGACCTCATATCACGTGCACAGCTCAGTGCCGTA
The DNA here is from genome assembly GCF_011100635.1 of Trichosurus vulpecula. Classification (NCBI taxonomy): domain Eukaryota; kingdom Metazoa; phylum Chordata; class Mammalia; order Diprotodontia; family Phalangeridae; genus Trichosurus; species Trichosurus vulpecula. The sequence continues at coordinate 172,964,091 of NC_050574.1, forward strand.
GGAGGCTCAAAAAAATCACAGGACACAGTCCCTGCTTCCAAGAAGGGAATAACATTATCGGGGAGAGAGGGCTTACACATCTGAGATGATAAAAACACCAAACAAGGCAGAATGTGAATAAGGACTAGTGTGAGCGATGGGACAATAAAGAGTGGAGGCATTCAGAGGAGGAAGAAATCTGTGTGAGTTATAGTTATGGAGAAGTACTTCTTGGAGCAGAAAGAAAAAAGAGGGATTTGAGCAAGGCCTTCCTTGAAGGATTTCTAAGATTTGAAGAGGGGATGAGCAATGACCAGAGAAAGGAAGGGAGTGCGATGGAAAGAGCAACATGCTCGGCACCCGAAGAGCTGGATTCAAGTCCTTGCTTTGTCATTAAATATTGAAGAAGTCCCTAAACAACTCAGAGCCTCAGTTCCTTCATCTGTAAAACATGGACAATAACACTCATGCCCCCGCTACCGCTTCATAGTAATGTTGTTAAGATCACCTGAGAAAGTCTGTGTAAAGATACATACGAGAGGTATTGCGATGCCTACTGGGAGCGTTAAGAACACAACCCTGACCTGGACTAGATATTAAATTTTTCTAAATGGGAGGATGGGAGAGCAAGTTGGAAAGGTAGGCTGGGGTTATGTTTGGGATTGATTTTATATTTCCCTGAAGTGCCTAGCAGAGTGCCGCAGACTCAGTCAGTCATTCCTGGCCTGTGAATGAGAGATTGATTGATTGACTTTCTGACTGCTAGACGTCCCAGAGGAGCCAAGATGCAAGGTCTGAGTGAAGTATCCCAGACTTGTCCATCTAGAAAATGAACCATGCTCTGAAATGAAATGTCTGGTCCTATTTGTAAGGCTTTTAATAACACTATGGAGAGGGGAAGGGTAGCTGAGGCAGATGCATCTTCATCTGGAGCTTGGATTAAGCAGCACTCATTCTAGCTCCCTAAGGGCATGATTGTTTGAGAGGGCAACTAGGTATTTACCACATCTTTCACTTAGCCTAGGCCATGGCATCAGGGATCCAAGGTTGGTCTGCTGTCACTAGAAATGTGAATTCTTGCCCTGCCTGCCAGTAGGACATTTCTTAGCCAACTCTGTGGCAGCCACTTTGCTCTGGGCCCCTCAAAAGATCTGATTTTTTTCCAGAATTCCAGGTCTCCTGCAGTTTGGGCTTATTTTTGACCTGATAAGTAGATGAGGAAGTGCTGCCAGTTCATAGCTGCCTTGGGGCTGGCACTCTGTGGGGCATCCTCTTGTCCACACTGCCTCCTTCCCTTTCTAATTTCCAACTACACCCTTCCTAAATCTGTTCTGTGTCATCACCCAAGCTAAACCCAGGCTGGGTGGCTGGCCAACCTCCACACGGTGCACACCCCTCTGCCGTGTCTCTTTCTTCTGCATTTCCTATCTCCTCTCCCTTGGAGCACTGGGGCCCCCACTAATTTGAACTTTTCCAGGTTAAGGCAAAACCTTATAGCTTATCTATGCTTTTCAGAGACTGTTGGGAAATGGAATGGCTCCCTTGTTTCATCTCTACTGTCCTCTATCCTTTCCATCTCATATGTTTCCCCCACTGCCCATTCTGCCTTGATAGATATCTTGGTCCTTAACAGACAGGAATCCTAAGTGCCTGCATGCCATATAACACTGATCTGTCAAATAGGAAAGGAGAAACTTTAGTGTTGTGGTCTCCTCTTCTCCTAGTTACCTCTCCCTGTCTCCCATCATTTGCTGCTATAGGTACCTGGAACCTTCACATTTCCATGGATGCTTTGGACCCCTTTTGTGGTAGCCTGCCTTTTCCTGCCCTTCCTAGAACAGTACTCAAGACTCACAGTGGGGTCAGAATTGGAGTTGACCTCATAAAGTATCTAAACCAACCTCTTCATTGTATTGGTGAGGATATCACAACCAAAGTCATTACATGATTAGTGAAAGGTTAAAGTATTATGGGGGGATGGATAGAACACTGGACTTTAAATCCTGACTTAGACATTTACTGGTTGTGTAGCCCTGGGGGCAAGTCACTTAACTATTCTGGGTCTCAGTTTGACCATTTGTGAAACAAGGGAGGTTGAACTCAAAGATAGTTTTCTAGCTCTGTATTTATGATCCTTTGTCCTCAGCCAGCTGCATGACTTAGGACAAGTCACCAAACCTCTGTTTGCTTCAGTTTTTCTCATCTGTAAAATGGGGATAATAATAGAAACTATCTCCCATGTTTATTATAAGGACCAAATGAGATAATATTTGTAAAGTGCTTAGCATAGTACCTGACACTATATAAATGTAAGTTATTGTTATTATCACCATCGTCACCATCATCACCATTATCATCATCATCATCGTCACCATCATCACCATCGTCACCGTCATCATCACCATCATCATCGTCACCATCATCACCATCGTCACCATCATCATCACCATCATCACCATCATCACCATCATCATCACTATCATCACCATCATCACCATCATCACCATATCACCATCATCATCAGATATGGTTTGAACCCAGGTCTTCTGACTTTAAGTCCAGTCAGCATTCTGTCAACTATATAATGTTACTCTAGATTTTTCCCTCCATCCATTGACTTTATCAAAATTTTCATGGACTCTGCCCTCTTTCCTCAAGAAACTGATCTTAGCTGAAAGTAACGGAGTAGAATTCCTTGCAATTTTAATGTTCAATCTTGGCCTCACAGAGTGAGGAAATGTGCTTATCTCCTTTCATCTTAGTGTGGAGGGACTATGGGTCAGAAATGTTGGCCTACACAGACTGTGAAGCGGCCCTTTGTTTTTACTTGCTAAAAAGGGAAGGCATTAGATAATGCATATAGACGATTGAAGGTAAGAGAGTATATCTAGAAATGATTGCATAAAATTTGTGTAAAGCACATTAATAAAGCTTTTTTAAAATGGCACAAATTTGTTGTTGTTCAGTTGTATCTGGCTCTTTCTGACCCCATTGGGGTTTTATTGGCAAAGATACTGGAGTAATTAGTTTGCCAATTTCTTCTCCAGCTCATTTTACAGATGAGAAAACTGAGGTAAACAGTGTAAAGTGACTAACCCAGGGTCATACAGATAATAGGTGTCTGAGGCTGCATTTGAACTTATGAAGATGAGTCTTCCTGACTGCAAGGCCTACTGCACCACCTAGCTGGCATAAACTATTCTGTTGTTATTCAGTCAGATCTCACTCTTGGTGACCCATGAACCATACTGTCCATGAGGTTTTCTTTCTGAACTGAAGGCAGTAATCAAATGTTTTTCAACTCAAACTCTAAGCTGGCCTCCTGGCACATTGAAATTAAACCCATAAAGAAGTCTGGAGATGGCTTTGGAACTTCTTAAGGGAATTCAAAGAAGGTTTCTTTTAGTTTGTTAACCACAGCATACAGAGAATATAGTGATGGGCCAATAATGCCCCTTGGCACAGATAAATATGGTTCTAAGGGCACAGCACCTGCGGAGTGGTAGAGGAAGGTTTGAGAGGGAGCCCAGAGCAGGAGCCAGAGCACCTTCTTGGGATCTTAGGAAATGCTCTCTCCAGTTCCAGGGCCTGAATGCCTTGAAGTAATGCAATCTCTTTGGGCCTCTGTTCACTCAGGCCTGGAGCAACATGAAAGTTGCTGCAGCTACAGCTGCAGTCAAACTATCTCCTGAGTGCCCACTTCTTGCCCAGAGTGAGACAGGGTGGTGTCCAATGTAGGAGGCTGTGAAAAGAGCCAGAGGGGAAGAGAAAACCTCTCCCTTCACTTCAGGGGTTCTTAGCCTGCAGTTCCTACATAGATTTTTTGGGGGGAGGCAGGGAATAGCAAGGGCTATGAATTTAGATGAGAAAAATAATTACAACTTTAATTTTCATTAACTTCTAACTGAAAAATTAACATTTCATTCAATTATGAGATATTTTATAAAAGAGAACATTATTCTCAAAAGTGATCCATGGACTTCCTCAGTCTGTGAAAAGGGTCCAAAAACACCCAAAAAAGAGGTTTAGAACCCTTGTTCCAACTGAATAAAGTGAGATTTAATATAACCTAACTGCCAGTACATATCAAGTTTGTCCTGGTAGGCCTGGACCTCCTGGGATCTTTGTAATGTTGCCTGTTAACTTTGGTCCTTGACCTCATTTCTTTACCTGGTGTAGCCAGGGCCACTTAGGTAAGTCCAGCAGGGCCATTGTACCTGGACCTCAAGAGCCCAAAGAGATCCTCAAATTTAACAGGTGAAAACTGATCACCATTTAACAGAGGTATGTGAATGGTATTGCTAGACATGGGTCTATATTTAATTAAATTCAACAATAATTTATTAATTATCTACCATTGCAAGGTGCTACAGGAATTTTGGGGACTACAAAGACAAATGAAAAGGGAGGAGTCTATATTCTACTATATAGGGGGGACAGGAAGGACATGAGGGGTGGGAAGGGAATTCAACAACATAGGTAAGTATACAACCTGAGTCATATATAAATGTGACATTGGCCGGTAGATTCCTCTCCCTCCAATAATTCAATAATTAATGCAAAGGAAAAGGTTAATAAAACAAGAAAACTTGGTTCAGTCCTGTGATTTCATTCATATAAAGAAATTCCAGTGAGGAAACTCCCCCTACCAGTAGGGATCAGCAACTGTTCTATAACTTATAATCTTAGAAAATTGTCTAGGGGACACCAAGAGGTTAAATTAATTTCCCAGAGTCACACAATCAATATATGTCAAAGGAGGGACTTGAGCTCAGATCTCTCTGACTCTGAGATGAACTTGCTATCTACTAGGCCACATTGTCCATCAGAGAAACATGCTCGTACAAGACTCTGAGCTAAACTTTTTTTAACACCACAGGCAGAAGCAGCTAGTTGGTACAGTGCATAGAGCTCTGGAGATGGAGTCAGGAAGACCTGAGTTCAAATTTGTCCTCAGAAACTTATTGACTGTGTGACTATGGGCAAGTCACTTATTTAATTCTGTTTGCTTCAGTTTCTCCAACTGTAAAATGGGGATAATGACAGCACCTACCTCGTAGTATTGTAAATATACAGGTCTTTGTGAGATACTATTTGTAAAGTGATTTGTGTCTGGCACATAGTAGGTGCTACATAAATTCTTGTTCTCCTTTGTCTTACCAAACTACTTTCTCTCATCAGTCTTTGTCATATAGAGCGTCTTTACCCCAGTAACTTATATTTCAAACACTTGAATACTGTTTTAATTGCCTGTGGTTTTGGGTTCTATTTGGATCTAATTTTTTTTGTTTTGTTTTGTTTTGCAGATAACAATACCAAATCATTTTAATGATCACTACTTTACAAAATAATTTTAAAGTTAAATAATGCTAAGCCCCTTTCTTCCCTCTTTTTCTCCCAATTATTCCCTTTGAGGTTCTAAAAAATTTGTCAAATAAAATACAATTTGACTTAAAATTGACTTTTTTTTTTCCTTACCGTGCATTGATTTCATGTTTTAAATGTCTAGGGCCCTCCAAAGCTGAGAAGGAGTCTAATGGCCTCACTTAACCTCTAAGCATTCCTACCTAGGCTGTCATATTTTCAATGTCTCACGATTCCCAAAAAGAAACACCAGCCTCCCTGTGAACTTGATATCAGTCCTGCTTTTCTTGGAAAGCAGCGAGGCCTATTACAGAAGCAATGCTTCTATCTCAATAGGGTCCAATCTCTCCCGCAAATTGATTTTTTTTAAATTGGCCTCAATCTCAAAGATCCAAGTAGATAGGATAATTTATAGGATAGTCACTGTCTAAGGTATCTGATAGTTGGTCCTTCCACACCTCCTTTCAAATTCTTTAAGTAGATGCCTCCTACACGTACCAAGAAAGCCTGGACCCTAAAGACCAGGGTAGGCTCAATTCATCTCAAACTGGACAGATATTAATTGACTTTTCTGCATAAGACACTTTGGATTTTGATTAAACTTTACTGTAAATTGGAGAGTTTGAGAAAATAGATCTCTGGGCCAGGGTAAGTAAGGTGAAATGGCCACCATATGTGTGCTGAGTTTTCTATTCAAACTGAAGCCGTGCTTATATACTATGTGAGCAGACAATCTGGACATCAATTGTTGTTTTTCAGTCATTTTCAGTCATGTTCCAGCTTTTCCTGACTCTATTTGGGTTTTCGTGGCATAGACACTGGAGTGAGTTGCCATGTCTTTCTCCAGATCATTTGACAGATGGGAAAACCGTAGCAAACATGGTTAAGTGACTTGCCCAGAGTCACACAGCTAGTAAGTGTCTGAGGCCAGATTTGAACTCAGGAAGATGAGCCTTCCTAACTCTAGGCCCCAGCACTCTAGTCACTGCACCACATAGTTGTCACTAAACATTTCTGAGTGAAAAGCATCCACAGACACATGTGACTTGATCAGTCAATCAGTAAATATTCATTGAATGCCTTCTCTGTGTCAGTCATTTTCTATCTACAAGCATCCAAAGAGGGAGATTTTATGGATTCCGTGTTCTGGTGAGACTAGCTATTCTCTCCTGCCATGTCCCACGCCAGTGTCAACCTATCGTCACTCACAATTAACCTATGACAAATTGACCCTGGAAATAATTAGTTTGATGCCTGTTCATTTGTCCGTATTTTATGTATCTTTACTCTTTGTCCACCACCTCTATGCTAACCTTAGATTGCAAATTTCCAGGAACCAGAGACCCTCATTGAACTTTATATAGCACCAAAAACATTACCAATACATGCTTAACAAATAGATCCGCCAGGCTAGTGTCACTATCTTTGGAAATGATGCCATTATATAGGAGCTAGCTCATTTGATTCCATCCCCTTACTATCCAATACCTCTCAACCTGGAGCATTAAGCGTTAGTAGGCTTTGAAGCAAACATTAGGCAGCTGGATAGTAGTAGATAGAGTGTTGAACCTTGAGTCAGAAAAATCTGAGTTCAAATCCAGCCTCAGACACTTATTAGCTCTGTGACTCTGGGCAATTCACTTAACCCCTCTGTCTCAATTTCCTTATCTGTAAAATGGGAATAATGATAGCATTTACTTTTCAAGGCTGTTGTGAGGTTCAAATGAGATAATAATTGTAAAATACTTAGTACTATATACATATTATACTAATATTATAAATATTATACTAAAAACACAATGATATGTAATATTAGCTATCATCATTATTATTAGTAATGGGCTTAGTGTCATTATGTCTGCTAATGATGCTCATTATCTAGGGTCCAGGTCATCCAGTTCCATCCTGCACTATCCCCTCTCAACCTAAAGGAATAGGTTTTAGACTTTAGAGCCAATATTAGGCAGCTAGATGCCTCAGTGGATAGAATGCTGGACCTGGAGTCAAGAAAACCTGAGTTCAACTCCATCTTCAAACCCTTAGTAGCTCAGTGACCCCGGGCAAGTCACGCAATCTGTCTGACTCAGTTTCCTCATCTGTAAAATGGAGATAATAACACCTACCTTCCAAGGCTGTTGTGAGGATGAAATGAGATGATATTGGTCAAACGCTTTACAAACCTTTACAAAAACACTACATAAATGCAGGCTATACTGGGACCAGTTCAGATAACCTTTGGAAAAAAGGTATAGAGAAAAGAACTCTAATCTGATGCTAAGGCATGTTCTCACTGTGAACATCCATCCATAGAAGTAGGAAATAAGCAGATAGACAGGCAGTTAGTGGCCAGCAGAGGCAGATATTCTAGACCAAGCCAGTAAATGAATGGGAAATGGGAGATTGATGTTGTGGAGGTGGAGGCTTGAGATCCCAAAATGACAAAACTGAGAGAGAGGGGGGGGGGAGAGAGAAAAAGAAAGAGTGAGAGAGGGAGGGAGAGAGAGAGGGAGAGAGAGGGGGGGGAGAGAGAGAGAGAGAGAGAGAGAGAGAGAGAGAGAGAGAGAGAGAGAGAGACAGAGAGACAGAGACAGACAGAGACAGACAGAGAGAGAGACAGAGGGAGAGGGAGAAGGAGAGAGAGAGAGAGAGAGAGAGAGAGAGAGAGGGAGGGAGAGAGGGAGAGATGCAGAAGGAACTAACAAGCTAGAAGGGCTGAAGCAGAGTGATTCCCTGACCCAGCCAAGACCCAGAGAGAGTAACTGAGTGAAGAACCAAGACAGAAAACCAGAAATCGGAAACCAGAATAGTTTCTGGTCAATTTTATTTAAGGCAGGTAGGTTGTCCTGTGATGGGCAGGGCATCTCTGTGGCTTCCCAGAACCAATCTTCCAGTATTGCCTCCTCTTCAGAGGGAAACCTTATAGAATCCTCCACTTCCCTTGTGGACAAAAGGGAGAGAACAAGCATTTATTAAGCACCTAAGGTGTGCTGGACATTGTCCACACGCTTTACATATATCATCTCGTTTGTTCTTCACAACGACCCTGGGAGGTTGGTGTTATCTCTATTCCCACTTAACCGAGGAGGTTAACTGGAGGCGAACAGAGGTTAAGTGATCTTCCACGATCACGCAGCTCTCACATCTCTGAGGCTGGATTTGAAAGTAGAGTTTACATGCAGTCTCCTATATAAGAACTTTCCTGATCTCCACCCCTTGCCCTTCACCTCTCCTTCTGTCTTCCCCACCCCCCAACTCCCACCACAGATTTATTTGTTTTCTGTTGCTATTGTTTAATTGATTGGTCGTATCCAACTCCACGTGACCCTATTTAGGATTTTCTAGGCAAAGATATTGGACTGGTTTGCCATTTCCTTCTCCAGCTCATTTTACAGATGAGGAAACTGAGGTAAACAGGGTTAACAGACTTGCTCTGGATCACACAGCTAGTAAGTGTCTGAATTCGGATTTGAACTCAGGTCCTCCTGACTCCAAGCCCAGCGTACTGCCTAGATGCCTTCGTACTAGAATTGTGCTAGGCTCCATACTATAAATTACATGATTGTGCTACCTGCCTCCTAGCAGTTTACAATTAAAGATTGGAAATATTTGAGATATGGAAGACACAGAGAATACAGAACACTAAAACTAGGACAAGGGCAAAAGGAAACTTATTTACTGTTAATACCATGACCAAATAAAGGGTAAAAGCATCTGGGAATCAAGAGAAAAGCATTGTATTTTCATGTTTGTTCAAGATGGGATTAAGGGAAGTGGTTTCATCCCTCAGGCCCTCCTCCAAACCTCCAATAGATGCTGTGGGGACAGAACGAGATGATGATGGGGTTGATGATAATAACAACTTACATTCATATAATGATTTAAAGTGGAGAAAGTGAATTTTCCACAACAACCCTATGGCGTAGATGTGTGTGTGTGTTGAGCTCTTGGGAAGAAAGCTGCTTTAAGAGGAATTCTAGGTATATTGTTGATCTCTTAGTAGCAAATTTATCTCAAATCCATGGTGAGGCCTCTATGTTTACTACCAAGGAAGTCCTTGAAAACTGAGAAATACAGGTCTACAGTGCAAAAGTTTAAAACAGCACTAAGACTTTGAGGATATCCTATATTTATTTTTTTATTAGTTCAAGGTGCTGGGCTAGCTGGGATGCAGAAGAATGTTTTGAAAGATGCTGCAGGGTCAAAGACCACATTTTATCTTAATTATATGTCAAAAGAATTTTAGTCGAGATGCAGCTTAGAGCAAGAAGAATCAAAAGTTCCCTCCCATCAGTACCCCTGACTACCCTCTTAAGCGGCATCTTGTCACCTCATTCTCACTTAGGATCCTCACTTGAGAAGCTAGGCCTCCCCACACATGTGCGCGTACACACACACACACACACACACACGCACACACACACATGCATACACACATACATGCACACACACACGTACACATGCACGTACACACATACACATGCACACACATGCACTAACAAGTTCATAATGGAGAGGAGGTTTGCATACATACAAGTAAGAGAAATCAACATTCTACAGCACACCCGGTGGTTCATGGGAGACAAACCAAAGAAAATTGCCATCTTTCCAGATGTTCCCAATTGCCTTTCCTCTGCAGTGGCCATGCTGAAGCCTCTCCAGACTTGAGGAAAAGTAGTATGGGGAGCATTGAGGAGAGGGAGGCCTTTCAGGTCTGTGAAGATCTCTGGCTCCGTTAGAGCATGTAATCGCCCATCAGGGCAGTGGTTTAGTGCTTCTAGTCCTCCTCTGCCATGGACATTAGCCCTTAAATACTGGTGATAATTAAAGACAAAGCCACCAAGTGGTATGGAGTCACCTACCCAGAGAAAGGGTAACAGATGAGGGAGGAGTTCTGCCCAAGTTCAAGGTGAGCATTGTAAAGATCATTTTCTGTCTGTGTCAGAGACATTATTTTAAGATTGTGTAATTCTGGCCTTGGAAACCAAGCCTAGTTCAAAACATAATTCACAGTTAATGAACTTGCAGAGTTATGGCCTCAAGCATGGAGATTCCCTCCCCCTGTTCAATCGGCCAGTTTGGCTTGGTCAGGTGAATGGAAATGAGAGAGGTTTCAAAGCTATTATTCAATTTTATGATTATTAACATGCATTTACTGAGCACTTCATATTTGCAGTATGATTTATAGTCATACATTGTTAAGCTATCATAGTGTGACTTTTGAGTAAAGTGAGCAAAGAATATTATTCTCCCCATTTTTCAGATGGATAAACAGAACCACAAAGGAGAAAAAACTTTATTCAGACTCCTATAGGAAATCTATGCTTTTTCCATTAGAATATATTAAGACCTTTCCATTAATGTCATTCTCTACATGAAACTTTTCCTGATCTCACCAGCTGCTAGTAACCCCCCTCCTCAAACTGCCTTGGACTCACTTTGGATTTATTATGAATATGTTTATATATTTGCATATATACTTGAATATGCTTATATATTCGTATAAAATCTCCTTGAAGGCAGGGACTGTCTCATTTTGGAATTTATAGTTCAAGTGCTTAGTATGGTACCTAATTCATACGGGTGCTTAAGAAATGCTTCTTTCATATGGGTGTTTACTTCAGAAAGTAGTCCAGGGCTGGGCCCAGAGTAGAATTTCAAATAATTAATGATTAATTTAAAGTGTGGGCAGTGAGGTGGTGCAGTGGATAGAGTGCCAGGCTCAAAGTCTTGAGTTCAATCTAGCTTCAGACACTTATTAGCTGTGTGACCCTGGGCAAGTCACTTTACCCTGTTTGCCTTTAGTCTCCTCATGTGTAAAATGTGCTGGAGAAAGAAATAGCAAACTACTCTACTATCTTTGGTAAAAGAAAAGTAAAGTAAGGAAAGTAAAAGTGAAAGAAAATTCGTAAAAGAAAACCCTAAATGGGGTCATGAAGAATCAGACATGACTTAAAAATGACTGAACCACCAATTTAACATGTGTCTTTCAATTCATACTGTTAATTTCTATAGTACTTTTAAAATTTCACAATGTGATTAAGTAAATTAGTTCATCTGATTTTTGCAGCCCTCCAGGGAGATTGTAGGGAAAGTATTTCCATTTGACCAATGAAGATACTCAGGCACAAAGAAGTTGAATCTCTGGTCACATGTATGGTGGAGCCAGCACTAGAATTTTGGTCTTGAGTTTTTTTTTTTTTCTGCTACACAACATTTCCTATCTTGAAATTTTGCATAGTCCTGAGGCCATATGTATTATATGACCTCTGGTTTTTCAAAGGGTGGCCTTGGAAAAGGGCCTTAACTATCCAGGGACATCTACTACACAGAACTCTGTCTAGCTCTTTCTTAGAAACTAACTCTCAGCCCCCCTTTAAATGTTGTTTTGATTTTTTTTCCCAACAGAAGGAGAGAGAGAGCCCCTTTAGATTTCATTTCAGGGTTGGTTGCCAGAGCAGGAAGAGCGACTTTAGCAGATGAAGTGACTGTCCATCTTGATTCGGTGGTTGGCAGCACCAGGGATGGGTCTCAGTTGAAAGTGCCTGCCCGCGTGACTCAAGGGGATAAAGAGGCTGATTGGACAAAATTCCTAGGCTTTGTTGAGGGCTTGAGTACTCTGAGGGATGATCAGGTATTCTTATTGCTTATTCCCTGGGTACTGGCCAAGGGATAGTGAACTAATTGGGTCTCAATCCATGGATATTTCAAAAAAAAAATTTACCCCAGAGTTTGGCATGGGAATCCAATCTGTACCGGACTGTCTGAAGAAAGAGTCTAAATGTTGTGATGGAAATCTGGGCACCAGTCCTTGTTTTTGCTAGTATAATTTGTTAGATTGTGAACTTCTCAAGGGCAGGGACTATTTTTTTGTTTATTTTGTTTCGTGGGGTTTGGTTTGATTTTGCCTTTCTTTGTATCTCTAGCTCTTAGCACAGAATCTGGCATGTAGTAGATGAAAAGGAATAAACATTCATTAAACATCTACCATTGAATGCTTGACAAATATTATAAATAGTAGGTGCTTAATAAATGCTTATTGACTTGTTCACCTTCCAAAGAATCTGGCTACAGACTCGGAAGCATAGCCCTTCCAGCCCTTGAACCCTGCACTCTATTTCAGTTGTAAGCATCATTGAATCATAGTTAATGATGGAAGAGACTTCAGAGATAATGAAACTGAGCCCCGGGGAGGTTGTGTCACATAGTCAACAACAGAATCAGGATCCAGATTCTTTGACCCCTGAGTCAATAGTCTTGCCAGAGTACCACCCCACATCATCATCTGTTTTAAATGAAAACTGCTACAAGATATAAACTATATATGTGTATAGAAATTTGATATAGTATGTAAATTTGTAAAGCCTACATAATATTCCCTTGGTCCCAGGTATTTCTGTTTACTTTATATGTCTGGCCTATTTCCAGACCCAACTCACTCTCTCTCTCTCTCTCTCTCTCTCTCTCTCTCTCTCTCTCTCTCTCCCCCTCTCTCTCTCTCTCCCTCTCTCTCTCTCTCTTCCTCTCTCTCTCTCTCTCTCTCTCCCTCCCTCCCTCATTCCTCTTCTATGCCCTTCTGCCTTTCCTTCTGTCCTTCCTTTCCTTTCCCTCTCATGCTCCCTCCCTTTTCTCTTCCTGCTCCTGCCCTTTCCCTTTTTCTTCCTTCCATTTCTTCTTCTCTCTCTTTCCCTATACCTTCCTTGTCCCCCTGGTTTTCTCTTCCTCTTTCTTCTTTCTTCCCCTCTCCCTCCCTCTCCCTTTCCCTCAACTTCTCTGGCTAGTTCTCCACCCCCTTTCTCTTTTTCCTTTTCCCTTTCTCTCTCCTTTTTTCTCTGCTCTCCCAGGAACCAGTTCCTTTGGTCTGGTGATTTTCTGGTTTCTTGGCCTGGCTTAAGAAATATAATTTTCCATACTTCTTGGTTCTCCTGTTTTTGAGTGACAGGTTTAACTAAACTTGAGGTCTGAAGAAAGCATCCATTCTTTTTTGACAGATCCCAGCCCAGTCTTCCTGACTCTAGGTCTAGCACTCCTTCTATTACACTATACTGCTTTATTTTTTTTTAAAGCTAAGTGTCCATCCCCTACAGCCTAATCCTAGACATCTTCATTTATTCTTTGGACTCTGTTTCTGATCTTGTTCCAGCCTTGGTTTGATTACAATCACCGCTCTCTGCTTCTGGACTTTCATTTGAACGCTTCCTGTCTCAGCTACCAAACTCTGGATTGTTACTCTAAGCACCTGAATCCTAATCATGACTTCCCTTTGCTTCCAAACCAGGGAAGGTCCAACCTGTGTCATGGAATCTCAAAGCCTCCACTCCTGGCAGGCCCTTTTCCTGATAGGGCTCACCCAGCTTGGCTCACAGTAGAGTATCAGGTCGATTCTTGATGTAGGGTCAAGTCAGGTCAGCGAGTAATTATTAAGGACTTACTGTGCGTTAAGCATTGTGCTAAGTGACAGGAATGCAAATAGAAGCAGAAAGACAATCCCTCCCCTCAAGGAACTTACATTCTAATGAATAGAAAACATGAAAAAAGGAGCTGAAAAAAAGAAAGTGAGAAAGATGAAGATAAACCAGTGTGAGGGCATCTTGGAGAAAGTCTGGGAGAGCAGGAGAGTTGCCTGATGACATGGCTGGCCTGGGATGCCCACCTCTCTAAAGTAGAGGATCTGAGAGGAACCAGCCAATCAGAGGAAGATGGCACAGGCACCGGGTCCTTCCAAAATGTGAAGCTCAGGACTGATGTTCAGGAGTGGACTGAGCTTCCAAGATGAAGGCATTTGTGGTGCATTGTAGAGGAAGACTAGGGAGGGTCGGGAGTATAGCACCACAAGTACCTCTGGGCCTGATAGATATCTTTTCTCTTGTGTGTCTTCATGATGCTCCCCCTGCATCCAGTATCTCTCTGCTGGGCAGACTGATCAGTTGGGTTCTTTGGCCCTGCTCCTTTACCTGAAGCAGCGCCCCCTAATATTAGGTCAAGGTGCTCTGCTGCCAGATGCCGTGAAAAGTCCCTCTGCCGATTCTTCTTTCTGTCAAGTAGGGCTTTAGCTGCTTCCCTGGTCTCTCAGGGCCCTGAAATGAACCTCACTCCCCCACCCCTTTGGTGAAGACTAAGGACATGTAATGCTCCAGTTTTTACTCTTCAGAAGGCAGAAGAAGATATAGGGGAGGCAGCTATTCTGGCTACTGAGAAGAAGCTAGTAGCAAAAATAAAAATGAAGAAATAGACAACTCCATCTTAGAGGCAAAATATGGAGTATTGTCTGACTTGTACCCTGGATTTTGGGAGAATGGATTTCAAATAGCTCAGAGAAAGGCTAAGTAGGATTACATGGATGAGAATTCAACAAGAGAACACTAGCTAGCGTTCATACAACACTTCAAGGCTTGCAAAACACTTTACAAATATTTCATTTTATCCTCACAACAGCCCTGGAAGGTAGGTGCTATTATGATTATTTCCATTTTACAGATGAGGAAACTGAGGTAGATAAAGATTAAGTGACTTTTGCCCAGCTAGGAAGTATCTGAGATCAAGGTTTTCTGACTCCAAATCTAGTGCTCTATCCACTGCACCACCTAGCAACCTCAAGCTGACCAGTGGAGTGCTCTCAATAACAAAATTCTTATCATGCAAACAAATTATTCTAATGAGGGAATCTAGAGAGATCAATATGGCAATGTAGGGAATTCATTGATAGATTATTTGTAAAATGTATCTAGAGAATATAGAAGCAAGGGTAGGTAACTAAAGATGAATACAAAAGAGTCATCCTGTAAGAAGAATGTTAGGAATGGTAAAGCATAGAACCATTTTTTACATTTTACATGTGTTTGGCTTGTCATGAATGTGAGATAGTGAAAAAAAGCTAGTGGAAGTGTATGGGTAACAGGAATATTAAAGACAAGGCATTAGGACCAATTGAGACGGAACAGATGATAACAGATTTTGTTTTCTCTAGCAAAGGTAAGTATTTTCATTTGGTAAACAAGGAATTTGATCACAAAATCAGTGACAAGATAAAAAGACACCTTGTTTTTGATCAGTCATGTCCAATTCTGCGTGACCCCCTAGACATCTTCCATGTGATTTTCTTGGCAAAGATATTGGAGTGGTTTGCCATTTTCTTTTCCAGTATGTCTCCATTTTACAGATGAGGAACTGAGGCAAATAGGGGTTAAGTGACTTGCCCAGGGTCACAAACCTAATATTCAGTCTGAGGCCAGATCTTCCTTATTCTAGTTGCCTCAAAAGGATACCAAGCAACCCTCAATGACCTCAATTCATCAAGCCTAGATGAATCACAGCCCAGGCACTATTAGAGGAATTTTTTTTCTAGATATAACTTCTGAATTGTTATCAATGATATCTGAGAAACCATGGATAATAGGAGAGGTACCACAAATGTGCATATAGACAAATGTGCTCCTAAGTTTCCTCATAGGAAGAAGGTAGATCCTTCAAAGTACAGGGCAGTGAACTTGACTTCAATTAACTGAATGATTTTAGAGCATATCATTAAAGGAATGCACTGTGAACACTTAGGAAAGTTAATTGTGGGTTCCCTTTGTTATTACAGCTGAAACCTTCCATGTGTTCTCTCCCCTATCAGGTGAATTACCTGAGAGGAGGGGCTGTCTTTTCTATTTGAATCCTCAGTGTTTAACACTGTGATTCCCATGTAGTAAGCACTTAATAGATGCCTCATTCATTGTGATCGTCCAGATTCTTGTTCTCATTCACACACTCACAAGTTTTTTATCATATACTAGTAATTACCATCCCACCCAGACGGTGTCCATTGGTTTTTCCCCAGGGTGCTTTCTTTTTCTATTCCAAATCTGTTGTAAGCTCAGAACTATGTCCATCAGATAACTACATGTCTCCAGGCTCTCTTCTTATTGCTCCCCAGGTTCTAGATCTCTAGGTGAGATGGTACCAGAATCCAGAGTCACACATAACCTCAGGGCTTAAAGGACCAACAGAGTATATAAGCCTCTAACAATCCTGGGACCCATGATTTCAATACTCCCACAATTTCAGATACGAGTCTCATTCTAGAGGTGCCCACAGTACCAGGTTCCACATTGCCCCACTATCCTATTCATTTTACATGTGCTAACTCCCTACACATACTTGTTCTATTTCCATACAGTTTAGTCACTTTGCACAAACATCCACAGACTTGATTTTTCACTTGTTTTGTCAAACACACTGGAGTCTCTTTGCCAAAGGAATTTGTCAACCAGTCAAGTTAACAAGCATTTATTAGGTAGTCACTAGGTGCTGAAAACTGTGTTAAGCTCTGGGCATACGAGGAAAAGCAGAAACATTCTCTGCCCTCAAGGAACTCACATTCTAATATGGGAGACAGCATGCAAACCACCATGTACATACAAGATTACATACAGAATAAGTTGGGAGTTATCTCAAAGGCAAGGTACTAGCATTACTGGGGGCAAGAAAAGGCCTCTTGAAGAAGGTAGAATTTGAGCTAGGTCCTGAAGGAAGCCAGAGCAGCAAAGAATTATAGACAAGAAGAGAACATCCTTTTCAGCTTTCTTGACCAAATTCATGCTTGTTCATGGGTTAGGTCCCCAGAGAAAAGTTGCTACCTCAGGTTTTAGGGGTAAATTTATAGATCTATACTCCTAAAATATCAGCCCACCTCTCCTCCAATAGTGTGCTTTTCATTTTTTAATCACCTAGTAAAATTTGATTAACTCTTAGAAAAGCCATTTACTGACACCATATGGTAAGAAGAGTACCTATAAAGTACCCCTCATAATCCTAGAGTATACACTCCCACAAATATTCAGAGCACCCATGGAAAGATTCTGCTCAAATAGCATATAATCATACTGAGGTCAATGTGCAGGACACATTTTTGGGAAAGGCATATAACAAATTTTGCAAGGCCTCGAAATCCTTTGGTTCTTTGCAGAATACTCATGCAGATGTGCCTTATAGTGGTGGTCAGACTACTACCCCCACCATCTACCTCAACCTGAATAAACATAGGGTCTAACACAATTAAATGAATGTTCATCAGGAATATATCATACCAGACTAATAAAAATTTTGTTTATTCTCATAGCTCCTATGCTGTCAAGAATGGATATTGACAGAATATTTGACAAAGTAATCTTATGATATCTTGTGGACAAGATGGTGGAATGTAGGCTGGATACTGGTTTAGTTAGGCTCAAGAAAGAACTAAAGGTATTATGGTTCATAATTGATCATTCAACCCGGAAAAAAGTCTCTGGCATAAGATGCTAGGCACGTCTTCAGGGCCCTGTTCTCTTAAACATTCATCAGTTATTCAGATGAAGGAATAAGAAGAAAACATTTAAAATTTCCAGATGCAAAACTGAGAATCAGAACTGAATGCACTGAACGGCAGAATTACAATATAAAATGATCTTCACAGACTAGAAAGTTGGGTAGGGATATATGTAAAGTCTTACATTGGTAGACATGAGTAGATAAAAATTCGCACGGCGGGGAAAAAAACAAAAACAACCTGAGGCTCCTAGTAGACTGAAATGTTAACAGGTTTCAATAGGGTCCTAATAGTCAAAAAAACTAATGAGATATTTGTCCAAATTACTAGAATCAGACTGTCCAGAAAGAGAGCCCCACTGTACTCTGTGCTAGTCATCCCACGTATAAAATATTCTTCATTTTAAAACCATGGTTAACACCAGTTGAACTACATCCAGATAAAGGGGTCCAGGGTGTTCAGTGATTACTTTCCATGGATGCTAAAAGGGTAAAAACTTATATTTGTTTGGTTTGCAAGATTTGAGGGTGATTAGTTTGGAGAAAAGAAGGCTTGGCAGAGACAGAATATTTGGCTTTGGTTATTTAAAGGCTTCTCATGGAGAAGTAGGATTATAATAGTTCTCTATGGTCCCAGAAGGTGATGAGGAAATGTTGTAGAGGCAGAGATAGGCTCAGCATAAAAAGGAAATGAGGAACACAGTAACAGTCACAGTGTGTGATGACTGACTTTGATAGACTTAGTTCTTCTCAGCAATGCAAGGACCTAAAACAACTCCAAAAGACTCATGACGGAAAACGCCATCCACGTCCAGAGAAAGAAATATGGAGCCTGAATGCAGATTGAAGCAGACTCTTTTCTTTTTTTCTTTTCTTTTGTTTTGTTTTTCTTTTTCATCGTTCTTCCCATTCATTCTAGTTCTTCTATACGATGTGACTAATGTGAAAATATGTTTAATAGGAGTGTATATGTAGAGTGTATATGTAGAGCCTGTATCAAATTGCATGCCGTCTTGGGGAGGGAGAGAAACTTATGGAAGTGAATTTGAAAACTAAAAATAAATAAATTAACTTATTATCAAAATAGAAAGGAAATGAGGAAAACCACAAACCTTTCTAAGTCATCACTGATAGCATGGACTCTCTCATTTGGGGTTTATTTCCCCACTACTGGAAGTCTTCAAGAGCAGGCTGAGTGGCCAATTGTGAGAGATATTAGGGAGGAAATTCTTATCTAAGTATGGTCTTGTGACCACCAAGGTCCTTCCAAATTGGAAATTCTATAGATTCTAGATGGAAAACTTGAGGACCAGGGAGGACCTTTTTTGCTAAGGAAAATCCTTCCCAAATGCTATTTATCATTTGGCTCTACTCCCCTCTATTTCAGACAGCTGCCTATTACTACTACATTGCCATCAATTCTTGCTTATCTTGATGATCGAGGAAAGCAAACCTTTCTTGCATCCATGTGCTTTAGAAAAATGGAGCATTGATAAGCTAATTGTCAAGAAACAGCTGCACCAAGTTTGACCTGCTCTTTTTCTCACTTAAAACTGCCCATTTCTCCTAACAATCTGTCATGCTTAACCAACTGCCTCCCTTTCCTTTGAATCACAACTCATCTTTATGTAGAATTTCACTCACAACAGCATGCATATTCATGCAAGCATCTTTATTCCCATTTTCCAGATGAGGAAACTGAGGTGCAGAGTTTAAATGGCTGACTCACTCTCACGGTGCCTTGACCTATGTCTTGCCTCTGGACTTCACTGATTTTGTAGGAGAGGGGGAGGCTAACAACTTCGTGCAGCTCTGCCCCACTCAAATCCAATTCATGTACAAGTGAAGACAACACCCTCCTATTGTCATTGGTCCCCTTTGAGAAGGACAGCTTGTTAGTATGAAAACCAAGACTTGAACCAGTTTTCTGATTACAAATGCTACATTCTTTGCAGTAAACCACACAGCCTTTCACGAGTGTTATGCCTGCTTTCCTCCTCCCTCACACAAATCCATGGGTTGTTTTTTTTTTTCTGTCTACTATAATTAGTCAAAATTCTCTTATGATCTTATGCAAATTAAAGTCAAAATTTATATGAGTCATACGAAAGGACAATAATGCATGAGGAAGTATTCTACCTGGATTAAAGGCATGAGTAATCTAATGACCAATAATTATGCTGGTAGCTAATTAAGCTTTGGATGTATGTTGATTAACCACTAGGGTCAGGCATACTTCCTCATCTCAGGTAGTTCAGGCATCTTCACGGCTGCATTAGGGAGATGGCTGATTTTTCTGGGAAGACTGAATTACTTAATGGGCACCGGTAACAAAAGAAAACTGGCTTGATAGGAACAGATGTGTAACCATTCATAGCATCACTAGTCTTAGAAGTCCAGTACAATGCTGTAAGTAGGCTATGGTGACCAGGACTTTGCTCCAGGACTCCCAAATTCAGAAAGTAGTGAAAGTGCTTTAAAGTGTAGAAAAAACCTGAATTTTGGACCCAGTTATCAGAAATTATCAGTTAAAAAGGAAGCAATCAGATTGCATATTTCATTCTTCCAGGGGCAGGAATCCAGATCCATCAATTGATAAACATTTATTAAGCACCTGTGGTGTGCCAGATGCCATGCTAAACACCTGGGGATATACATATGAAAGTGAAAGAATCCTTGCCTCAAGGAGCATACATTCTAATGGGAGAGACAATGTGTACATAAAATAAAGAAAAAAAAACATTCAAGGTAGTTTGGGGAGGGAATTAATTAGGTGGCACACTGGATAGATTCCCAGGCCTGAAGTCAGGAAGAATCATTTTCCTGAGTTCAAATCTGGCCTCAGACACTTACTAGCTATATGACCCTGCACAAGTCACTTTACCCTCTTTGCCTCAATTTCCTCATCTGTAAAATGAGCTGGAGAAGGAAATGGCAAAGCACTCCAGTATCTTTGCCAAGAAATCCCCAAATGGGGTGATGAGGAGGTAGACATAACTAGCAAGTTGGCCAGCATGGCTAAAGTACTGCTCTTCCCTGGCCTGGTCCTGTTATGTCATCTGACTATGGCAGATTTCTCAAAAGAAGTCTCACATTTTGTGATCTCCTTTATGCTCTCCTCCCCCTGACTTGAAAAAAAAAAACGTGCCCTCTCCATGCAGTAAATTGAGAGCATGTTTTATGCCGCTTGCCTCAAGTCCAAGATTGCTAGTTATGCCTCTAGTCAGATAACCAAACAAATCACTTACTGGGTTTGCAAAAATAAATAAATAACCTCCTTATTCCTATGTGTTGTATTTCATCTTTAGCTTTTGCAGAGCTGGAAATAAAACAAATTGATCCGATGAAATCTTTACCGATATGTATGCTGTAACCACCTCAGCGCGGTACCCAGAGGGATTGATGAGCTATCAGGGCACTGAGTTTCTGTAAGAACAGAGACATTGAACTTAGAAAGCCTCCTCCAGAGACACAGACCTATTTGAGTTAAATCAAAACAAGATTAAAGAGTGATTAAACTGCTGCAAAATAAGACCTATGAGGAAAGGTTTGAGGAAGTGGGATTGTTTAACCCGGGGACAGAAAAGCTGAGTGCTAACTTAATGAAAATCTTCAAGTGTATGACATGTTATCAAGGAGTAGAGGGGGAGCCAGGGCCCCCATAGAGCATAGAAGAGGGTCAAGGGCTTAAACTGAAGCATTAGGGATTTAAGTTAGATTAGAGAAAGGATTTCCTGAGCGTGAGGATATTAGTCCTCTAAACTATCATGGAAACTCCTCTAGAAATATTTGAACATAGAATTGATGGTTGTTTGGTTTGGCTTAGGTGTGGCTGCCTACTGTGGCCTATAATCCTCATTCCTAGGAGCGGACTTCGTGTCTGCGGGTATACAGATTGGGTCACATGTCACAGAAAGCAACTCAGGATGGCAAATATCCCACACTGGGACAATCGAGGGAGGACATGCTTTGACTGAATTTGAATACAGAGCCAATCCTTCAACAAGTTTATACTGTTTACTGGTTGTATTCTGAGCTGTTGGGTGTGTGCTGTGTAGGATACATTTTATGAGAAATAGACCCCTCCTTCAAAGGGCTAACAATTTTGTTCTGGATTTATAGGCCTGAAACAGTACATGCTAAAGTGCTAAGATATGTATTCCACACAGTAAGTATTTTAAGAGCTAAGGGGTGGGGAGATCACTGTGGGCCAGGTTCATTGCAGAAGACTTCATGAAGGAGACAGCCTTTGAAGCTGTTGCTTGGAGGTTTTGGCTAGGTAGACGAGATATGATGAACAGCATAGGCCAAGTCAGGGGCTGAGCGTGGCATGTACAAGAGACAGTGGGGGAACAGAAGGGAAGAGAGGCTGGGATCCATGATTTCATTGCAAGAGGGGACCCTCAGAGGATGAAATTCCCTCTTCTACTGAAGGTCAGTGCTTTCTCTACAATTTATAATCTTAGATTCTAAGATTTAGAGTGTTGCCTGGGACGATTGAGAGGAGGTTCACATGGCCAGTTTGTGTCAGAAACAGGACTGAACCCAGGTCTTTCTGGCTCAGAAGCTGGCTTTTTATCCATGATGGCATGCTTTTCTGATGGGCAATAGGGAGCCATGACAAATTCCTCAGTAATATAGACTGAAGCATTAATTTATTGTTGTGTTGTTTCAGTTCTTTGTGACTCCATTTGGGGTTTTCTTGGCAAAGATACTGGAGTGGTTTGCCATTTCTCTCCTCAGCTCATTTTTACAGATGAGGAACTAAGGTAAAGTGGGTTAAGTGACTTGCCCATGGTCACACATCTAGTAAGTATCTGGTGCTGGATTTGAACTCAGGAAGATGAGTCTTCCTGATTCCAAGCCTAGTGCTTTATTCACTATACCACCTAGCTCCCTACAAAAAATAATAATAATAATGACAAATATTTATTGAACAACTATCACAGAAGGCATTGTTTTGCTAGAATTGTTTTGCAATAAAGAGTTCTTGTACTCATCTATTTAGGGAAATTTTGATTACTTGAATGATATTGGCAAGTCATCTAGCTTCCCTGGGCCTCATTTTCCTCATCTGTGAAATAAGGGGGTTGGACAAGATGGCCCCTGAGGTCCCTTCCAACTCTGCATTTATGATCTACAATCCTATGGAAGGAGTGGGGGGATTGTTTGCCACCTCTTCCAGGAAGCTTCCCTAATCAAGCAAGCAAACACATAATAAGTGCATTTTGAATGGGGTGGAGTTGAACTAAAACAATTTTTATTTTTATCACCTTTGGTTTTATTGATATGTTTTGTTTTTACATTGCATATATTTATACACTTGGTGAAAAGTCTCTTGTAACCCGGTGAAACAGTTAAGTAAAACCAATAATACAATAACATTATAGTCCACATTTGTGGCATATGTCCAACTCTATCGTTTGAGATGAAAAGAAATATCTTTTCTCTCCCTCCCTTTCCCCACCCCTTTGGTGGGAAAAAATGCCTACTACGTGCTGAACACAGTTATAAAAATACCAAGGCACTGTCCTGTTCCAAGTGACCAGACACCCAGGCCAGGTCCTGACGTGCCTCAGCATAACGAATCACCAGTGGCCGAAGCAAGGGTCTCCAGCTGTCAGTCCTTGATCGTCAGCTTTCTTTGGAATAATTAAAAGCAGGAGGAAAAGGACTGAAGAAATAATCTTTGTACATTTTAATCTGAGTCGTTTTCAAGCCTGTGTGTGATAAGGCAGGTTGTAGAAATGTCAGCTGCTCCTTATCTCTAATTGACTTAAGTAGAGGCAGCTCTAATCCTTGTGTGCACAGGAGCCTCGATGGAGAGATGAAGCCAATTGATTCCCACTTTTTAATTAACAGTCAGGCTGCTTAAAAACAATAGTATGTTGGGGGCAATTTTGGACTAGGAAGGAGCATAAAGGGAAAGACCATCTCCCAGGCACTGACATTTAGAGACATATTGACAAGTGTCAGCATTTGATCTGAATTGTGGAGATGCAGCAGGGCTAAGTGGCCTGTGTCACGAACAGGAGATGGCCTTAGGAGGCTGCTGCTATGGTGACAAAGGGTTATATATTCCTCTCCATACCCATACCATTTACTGTTCACTGTGTGGGGGACTTCAAGGTGTTCTGTGTACGTATCTACTCTCATCTGGGCTTCTCCATTGGTTTGCCAGCTCTTTGACGAATAAGATCAGACCTCTTCCTCCCTTTGTAGTTTTCCACAGTGCCTAGTAGAGTATTTATGTACCATGGGTCCTCAGGGTGTGCTCTTTTCTGATTGGTTGACAGAAGGCAAGGGGATGAACTAGATGACCTCTGGAAGAATTCTAAGATTGTCAGCTCCTGGCTCTCTAGCAGGGAAGCAACCGTGTCTTGAGGAACATCCTATAGGGAAAGCATATCTTACAGGACAGGCAGGGCAGGGAGGGGTATGTGGGGGGGGTATGTTGTGACTATCACCATTACATATATGCCCATGATCTAATAGGTAAGGAATTGCCTGTTTCTTTGGACCTAAAGAACAATGAGGAACTAATTAATACGTATAGGTACCCCTGGCAGGTATATGAAATTGGAAGGGAAGAAAAAAGAAAAGGTTGGGGAAGAGAGAAAACGAGAAGAGAAAACATTAAGGACAGAAGAAAAGAGAGAGAGAGAATGGGAACATAGTGATAAGAGAAAGAAAAGTAAAATGCCCATAGGGTAGGCTGTGCCATCAACAGTGCCCTTGGTTGCTATCTATTTGGCTCTGGGTTGCTTTCCTTAGGAGGTTAGGATGCAGAAAGAGAAGTGGAAATCCAAGAATAAAAATGGAAGAGACAAATTATGTTGTCGACTATGCTATTAGTCACTGAGAATTGGAACTGCTCGACTTCCAAAGGTAGTTAAGAAACACAGAGACAGAGACAGACAAAAAGCCAGCAGCAACAACAAAAACAGCCAGCTAGCTAGATATGGATGATATAGATGTAGGTGTAATGATAATGACTAACATTTAAATATCACTTATTATATCCCAGGCCCTGTGGTAGGTGCTTTTCAGTCATTATCTCATTTGATCCTTCCAACAACCCTGGGAGGGAGGTGCTATTATTTTTTTCCATTTTACAGATGAGGAAACTGAGGCAAACAGAGTCACACAGCTAAGTGTCTGAGGCTGTATTTGAACTCAGGTCTTCTTGACTCCAGGCCTGGCACTATATTCACTGCACCACCTAGTTACTAGATCTATCTATCTATCTATCTATCTATCTATCTATCATCTATCTTCTTAAAGGACTGTAAGTCTCTTTTCAAGGCTACATCAAATGGAAAACTACCTTCTATAGACTGGGGAAGGTCCTTTGGAGCCTTGGCATTATACTTGAGCTCCTCTTAATCTACTTTCTCAAATGTCCAGGTATAATTTTGTTTTGCTCATGGCTCCATCCTTCTTCCCAACCAGGGATATTGTCTATCTTGCGCTCTTTGTCTCTCCATCTTCATCTGTTAATTTCTATCTCTAGTTCTCTGTGTTTCTCTTTCAGTATCTGTTTCTCAGTTCCTTTCTGTCTCTCTACCTCTTTCTCCATCTCTCTGTTTCTCTATCCCTCTCTCTTTCTCCATTTCTCTGTCTTTCTCTGTATTTCTGTCTCTGTCTCTCTCTCCTCTCTCTCCATCCTTCTGCTCTGTCTTTCTTTCTGCCTTTCTTGATCTCTTTCCATCTTTCTTTCTATCTCTGACTCTTTCTACCCCCCGCCTATAAGTCTGTCTCTGTTTTTCTTTCTCTGCATGTATGTATGCATATGTACACGCATACATTCAGAAGGATGGAGTTATGAGCCAAAACAAATTTTATCTGGGCACTTGAGAATAGAGAATGAGATAGCATCAAGTCGACATGCCAACACTCCAGAGGACCTGCCAGCACCAGTCTCTAGAGGGACATTTGCCCTCTGATGTCACCATAGAAATACGCTTCAGAACTCCAGTGATGACCTTGGAGCAGCTATGGTAGAAGGATGTTTGGATGGTGAGAGCACCCTGTTCCATATCCCCACCACCATTTCTTCATTCTTGCCCTGCTCTCCTGCATCTCCCTGCCAGCCGGAAATTCAGGAAGCTGGTTAAGCTTCCAAGTGGGTATTTACTAGAAAATTATAATAGCTGATGTTCATGTAACAATTTAAATCCACTATTCCACTAGATCCACCTAGCATCCCCATGAGGCAGGCAGTTCAACTAGGATTACTCCCTTTTACAGACAAGAAAATTGAGGCTCATGGTCAAATAACTTGTAGGAGGTTGCACAGCTAGTAAGGGACAGCCTTCAGACTCTGGGGCCAGTACTCTTTCTAGTACATTATGCTGCTTAATGTGATTTGGTTGTTAAATAAGAGTGAAGAAATGAATAGTTGATTCAAACAATGGGAAGAGGTGGGAAGAAAAGCCAACCTGTGCTTCTGGAGATTGAATTAGACTTGTGATTCACTGATGCAGGGGACTCCTAGCAAGGAAACTCCCTGTACCAATGGAGACTGGACTGGTTCCACAACTTCCAGTGACAGAGAGTTGCCTGGAACACTGAGGAGTTAAGGACTTGCCCAGGGGGTCACACAGTCAGGATGTGTCAAAAACAGGACTCGATTCCAGGTCTTCCTAGCTCCAAGGCCAGTTCTCTATCTACTCCAAAACTCTGCCTCACTCTTTGGGTGCAGGCCCAGCGCAGCTAGGGAAGCCAGCAGGAGACATAGAGGAACATAGTAAGCAAGCTAACAATGAGGAAAAGATTGTCAATGTCCCCTGGGCTTTGCTCTGCAGAATCATAGATTTTGGTCTAGAAAGAACCTTAACGATAATCTAGTCCAACCTTGTTATTTTATATCAATTAATCAATGGACAAGTATTTATTAAGTAATTACTATTTTCTAGGAACTGGAGTATACAAAGACAGTAATTAAAAAGTCCCTGCCTTTAAGGAGCTTATATTCAATTTAGAGGGATAACATATTATGTTATTTAAGTTATAAAAGTAAGGGGTAGCTAGGTGGTCCAGTAGATAGAGTGTCAGGCCTGAAGTCAAGAAGACTCATCTTTCTTAGTTCAAATCTGGCCTCAGACATTTGCTGGCTGTGTGACCCTGGGCTAGTCACTTAATCCTGTTTGCCTCAGTTTCTTCATCTGTAAAATGCACTGGAGAAGGAAATAGCAAAACACTCTACTATCTTTGCCAAGAAAACCCTAAATGGGGTCACGAAGAAAGAGTAAGACACGACTGAAGAACAACTTAATAACAGCAACATAAATGTATATATAATGCATACAAAATGTTGAAGACACTCAACAAAAGGCACAAAGTAGCAGAAGATTTCGAACACCAATCCTCTGCCTCCCAGTCCAGCATTGTTTCCAATGTCCCACAACAATGAAACAATGAGTTAGAAAGGAAGATTTTTCTTTACCCACCTAGATTACCTTTTTTATGTTCCCCCAGGTCCTATCTCTCTCTCTTGGGGTAGGTAAGGCAGTTCCTATTGCCCCTCTTCTCATAGTCAATTAAAGTCAAGTCTTTGACAGAACTGAAAATAAAAATCCAGACATCTTAAGGTCAACTTCTGTAATCTCCCTCAAAGATCAAGCTGCCTTAGTGAATATATTGTGACTCTCAGGGGTGGGGAGTTTGAGCTAAATGTCATTGATGAAGTCTCATGTTTTTGCCAAATTATCATAAAATATAGTTCTGCCTTGCTGTGGGAGAAATTGTTAAGGTATTTAAAGAGTAATTTTTCCCTTTCAAAAATTCCCCTCTCATTCGTTGTACCAAAGCTAAACAGCTAGCCCTCCAAATAACACAGCCAAAGGTGATGAAAGCCATAGAACAAATTGGAATGCCAAACTAAATAAACCCCACGAAAACCACCATGAAACGATCTGTAATGATGTAAATCATACCTAACGCAAGCCGCTGGATTAGAAACGCATTATCCTTGTCTGATCCACTAATGCCGACGTGTTTTGAGTGAGTTTCAAGTTTGATTTACATCTCGCCATCCAAGCAGATGTGAAAGGGAGAGCCAGATCTGTCTCAATAAATTCCATCGACTACTGTATGCTACCATCTCAGGTATTGGAGCAAAATGAGGAGAATGTGCCTTTAATCTTGCTAATGGAGTACATGGGCCAAGGGTGAACCGGGCACCTCATCATCAGCTCTAAGTGCCCACGGCGTGCATGACTGTGAGCTTGATGCCTGGATATGGAGGTAAACCAATGAAAGGGCAGGCTCATGAGTTGATGGATGAGCCATTAATATATTCCTACAGAGGGCAGGACAGGAAAGGGGCTTGAGTAACTAAACCCCATATGCCTGTAATAGAATGTGATGTTTGTCATCAAGTTCCAAAGCAGATATTAAATAATATTTAAGTGAAATATTTTGTGTTGCTCTCTCTCTCTCTCTCTCCCTCTTTCCCTCCCTCCCTCTCTCTCACCCTCTCTCCCCTTGCTCTCACCTCCAAGGTTCCTTCAGATTTTAGTTCTTCCAAACATGTTAGGAGGACAGATCTGTCTCCTGCAGGTAGCTCCACATAGATTCCACAGTTCCCATGAGCCTTTATTCCTTCAAGAAGCCCAGGGAACATAACTAACCAGACCTCATCTATAAGTAGTAATCCTCACAGCTCTCCTGGGAGGGAGGTTTAGTTGTATTCATGAATTCAGTTAAATCCTTCCTATCCCCCCAATCCAAATGAACAGCTGCTAAGGGATATTGGCTATATTGAGAGAAGTCATCACTTTGGTGGATGTTCTTTGGATAATAACCAAATGGGTTGTTATGTCTCTGAGGCAGAGTCTGACCCTTTAAAGCTCTCCCAATTAAGAATGCCCAACTGGAATCCCATGTGGATGAGAGTATGGATGGTGCAGCAGAAGCCATCACCACTGTCAATAACTCAAGGGTAAGTAAAACTCATGAGCTGATCAAAGAGACTGCCATGCCATGAGCACTATGGGGTAATAGCTAGCATTTAGATAGTGCTTTCAGATTGGTAAAGTGCTTTGTGACTGTTATTTGGTTTTAGCTTCATAACACCCCTGAGATATAGGCGTTATAATTAGCTCCATTTTACAGAAGAAGAACCCGAGGCAGACAGAGATAAAGTGACTTGCCTGGAGTCACACAGCTAGTAATCGTCTGAAGCCACATTTGAACTCTGGTTTTCCTGACTCCAGGTCCAGCACTCTATCTACTACACCACCTAGTTACCATTAAAGACAATGATCTCTATCTTTTCTCTTTATCGGGCAGGAAAGCATCAAGAGCGATAAGGGAACTTTCCCTACTACTGGTTGCCTTTCTTCTCAGGCATAAAGGCATTGTTTGAAAGTCATTGGCAGAACTGTTCCATTGTGTAAATGAGAGGGCAGACACAAGGAAGATGTGCCTGGTGCCAGGAGGCAGCCTGTGTGACTGAAATCACAAAGCCCTTCAGATTTTGCTGAACATTTGTTGACTGGTTGTGAATCCCTCTCAGATTCCACCCCACCACCCTTGCCTAGTATAGTCCAACAGTAGAAATTCTTATATTTTCCTGGAAGGCCCTGCTCCAGCGAAGCCAACCATGCCAAAGCAGAGGGATAAAAGGTGAAGTCTTTTCCTTCTCAGAGTTGTATTTCCTCACAGAGCAGCCACTAAGCATGTTCTTATCGTTTTTAACCAAAAGAGTTGAGAAAATGTGACAAATACCTCTTCCCAGATGTATGGGACCATGGTGTAAAATATTGCATATACTGTCAGGCTAGGCTGATATGTTGGTTAGTTTTCCTTTTTTTTTTTCCTTCTTTGTTACATGAGATGCCTTATTAGGTAAGGGAAAGAAGAGTGAAATAAGGGTGATATAAAAATGGAGTATATCAATAACAGTTGTTTAAACTCTTAACCAGGGCTTTCTCTAAGCTTTCCTAGATGCATCTCATTAAGTTGGGGATGACCCATGCTCGGGTTGCTTCCATCCCCTGTTTATACATCTGTTTCATACTCTTCTTTATCACTGTGCTAGGTAAAGATTTGAGACTAAGAGTAAGACTGAGCCCTAGGTAGACATGAGACTGATCGATTCACACATGTATTGATATGTACAAAGTACTGTGGAAGATAAATATATACACACACACATATATATATACACATATATACATACTATATATATATATATAATATACATATACACATATGTGTGTAATAAAATATGAAAAGTTAAGGAAGCAAAACCAAACAATTCAACCCCAAAGGACAAAATATGCTGAGCACATAACCAATTGACAAGATATTGACACAGAATATGTTTTACAATTGAATCTGATCTGCAAAGAAGAAAGCATAAGCTTATATGGAAGTCTAATATTTACAGCTAGCACTTGCTACTGAGATATTGAAATTGTTATGTGGCTAACAGGTGAAAATCAAAGAGATCTCAGAATTTATATTGACAAATGGTCATCTGGCTTCTATTTCAGTACCTCTAATAACAAAATAGCCCATTCCATTGTAGGATAGCTGCAGTTATCAGAAACTTCTTCATAATCATCATGATATTACTACCACCACCACTATTGTGATCATCGAATCATATTAAGTGGCCCAATCAGTATTTAGGATTGAAATATTAGCAGCTAGTAAAGTGCCTCATATACTCCCAACAACTTCCCTGAGGGACTCTGGGACTTTGAAAAATGGTTCAGAAAGTGGGTGAACATTTTTATACCAAACGGTACCCCACCAAATGATCCAGTCACAGATTGTTCTTAATCTTTAAAATGAAGAGAATGTATCGTGCAAATTCTTGTGAGCATTAAAACTTAATCTGGGAGGTACAGGGAAGAAACCAGAGAGATTATCTTTCTGCCTCTGGAGGAGACCTGGCTCAGATGATAGCACTGGCCTCAGGAAAAGTCGAGCTAAATTAGACTGTGCTATAACCCTGAGTGGGACTGAGGGTTGGAAGCAGCCCATACAGCAGGAACTGACAGACCAACTAAATACCATAGCTTCTACCTTATGAGTCAAATAGCAGTGATGCTTCTGAAGATCAGTGCTAAAAGGTTCTTATTACTTAAGGTCCTTCCTGGGACATTTGCTGGTAATGGGAGTCAGGCTGACTCTTGGCTTCTGCTTAAAAAGCAGAGGAGAGAACTCACAGGCCAATTA
Organism: Trichosurus vulpecula; assembly: GCF_011100635.1. Lineage (NCBI taxonomy): Eukaryota > Metazoa > Chordata > Mammalia > Diprotodontia > Phalangeridae > Trichosurus > Trichosurus vulpecula. The sequence continues at coordinate 172,994,916 of NC_050574.1, forward strand.
CTGGGCATGTCTGTGCAATTTAAAAACTGCTTAACTCTTTCCCTTCCAAGGAAGGTTTGGCTGAATCCACAAGCAAACCCTATTCTTCCTAGGGTTTGACTGTGAACTTTGTTGATTTTTCACTGCTTCAGGAAAGAAAGCAGTGCCTCTAATCTTCTGTGGCCACATGGTGTGGGGCAAATGATGACCACAAATAGGGGTCTCTATTGTCTTCAAAAAGAAAGAGGGAAAGAAAGAAAGATACCTGCTACATTGGCTGTCTAGCTGCAGTCCAGGGCCATAAGGAATTCATGAAAGTGCACTGGAGGGATAAACCCCTTCATTTTCTGACGCAATTCCTATGTACTTTGTCAGCAAGACAGAGAACTCTCACTATTTTCTCTGGCTTTTAGGATTTCCATATTTATTGCTTGTTTGCTGCCACCAGGGAGAAGGGAAGGGGAGAAAACAATGACTTTCTCCATTTGAAATTTTAAACATGAATATGTGAGGTTTACCTTCCCTCCCCATATCCAGCTTCAATTCTTCAAAAGAAGCATAGAATTGAAGAGCTTAAGGGTCTAGTCTAACCACCTCATTTTGAAAATGAAGAAACTGAGGCATAGAGTATTGGTACAGAGTTATGCAACTAGTTAGTGCCAAAACTTTGACTAAAGCTGAGTTTTCTTCACTTCTGGGCTAGTGTTATTTCCTATACCACGGGGCATCTAAGAGTAATCCTGAGTTGTCCTAGGGACCAGAGACTCAGTCCCAGAATCCATCAGCTAGTGATGTTTTGGACCTGATGATTCTGGGAGGCCTTTGTCAAGATTTCTGAGAGAAGGTAGCCTGTCAGAAAAAAAATATCAGAACTACCAGTTGATACGCATATTTCATTTTCCACTCTGGGCCAATATGGGTGTTGGAATGTCCTAGCATTTTGCTCCCCAGCCTTCTCCAACTCTGCAAGTAACCAGAGGTATGACCTTAGGCAAATCACTGTACTCCTCATTTCCGATTGATTTGCAAAGCTGAAGGTTTCAGACTAGAATCATCCAATCCTTGCAGGAGATGTGTCTTCTGAGATGATCAAGTCAACAATGTGTTATGCCAACAAAAAGGAAAAAAAAAAGTTAACCCCTTCTTATGCTGTATTAATTGAGGTAGCAGCCAAAACAAAGAAAGTCATAGTCCCATATAGTCAGATTATATATGCAGCACTGTTCATTTCTGGTTACTGGGAGGAAAGGAATAGAGGGGGGAATGGAATAAGACTAATATAGTACCTACTATATGTCAGACACTGTGCTAAGTGCTTTTTGCAAATATCTTATTTCATAGGATCATAGATTTAGAGTGGGAAGAGAACTTAGACTATTGAGTCCAGTAACTGAGGCACAGAGAGGTTAAATGTTGCGCAAGATGACATGGGCAGTGACCATGGCAGGATTTCACCCTAGGTCTTCCTGATTCTCGGCCCAGTGTCCTATTTTTGAAGGGAATTGACAAGTTATGAGTAATCTATAGTAGACTTGGATGGTTAGACATTGGAGATTACACATTACAAGGACCAGTAGAAGGAATTAGAAACATTTACCTGGAAAAGAGAAAACAGTGGAGGTGGGGCAGGGAATGATAGCTACCTTTATGTATCTGAAGAGTTGCCATACAATCAGCTGAAGGAACTGGGCATGTTCAGTATGGAGAAGACTCAGGGGTAGCTATGCTTAAGAATTTGAAGGGCTGTTGCATGTAGGAGAGATTAGATTTTTTTTTTCTATTTGTTCCCAAAGGGCAGAAATAAGAGCAATGGATGTGTGGAAGTTGAAATAAGGCACATTTAGGTTCAATATCAGGAAAAAACACTCACAATTAGAGCTGTCCAAAAGTGGATTGGGCTGCATTTAGGGGTCATCTTTAAGCAGAGTCTGCTCACCCATTTTTTCCTTCTATTACAAAGGAGTTTTCATTCATATATGAGTTGGCATAGATGACCAATGAGTTTCATTCCAACTTTCAAATTCTGTGATTCTATGTGGCAGGGGGTTTAGATTAATTCCACTTGGCCCCAGAAAGCAGAATTAGGAGCAGTGGTATTTCTTACTAAGAGGCAAATTTTAGCTCAATGTAAGAAAAAAAACATTCTAAGCATTTGCGCTACCTAAAAGTGGAGGTCATGGGTTCCGGTTCTTTGGAAGTATTTAAATAGAGACTGAGTAGGTGACCACTTGTCAGTGATATTATAGAATGGACTCCAGTTCATGTATGAATTGCAACAGATGACCTCTAAGATCCATGCCAACTGTTATCTTCTGTGATTCTGTGATGAGTCTGATGAATTCTCAAGGATTATTACATGATCATAGCATATTCTGGATAAGTAACCATTTACCTTTAGTTTGAAGACCTTCAATGATGGTATATAAGGTCCTTCCTGACATTACCCTTAGGTGACTCCATTGATCCATAAGATACTGCCACAATACATACTTTTTAATATATAAGTATACTCTCAGCACCGGGGTCTTGGTCTTTCCACTCATTGGTAGATTTCAGGAATGCGCTTAAATATGGGGAATCAGAATGGGAGGGGCAGTGATGGGAAGGGTGAGTAAGGGAATAAACATTTATACAGCACCTACTCTGTGCCAGGTATTGTACTCAGCATTATTTTTACAAATATTATTTCATTTGATCCTTGTATAAACCCTGAAAAGTAGGTGCTGTTATTATCCCCATCTATAGTCGAAGAAACTGAGGTCAATGCATATTAAAATGATTTGCCCGTGGTCACACAGCTAGTAAGCATCCAAATCTGGATTTGAAATCAGGTTTTCCTAACTCCAGGCCCAACACTCTATCCACTGTGCCACCAGCTGCCTTAATGATGGAAAAATAATGGGTAACTAATACAAGATAGAACACTTCTTCCCAAGATTACCTTCATTCAGCTGCTACTGCCAATGTACTGCCCTGAAGAATTACAATGGATTCTCCATTCTCTAAACAGGGCCTTGTTCAGAAGGATGGCAAGGGTAGTTTACCAGTCACTAGACTTTACTCTTACATCCCCACTCAATCTCTATAAGCCCCTTGGTGCTCAAACATGTCTAGTATACAGAGATCATGAGCCCCTCTCTTTTCATACATTTGATATCATAGAACATGGGTTCCAGTCTCAGCTCTTCTACTTGCTACCTGTGTGAACTTAGGCAAATAACATTCCCTCTGTGGGCCTCAGTCGCCTCATCTAATAGAATGAAGGTGTTAGACCAGATGGCCTCTAAAGTCCCTTGAAAACCTGAATCTCTGATCCTCTGTTCTCAAGAATTGTGTTTCCCGTTCCCCAGGTGAGACAGGTGTGACTAAAAGGGACATGCCCTTTAAGAGTCTTTGTCAAAATAATGGAATCTATGATCTTACAATCATATAAATCACTAGCATCCCTTTAAGTCAATTCATATTTCTGCAGTTCGTTAGTGGCTCGGGAGGAAATTGCATTTATTATAATTGTCTCTAATTGCACCAGATTAGTGATTACAATTATTGATGGTGGCTGATTATTCATTAGGCATCAAATCAATTCCCTTGCTTCCTCATTACTCAAAACAGAAAGTCTGATGAGGAGAGGTCTGGAGAAGGCCAGGTCCAAGCTACTCGCTTCATGCCAGTCTGCGTCCCAATGCAGCCTCCAATCAAGCCGCTAAAAATGATCAGGTACTTAAAGCGACAGACGCCTCCTTTTGAATCATAGACACGTACTGTGAAGCCCATTTCTAGAACTCACCTAGCTTCTAAAATGCCCGTATTACAATGCCTTCCTTGGTTTCCCAGAGGATCTCTCGATGGGTTTTTCTGGCTTTATCATGTATGTAATGCAGTTGCATAGTAACCCACCACACACACACACACACACACACACACACACACACACCTTCCATTCCAGAGATGTATTAACCCTTGATATGAATTCTTCATTATCTATATATACAAAATATATTTGTGTTTACTGTTATGATGTTCCATAGTCCATATTGTGATCCACGGCTTCTACATATTGGTCCATGCTGGTTGGTTTATCTTAGGAGCAGCTAAGTGGAGCAGTGAAAAGAGTGCCAGGCCTGGAGTGAGGAAGAGCCATATTCCTGAATTCAAATCCTGCCTCAGTTACTTAGCTGTGTGATCCTGGGCAAGTCACTTAAGCCTGTTTGCCTCAGTTTCCTCATCTGTAAAATGAGCTGGAGAAGGAAATTGGCAAACCACTCCACTACCTTTGCCAAGAAAACCCCAAATGGGGTCACAAAGACTCAGACATGAATGAAACAACCAAACAACACTTCTTCCCAGAGGAAAAGGCTTCCTGTGACTGTCTGCCTCTATTCATCTTCCAGCAGAGTACATGGACACATTTAATCATTGACTTTTAGATGGTGATATGATCAGTGCTGTCTGTTAAACCTCAATGACCTTGTTATGATGGAGCAACAATTGCTGAGGGGACTGTACATTCATGGGGATTATACAGCCTCAGGAATATATTTTTTTGTCCTCAAAGGTTTTTATTTTGGTTTGGGTTTATTTTATTTTATTTTATTTTATTTTATTTTATTTTATTTTATTTTATTTTTGTGCTTTGTGCTTGAGCTTTGTGCTTCTGGTGAAACCATCCGAAACTAGCCTGACATCTACCTTTGAAAACTCATTAGTTCACCTAAATTTGCAAACTGCATCAGTGTAATCTACATTTTTCAATGTTCTCTTTCTATCTGGCCATCTCTCTCATTTCCCTATGAGAGCCAGCAACTGCATTTATCCATCTATTCATCCATTCACTCTTACCTGTCTATTAAGGCCCTTCTGGTCTCTGAATCCCTCTACACAGTACCTGGCCCTTCTTTTTCAGATATGGGTATGAGGAAGCTGCTTGTTCTAGAATTCCTTTGGGTATTTGGCCAGTGGTCTGGTGGTAAGACTGCGCTCTTGGGACTTTTCTGGAGTCTGGAAGGATCTGTGATGGCTGGAGATCACAGAAACTCTGCCTAATGGTCAGGCACTGAGGAATTTACCTGGCTTGGTTTGGAAAAACTACATAGTCCCTGCTGTCATAGTGTGCACTGACAGGAAAATCCCCATTTCCTTTGGCATAGCTGAGAGGTACAGAGCCAGTTTTCTCCATCCCCCATCCTGAGTGAATGCCCATAGTCCTCCATCATCGTGGTTAACAGTTGGTAAATGAGTCCCAACCTAGTCGCTCAAGCAGGATGCCGGTGCAGTCAGAACCTTAGTCCTTATGGCAGACACATTAATGCCAAGTTTGTTCATTCTAATTAATAACAGTCAGTAAACACCAAAGAGAGCTAATGATGATTACAGGCCGTAGCTCTCGGGTGTTAGCAAACATTCCAGGCAGGTGGCCCCTCTTCTCCCTTCCCATGGAGGAGGCTGGGCCTGCCTCTTGCAAAGATGCCTTCTCTGCACATTCTTGCCTGCTTTGCATATCTAAGGTTAATTCTTCTTCCCTCAAACATTTCCCTTAAGCTCTTGTTCAGAAGAAGCATTAGAGCCCTGGAGATGTCTGGTGGTGGATGGGGGCCAGGGCTAAAAGTCGAGGCCCCTGGATTCTTGGTTGTCCAAAGATATTTTAAAATGTTTACTTTCTCTGCACTTGGAATATCACTACATGTCTTGATGTAGCTTCTAGGAATCTATAATCCTGACTCCTTCCTTACCCTCTGGTTTTTATTGATAAATCTTCTCTTCCTTAACTCATCTACAACCGATGTTTCTTTTTTGAAAGAAGCCATTGTCTCTACCCCTTTCAGTCCCTTGCTTTCTTTTTCTTAAAATGTTCCATTTCATCCCATTACTTGCCTACCTCAAACACTTATCCCTGGCTGACATAATTTTTTAGGCTTAAGGAACACTGAGTAACATAGAACTTATCCTTTGGACCTCTAAGCACTCCCCCCACCCCGCCACACACACACATACACACACGTCAGTCATGCCAGTATATTGGCCCTTCTGCATGATGAGGGTTGCTGCCCTAAAACGCAATAATGGTTGGAATCATTTTATTCAGACATGAATGTGGAGTACTTTGAATTCTCTAGCATCTACCAATTCAATCTCAAAGGGTAATTGTCATTGGCCAGAAATAATTAATCATATTTTTTTTAGCCTCACAGTGTTCAGAGATATTGAAGAATATCCCTATGCTTTTTGATAGACCCCCCTTACCCTCTCCAACCTTGTGTTCACTATAAGAAAGGGAATGAACAAAAATTGCATGTGTTTAACAGGCATGGATGGCTTATGTTTTGAGTTGTTGAAAGGGGCGTACATATTGATGAGGCCACAAATCCATTTGAGTGTTTTAGTATTTAACCATGGCCATGGCCTCTACAAGCAGGCGGCTTGGTGTTCTGGGTTGGAGTTCTAGCCTTAGTATCCAGAAGACCCAGCTTTAAGTCCCACCTATTAGCTGTGCGAACCTAGATAAGTCACTCAACCTTTGTATTTCTCAAGCACTTGGCAGGACTTATTGAATAGTCAGAGTCATTTGAATATCCCTTCCCATATGGCTTCTACAAGTGAAGCTTAGTGTGAAAAGAAAGAAAAAAAGATAGGATTTATTTAAAGTGCAATAGTATTAAAATATTTAAATGCTATAGTATTTTAAAATACATATCACTTAGCTCTCCTGATTAAAGAGCCATAGTCCCCACAAAAAGTATTATGCCTTTTCTACTACCCTAGTCCTATTTCTAGGATTTGGTTAACAAGTAAGGGACATACCACCCTGAGCATGGCTTTAGGGGAAAGATTTTGTTAGCACCCTAACTGTAGCATAGGAAGAGATCTCTTTACTAATAGATTGCTACTGTTATCTAAAGCAGAACTGAGGTTTAAAGATAAAAACATTAACCAAGAAATTAATATTTCAACAATCCTTGATAATATGTGATATCTCTTGGAAGCTCTGAACCTAAGTGAGTAGTATGTGACTAGGGTAGTCAAAACAAGTCAAGAAGCATTTATTAAGTGCTTAATATGTACCAGGCATGGTGCTAAGCTCTGGACAATACAAATATAAACAGAAAGACAGCAGCTACCCTCAAGGAGCTTATATTCTAATGAGGAAAGATAACACACAAAAAGGAGATTAAAAGGAAAGAGGGAGTAGTAAGCAGCGCTGGTCTGTATACTTCCTTCAAAGAGAGGTTCTGGGAGGAAATCCCCAATGGGAGGAAGGGGGCTAAGGAGAGGAGAGATCTTCCAGGGTGAGAAGGCAGCTGAGACCAAAGGAGAAATCCAGAGAAACAGAGCAGAGCTGGAAGAAGAATGAAGGAGAGCTTATTTAACAGTTTAGAAGAGTCTCTGTTCCCTTCTAAATAGTTTTCTCTTCCTTGTCTACTTGCATTTTTCCCTGCTCTCTTAACCCCACTAAAATGGTCATGTTTTGAAATTGAAGTGTATTGTTAAATAATTGTACTAGTTGGGTGATAGTTTAAGCTTCCTGTTCGTAATGTTAAGATCGGCTGAGTTTACCTTCTAGGCGGCTACTTAAAAAAGGAACAAATTGTTACCTCGTTATGTCTGAACAAGTCTAAATTGAGTTTTTTCCCCTGTGGGTCAGTGGGCCTTGACAGAAATAAGATTCTCTTTTGATGCATTAGTCCGTTCTCTTACTATCCCATCTCCAGATTTCATATTGTTATATTTTGATCTAGCAAGGACATCTGCTAAGAGTCAAAAACTATAAATCATGCTATAGAACCATAAAGTGTCTTTAATAGCCTCACAAGCCAATGCAGAAAATTCCTTTACAAAATCTCTAACAGTTGGTAACACAGTCATTGTGTGAATACTTCTGACAGGAAACTTACTACTTATTGACTTTATCCATTTAAGTTTGGACAGCTGTTAATATCAGAAAATGTTTCCTTATGTTAATCTCGAGTGTGTTTCTCTGTGATTTCTAGCTATTGGTCCTTATTTTTTCTTCTTGAGCCAAGCAGAAGCCTGATCCCTCTCTCCCAAATATTGGAAGGCAGCTATCATATGTGTCCTAAGTCGTCTCTCATCCTGACTAAACCATTGTGCTAGCATTTATAGAGAATTTTAATGCTTGCATAGTACTTTCCATGTTATCTCCTTTGATACGACAACCCTGGGAGGTAAATATTATTTTTATCTCCACATAACAGATGAGGATGCAGACTGGGAGAAGTTGAGTTACTTGCCCATGGTCACATAACTAATAAGAATCTGAGGCAGGATTTGAACCCAGGCCTTTCTGACTTCAAATCCAGCATTTCATCTACTACATGACCTTAAAATAGTCCTCATTCCTTTATTCCATCGTTGTGTATTCTTGACAACCTAGTCATCCTCCACTAGACAATCTTTACTTCATTATCCAGGCACTCAGAATTAAACACAAGACCCCAGTGTGGATTGACAAGCACAGAATATGACATAATATTAATCCTCCTCCCCATACTTTGATTAATGAAACTTATGTTCATGCTCATGTCAATGGAAAATAAAATTGACCGTACCATATTTTATAGTGCCCAGAGCAAGAGGCAACATGGCAGAGTAGTTGGACAGCAGTCCTCACAGAACTGGATTAAAATCTGGCCTCTGACACACTTGTTGTGTTACCTTGGACAAGTCACTTAACTTGTAAAGCAGTTGCATCAAATTCAAAGAGAAACAGATCTCTACTGACAGTTTATTGACTTCTTTGGTTGCTATTTCTCAGTTACGTTTTAATCAGGCTGTTTCTCACCCAGGAGTTTTGTAAAGAAAGTTAAGTTGTCGGCCTCAGACACTTGACACACTTACTAGCTGTATGACCTTGGGCAAGTCACTTAACCCCAATTGCCCTGCCTTCCCCCCTCCAAAAAAAGTTAAGTTGCATAAAAGCAGATGATCCAGATTGGTAAGAGGGTGTTTCAGTTCCCTCCACTAATAAAATAGGTCTATTTAGTTTAAGGCAACGAGTATTCCTCCATATGCAGTGGTATACAGAGTTCCCTAGTTCATCCAATCTGGAGCCTTTTGGCCTGTTTTCACCTTGTTTCCCAAAACTAAACTCATTAACAACCCCTGAAGTAGATTCTCTCCTGGCCTAGTCACTGGGAGAATGTAAATGGAACTTCCTTATACACTAAAAGTAAGATCCATCATGGATCTTTTTTGCAGAGGGACTCGATGATAGTGGAGGGAGAATGAGGGAGAAATGACCAATGAGGTGATTGAGGTGTATGTCAGGGAGATGTCAGGGATGAAGGGAGGTTGAATGAAGCATGTCATAGAATCACAGGATCTCAGGGATGGAAGGCAGCATTTAGTGCAGGCTCTTCCTGCACAAGAATTATCTTTATAGGCATACTCACATCCAGGCTTTTCCTGAAGGGCTCCCTGTCTCTCAGACGATCTATTCAATTTTTTTATAACTGTAATTTTTAGTGTGTTTCCTTATATCAGGCCAAACTCTACCTCTCTGTAACCTCTGCTCCTTACCCCTAATTCTGCCCTATGAGGCCAAGTGAATTGAGTATCCTTGTTTTACACGATAAGTTTTAAAATAGTATATGCCCTCTAAGTCTTCCCTTCTCTACAATAAACATTCCCAGTTCCTTCAATTAATCACACATATGTGGTGTGATTTCTAAGATTTACATAGTTTCCTGGACACTCTCAGGCTTATTGACATCCGTCCTATAATGTGGCACTCAGAACTGAAAATAAGACTCAAATCTTTCTTTCTTCCTATCTTGCTTCACCTATCCAATCATCACCCATCGTGGTTCTTTACATCTCAGCTCCTCTGTCAAGATGTCAAGACCTTCCCAAATCTACCCTACTTTATTTACCACTACTCTTTATCCCCTACCATTCAAATTTGCCCATCATAGTACCTTCTGAAATACTTTCTTCTCTTCTGTCTCCCTCTCAAAATAAACCCTATTCTTCTAGGCATAGCCCAAAAGGCCCACCTGCTCCAAGAAGGCTTCACTCATCACATCAACCCTTAATGATCATTTCTCTCTGAACTTAAGCCCATAGGAAAAGTCTATACAACACATTTCTTTTTTTAATTTATTTTTATTCTGAACAAATAAAACATGCATTTCCATAACATAGAAGAAGAGGGAAAAAAGGATGATTGTAAATGAAATTGCAAATCTGTTATGTACAACTTGCTATTCCTTCTAAATATATAATAAAGTTATCATGTAACTTTCTTTTTTTACACCTTTTTTTCTTTCCTTTCCCCCCACCACATTTCAATACTTAATTATAACCTTCTATTGTCTCAGACTATGCTATTACCTCTCTGGATCTCTTTTTACTCACTTACAGGATGATGGGGTTCAGAGGATCAGAAAATCACAGATATATATGGTTATCCCTTCTGTATCATGACTTTCCCTATCCCAGTTTCAATGTGTTGCAGGATCAGCATAAAAAATTAAATGGAAATTTTTAGGGAGTTTTGGAAAAGCCACAGATGACACATGAAGACCATCAGATGACACAGAAAAGTTTAAAAACTCAGAAATGCATTTATATGTGTGTGTGTATAATATTTACTCTGTGTGTGTGTATAGTACTGCATAACAACATTTTTTTTCTTTTAACATCATAATAATTCAGACTTCTCTGGTAGGAAGAGAGAAAAAAATTTACACAGATTTTTCCAAACTGCAGAGGTGCTACGTCCCTAACCCCCATAATGTGGAAGGAATAAGAAGGTGAGAGGTCATCTCATCCAATACCCTCATTTTATAGATGATTTATCACTTTTACTTGTATCCCCAGCATTTGGCATAGTGCCCAGCACATAGTAAATGCTTAATAAATAATTGATCTAGCTCTCTGTCTATCTCACCAGGAATCTTTCTATCTACAATCTATCTATGTATCTATCTAGGGCTGAGACAGGTTAAGTGACTTGCCTAGGGTCATACAACTAGCAAGTGTCAGAAGTAGGATTTAGAGCCAAGTGTTCCTCCTTACTCCAGTTCCATCACTCTATCTCCTGTGGCCCATCAGACTAAATGGTCTCTAATATCCATTGTAACTCTAAGATTCCAAGATCCTTAATGATATTTCAGGTTCCTTGAAGGCAGGGACAATGTCATATACTTCTTTACATCTTCCCAGAGGGACTTGGTAGGTCATCAACACAAACTGATTAATTCTGGTTTTGGCTGCACAGAACATTCATTGATTGGAATTTTCTCTTCCCTTGTTTCCATGATGTTAGGCAACACTTTATGAGCATTTCTTTTCCCCAGATGCCAACTTCCTTGTACCTTTTCCTTTCCTAAAGAAATGCCATCTGAGCCACTTTTGAAGACAAGGGAAAAACTGAGTCCTTGTAATATGTTCCTATGATGCTTTGGGGAATGACTAGAGAGAAGACAAGAAAAGAAATTGTATCTCCCTGGGGGGATATGATCATCTTCTTTTATATTCATAATGCTTTTTGCTCCCTAGAGGAGAGGTATGACATAAATGAAAAGTTATAATAATTATAACATTTGGATTAAATGTTATGCTGTCAGAGCATACAGAAACATAGAGCTTACGGATTCCCCATGGAATAGGTACATACAGTCAAGCTCTGATTTTCTCAACCACACACCTCAATTCTGATCCAGAGGGATAGCCTGGAGAAATGGGGAGGAGGGGGATATATGAGAAAAAAAAGAAGAAGGGATTCTGTTGTCCTTATTTATTTATGGGACTTATTTCAACTAGACTTCTTGCCTCAGGCCATCGGGTAGATCTAAACCCAGCAGTTAGCATCCCCATTATAGCACAAGAAACAAACCAACCAGCAGCAAGGAGTAAAGTACCAATAATTGACATCTGTCACCAGAAACATAAGCATTCAGAATTCCACTAAACCAGAAAGAAGAATTATTTAAATTATAAGTGCTCACAAGCATTGGGCTACCTCCTGATGATCCAACATCTTATTCTAGGGCTTGCTCACAGAAACACTCAGGTGGAAGCCTATTTAATTTTAAAGTATACTGTGCATTTACCTACATGTGCCCCCAACCTTGAGGACTAGGAAAAGGGCTATTATTTTAAAAGTGTAAAAGTACAACTATTGTATAAGGTAGGCAGTACAGAAATTATTATGTCCATTTTATTGATCAGAAAATTGAGACTTGCTGATGATCACTAAGCTTGGATGTATCACAGGCAAAAATTGAACCCAGGTTTTCTAATGCCAAGTCTGTCATTTCCTCTATTATATACTTGGTTCTTAAACAATGACACACAAAAAAGTGCTGAAAACTGTTTCATAAAAAAAATTTTAAAGCATACACAGAAAAGGAGGAGCTTTGATAAGGTCATGCTAGGTTTGATAAGGAAGCTTTGTATAGCATTTTTCATCATTTGTATTTTCACCAAGGAGTTGCCCGAAAGACACCATGCACGGAAATGAATCTATGTCCCCCTGGAAGATTTTAATCTTTTTTTTTCGGATATTAGCAACAAGGCTAAAAGGATAGCTTTCCCTACCAGATCTTGGTGGTTGAACATAATCTTCAGGCTAATTTTTTTTTCTTGATGCTATCTCTCTGAAGAACTGGACCAGGATCATTATGCTAAAGGGTATATAAGTATGGTGAATTGTAAGTTCTAAAGGAGCAGGGACTGCCTTTTATCTAAACCTTATATTGTCCTCAATTCTAGACACAGTGTTTTTTGTACAAATTTGGAGCCTAAAACTATATCGATGATATGGTAGAAAATGTACAAGCCTTAGAGTCAAAAGACCTGAGTTTGAATATTACCTATCATATTTTTACTGACTGTATGTCCAAGAGAAATTACCTTCCCCACCATGAACTGAGTTTCTTCATCTATGAAGTGGAGATAACAATGGCTGTTTTATTGATTTCCTATTTAATCTATGGGGTATTTTAAAGGTGTTTTAATAATAAAAACACAATATTAATGAGACAATAATTGAGAATAAATATGCATTGGATTAAAATGGCCTCCTTTGTTCAAATTAGATAAGATATGTGAAGTTTATTGGAAACTTTTTCTAAATGTGAGTTAGCTGTAGTAATAGGGGTTGGAGGGACAATAACAGTTGCTGTTAAATGCAAGTTTACTTATAGCTCATCCATTAATGTTTTTATCACGTGGGATAATGAGTAGACATGCAGTGTGTGTTTAGAGAACCTACATGACTATGGATTTAGTGAATGATGGGACCAAGACAGGTAAAAGTTGGGGGAGGGTCATTCATCTAAAGCTGGCTGAAAGTTTGTGGGGAATAGGACAGATAGAAAGGACAGAGGGTGCTCATATTTTAGGATATATTATGACTAAAAAGACAGGCTGCTGTGGTATAATGGACAAAGCACTGTCCTTGGTACTGGAAATATCAGAGATGAGGTCTGATTTTAGTTCATACTGAAATGTGTGATCCTGGACAAGTCATTTAGCTTCTCAAGCAGCTGTCTAAGGCTCTGGCTGCCTATCTGCATTATTAGAGGAAGTTTTCCCCCCTAAAACCTGTGAAATGATTTCAATCTAGTCCAAGAAAAAAGACACAAGAATAATAACTCAGACGAAGAAAGCTTTCTCAGACAGCCAAAGAAAATAAGCTCAAACCAAGAATGACTCCTCCCTCCAAAAAAGAAAAAGACACCAGACATCTCAGGGAGTGAAGTAAAAGGATCTATGACCAGGAATAGAATAGACAGGTGAAGGAGGAGTATGGAAACCAATGAGGAATACCTCCAATCCTGAATTCTGTTTCAACCTCACATGCCTGTCATCGCTGTTTCTCAAGAGAATTTGTACCTATATCATAGTTGCTCAAATAGTTTGTTATAGGGGACATAAAATCCAGAGTCCTGCCTTCTCTGGCATTTAACTGTGACCTTTGTTACCTAACCATTCTGGGCCTCTGTTGTTGTTGTTTTTAATTGAAAATTGGAGATGACAACTCTTGCCCTACTTACCTCGGAGGGCTACTGGGAGGAAAGTGCTTTGTAAGAACACAAAGTGCTTTACAATAGTCATGGTTATTTCTAATCAGCAGAAGACTGAATTGAACTTGTGTGTGTGTGTGTGTGTGTGTGTGTGTGTGTGGTCAACATGCCACCCACCACATGAAGAGGGGTAGCAGAATTACTGAGGAGGGCCAGCTAGGATTCAGGGTCCATGGCCGTGGGGAAAAGCACCAAGATTTTAGTGGGGAACTGGAAAAGGAAGAGTTGGCTTCTCCTGCTACCAAACAACAAAGGGCAAGTTCTGGGGTTAAAGTTCATTGCCAGCCATTAACAGCAACTAAGAATAAGCTGAGATGAACAGAGTAGCCAGCTGCCTGTAACTGCTGAGAACAGCACTTGGAGGGAACAGTTGATGGGGAAAAAGTATTAGTCACAATCATAATTCTAGTATAATGAACTCAGCCTTCCTAACATGGATTATTATTTTAGATTATGCCATTTATATACAAATCAGTTCTTCCTTTAATAGGCCTTCACCTCTAGTCACTGCCACCAGTTACTTTAGTGATACCTCTTTTCCTTTAATGGTGTGACAAGCACCACCTCGGTTGAAGAATTCCAAGGATTCAACACTCCATGTTCAGCAGAGTGGTTATAATCTCTCCTTACCTCTCTTGTACTTCAAGAATCCATGATTTCATCGGTGTGGGGACTTTCTTCATCATGCAAACTCCAGCACCTCCATGCTTTATTAAGATGTTTTCATCGACCAGTCAACCAGCAAGCATTATTCAGTGCCTTCCAGATGCCAAGCATTGGGTTTGACAATGTAGATAAAAAGACAGACTAGAACAATCCCTGTCCTCAAGAGCTTAATTATAATAAGAAAAACAACACGTATATACACATATATACCTATGTGCATATAAAGATGTATACATACATAATATATATGTATGTATATATTACATACATATACATACACATATGTGGAGATATGGATAAATAAATATAAATATCTACGTACTAAACATAAGTAAATCCAATACAAGGTAAAAAGAGCAGAAGGCACTAGTAGTCAGGGAATTTAAAAAGGCGTCCTTCAGTAGGCGGTACTTGAGTTGAGTCTTGAAGAAAACCAGAGATTCCAGGAAGTGGAGGTGAGGAGAGAGAACATTCCAGGAATGAGAAGCAACCAGTGCAAAGTTGTGGAGATAGGAGATGGAGTGTTACGTATGAGGAGTAATAGAGAGTAGGTCAGTTACATGGATGGTAGACAGTGTAGAGGATGGTAATGAATAAGAAGGCTGGAAACATAGGAAAGGGTCAGCTTGTGAAGAGGTTTCAGATCCAAACAGAAGAGTTTATATTCCATCTCAGATATAATAGGGAACCATTACAGGTTATTAAGTGAGACAGAGGGACTTGACATGGTCAGACTTTTGCTTTAAAAAATTCCATTGACAGTTATACGGAGATTGGATAGGGATAGGGAAGACTAGAGACAAGAAGAGCAATTAGGAGGCAGTTGCAATAGCCCAAGAATAAGGTAAGGAGGGGCTGAACTAGAGTTGTGGCTGTGTGGACGGAAAGAAGAAATTTTAACTATGACTAAAATATAAACAATAACAATATCTTGTCCCTGGTGGTCATCTTTCTGGTGATAAGTTTCTCTGAACTTAGAGAGGCTCATCATTCCTTTAACCTATGTTATTTTATTTTATTTTTGCGGCAATCAGGGTTAAGTGACTTGCCCAGGGTCATACAGTAAGTATCTGAGGCTAAATTTGAACTCAAGTCCTCCTGACTCCAAGGCTGGTGTTCTGTCTGCTGTGCCACCTAGCTTTCCAGCCCTGTCCCCCCACCCAGACCCGTTCCTTAAATCTAAGGTCATACCGAAGGTCACCATCGGCTCAAAGCCGATCCATCTTGGTACGACCTTTTAGAGATTTCATTGCATAAGCATAAACCTCAAGGGGCCAGGGTCATCTCCACACCTCAGTGAGATATCAGAATAGGATTTCAGTAAAGGTGTTCTTCATAAATACAAATCAAATAAGTTTACCTTGAAAAATAAAGTACACAAAATACTAAACTCTTTGTATTCATCTACATATATAGGTCTGGCACATTCCCAGTTATTTTCATGTTTCTTCCCCTCCCCTGTTAAAATGTGTGTTCCTTGAGGGCAGGGCATGTTGTTTTATCCGCGGAGTGCCTAGCAAAAGAGACACATAGAAAGCCTAATAAATGCTTGCTTTCAGTGCAATCAGATTCAGGAAGCATGAATTAAGTGCCTACTATGTACCACACATTGTGCTAGACACTGGAGAAATAACAGAAAAAATCTACACATTCACTGCCCTGCCCTTTACATTCTGCCAAAACCAAAAAGTAACTCTGCCTAATGTGAATACTATCTTACAACCCTGAGTTTAGAGCCTCATATTCTTTAGAGAGGGGGAAAAAGGTGCTCAAAGAAGGAATAGAGCCTTTGCTTAGGATGGATGGATCACAACTCTTGACAAGAGACAAGGAAGGGTTGTCCAGTTCTTACTGGCTTCTCTTTCCTGAGCCAAGGAGAATTACACTTGCAATGAAAGGGACAGACAAGATGACTAACAAGGAGGTGACACCCAAGATAAGCAAAGAGATAGTAAGGGAGAACCGAGTTGATTTAGATGAATTCAAGCCAGCAAGACCAGATAAACTACATCCTAGGGAAGATATGATTCCTGAGACACTGTTAATGTTATTTCAAAGAAATGGAAAAATGGAAGGGGCATCATATAATTAGAGATGGGTAAATTTCTCCATTTAAAATGGGCATGGGATAAAGTCTATAAACTTCAGGCCAGTGATTTTCATTTTGACTCATGGTAAAATTCTAGGACAGATCATGATAGAGATGGTTGATGGATATCTAGAAAGGACAATAGTAATCACAAAAAGCCAGCGTTGCTCAAGGATAGGTCAGGCCAAATTAACCTCATTTCCTATCTAGTGTAGGATTGCTCTAGCAGTACTAATGAAGGAAATACAATTGATATAGTTTACTGGATTTTGGCAAAGCTTATGATAATGCATCTCATAAATTTTTTATGCAGAGGATGAAGGGATATAGCCTACATGATAATACAAATAGATTCAAAATTAGTTGGAAGGCTAAACTAAAAGAGTAGTTAAGAGTTCAGTTTCACCATGGCAAGATATTTCCAGTGGCACATCCCCAAGAATCCATACTATTTAACCTTTTTATTGAAGACCTGGAGAAAGATGGCACGTTGATCAAATTTGCAGATAACACAACAAAGCTGCAAGGGATAATTAACACAGGCTGATAGAGTCAAGATACAAAAAGATTTAACAGGCTAGGGCATTGGATTGGATTGAATAAGACAAAATTCAGTGGCAACAAATATATAATCTTATAGATAGCTACAAAAAAATATCACTTCACCAGCACTAGATGGAGACAGGGGAGGCATGGTTAGATTGTAGTTATTTTGGAAGAAAAAAAGACTTGGGGAATTTAATGGACTGCAAGTGTAACATAAATCAACAATGTAATGTGGCAGCTAAAAAAGCTAATGCAATCTCGGGCTGAATTAAGAGAAGTGGGTCTTCCAGAAATAGGGAGGTAATGATCCTCTGTATTCTGGCCTCAGAAGACTTCATCTGGTGTATTGTGTTCAGTTCTGGGCAATGTGATTAAGGAGGACATTGATCAACTGGAGAGTGTCCAGAGGGTCAAGCAGGGTGGTGAAAGGCCTTGAGACCATGTTATTATATGAGGATCAGTTGAATAAACTAGTCATGATGAGCCTGGAGAAGAAAAGAGTCAAGGGCCCTTCATAGTCATCTTCAAATATTTGAAGGATTGTCATGTGAGGAGGAATTAGATGTATTCTTCTTGGTCACAGAGGAAAGAGCTAGGAGCAATGGGTTGAAGTTTCAAAAAAGAAAATTTAAGCTAGATATGAGGAACAATCAGATGTATCCAAAAGAAGAATGGCCTTCTTTGAGAGGTAGCACACTCTTCTTTGGAGCTCTGTAAACAGAAGCTGGAGGACAATATGTTATGAACATTATTATGAAGATCATTTTTGTATATAGATTAGACTACATGGTAACCAAGGGACCTTTCAACTCTCCCATTCTATGATGCTGTGGTGATAAGCAGGGTGGGATTTTTACTGTTTTCCCTTTTGAAGCACTGAGGTAATCAAGTGCCTTTGATTAAGTCTTACTAGGTGAAAAGCTCCAGGCCAGATACTTTTGCTGATTAGGTATGAAGCCTTCAGGCCCTAAGAAGGGTATATAAACTTAGAGGTTACATTTTGTTTGGGGCTCTCACTCACTGAAAGAGTGTTGGTGTGGAGACTCTAGGTAGCTGCTAGGACCCCCTGGCTTTGAAGAAAACCCAGATGTTGGTGCTTCTCTTTTTGATAACTATATTTGCAATGTCTTGGTAAGACAAAGCCTGTCTGTTGAATTGTGTTATTTGATCTGTTGATATTTTCTGTTTGTAATTTCTATTTGTATTTGCTCTGAAGGTCAGGGTGCTGGCTTTTCCCCCTGAACTAAGTGAATAATATATGTATGTTTGATTAAAGTGAGATTGTTAATCCCTTAAAGTTGCTTTCCTTAGAAGAGCAGATCAAAGAACCTTGTTGGGTCTTACACTCCCATAGCAGCTGCTAGCAACATTGTGGTTAGAGATGCTGTGATTCTGATTCTACTCACTGAGCTGTTTGGCAGTGTGTATGTATGTAAGTGTGTGTGTGTGCGAATAATAAAGAACAAAAGCTCTATCCCCTCACTTCTTAATTTTACTATTTGCAAATGTCTTCTAACTTTTTCCAATGCTTAGGCCTCTATCTGTTTCTTCTCATCTGATAAGCAGCCAAAGTCCCTGAGTTTAAATACTACATTAGTGCTATTTGCCACTCGCTTATAGCTGCTGCCTCAAAAAGCTGTTTTCAATTTACCCAGACTGAGTTCTTCTGGTTTCTTGACTCCTTTCAGCTCCATCCTAACCTCTGAAGAAATGCTTCCATTCATTTACTCCTAGTAATGGGGGAATATTATGGCACTGTTTCTCCCCTCACTTATTTAAAATGAAACCACTCAAACTGTCCCCGGGTGAATGTCTCAGCATAATTCAGCAACCTGACTTGTTTCAAAGGAGCCAGACTACAGCACAACCAGTGTGTATTAAAGTTAATTCATAACATGTCATAAAGATTAGAGAATAAAGATTTCTTTACCACTCAGACTTGGGGCTAGTCACTTCCATGGGCCTCAGTAAAATGAGGGGAGCATACCAAATCATCCCTAAGGTCCTTTCCAGCTTTAAATGCTCTACGCCAATGACTCTATACCCCAGATCTACTCACCCCCATATCATTGTGTGTTGTATTTGAACAAGGGGGATAGGCAATAGATCAGAAATAGAAAGAACGCCCATTAGCAAGAAGGTCATTTAGTCCTTAATGATTGGAGATATATTGGAAATGGTCTCCTAAGGGTAACAGTCTCTGAAAGCCATTAGCTGTCCCCTGAATCTTCCCTCTGTGATGGAATAGATTTTGGAACAGAGAGCTCCAGAACATGGGAAATAGCTAATGGTTCTGAATTGCCAACACATTTCTAAAGTTTCCAGCCTCTGGCACACCCAATTACAGGTAGATTAGGAGTAAGTGAAGTGTATCACAGTCTGTGGCATGCACAGCTCTGATTTTTCTCCCCCTCTGTCTCTCTATCCCAGCTCAGTTGTCAGCATTAGTTCTCAGGCTATGTGTCTGGAAAGGGCAAAGCTTCTAAGCCTTGGCATGGGCAGGAAAAGGTTCTTACTTTCTCTTCCTTTTCCCCAGTTGACCTTGTCCCCATTTGCAGAAAGTAAGCAAGACTGACAATGGGACTCAGAGCTAATTTCAACCATTACCAGCCCTGCCCCAGAGTAGCTACTACCTCCTTCCACCCCTCAGGTATTTGGCTAAAATAGAAAATAAATCATGCAGAAAAAAGTTGCATACTTGAGGCCCTTTCTAGGTGCAGGCTCAAGAACGGGGCCTGTTGGTGGCAAACAAAGAAATATTAAGTAAGGACAAATGTGCCTTTTCTGTCAATGGTGGCCCCTAGTTCTGGGCACCAGTTTAGAGAGGAGTTAGCATTCTCTTTGTAAAAATGCCAGTGGTCCAAAGTTTCTTAACAGTGTGGTATATCAAAAAGATCTCAGGCTCTTGTCCTCTGATGTGAACTGACTTCGAACCATGTGTGACTTCAGGCAAATCACTCAGCCTCTCTAGAGCTCTAGTTCCTCATCTGTAAAATGAGGGTTTTGGATTCGA
The DNA here is from genome assembly GCF_011100635.1 of Trichosurus vulpecula. Classification (NCBI taxonomy): domain Eukaryota; kingdom Metazoa; phylum Chordata; class Mammalia; order Diprotodontia; family Phalangeridae; genus Trichosurus; species Trichosurus vulpecula. The sequence goes on from NC_050574.1 coordinate 173,015,257, forward strand.
TAACCTCTTAGGTCCCTTCTAGCTCTAGATCTATGGTGCCAGTCAAGAAACTCTGGTTCATCACCTTGTAAATTGAGCTTCCCTATTTTATCAATAGGTTCCAGAATCACAGGCATGATTGCCTCCTAGGAGAAGAAAGGTAGCACAGTCATACCACAGAACAGGAAACAGAAATGGACCATAAAGTGAGGCAGCCACAAGAAATGGGAACAGAATCCTAACGTACTATTCATTCAATCAGCAGCTTTCCACTCCCTCTCCAGCCACCCATAGCTATCAACTGGCTTTGGCCATTAAAGAGTTATGAAGGCAGATTTGCTAAATTGACTCAGTCATGATGCCTTGGGTCCTACAGGTAGATGGAGGTCAAACCTTGATATCAATTTTAGGAAAATATCCTGTCATATAAAGTTTATATTATGACACCCCTCCCACAAGGATTATATTTTAACAATGCTCCATATTACTAACCTACTTACAAGCGCTCCTATCGTGGAATGGAAACCCTAATGGAATAACTTAGTTATACACACTCTGTGTGTGTGCATGTATGTGTGTCTGCCAAGGGAAATTTCAGGTGATTTATAACTTATTTAGGAAATCAATCTCTCTTGGCAGGCAGGGGCAGCTCATTCTAGGGTTTGGAAGCAAACATAGTTAAATCTTATCTTTCCAGCTGAGCCACTTATCCCACAATGGAAGGAAGACCTTACACTGGAACGAGAGTGAATGAAGCCACCTACATCTCTTGGCCCTGGGCTTGTCCTATGGCCAGGGTGAGATTCTGCTCTTTGAATAGAGTGGTATGACTCTGAGGTGTGGAGTCATGCATACCCAAAGGGCAACATTCGTTACCATAGCCCTGTCACTGATTTTGTATCCTTGAAACACTATCCCTTCTCTGTCCTTCAGGTTCTCCTCTGTAAAGTTCATATGAGAGCAACGGTTTGATTCTGAGAGGTAAGAAAGGCTTATGTAGGACAATAGAATCACAGGTTTAGAGCTGGAAAGAATCTTAGAATCCACCTAATCCAATCTCCTCATTTTGCAGATGAAGAAACTGAGGTTCAGAGAGGTTAAATGACTTGCCAAGGTCACATAGAAAGCGACAGACGGAATTTTACTCTCATTCCAAATTTAATTGCCTTCTCACTGTATCATAATACTTCTCAAACGTCTGGCATTGTAATGAATTACTTCTAGAGTGTTAGGTTCTCCCACTATTTATGTTTATTAATTCCTGTGTCCTCCACGAAGCCTTTATTTCTTTTGTTACTGTTCCATTCTGCAAAATGAGAGTGTTGGATTCAATGCCCTTAGAGGGTAGCACCACAGCCACTCATTTATTATAGGTTTCCATTCTTCCACTTAATAACGACACGGAAATCCCATAGATTCTTTTCCTGATCGCCAGCCCAGTAATGCCCCTACCTTTGCCCCCATCCAGAAAAGGCAAACATGAAGAACTCTCTTTTAAATTGACAAGGACAGGTTATGTAAGTGCGATCAAGCGCTGGGCATGGAGCCAGGAAGACTTGGGTTAGAATCACAGCTCAGGCACATAATAGCTATATGACTTCGGGGAGGTCAACCTCTCAGATTCCAATTCCTCAGCTATCAAATTGGAATAATAATAGCATCTGTTTCATGAGGATTTTGCAAGGATCAAATGGGATAGTATATTTACCATGCATTGCAAAAGTTAAATCTTTATAGAACTGTGACATTACTATTATTGTACCCTGTAATTTGGTAGATATATTTCTGGCCTCCTGTTGTCTTGTGTACTCACAAACATATTAATGTTTGGATTCATCTGTGGCTTTCCAAAGGGCAGGAAGCATCTGTATGTTTCCACTGGGGGGGGGATTTAAAATTAGATAATTAAGAAATGAGATTTCTTGGCTATGACAGCCATCGTGAGCCATCTTTGGATTACTAACTTCCAATCCTGCCCTTGTGATAAAAGGTGAGCATATGTACATATATGTACATATATATATTTGGGGAAAGAGAAAGAGAGAGAGAGAGAGAGAGAGAGAGAGAGAGAGAGATGTTTCTCTAATCACCTTGTAACTCAAAATTAGGTCTTTTGGAGTAGATGGCACTACTGCTGATCACTACTGATCTTGCTTCAAGACTGTTGAACACAAAAGAGGGAAACAATCATTAAACTCAAATTCTCTCCTGGCCTGGAATGCAATGATCAGTTTAATCTTGCTATGCATGCACATGAATCACCCTAATAAATCACCCCACCTTTGACATCCTCAAATGTTATCATCTGCTTTCAGATACTTGAGAAATGGAAATCAATTAGTGGTTTGAAATTCCTAAGCAGTGTGTTAGATAACAAGGAAGAAGACAGGGCTGGACCAAAGTTGTCATTCTCCTAGCCTTTCTTCAAGTGAGCACCCCTGCAACTGTGGCCTGGGAGTGACTCATTACGTCCAGAACATCCCAAAGCACCTTTTTCTTTGTGGCTTCATCTTTCCTTAGAGACTTTTGTATCTCCTGCCATGTAGAGGGAAATCTGTTTCCATGGAGAATAAAGTGGACAGTGGGAGATTGTCTAGTGGCAGCAAATTTAGTTAAGCATATAAATGCACACTCCCAAAGAAAGTCTAGTTTTCTCAGTATTGAACCCTTCAGTCTGATGCTAGACCATTTCTGTTTACTCTTCTACCTTGGACATGGCTTTTTTTTTCATCTTTATAGTAACCCATCTTCCAGGTTATTCCTAATCATAATCATAGCTAGTATTTCTATGGCACCTACTATATGCCAAGCTCTACATTAAGCATTTTACAATCATCTCACTTGACCTTTATAACAACCCTGAGAGATAAATGAAATTATTATCCTCAACTTACAGATGAAGACTCTGAGATGAACAATGATTAAGTGATTTGCCCATGGTCACATAGGCAATAAATGTCTGACACCAAATTCGAACTCAGGTCTTCCTGATTCCAGGCCTGCTGTGCCATCTACCTGCCATTAATATTATCTAATAATAAGAGCTAGCATTTATATGGGGCTTTAAAGTTTGAAAAATATTTTACAAATATTATCTTATTTTATCCCCACAAGAATCCTGGGAGGGAGGTACAATGTTATCCTTATTTTATAGATGAAGAAACTGAGGCAAATGACACTTAAGTGACTTGCCCAGGGTCATACAACTAGAGTTGACCTCATGTCTTCCTGACTTCAGATCCAGTGCTCTATCCACTGCCCCATTTAGCTGGCTAGATACCTCCTTACACATCTAACATCTCAGCCTGGCATTCCATCCCCAGTGATGAACTTGACTTGCTGCATGGCACAGCTGGTATGTCCCAGCACAAGAATCTTCTGGCCATCAATTTGTATTTCAACTAAAACTTCATCATGGGCCATGAAACTGCCCTAGCCTCAGTCCTGAGCAGACACAAGTCACTTTATTCCACTGCCATATCTCCTTTGAGTATCTAAAATGGTGGGACCTAGAAATAACCATGACATACAACTTTGAAAATTGACTAGAGTCCATAATATAAAGAAATTTGTTCCCCAACCTCCACAGTTGAAAATGAAAAGATTATTTGGTACTATTCTGAAAGAACCACAAAGGCCTCTTCTTTTTTTGCCTAGAGTGACAAGTTTTCAATTTAACTACAATTTGTCTGTCTTCCTCACTTTCTATGTAGATCCATGACCTCTGAGTAAAAGAGTGTCAAGGTGAATTATTGTATAGAGAATTCAGGGGTTTCACTTTGTGCTGCAGATGGATACATCCTCATAACTGCTAACAAGCCTCTGAACTACAGCTAGGGATGCTGGGAGAAAGCCAAGGATGATGATGATAGCTCGGCATCTTATCTAGCTCCTCTGAGAGGTCACACCTTACTTGCTGAACCATCCTGGATCCATCTGAGGATGCCCTCTTTTGATACACCCAAAGAACTGGATGGAAAGGCAAGTTGAATATGACATACTGCAATTTAAAAGAGAGGGCATTAGTTTCTGATATCCATCTCTCCATATATGCAACTAGCATTGCTTGTCATTTTCCAGGAGTGGTATTGAAGCACTGATAAAATATATGTTTAAGGAAAGCAGGCATAAAATGGAACCTTTTATTTTAATGATTTAATCTAATCATTAAATATGACCATAATTCACCCTAACAGTCTAATCAACATTGTGATTACTGCCCTCTACAGTCTCACCAGTGTCCCCTAAAAGGCTAGTCTAGAACCTTCACCATGTTATCCTATGCTAAGCAAGGAAGTGGCAGGAAGGCAGCCAGGTGGCATCTATAGCATGGACAGAGTGCTAGACTTGGAATCGGGATGACTTGAGATCCATTCCTGCCTCAGACACTTACTAGCTGTTTGACCTTAGATAAGTCATTTAACCTATATTTCTCATCTAGAAAATGAAGTCGACCATCATGGGATGGTTGGGAGGATCAGATGTGGTTCTATGTCTTTGCAAGCCTTAAAGATCTATATGAATGCTGTTTATACATGTAATCTCAGATTAGACCATGTTCAGGCATTAGGGATTACATCCAGCCCAGCTTACAGAATGGTTATCATTTCTTTCTGATATTTTTGTTCCACTGTTCCACTCTCCTATGAAGAGACAAGTAGTTTGTATTATTTGTCGTCAGCTTCTTCTATTCCTCTATTCCAGGGGTAGGGAACCTGCGACCTTGAGGCGACATGTGGCCCTCTAGGTCCTCAAGTGAGATGCTTTGACTGAATCCAACTACAGCTTGGATTTTGGATTCAGTCAAAGGGCCACACTTGGGGACCTAGAGGGCCACATGTGGCCTTGAGGCCTCAGGTTTTCCACCCTTATTCTATTCCCTCCTCTTTCCTCTCATTTCTGACTTCCTTAACACTTTCCTCCTTTCTTTTTGCATATAATTTCTGGCATCTGTCTGAATAGGGGCCTCTTGGCTATGACCCATCCTAAGGTATGTTCCTTCCCAAAGCACTAGAACAGAGGATAATAATATCATAGGCTCATAGATTTAAGCTAGAGAGATCTTGGAACACATCCAGCATACCCTACCCATCTTATTTTATAGATAAAGAAACTGAGGTCCAAAGTGATGAACTGACTTGTCCAGATAGTAAGTGGCAGAAATAGAGTTTGAACCAAACACTTCTAATTCCAAATCTAGCACTATTTCCACTATTCTTGCTTGGGTTTTTTTGTAATTATTTTTTTTCAATGACCTAAAGTAACTTTTATTTTTCTGTCCCTCTCACCTCCCTTCCTTGCCCCACCTCCACAATGAAAAAGAGGTACAATAGATAGAATCTTCAATCAGGAAGTCAGAAAGAGCTGATTTCAACTCAAATCCAGCCCCAGACACTTATTGACTGTATGACCCTGAGCAACTTCTATCTACCTTGATTTTCTCATCTGTGAAATGGGGATGATAAATAGTGTCTTCTACCAAATATGCACAGTCAAGCAAAAAAAAAAACTTTGATAAGATGCAGTACTTACTCGACAGACGGATGGATGGATGGATGGACAGATGGACAGATAGACAGATGGATAGATAGATAGATAGATAGATGGATCAATAGATAAATAGGTAGATAGATAGATAGATAGATAGATAGATGGATGGATCAATAGATAGATAGATAGATAGATAGATAGATAGATAGATGGATCGATAGATAGATGGATCGATTGATAGGTAGATAAATGGAGCATTCATTGTTTTCTATGTGTCTGGTACTGTGCTCAATGCTGGAAATACAACTACAAGTAAGCAATATAGTCTCTGACCTCAAGAATCTTATATTCTATTGGGAGGGAGGACAGTGCAAGAAAGGGAGCTGGAAAGTGTTTGGGGGAGATGAGAAGGATTCACATGAAAGGGCAAGGGGGCACGAGAGGAAGAAGAGAGAAGAAGAAGAAATCTAGAGAGTTGGATTGTCCATGAAACGAAGCATGGCCTAGAGCTGCTTTTGAAATAATGGTCCAGGTAGGCAGTCATTAATCAGAATAATGGGGTCTCTAGATGGAAATGTCTCCAACGTGGGAGTGTAGTTTGCAAGGAAGAGGAGGAGATCCAAGAGTCCCGTTGGGGGGTTAAGGGGCAGATTGCATTCTAAAATAAGGTCAACAAATGATGGACCAAAAAAATTTAAAATCACAAAATGAATAATAGGTAGACTTCCATAGTTCATGTCTGAAATGTGTGAGTATAAATACAATAATAACTGGACTTTATGTAGAAACCAGGGACAGCTAGTCTAGAGTCAGGAAGATTCCTGTGTTCAAATCTGGCCCCAGACACTTCTTAGCTGTGTGACCTTGGGCAAGTCACTTAACTCGGTTTGCCTCAGTTTCCTCATCTGTAAAATGAGCTGGAGAAGGAGACGGCAAACCACTCCAGTGTCTCTGCCAAGAAAATCCCAAAAGGGGTCTCAGAGTCAGACAGGACCAAAACAACTGAACAACAACGACAAAGTATGGAAGCCAGAGCATTAAGGGATGTTCAAGGATATGACTGTCAACAATCATTCATTAAGTGCCACGTACTGCGCTAAGTGCTGAGAAGACAAAGGAATGCAACAATCTCTGCTTTCCAGGACCTCACAGTCTGATGAAGATAAAAATGATGAATAGGCACACATTGTCTTTCCTCTAAACTTCCTATAGCAAGCGGGTCCTGCCTCTGCACGTAGTAGGTACTTGAAAGATGCTTTTAAATTGCCGCCTTGTGCTAAGGGAAGCCATAGCAAAGGCATGGTGTAACAGTTAGCAAGCAGGAGAACCTCTATAGAAATGGCTTGAGATTGAGGATCAGTTCTGCAAACCAGAGGCCAGGAAGACGTCAAGAGGGAACTGATGCTTTTCGCTTATGGAAAGCAGTGGCTTTATCTATTCAAGTCACACTTTTCATTCAGTCTTATCTAGTATGGAAGGCCAGGGAGCCTTCAAGCTTGCCATAACTATCAGGAAAAACCTCGTTCCGGCAAGACAATTGTACATAAGCACATGTAGGCGGCTATATGGAAAGTAGCAACCAATATATATCCCCATAGTCTTAGGCACAGTCAAATGAATTTTGATCTAAAAATCCATTATACAGAGCCAGGGCCAGGATATATGCTTCAACATGCCACAGATTCTCCAGTAATCATATACTATTTTTTCGAAATCAATACTGTGTAGTCAGCCTGCGGTATAACACCCAAGCGTGAGAACCTTGCTTGGGATTTCATTTCCATTAAATTTGTGTCCAGTGCCCTATATCCCAGGAAGAGTTGTCAGCCTCCTCCTCCTTCTTCATTCTTTATTAGTTCTAGTGATTTCCTCCTCCTCTCTCCGCTCCCTCCCCCCTCCTTTACTACCCCACAAGGCTTTGAATAGAAAATGTGGTGCTTCACTGCTTAATGCATTCTTCTCTAAAAACCTTTAAGGCCATCTTCATAAAGAGAACCATTTCTTATTTAATAAACAATTGCTGTCTCATTAAATGTAAATTAGTTCTTTATCCATAGCTATATTTGTTGAATCTATTACTTACTGTGTTTACCAATTCTGTTTCCTTTGGCTCTGAAGCCTTCTGTGAAACCCTCATAAATATGAAGTTGGCATGAAGTCACTTTCTTTATGCTTAACCACCTGCATTAGCAGCTTTGAACAGTTCCGCCTTCAAAGGCTGCTCTGTCTTCTGCCTGCCTGCCCCCTATTCTGACAGCTCCTGTCACCTGGAAATAGCAGACTAGACATCTAGCTGCATGGGTGCCAACCCTGAGCCCATGCTCCCCCTCTCCCCAAATCCAACATTTGCCTTCGCAGCTCTGGACTTGAAGAAGTCAGAGGACTTACTGAAGGTGAGGTACAATGTTTGAAAAGAACAAATGCAAGCAGGAAAAGAGGCTTTTGTGAAGTAGAAAAAAAAAGAAAAGAAAAAAAATGGCCCTTTTGTAGCAGTGACAACATTTGGCACTTGGATTCATGGGGTCTAAACATGTCCAAGCTTCCTGGCTGATGGGGCACTCTGCAAGGCCCATCTGTTCCAGCAAGCTTTTCCCTGATTAGATCGGATGCTTGGCAAACAGAATTTCAGATAATGGGTATTTGAATATTCTTATAATTTCCATACATGTGCCTAATGGCTTAGCAATTGGCCCTATGTTTAAAGAAAATGGATAATAATCATGACTGATAGAGCGATTTCCATTCAAGAATCTCAAATACTGCTTAATTAAATCTTTCAGGAATCCACATGAGGAAAAGGGTCATCTTACTCATGCTACAGGTAGAAACACTGAGCCCAGGATAGTCCGGTGAGCTTTTTGCTACCTGGTTATGGCCAGACCAACCTAACAGAATGACTGTAGCCATTAATTTCATAGCAGATTGAATCAAAGGATCTTCGAATCTCAGAGCCAGAAGGTGCCTGAATGATCATTTAGTCCAAACTACAGCTGAACAAGGATTCTGTCTTCTACATCCTTGACAGGCTTGTGTAAAAAAAGACCATAAGGAAAAGGAACCTATTCCCTCAGAGGCAGCCCAGTACACTTTGAGAAAGCTATAGTTGTTAGGAAATATTTAAAAAAAAGGAAATGTTTTCCTACATCAAGTCTAAACTGACTTTCTAGAAATTTAACCTATCTCTTCCAATTCTGCCTGATGGGGCTAAGCAGAAAAAGTTTATTTCCTTGTCCATATGACAGTCCTTCAGATACTTGATGAGGGTAGTTATATTCTACCCCTCATCCACTCCTGACCCCAAATTTTCTCATCTACAGGCTAAATACCTCCAGATCCTTTCACTGATTTTTTATATGGCCTAATGTCTAGTCCACTTAGCATTCTAATCACTCTCTCAGGGACATATTCCAATTTGTCAATTGTGGCTCCAAACTTAGCACCCAGGAGGTATCAGTGTACACCAGATGTGGTCTTTTTTAATAGGACAGAATATTGCAGACCTATCATCTTTCCAGTCCTCCACATTTTACTTATCTTGGGCCTAAGCCCAAGATAGCTTCCTTGGCTGTCATGTCATACTCTTGTCTTATGTTGATTTTTGCAGTCTACCAGAGAACCTTTACCAAGCTCCCCACAACCCATAACTTTCACTCAAAGTGATGAGTTTCAGTCTCACTCACTAGCAGTGCCACAATTGGCAGAGACCCTAAAGTATCAGTCACTCACTCAAGGCGTGCTGCTGAGTAGACGAGCTATGGCTGATTGATTTGATTGAAAGTTCCAGTTCAAACAGTGCCGTAATGGTTCTTTCAGGGACAGAGCTTTGGTGAGGCTGAGAATAGCAGTCGTCTGGTGAATGTCGATGGAAAGCCACCACACCCGACTGTTTCAGAAAAACTCAAATCAAAGTCGACCAGCACAGAGCAACTGCTGCTTATCCTGTTCTTAACGATCTCCAACAAATATTACTTGGTCACTTCTTCTTTGTTTGCTTGCTTGTTTGTTCTGGACAGGACTTGTGATTTAGATCTAAGGCAGAGAGGTCAAACATGAAGGTTGCAGGCACCATGTACCAGCCACACACCAGACGAAAATGTAATCAGGCAATACTTAACAAGATAAATAAAAATGCAATAGGATATAGCTAATGTTACTACGTGGTTTTCTAAGTCAACATGCCTGCCACACACAGGAATCCTTATGCGTGATTTCATGGCCCCTATTTCTATTAGATTTTGACACCACTTGTCTAAGGCATTTCTATTGAGAAAACTTCCTCCATCAATGGAGATGGACAGTGACTCTGCAACTAATAATCTTTTGAGAGTTGTATATATACGCCCTCTAAATAGTTGGGAAATGATTGTTGGCCCCAATCATTATAAGATGTTAGAAAGTTAAGGGACCTTAAACACTATCCAATTCTACCCTCTCAATGTTTAGATAAGGAAATTGTGACCCAAAGAGTTGAAATGGCCTGACCAATATTACACAATTTACGACAAATCTAGAATGAAGTACAGGTTGTCTAATTCTTAGTCTAGTATTCCTTCCCACCACGTTACACTGCTAATTGAAGTTTTTCCTCCTGAAATCTCAGTTCTTCTACCCTTTCTCAACCCTCATAGGAAGGAGCAGCCAATATCCTGGCCAGGCTCATCCTTCATATGTGTCCAAAGACATTTTTCATTTCACCCTTTGAGTCTTCTCTAAGGTTAAATAATTCCCAAGTTTTTAAGCTATTCTAGTGACCTTTTCTTTTCACCTCTCTTTTCCTCAGTTACCCATCCTTATAAAATTGGTCAAATACGATTTGTCCCCTATCCACCAGAGAAGCCTAAGGATTGATAACATGTCAGCAAAGAGCCTGGCTTTTGTAATATTCTATTGAAACAGGATGCAATCCACAGAGCAATGGAGTTTGGCAATAACTTTCTCTCGCTTTTTTTTTGGTTGTTTTTTGTTTGTTTTTGCCCGGATCACACTACAATTTAAAGTCTTTTTAGAAAGGTGCTGGCTGTTCCCAGGAAAGCAAAGCACTCACTGAAGCAGGACGGAGAGAAAGATGATACAGTGAGTCAGTTCTTGGGAACGACAGGCCTGTCATGCTGACTTATGATGGATGAGGGAAAAGTCTATTTCTCATCCATAGTAGGGGGAGGTGAAGTGTAAAGAAGGATGCTCCCAGAGTCTCTGGACGATTCATCTGGTAGCAGATACACTCCCAGAAACTGCTGGGTTTTGAGAGGAAGACAAAGAGAGAGCCAAAGAGGCAAAGTCATTATGTGTAGTAAGATCTCATGAGGAAATATCAAAATATGTCAACAGCACCCAAGATTGGGGATAAGGGAGGGACAAGGTGAAATTTACTGGTGGTATTTGTCAGCTGTGAAACCAGGCATGGAGTCAGAATGAAACTGGTCCCTCCACTACCCCTGCTAAAATCTTTCCCACTCAGTCAGTGCCTATGGGGCAGACAGAGAGGAGAGGCATTTTTTTTAGCAATAAAATGTACATATAAGTTAGGAGTTTCAACAAGCATCCAAGAGCTAGCCCTCTTTCTCCTCTGCTTGCTGCCACCCACCCTGCCCCAAACCTAAAAGGTGACCCCGCTCTTTCTTCCACTGTGGCTAGGCAATTACCTAACTCTCAGAAATCAGAGGGAGAATGGTTTTGTTCCTCAGAGTGAACATTCACAGTGCGTTTTGCACTAGAAAATTTCAGCATTGTGGCTTCCTGGCTGCCCCCCATTCATTTTCAAATTCTGACAAAGCTCTCCAGAGGACTCTCAAGTAGCCTAAATCCCTCACATGAAAATAAGCAGTTTGGGGAAAGTGTTTCCCTGTCACTTTCAGCACACTTAGAGGCCCGGGGTCTCTTATTCCAGCTTATACAGCAGGTACCAATCAGCACCACTCCCCAGGTAGTGTCTGAAGAGGCAGCCCCTCAAACAAGTCAGGTAGAGGGGATTCAGAATGCCTCTTGGGTCCTGGGCATGATGCAGATACTGGCAACACATTCTCTTCCCTGTTGTTCATTCTCAGGGTCACCTTGGGCAATCACTTTTACCTCCTGGAGACTCAGTTTCCACATCTGTAAAGCTGAGATAATAGCTGCCTGCCTCCCGGGGAGCCTATGAGGTTTAATTAATTAATGTTTGGTAAATCATTGGAGACCTTTGCTTGAAAGGATCCATGCAAGTGCAAATTATTATTAGTGTATTGCTGGAGCCTTCATTCCAATCTTCTTTCTCTGGCTGATTATTTCTTTTCTGAATAAATTTATGCGTGTATGTATACATACACACACACACACGTATGCACATACATATATCTGTGGATACATATTTGAACATGTGGACATGAATATATACATATATAAATGATTTGCCTATGAATAATTTGTTAGGCTGTGAGTAAAATTGTGGTCTGTCAGTGACATCACCATCTAAGTGCCGGTTTTAAGTGCCCCCATCAGTGACCATTTGCAAGAAAAGTCAGGGCTTGTAGCTCTTAGGGATTATTCTCTTCTCATCCTCCCTCCCTCCCTCCTTTTCTTCTCATTCGTCCCTGTCTCTCACAGTCTTTCCAATAGTTTTGGATGTTAACCTGTGTGAGAGACGCATAAGACCACAAAGGACTATGCTTTTAAATCCTTGACGAGTAAAAAGCCTGAATCCAAAGGGCATTCCTGCCCCTAGTCACCTGCTCCTGGAGTAACCACCAGTGGCAGTTGGGGCTTTTTTTTTAACGCATTCCCAAATGGTTCTTTCAGTGTTTTCTCAAATCCGTGTCCTGATAGTATGGAAGCTAAACAGAGGGAGTCTCTGAGGTACGGGGCTCAAATAGCAGCCATGGATTGACTTTAAGTAATCCTCTCCCTCCATATTAAAAGAATGAAACTAATTTACTGTGTCAAATGAACCACCTCCCCCAAAGACAATGGACTGGGTTTTCCTGGGGAATAAAAATAGTGTGAGGCAGTGGCAATCGTTTTCTCTTCATTTTCCTGACTAAGAGGCTTGATGGATTATCTGACTACTGACGTCTGCTTCTCTTCTGTCCCTGAAGCAGTCCTCCAGCATTTCTTCTGTGCTTTATATTTGCAAAGTCCAACAAAGCAGCTTTATGGTGGCACAGCTATTTTCTTGATCATGAATCTTGGTGCCAGCCCCCTTCTCTGGGAGCTTTATGGAGGGCATAATCAATCTCTGTTACACCTGTTACAGTCCATGGATGTCTACTGATGCTAGATCCCAGGGTAAGTAAGCATCCCTGAGCAAAGTTCCTCTTGAGGCATCTCACTTTGATTCTCCCCTGTGCCGTGTGAATTAGTTAGTGCTTTCCCCATTTTACAAAAAAAGAGACTGAGGCACTAAGAGGTTATATGGTCTCATTTTTCAAACTGGTTACACTAAACATCAATCTTAGAATTCCTTCAAAGACAGATGTTTTCATTGCAACTGCCACCGTGACCACCATTAAGCTTATTTTCATCTCTGAGTTAGCCTAGTTCCTCCAAATTTGCATGCCTTTCACATTTCTCTTTTCAAATCCAAATTTTACACCTTCTTCAAGGGCCAGCTCAAGTACTACTCCATCCATGTACTATTCCATATGATTCCAGCCCTAAATGATCTTCCTCCTCTTCTCACTCCTGTGGCACTTTGATACTCTGCTACACAATCTAGCAGGGTATGTCTATCCCAAGCATGTGAAGACTTTCCCCAATAGAATGGGCATATGAGAACAATTTGTTCCAAGAGCCATTAAAGCCACTGAAGCAGGTGTTGTAGAGTGATTAAAGCTTGGTCGGTAGTCAAAGATGCCGAGGTCATCCACTTCATCTTGGGCTGTTGCCAGTCATCTTGGCTTTTGTCTTGCCACTGAACTTTGTTGATTCAGGAAGACAGAATGAGGTTGATGACTGTGTCACTCTGTCTCACTTAAATCTAATTCACACACAAGTCAAAACATCACCTTGTGATATCGTTGATCCTCTTTGAAAATGAAGGACAAGGGAAAGCTAGATGGTGCAGTGGATCAAGCATCATGTTGAAATCAGTGGAACCTTAATTCAAATCTGGCCTGAGAAGCTTACTAGCTATGTGACCCTGGGTAAGTCACTTAACCCCTGTTGTCTCCAAAAAAAAAAAAAAGAAAGAAAAAGAAAACAAGAAAAACACAATCTAGCACTTATGGGATGATAAGATATAGAACTGGATTTGCTCTTAGGAATCATCTAACCAAATGCTCTATTTTTCAGATGAGAAAACCGAGGCCCAGAGACAAAGCAATTTTCCCAAAGTCATGCAGCTAATAAGTAGCATAGGTTATGATTGGAACTCTGCCCTCTGACTCCAGGTCTAATCTGCTTTCTTCCCTGTAGGGAAGTCCTGCTGGGAAAACCATCTCCCACATGTAGATCAGCAACTCCTTTGTGTCTTAGAATTTTACAGAATTGCCTGGAGCACCAAGAGATTAAGTGATTTATCCAGGGGCAAAAGGGAGGAGAGAGAATATTCCAGGGAGAGGGGACAGTCAGTGAATGTGCATAGAGATGGAAATGTCCTGTCCAGTGACAGCAAGAAGGTAAGTATTGCTGGATCTTAAAGCTGTGAGGGAAGTAAAGTATAAGAGAACTAGGAAAGTGGGAAGAGGTCAGGTCGTGAAGGGCTTTAAAATCCAAACGTTATATTTGATCCTAAACAGACTAGGGAATCACTGGAGTTTACTTAGAGGGGAGGGGCATGGACAGATCCGCCCCCCCTTCAAGGAAGAGCACTTTGGCAGCGAAGTGCTAATTTCACTATACTCTGCTCCCTACATCCAGTCCTTTCCTTATCTGTCTAATCTGTCCTGTTCACCAATATAGACTAATATCCCTAACACATTGAGTTTAATCATATTTTGGGTTCTTCAAATGGCTCCTTTATTTCCTGTCAGCTCAAGTTCTAATGCTTCAGTCTGGTGATCAAGAGCTTCCATTTTCAAGTCTTGCTTTACCTTTCCAACCTCATCCTTCCCTACTGCCCAATATAAACATATCCTTACTTAGGTCAATCTTCAGTTTAATTCACTGAGCATTTATTATGTGTACTATATACAAGTCAAGAGCAGCTAGGTGGTTCAGTAGAAAGACCATGTACATGGAGTCAGGAACATTCATCTTCTCAAGTTCAAATTCAGCCTCAGACACTTATTAACTATGTGATTCTGGGCAAGTCACTTCACCCTGTTTACCTCAGTTTCCTCATCTCTAAAATGAGCTAAAGAAGGAAATGACAAACCACTCCATTACCTTTGCCAAGAAAATCCCAAATGGGGTCATGAAGAATCGAACGCAACTAAAAACAACTCAACAACAACTATGCAAGTCATGGTCTCACTGTTTTCCTTTCCCACTCCCATACATCATGCTTTTTCCACTTCACGGAAGAGGCTATGCCATTCTTCTCCTACCTAGAATGCTCTCACGACTTTTCCCTACCAATTCAAATCATTAAATTCCCCTTTAAAGCCCCAGCTCAATTCCCTCTTCCTCCATGAAGCCTCCTTAATGGAGCATATAGCGATCTATCCACTCCCTAAACTGCTAACACACTTAGCGATAGCTAGCTAGCGTTTATATAGCCCATTAAGGGTTGTAAAGGGCTTTACAAATACTATTATTTTATCTTAACAACAAACCTGGGATATAAAGGCTATTATTAGCCCAATTTTACAGATGAGGAAATTCAGGCAGATAGGAGGTGAATGACTCATCCAGGGTCATATTGTAAGTAGGATTTGAACTCAGTTCTTCCTGTTTGCAAGTCCGGTATTTATCCACTGCGCCAACTCACCGCATAGAGCATAGCCTTGATTATCTACTCTTACATCAGCTCCTAGGTTGCTGTTGCCATTTTTCATATATTGTCTTTCTCACTTAGACTAAAATCTCTCTGGAGAAAGGGACTTTTCTATTTTTTAGAATTCCCACGGTGCTGGAGATACATCGGACTTGACACTTAGCTGGTTAATTTGACTATTGTCACTTCTGTCCTGTATTGCTTTATGAGCAAGACAACAAAAAACATTGCTCCATTTCCTGACCTATAAACCAGTAACAATCGTACTTACCCGTGATTTTTTTTTTCAGGAGTATTGATAGACTATTGAGAAATTGCCTGCCCAGGGTTCTAAAGCATCAAGGCTGCCCTTCATGCAGCACTTTAAGAGGCAGCGTGACGTCCTCAGTGGAGAGCTAACCTTGAGGTCGGAATGGCTGATATTCAAGTTCTAAATTTGGTGCATACTGACCATGCTATGGGCCAGTGGTGGTGGTGGTGGTGGTTGTTCAGGCTAATCAGTCGTATCTGACTCTTCGTGACCCCATTTGGGATTTTCTTGGCGAAGACACTGTAATGGTTTGCCATTTCCTTCTCCACTTCATTTTACAGATGAGAGAACTGAGGCAAACAGGGTAAAGTGACTTGCCTGGGGTCACACAGTTAGTAAGTGTCTTAGGGTGGATTTGAACTTGGGAAAATGAGTCTTTTTGATTCTAAATTCAGTGCTCTATCCACTGTGCTACCTAGCTGCTATTAGGCCAGTGGTATTAAACTCAAATAAAAAATGGTGGGCTGGCATATTGACTTAGTTTTAAGATGTAATGTTATTTATGCCTTATTTTATTTTCATTTATTTGGTTAAGTATTTCCAAATTACATTTTAATCTGGTTCAGGCCTCATTCAGGAATGTTTCCAGATGTGGCCTTTAGCCTATATTTGACACCTGTGCTGTAGGCCCGTCTCTGAGGCAGGGGTTCTTAATGTTTGTGTGTGTGTGTGTGTGTGTGTGTGTGTGTGTGTGTGTGTGTGACATAGATCCCTTCAGTAGCTGGGTGAAGGCTATAGACCCCCATCTCTGAATGTCTTTAAATGCACTAAATAAATACATAGGCTTACAAAGGAACCAAACTATATTGAAATACAGTTCTCTTTCTCCTCTCTCTGTCTCTGTCTCTGTCTGTCTGTCTCTCTGTCTCTCTCTCTCCTCTCTCTTTCTCTGTCTTCTCCCCTCTTTCTCTCCTCTCCCCTCCCTCTCTCCTCTCTCTCTCCTCTCCCTCTCCTCTCTATCTCTCTGTCTCTCGGTCCCTTTCTCTCTCTTTCTCTCTCTCTCTCTCTCTCTCTCTATATATATATATATATATATATGTATGTATGTATATATATGTGTATATATATACGTATATATATACACATATATATATGTAAATTTATTAGATCCCAATTTAAGAATCCTTATTCTCAGAGGATATGTTGCAGTAAAGGCATGAATCTGAATTGACAAAGTTTGCTTACTTTTAAGTTCCCTATACCGATGAAAGAACAAGCAGTCACTATTCCTATTCTTTAAGGTTTATAAATTGCTGTCTTCAAAACAAATCAGTAAAGTGAGTGTAGTGAAAGTTTTGTCATGCCCATTTTACATAGGAAGAAACTAAGGCTCAGTGTAGTTAAATTCTTTGCCCAAGGTTACACAGCTAACAAGAGTCAGGGCCAGGAATTAACTTCAGGTCTTGTGAGTTCACGTTCAAGACTCATCCTACTATGTCACAATGTCTCCTGAGTCCCTAAGACGGGGTGGCGAACCTGCGGCCTCGAGGCCACACGTGGCCCTCTAGGTCCTCAAGTGCAGTCCTTTGACTGAATCCAAAGGGCCTCACTTGAGGACCCAGAGGGCCGCAGGTTCCCCACCCCTCCCTAACAAACTGTTCTATGTCTATTGTGATAACTGACAGATTGGAAAGAACTTCATTAAGTCATCTAGGGGCCCTCTTAGCCCAGTAAAAATTATACTTGCTTTTAGGCAGCCCTCCTTACATACAAATCTTCCTAATCAGAAAGGTCTACCTTAGAACTCTCTGAGATCTGCTTATCTCACCACAGAGTAAGATGCATTTTAAAGCTGGGTGAGTAATCTGTGTGTACATGCCAACCAAGTATGGAGTGGTTAGTAATGAAAATGTGATTTCGATGTGAGATGATATTATTAGAAACCTGTTAAGTGGGTTCCCGGTGTGTGCTTTTAATGTCTATCCCTTCAAGAAAACTACTCCATGTGCAGTGTCTCATTTTGTGCAGTCAATACAATCCTGATAAGACCTATCATGGCATTTATGGTGCTGGAAAAAAATTAAACATTTAGGGGACTCCTCCAGCGCCACACTGATTGAGCTCAAACGAGGCTGCTAAATTGACAGATGTGTTTGTCTCTTCTTGCTAGCTAGTAACTCTTCCTTGCTGACAGTATTACAAATTCCTTAAATGCAAGGAGAAAAAAAATCAGGTAATCCTTTCTTCTGTCTTCGCATTGTCTTTCTCCATGGGGAGTCTGATTGTGCATGTGTGTACATGAAGCATGTTTGCATGTGTGTGTGTGTGTGTGAGCGCTCATGTGTGCATTGGAAGAGGGATGACAAGTGATGTATCTGTGTAAGGTATGTGTGGTGAGGGAAGGGTGCGGCAGAAGAGGCAAATTGCAGTTCAACTCATCATGGGTGCCGCGAGAGCCTGAAGCTTTCCAACGCTGACCCTCTTTCCCCTGCCATTCTTTTAATTGAGCCAACCGTGCCAGCTCCTGAAATGCAAGGACAATCTTGTCAGTGGCGGGAAGGCACCTTTCACCTCCAAGCAAAATGCAGCACAACTTTAAACCGATTAATAAAACTCTTAAAAGGATAATATTGTTGGGCGAAGTGCTAAGGTTTCCTGCTCTTGCTTGGGTTATGTTTTTATTAAGCCGTAAGCCATGATCTAAAAAGAGAGAGAGAGAGAGAGAGAGGGAGAAAGAGAGGAAGGGAGAAGGAGGGAGAGACTTTTATAGCCTGCAGCCTCTTGTTTGCAGATTATTTTCCAAGGATGCTCAGTTGAATATCAATTGCCTGTGATTAGAAGTCCCGCCAGGTACTGCCTTGAACAGAAGAGGCTTTAGAAGTGAGCACAGACCCTGGATGAAGCTACACAGTTTGGTCTGGGTACCAGATTCAGTTCAGCTGAAATTCCAGACTCAGTTCTTTCCCCTCAGAGTGGGCATGGTAAAGAGGGGAGGGGTATGTTGGTAAATGGGGAGGGTTTTGAAGGAAAAGGGATAAAATCAGAGAATTGTAAGAAACACTGCTGGTAGGGCTACAGCGGTGGTGATGTGGGATCATTATGACCTAAAGAATCATCCAATATTGGAGCTGGGAAGGGCCTTAAATTAAAGATTATTAAGTCAAACTCCCCATTTTTCATTTTAGAGATAATAAAAATGAGACATAAAAATGAGGTTAAATGATCTGACCTACCTTCTTCCTATTGCTCCTATATTCCATCCCATCTCCCAACTCCAGGCCTTTGTCCTGGCTATAACCCATGCCTGGAATTCAGTCCCTCCTCACCTCTGCCTTTCCAAATCCCTAGCTTTTTTTAAGGCTTAGCTGAAGCACCATCTATGCTATGAAAACTCTCCTCATCTGCCCAGCTGCTAGAGTCTTCCCCACTTAAGCTCACCTTGGTTTTTTTTTTTTTTTGTAATTTTGCGTATACTTCTATATGGCCATGTTGTCTCATAGACAAAATGTCAAGTTGCTTCCTTTTGTCTTTATGTCCAGTACTTAGCACAGTGCCTGGCACATAGTAAGTATTGAATTGGGATAAGACACCAGGCCCCTGCCTATCTTAAGAAAATGAATACTTTAAATCGTCCAAGGATATGAACAGATAGCTTTTTAAGAAAGAAATCTAAGATATCAGTAGGCATATTAAAAATGCACCTGAAATCATTAATAATGAAAAAAATTGTAAATTAAAATAACTCTGATATTCCACCTCATACTCCCTTGGATTAGTTGACAAAAAAGAAAGAAAAAGGAAAATGACAAATGTTGGAGGGGCTGCAGGAAAGCAGACACATTAATGCCCTGTTGGTGGAGCTGTGAAATGGTCCAGCCATTCTGTAAAGCTTACTGATTCATTGATGGGTTCAATAAATTGGAAGGTAAACTATTAAGACCATGGATGTGTGCGCCATAGTGGGTGTCAGGGATTTTTTGCCCCATACGATCACAGAATACTAAAGCTCTAACGAATGCTAAGTTAAAGATCACCTAGTCCAACTCCCATCATTTTCACTTAATAATAATTAAAAGGAGGCCCAGTGAGATTAAAGATTTTAACTAAAGACACTGAACTTAAATGCTGCAGAGCCACAACTCGAACCGGGGGCTTCTGAATCCAAGTTCAAGGTTCTTTCTCCTCTGTGGTGCTACCTGCTTTATATTCTAGCAGCAGTGGTGCATGAGGGGTGGAGGTCTACTGAAGGGATAGGAAGAGGGGCCCAGGACTAATGGCACAGGACTGAGTCCTGCAGAAAGATGCTTTGGGAGCCTGTGCCTGAAAGAAGTATGTGCAACACTTCTAAAAAGAAATCCGTGCTATTAATCTTTTAATTTCATGAGCAATAAAATTTACCCCAAACATTAAAAACAGTTTTAATTTTTTAGAAACGATGATAGGTTATAAGTGGAAATGAGTGCACTGTGGCAGCTCAGTTCTGTACGAGCTCAGGTGATGAATGGGCATGCCCTAAAGCACACTAACCAGGCGGTTCATTGGGCTTGCCTCTCTGGATGGGCATGGAACTGGAAGACAGAGTATCTACAGGCCACTGCAGGAGAAATGGGCACTCTCCCAGGGCCCCCAATTCCTGTGCTCAGCTGCTTGGGAAGAGAAAGGGACAAGGATCAGGAACACTGTTGTTGTTGTTAAGTCATGTTTTCAGTCATGTCTAATTCTTCATGACCCCATTTGGGATTTTCTTGGCAAAGATATTGGAGTATTTTGTCATTCCTTCCCCAGATAATTTTACAGATGAGGAAACTGAGGCAAACAGGGCTAAATGACTTACCCAGCATCACACAGCCAGTAAGTGTCTGAGGCCAGATCTGAATTCAGGAAGATGAGTCTTCCTGACTTCTGGCCCAGCACTCTATCCACTGTGGTCCCTACCTGCCCTGATCAGGAACATAAGAACTCTTTTTTTGTTAAAGATGGTTTAGAACGGATGACATTATGGCTAGAAACTGAGAGGATTGTCCCTGTAAGTTGCCAGGTGAGAGGTTCTGGGTAATAAGCTGACATGCGTGCTTATAATTTACACTATGCTTCTGAATACCTTATTTAGCCTTTCCAACCACCTTAAAATGTTGGACAAATTATTCATACTCCACAAGGCAAGGAAACTGAAGCTCAGAAGGATGAAATGATTTATCTAAGGTCACACAGCTTGTACAGGGTAAGGTTAGGATTCGAACAGGGGTCTTCCAACTCTAGATATGGTCCTTTTCCCACTACACCACATCACCTCTAACCATAAATAGAGGCAAACATACATTCTAGACATAATGCACAAATCTGACATAAATCACACAGGAGGGCTAGTCAGCACCTCCTCCTAAATTGTGAAATCATTCCTGTAGGAAATTATGAAACTCTGCTGGTCAGGATGTGTAAATCTTACTTATTATAAATAGGTGGCCGGTAGAAAGATTCTTGGATTGTCAATTTTACTCCCATCTGGAAGAATGTTTCTGAAAGGTGTGTAATCTTTGTTCTTTCTTTTCTTTTCTTTTTTTTTAAGTTATACTCCTATACTGGGCAAACTGGTAGCATCTGTACTTATAGCTAGGATTACTGAATACTAAAGCCACATTTACTAGAATAAACTGATTTCTTTGGAGAAAATCAATTTTTGGTATTGGCAGGGTGAAAGTATTCCCAGCTAATTCATCAAGACTCCTTGAGATGGTTAGCAAACATATAAATGAGTGAGAACCATTGTGTATAACTTTACCAAACTAAAAGAATGTTTGGAAAATTTCACACTAAAAATGATTTTTAAAATAAAGGGATCACAAGTTTGAGGGGAATGGTTCTCATAGTCAGGGAACTGACTTTCAGACAGAGGATGAGAAGGACAAATGTGCTCATCAAAGAGAAATCTCAAGTTTGCAGATAATACCATATATGTATAGCACATTATAGTTTTCAAAGTACTTTCACAAACATTCTCTCAGATATCACGAGGCTCTTTGGGGCAGTGAAAAACCAAAAGAATGTGGGTAAACTATATGAAGATGTTAGTAAACTCTGTGTGAACAGACAGAGAAATGGTAGATTAGATTAAATGTGAGTAAGTGCAATACAATGCAATTGAGAACAGTAACCCCAAACTTTGCAAGCTTAAGCACTGTACAAATAGTGATTTTAACTGACATCAGCCTTCTTTGGGGACTAGAATAGTGGCAGTATCTAATACATATTGAATTGTTTTAAAAATCAATTGTTTTTAAATTTTAATTTTTTTCCAGTTAACAAAAAAATTATTTTCTCTCCCTCTCATCTAATCCCATCCTTCTCCCTTGGCAGGTTTGGGGTGGGAGGGAGTGGGAGGGAAATAGAAAAACTAAACCCTTGTAACAAATATGCATAGTTAAGAAAATCAGATTTCTGCATTGGTCATGTCCAAAAAATATAATCTCATTCTGCACCCTGAGCCCATCACCTCTGTGTCAGGAGGTGGATAGCATGCTACATCATTGGTTCTCTGGAATCATGGTCAACTACTATGCTGACCAGATTTCTAAAGTCTTTGAATCAATTTGTCCTTATAATATTGTTATTGCATACATTGTTCTCTTGCTTCTGCTCATTTTACTCTGCATCAATTTATTCATCTTCCCAGATATCTCTGACACCATTCTTTCATCATTTCTTGTAGCAAAATATTATTCCATTACATTAATATGCCATCATTTGTTCAGCCATTTTCCAATTTGGGGACAGGCACACTTCTCATTTCTAGTTCTTTACTACTACAAAGTTTTTGCATATGTGAGTCCCTTTTCTTATTATTTGATCCCTTTGGAGTATAAGCCTGGTAGTACTGGCTCTGTGTTGGAATCTATATATAGTTTAATAACTTGGGGGCACAGTTCCAAATCTTTTTCCAGATTGGCTGGACCAATTCACAGATCCACCAACAGTGCATTAATGTGTCTGTTTTCCTGCAGCCTCTCTAATGTTTGTCATTTTCTCTTTTTTGTCAACTTTGCTAATCCAAGGGGGTATGAGGTGGAATATCGGAGTTATTTTAATTTATACATTTTTTCATTATTAGTGATTTGGGAGCATTTTTAATATGCCTACTGATACCTTGGATTTCTTTCTTCAAAAACTATCTGTTCATATTCTTTGACCATTTAAATTGTCCATTTTATTCATATAGGCTGGGGCCTGGTACCTCATCCCAAATCCTAGCAAGGGTTCAGCATCTTGCTTCAACTACCTCCATAACCAGGCTGAAGAAGGGTTTTGCAAACAACAACATCAAAACCGTTATCCTTGCCTTGTATAAAAGTCTAGTACATGAGCATCTGGGTTGTTTCATTTAATAGCCTGAAATGAAAAATAGTCATCTCCAAACACTTAGCCAGGCTTTACTTTTTCACTTATCTTAGATAACTTTTGTCTCACACAGTATTGGCTTTCCAAAAAGGGCCTGGGAATAGATTTCTCTTATTGACACCAAGGCCTATTAGGAATCACCTGGCCCTGTCCGTGTCTCCAGTGGGCCTAGTCTCCCACCATGCCCACTGGAGCACAACACACTCAGAGTCCCTAGACAGGCTACCATCACATTTGGAAGTAGCCCAGGGTGAGGAAATCTTGGGGCAAGAACTATAAAAAGTTGAAGTCAGCTACAAATGCATCAGCTCAGGTTCAATATTTCTTTGGCATGTGTTTAACACAATAAATACACTCTTACAGATGTTTCCTCTTTTTACTACCCTCTTTTGCTAAGGCTCCTTGTTTCCATCCCTCGGGCTTAGGCTGAGCTCTCTTCCCTCAAATTCCTGGGTATCAGAAGAAACCAAGTCCCTTGCTATCTGTGCTGCATATCTGCTTATTCTCAGGTGGAAAATTCTCTCTTTATAGCAACTGGAACCGACTCAGCCTCTATTCATTAAACTGTGATTTTAGGCTGCATTAAGAGAGATGTGGTATCCAAAATCAGGGAAGTAATAGCTTCTCTGTACTCTGCCTTGAGGTCAGATCACATCTCAGATTTTGTGTTGAGCTTGGAGGCCATGTTTTGGAAGTACAAAGATAAAGCAGACTTTGTTTAGAGGAGAGCAGCCAGGATGGTGAGAATACTAGGAATAATGCTTTACAGGTTGTGTTTGTCCTTCGTTTTCGAAGAGGACCATGACATCAGGGAGATGATGATATGACTTGCAGTTGACTTGGATTTGAGGGAGGGAGGGCTGTGCAAGGTCACCAGCCTCACTTTCTCCTCCAGAGCCATCTGGAGCCAGTGACCAGATATTCATCAGGATGACTGGAGATGACCCAGGATGCACTGGGAGACCCTGGCCCTTTTAGGCTAAGGCTTTTTCATGTACTCACTTAGAGTGAGGTAATGCCCATTCGGTGAATAGGCCTCTTTAAGAAGTAAATAGAGGGATGGCCCTTTTAATTAGAAAAAAAAATCAAGCTGGTAGGGGAAGACCTTCAGGGTGGCTATTCTAAAGAGAAATAGTTACCATTGACATTCACTCTAAGACCAGAGGGTCCAAAATGCAGCCATTAAGTGGAGCTTGGGCAGGGTCCTATTGTGGTCCAATCTATAAGCTTCAGAGTGAGAGAGAGAGAAATCTAGCCAGTAAACCCCAAGTTAAGTTGGCAGCTTCTGGCCATCAGAAAATGCTATACAAGGGTTAGTTTGAAGGCATTAGGGATGTTTAGCCTGGCAAAAGGGGCAGCTGGATGACACAGTGCTTAGAGCACCGGTCCTGGAGTCAGAAAGACTTCTCTTCCTGAGTTTAAATCTGACCTCAGACACTTACTAGCTGTGTAAGCCTGGGCAAGTCACTATACCCTGTTTGCCTCAGTTCCCTCATATATAAAATGAGCCAGAGAAGAAAATGACAAACCACTCTAGTATCTTTGCCAAGAAAACACCAAATGGGGTGACAAAGAGTCAGACACAACCGAAACGACTAAACCACAACAAGAAGTCTGGCAAAAAGAAGACTTCTGGGGCCTGCAGTAGATGTCTTCAAGTCTTCGAAGAGGTCATAGGACATGGAATTGCAAGGAGTCTTAGAGATTATTCTTTCTAATCCTTTCATTTGATGGTTGAGGATGCTGAGGTCCACAGAGGCTGAGTGACTAGAACAATGTCCTATAGAATGCTGATCCATGAGAGCCTTGCATTTGTTTTGTATGTATCTATACATGTCACCTCCCCCACTTTAAAATGTAATGGCAGGGACCGTTTCCACTTCTCCTCTGTATTAGCAGGGTTTAGCACTGCCTGGCACATAGTGAGCACTTCATAAATTGCTCGTTGATTGATTAGTGCTTGGTGGGTGGTGTCAGAGCCAGAATCGGAATGCAAGTCCTCTGATTCAAAATACAATGGAATTACAACTATAATATACCACTTCTTCATGTTATGGTGTCAAAAAAGGATTAGGCTTGTTCTAATTGTCCCCAGAGGGTAGGGGAAAAAAGAGTAATGCATGAAAGTTACGGCAAGGCAGATTTAGGCTCAGTGTAAGGAGGAAATTCAAAACAATCAGAGCTGTCCAAAAATGAAATGGATTCCCTCACAAGGTCTAGAGGCCTTCTAGAAGAGTCTGTGTTACAGCTTTTCAGGGGTATTTTAGAGCAGAAGTGCCCAATAGCACTCCTGAGAGTGACCCAAACCAGATTTTAAAAATAATTGGAGAAATACTTAACAAAATAAAAATATAATTTTGCTGTTGTTGTTCAGTCATATTCAAACCTTCATGACCCCATTTGGGGCCTTCTTGGTAAAGAAACTGGAGTGGTTTGCCATTTCTTTCACCATCCCATTTTATGCAGATAGGAAATTGAGGCAAACAGGGTTAAATGACTTGCCCAGCATCACACAGCTAGTAAGTGTCTGGGGCCAGATTTGAACTTAGGAAGATGAATCTTCTTGACTCCAGGCATGGCGCTGTGTGCACTATGGCACCACCTAGCTGCCCTAAAAAAAGCAATAGAAGGTAGATAATGTTCATATGTGGTTTTCTAAGTCAATATGTGGCCCATAGAGATATTTATATACCATTTAGTGGCCCTGTTTCTATTTGAGTATGACATCACTGTTTTAGTGCATATTCTCGCTCAGGTATTGGTTGAATTAGTTATACTCTGAGGTTCAAATATACTGGGATTCTTTATGTTCTGTGTCCTAAGTTCTGCCTGCAGAATATCTCTGGCTACCTTTTCCCCTCCCTGGATTCCAGGCACATAAAATCTTCCTAAATATCCCAGAGCTGAGCCTGAGCCTCCCATTTGGATCAATGCATTCTCACTGTTTCTCAGTTCATTCTTTTCTTCTCCACTTCATCCTTTCTTTTATTGTTTATTTTCTCATTTCTAGTAATTACTCTGCTTTTCTAGTCCTTTTACCTCCTCTTTGTACTCTCTCTACAACCTTCCTCCTCCACCTCTTCTTTGTTTTTTCCCAACCACATTGATCAGGGTAATGGTGCATCCATTCTTCACTCTAACTGAATCACTGCACATAACTAGTCTGAGCAGCACATCTATTGGCCCTCTTCTCAAGGCCATTGTTTCTTTTCAGATTAATTAAATGTTGAAAGAGTATGGTTCTATGAAATCAAATAGTTGCTGAAAAATTACAATGAACGAGCTTGGCCCCAAAGAAGAAATATAAGAAGGCATCTCCCTCTGCTTTTCAATTGAGCCAATGTGGGTATGGATCACTGTGTATAATGTCAGACTTTTTCAATGCATTATTTAGTTTTGGAGAAATGCCCACCTCCCATATTTTAACTCAGTTATAAAGAATGGCTTTCTGGAAGAAGATCGAAGAGGAAGAAATTCATTAAGAAATGTGGGAGGTGTAAAAACAAAACGTATCAATTAAGATGTATTTAAATAAAGAAGAATATGGAAATGTGCTAAGGGGACTGACTTGTTTTGAAGGGTCTCCTCCAGGTCTAAGGTAATTAAAAAGTATAAAGGACATTTCCTAGTGAGTAAAAATGATGAAAAAATGTGCGGTTTGATACCCCTGAGTCCAAAAAGGTTGAATATCCAAAAGTCTACCATGACTTTTGGAAAAGGGGAATTTTTATATCATAGCTCATAGAATCATAGCTCAAGAAGTAACAATGGATCTGGAGAATGTCCAGAGAAAGGTCCCTAGAATGATTAAGTGCATGGAAGTAGGGCCAAAAAAGGTCAGGACTCTTCAGTGTGAAAAGATGAAAGCCAAGAGCGTTTATGATCAAAGTCAATTAAATCATGAAGGGTACAAAGAAGGAAAACAGACTCGTTCACCAAATCCCAAAATACTAGAAATAGAAAGCACCACTTGAATCTTGAACAAGGTAAATTTAAGACAAATAAAAAGAAGCACTATTCCAGTGAGTGAGTTGTAAATGAAAATTCCCTGCCTTCCCCAACCCCATATGGAATGAAATTACAAAGAAGTCAAGATAAGTTTAGATGAATTCATGTATGAGAGATTCCTAATGATGCACACAGTCTGGTGTAGTGGATAGAGTGATACCTTGAAGTCGGAAGTTCTGGGTTTAAATTCCACCTCACAATTATTAGCTGTGTGACCCTGGGGAAGTTAATTAACCTCTCTGAATCTCACTTTCCTCATCTGCAAAATGAAGAAATTGGGTTCAATGATCCCTAAAGAGTCATCTCTAGATCTATGATAAAGAAAATGCAGATGCTGGAGGTACACAATCTTGTTACATTGATATGAAAGAGTATAACAAAACCCTCCTACAAAATGCCCTGAATGCCAAATGAAAACAAGCGCATCCTTTAAGAACCAGACTAAGTGTCCTTTCCTCCAGAAACCATCTTCCCTGACCCACCTTCCCCACAGGAAATTACCTTTTCACATCTATCTCGCACAGCTCTCTTCTTAGACATGTCTTAGGTCCACATCCCATGAGTACTCACCTAAACCTCGTTATCTCCCCACAACACTCAACAAGACATTCTTTATACAATATATACATAATAAATGTTTGCTGACTGGTAGAATAAATAAGTGCCAATATCAGAATAATGATAACTGATGTTTATAAGTATCTCAAAGCTCACAAAATGCTTCACATATATTATCTCATTTGAGCCTCACAAAAATTCTGTAAGATGTTAACTACAATTGTTATCCCCATTGAACAGACAGGGAGACTGAGACCTAGAAAGGCTAAGCAACTTGCCCATAAGTGTAAGTGTCAGAGGTAGGATTCTCTGAGCCACCAAACTGCCTCAAAATCTTTCATAGGGCCTTAATGCTATCAACAATGTAGATAAATAGGTACCTGGCCCTACATTCTGAGACTTAGTGGTGTATATGTGTGGATATAGACATACAAGTATGTGTGTATGTATGCATGGTATATATATGCATGGGTAAATACACACACATATATATTATATATGTGTATATAATTTAGTATTTATGTGTGTGAGTATGTATATATAGAGAGAGAGAAAGAAAGAATTATATATAGTTATATTTCATGTTCAGAGAAGACACTCCTGACAAATCGTAAGCTCTTCAAGGAACTGTCTTTCTTTCTATAATTATCTCTAGCATTTAGAACCATGCCAGTTACACAGTAGGAGCTTTACAAATGTTTTTTGACTGATTTATTGACTGACAGGGTTTCTTGGGACATGGGTGCTGCAGAAAAGATGCTTATGACCATTTCCAGTTGGTTTTCCCAAGATTACATCTCCTTTTGCCTTCTGTAACACTTAACACATTTCCTGAATCGAGGTTCCTTCTCCTGGAAGTTCCCGACCCCTCATCCCCACCTCCATCCAAGGCCCCCTGTGCATCCATGCCGGTGATGCTTTCTCCTCTGCTCCTTCCCTTGTATTCCTTTACCTTTCTCTGCTTTTTGATGTACCTCATGACAAATTTCAGCTGCCACTAATGTTCATGTAGAGCATGTTTCTCTTTCCCTTTGGATGAGTGTGCGCGTTCAATGAAAGACTTTTCAGAGACGATTCTCTGAATAGAAATGTACATGAGACAAACAAACCGAGCAGCCCAGTCATCCCCACCAAAGCCTCGGAAAGTTTAAAAAGCCTAAGTCGCCTTAGAAATGAAGCTATTAAGGTGTGACATGATTCTTGCTTTCAGGCAAAGGCTTTTTTCAACGGCCGCAGAGCCCAATCAAGAGAAGATGAAAACTTCAATGTTTCAAGATCCCCAACTCTTCTGCTGATGAAGGCGAACATGGCCCAGACACAGCTGGAATGAGAATAGAGGCTGCTGAGCAAACTCCCTGGCTTGATGGGAGTCGGAGCCTTAACACCTTTTGCTCATTTTCTTTTAATTTCCCCAAAGCCTTGAGATCCCTGGGGGAAGAGGAGGGGGTACTGATCGTCAAGCCCTCAAGCAGACCTGGGAAAATATATGACTGCAGCCTCTGTGCTTGTCCCCTGTCTTCCTCACAGGGAATCTTGGAAACCAAAGGGAGGGAACATGATGGTAGCAGCAAGACAGGCCTTTGAAATATGCCAGCAGGTCCCAATAAATCAGTTGGAAACCCTGGCCATAGTCTCTCATATTTGGGGAAAAAAGGAAAAAAAAATATAAAAAAACCCAGGTGTAACTGCCTCCTGCCCCACATGCTATGGAAGGAGGCATCTCATTTCAGTCAGTGTGAGCATTTAAACCTTAGAAATTGGCAGATGCCACAGATCAGGGCTTGATTTAGGTTTCTGTTGTTGTTGTTGTTGATTGTCTAGACTTAAAAAAGGGACAGAAAAATTCTGATGGTGTAGATTAAACTTAAAAGCGGTTCAGTATTTATGGAAAGCTGGCTGTTAGACATTTAGCACCATACCTGAGAAGTTAGGAAAAAAAATGATCACAGCCTAGGGTGAGTGTCAGTGTGGTAATCAGGAGAGAGGTGCTTCAGATTTAGGAAGAACCGGCCTCAAGTCCAATCTCTGACATATTTTGGCTGTGTGAAAGAGGCCAAGCCATTTTTTAGCCCTCAGTGTCCAAGGCAGCTCCCCAAGACCATGTGCAGACGTATACTGGCAGAAAGATTCTCCTCACCTGAGAGTTCCCTGTGCCGGTGAATCGCAGATCCTCTCCCTATCCCTAAAAGAGGCATTTATTCGGTTGCTTCAGTTGCATCTGACTCTTTGTGACCCCATTTGCGGTTTTCTTAGAGTGGTTTGTCATTTCCTTCTCCAGCTCATTTTACATATCAGGAGACTGAGGCAAACAGGGTGGGTCACACAACTAGTAAGTGTTTGAGGCCAAATTTGAACTCAGGAAGATGATGAGTCTTCCTGATGTCATGCTTGGCACTCTATCTACTATACCACCTAGCTGCCCAAGAGGGGCGTGTCTCCTCCCTACCAGGAGATTTGAGTGCAATCAATAGATACTAATAATAACTCACATTGATGTGGTAAAGTAAAATCTATAAAATACTTAACATACATTATGTCTCAGAACAACTCTTTGCTACATTAATAGCAAAGATTACATATAAATTTAAATTTTGTAATATACATTACATATACAGGGTGTCCCCAAAGTCTTATTTCAGTTTAAAACTTATTAAAGCTTATGGCTGCATAAACTTTGAGCTGCACTGAGACTTTTGCAACAATCTCTATTATCTTGATTCTATAGATACTACAGATGCAATTATTTCCATTTTACAGAACATGAAAGTGAGGCTTAGCAAGATTAAATGATTTGCCCATAGTCACATACACAGTAAGTTTCATAGTCAGGATTTAAACCTAGAGTTTCCTGACTCCAAGTCCAACATGTTATTGTTAACCAGGCTACAAACAACAAATTATGTCAGCTCAGGGGGAGCTTCTTCCTGGTCACATTCAGGGCTTCCTGCACACTCCAGGTCCAGTATTTCTGGAAAATATGACAACTCAAGAAGACAAGTTCAGGGGGCCCCTTAACATTATCTGTACTACTCCAGGTCATCTTTCCAGTTAAGTCGAATCAAGTTAACAAGCATTTATTAAACCTACTATGTGCCTGGCACTGGGGATACAAAGAAAGGAAAAAGCATCCCCACCCTTAAGGATCCCACAATCTAATGAGAGGAGAGAGCATGCAAACCACAATGAACAAACAGGATATGTTAGAGGGAAACTTGGAGGGAAGGCACTAGTAGACATTTGATAGCAGCAACTGACTTACATATGGTGCAACCTTCTGCAAGAAGCCTTTAGGCATCATGAAAATCAGTTGCTGCTGCCAAGTGTCTTCTTATGCCGTGGCCCCCACCAGAGATTTCCCAGGATTCCTAGTATGGTAGCAAGCATAGGCAATAGCAGCACCCCATCCTCTCTTGCTTTTGCTCAGGAAGGGACTTCCCATCAGTCTTCTAGCACCCTCTGCACAAGAGAGATCTCAACGCTTTGGGGAAATGAAACATCACTTCTCTTTAAAAAGAGGTTAGGGCTCCTCGACCAAAGGAGAGACAGGGAATGGAAAACATGCCACTCATCCCCTCTCTACTGTCTTGGCAGCAGGAGAGAATTCATATGGTCCTGAAGGAGGAGTTTACGTTGCTTTGCGCCTAGAGTGCTAGAGTAGCGGCCATATGGAAACGTTTGATTGTCCCGATGTCATCTCTCTTAGCAGTAAAGTGCTGTCACAGGAGAACGGTGCCGACTTAGGTGGCGGTGGGATTTTTTTTCTTCCTGGCATTGCAATTTTCTTCATGCTCTCTCCCCAGCACACAGGTATAAAGGCTGAATAGAGATTTGCAGGCATGGGGAGTTAGTCTGCCAGTGCTTGAAGCTGGGAAGAGATTAGAAAGCAGCAAGACGTGTTGCAAAGGAAGCTGGAAAGTTCTTAAAGTCATGGGCTTGGGCCAGCCAATTGGCAGCAAATAAACTTTTAATGCTGACTTCATTGCTTGTAGTTTCAGGTGCACTGTTCTGTGATAGCTGAAGAAAATTGAAGGTAGAGGGTATGGGGAAATCTCACTTCACTTAGTGAAATAGACATGGTATAAAAAATAGCATCTCGCATTTGGATGTCATACTTGGTTTTAAAGCAGTCTTTGTCTTGTCTGGATGCTTACAGCATCTCAGTAGGAAAAATAAGAATATGAATTATTATCGATCAGTCATGAGTCAATCACTAAGCATTTAATAAAAGCTGATCACTGGCCGAACACTGTGCTAGGCACTGGAAATAAAGGCAGATATAAGAGCTAATAGCTCCTATTTACCTAATACTATAAGGATGGAGACGTATTCTATATAGATTTTCTTTTTTGCTCCTCACAACCACCTACACAGATAGGTGCATTATTATCCTGATTAAATAGATAAGAAAACATTCTGAGAGACCTTAAGGAACTGTCCCAAGGTCAAACAATGGTGCCTTAGGCTACAATTCAAACTTGGGTCTTTTTGAGTCTGTGATCTATGCTGCCAAACTACCCAAATTGAGTGCCCTGATATGAACCTGTTTGGATCTATCATATATTCACAAGTTCCAATTTTTCACATTAAATTGCTTTCCACGACCAGCCTGAATAAATCACCCAATATAGTAAGGCAAAAGGACACTTACTTAAAATAGACTGCCAGGTAAATGACAAGGAATTAAAATAAGCAGTGGGCTGCTGCATTACCCATTTCCCCAAACCACTACTCCCACTCTTCCATTCCTTGAGGGTGGGGGAGTCCGTCCTACATCTATTGCCTGGACTGACTTGTCAGCCTAGAGCTGTGAGCTAGGGGGGGGGAACACAAAGAAGAGGACTGGAAGCCATTCCTGCGCTAAATCTTTAACATCATGGTAGTGGTGTCATGCGGTCCTCTTTGAGAATGAAGGATGAGCAAATGGCAGTAACAAGGTGCAAGACACGGAGGGTTAAGGACAGGTGAGGGTGAAAGACTGGCGTGAGAGGGAAGCTCTCTGTGTTGATACTACTGATCTACCTGACCCAACAGACTAAAGAGATCTTAAGAGCGCCCTTTTCTGCCTTTTTCCTATCCGTGATGGACTTGCCTTGCTACCTCCCCAGCACTGCGGGCTAAGGGCATTCATTGGGAGGCAGGGGCATTATAAAGAGTTCTTGTTTCCTATCACAGCAACCAGGTGAACAGAACATCAGGGTTGAGTCCTAGGCACCACTTCTTCTCAACATCTCTCTCCCTGTAATGCTATCATCTGCTTTTTGTTTATACTTTCCTCACAAAACTTCCTGCCTCCTTCCTTCTGAGATCTTCACAGGCCACTGGCTCATTACCCAGTCATCCATGACCTCTCAGAGAAGCCCCTTACAAAGTTTACAGAAATAACTGCCCTCAGGGAACTCACGATTTTGTGGAGAAGATTAAAAAAACCAGCTCACGCAGCTATAATACAATCTTATTTTAAAAATTCATCAAAGACTTTCAGAATAACATGCTATGTTAATTCTAAGGGAAAGGACTAAGAGAATCAAGATAGTTTGTTCCTAAAAGAAGTGGCATGTTGCATAGATTTTAAAGGATGTTTAGGAATTCTGCTAGTGGAGAGGGAGAGGGAGAACATTGCAGAAGCAGACAAGAGAGGGAGCAAAGACCAGGGACAATCTAATTTGTCTGGAGCCTAGACTGGATAAGAAGGTGTTTTGGGCTGAGACTGACTCAGCCCTATCCCCTGGTAGTTTAATTCTGATATTATATTAGAAAAGCAAAGAAACACTACTGGGTCATTCAATAGTTAACAAAAGGAGATGGACTTAGCCATAGAAGGAGGAGGGATATTTGACAAGTATGTGTACAGTAAGGACACCATGTTCATTCAATTGTTTATAGCTCCCCTGACTCTGATTTGTCCATGTGGGTCTACTGGCCAAGCATCAGAGAAGGGCAGGAATGCCTCATGGGTTTTTATACTCAGGAAACCAGAAAGTTATGTCAATGCCTCAGATTTAGTTCCCTGAGCTGTTGAGTCAGTCAGTCCATAAGAATGTATTAGGCATTTACTATGCACCAGGCACTGTGTTAAGTGATGGGGTTACAAAGAAAGGCAAAAAACAGGCCCTGATCCCAAGGGATACAAATTCTGCTGGGGAGATATATAACTATCTGGGGATAGAAAAGACACATTTAGAGCAAGTGGAAGGCAGCTAGTGGACAGAAAAAGACCTTCTGGAGCAGGTAAGATTTGAGCAGAGTCTTGAAGGAAGTCCAGGAAACTCAAGTGGTAAATTTGAGGGGACAGAACATCTCAGGTGTGGGAGATGAGTCTAACAACACAGAGAAGGGGGAGGGAATGTCATAATGGAGAAACAGTTCCACAGAAATGTTGCTGGACCATAGAGTATGCGGAGGAGAATTAGATGTAACAAGACTGGAAAGATGGGAAGGGGCTGCGTATGAAGGCAAAGGAGTTTATATTGACCAGGGCTGTGATATGGTCAGATTAGCACTTTAGAAAATCATTTCGGCAGCTAAACGGAGAACGCATTAGAGTGGGAAGATACTTGATGTAAAGAAACCAGGAAAGAGAGGATGAGGGCCCAAACTTGGGCTGTGGCTCTACAATCTGAGAGAAAGGGTCGTATGTAAGTGTGATTGTGTAGGTAGAAACAATAAGATTAGCCAATGGATTGGAAATGTGGGGTGAATGAGAGAGAGAAACTGCGTATGACACTAAGCCATGATGTGAGGAAGCCAGGTGACAAAGCAGATAGATCCCTAGTCTTGGAAACAGGAAGACCTGAATTCAAATGTGACTTCATACACTGACTAGTTGTGTGACCTTGGGCAAGTCATTTAACTCTCTTTACCTCAGTTTCCTCAGCTGTAAAGTAAGGAGAATAATAGCATCTACCTCCCAGTGTTGTTGTGAGGATCAGTTGAGATAATACTTATTAAGTGCTTAGCACAGGACTTGGCACAAAGCAGGCATTGTATACATGTTGTTGCTATTAGCATTATTATTACTAATGAGGTTGTAGTCTTGAGTGATTGGGGGATTAGCGGGGTCCTTTGCAGTGTTTGGAAAGTGTGGAATAGGAGAGGGTTTGGGGGACAAGATAATCTTGTTCTTTTATAGAAATGTTGAGTTTAAGGTTACTTCTGGGACATTTAGTTTAAGATATTCAGAAGACAGTTGGGGATGTAGGACAGTAGCTCAGCAGAGAGACTAGGGTTGGATTTCTAGATGTGGGAAATCACTGGCATAGAGATGATAATTGAACCCAAGGGAGCCGATGAGATCACCTACTAAGACAGTGTAGAGCAAAAAGGGGAGGTCTAGGAGAGAGTCTTGGGGGACACCCATGATTAGAGGACATGAAATAGGTGAAGAACCAGTAAAGGAAGCTGAGAAGAGCTGTCAGTCACATAGGAGGAAAACCAGAAGGGAACAGTGGTATGAAAACCTAGAGAGGAGAGAGGTTCTAGAAGGGGATTATTTATTCTAGCAAAGGAATTATATGTAATTATACCAGGTGATAGATAGATCAATAGATAGATAAAGATTTATGTCTGTCTGTCTGTCTGTCTCTCTCTCTCTCTCTCTCTCTCTCTCATTATACCAGGCTCTTTTTGTCTCTCTGTCTCTCTGTTTCTCTCTGTCTCTGTCTCTCTGTCTCTTTCTCTCTACATGTGTGTGTATATATATATATATATATATATATGTATGTATGTATATGTATATGTATATACAGACACACACAACAACATACACGTATGTATGTATCCTACCATAATGGTGGGGAAATAGGTTGGTGTTAAATTGTGGAAGGCAGAGAAGTTTACATATAACCTTATATAAAGTAGGGAGCCACTGAGTTCTGAGCAGAGGAGTGCCATAGGAGAACCTATGCATAAGGAAGATTACACTAGCAACAGCATGAAAACTTTTTTACAGGTTAGGGAAGTAGTCAAATAGGACTACAATATGGAGAGTGGCTAACTGACTTGACCGAGATCACATAGTGAGTCAGTAGCATTTTATCTTTGCTCTTATAAGGAGGAACTCATTACCTTCCCAGGCATTCCATTGTACTTTTGGGCAATTCTCAGTGTTGGGAATCCTTTCCTTGTGCTCACCCTAAATTTTCCTCTTTGGCAAGAAAAATGATCACTTCATCTACTATGTGCAAGATACTCTGCTAAACACTACTGACCCAAAGACTAGAAAAAGTCCCTAACCTTAAGAAGATTGAACCCTACTCTACTCCCACTGAACCGTGCTGATGTTAATAAGAAACATTTAAAAAATCACTGAGGGAGCTTATTTTCTTTTCTTAACCTGCCTTTTGACCAGGCCATAGACCATTGGTGAAGAGAAACATGAACACAGATAAAAAGGTGAAGAAGAGGGATGTCTCATACTTTATTCTGGGGCAAACATATTATTCTTTCAATCAGTCAACTGATAAACACTTATCTCCTAGAAGGTCCCAGTTTTTGTATTGTCTTTATTTCTGGTGGCACTAGATTTGAAGTTGGAGCACTTAGCTTTGAGCCCTGGCTTTATCCCTTATTTATTGTATGCCCTTGTCTATATCATATACCCACTTGAAATATCTATTTTCTTATCAGTAAAATGGTTATAATACTGTATGTATGTGTGTATACCACTTCACAGGATTTTTTTTGAGAAAAGCATTTTATAAACTGCATTGTATTTTGTCAATGTCAATTCTTTCCATAATGCTAATAGATGAATGAATAAATCAAATAATATGAACATACTGCATGTCAGACACCATGTTAGGTGTTGGGGACACAAATACAAAAAGAAGAGAGACCGAGAGAGAGAAAATATTGGTCCTCATAAAGCTTATATTCTAATATGTACAGGCAATCTGCATAGGGGACTGGTGGCCAAGGAAGCAGTTGATTTTGTCCTTTCCAGAAACATTGTCACTATCAATTTGGGTACTGTTGCTAAAGCAAAAGATGGAAAGTGAAGTGAGGGGTGTGTAGTAGTAATAGTACTAGGAGTAGGAGCAGTAGCAGTAGCATTAGTAGTAGTAGGAATAGTGGTGGTGGTGGTGGTGGCAGTAGTAGTGGTAGTACTTATAGTAGTGGTGGTGGTGGTAGTAGTAGTAGTTATAGTAGTGGTGGTGGTGGTGGTGGTAGTAGTAGTTATAGTAGTGGTGGTGGTGGTGGTGGTAGTAGTAGTGGTAGTAGTTATAGTAGTGGTGGTAGTGGTAGTAGTAGTAGTTATAGTAGTGGTGGTGGTGGTGGTAGTAGTAGTTATAGTAGTGGTGGTGGTGGTGGTAGTAGTAGTTGTTATAGTAGTAGTGGTGGTGGTGGTGGTAGGAGGAGGAGGAGAAGGAGGAGGAGGAGGATGCTTTGGGAGGGTAAATAGAAAGATGTCTGGTAGGGATAGATATCCAGCATGTTCTGGGCTAGCTACATACATTGGGTTAAATGAGTTTGCACTTACTCCTAAGTCAGGATAACTCAGCACCTGATTAGAACCTCAGACCTGGATTAAGTCCCTCTGGGAGGGGAGCATGGCATCTGAATGCCTGGTCTCAAGGGTACTATTGCAGTGTAGAAGAAAGGAGCAGCCGTGAAGATGATGATGGTGATGATAATGATGGTGATGATTGGCCCCTTCCTCTAGGTATAGAGGTTTTGTGGTCTGCATCAGAGAAAGGAATACCCATACCGATGAAATAATGAATCCATCAAAATATGCTTTGCTTCAAATGATAGAACTAGAATTAATTGGTGCAGAGAGAATAACCTGTACCTAAGATAAAAGAAAGCAATTAGGGCTGTATGGATATGGAATGTGCTGCCCTGTATGATAGTGAGTTACCCATCACTGGAGGAATTCAGGCAGAGATTAGTGGGCCACCGCTTGGCATGCTGAAAAAGGCAGCTAAAGGTTCAGGTAAGAATCGTTCTAGTTGATATCCAAGTTTTCTAACTCTGGGATTCTTAGATTCTCAGCTCATCTACTATAGTGTTTCCTAAATCAAGGGAGAGAAGAAAGGCTCTTCCCTGCTCCTTGGGCATCAGCACGGTCTGCTAAAGCGAAAGCTTGAAGTAGAGCATCAAAAGACTATTCTTCTTCTTTGTTTAGAGAAAGGAATGTTGAAGGAAGCCTTTATGAGTTAATTGAATAGAAAGAGTATGTCATTATTAGCTCCCCATTGAGAAGAGAGGCATACAGGGTCATTGGGCTGTGAGATGCCTATATTATGAAGATCCCCAAGAGAGAAGATTAATTTTGTCCCCAAACAATGGCAGAAATAAGAAATTGAAATAATAGCAATGATAACAAGAATAAACATAGTATATTAAGTAATGATTAACCTTCTCAACCTCAGAAAGGATTCAGGGGACAGGTAGGCTTGCAGAGACAATTCTACGAATCTTTTCCCCTCTCATCGTAAAGTGAAATTTTCCATCTCTCTTTTTCTTTGTCCCCTGGATCACCGGGCACTACTCGGCATTCCTGCTGAATTATCTCAAGTGGCAAATATACTCTAAAAAGAGAAGAAGTGCAATGCATCTTACATTACCAGGGTTAAAATTTCATTTCGTTCCTTGTCTGATGCTATTCAGGACTGTTATCTTCCCTCATGCTCAATAGGCAATAGAAATAAATATGTCGGCATAAAGTCTGCCTCAGAAGCTTTATCCAGAAGATGGACTGGAAGGGGGGAGTCACTGTGATTTGTGCTCCTTTGGTGTCTGCTCTGCTCTTGCCAATTAGAGGAGGAAAGGAGCTGACCCCCAAGACTATAAATAATAGCTATAGCTCTGAATTTCCAGTGCCTGTGAGCAAACCTCTGGTTGGCTTCATATTCAATAATTTCACATCCCACTCTACCATTCTAACCAATTTGGGTTAGGGAATGGCTGGACCTGAAAACCAGGATGGTGCTTTGTTGGAGATGTCCTCTAGGACATACATACAGACAGACAGATATATTAATATACACATAGACACATAGATACATACAAGCACACACATATACATGTATATGTGTAGCTAATGCTTCAAAAACATTGTTTAGTGATTTTGCAATAATGACAGCCTAAAGATGGAAGTGAACTTAAATGTCATCTGCCATGATCCTTTACATGAAGCATATATTGTCTTTACAACATGCCAAGTGGTTATTCAATCTCTTCTTGAATACTTCCAGAAATGGACAACTCATCACTTAAAGCAATGCATTCTATATTCAGATGGCTCTAATGGTTAAGTTTTCCCTTATACTGATCTGAAATTATTGTGGGAATCTGTGTGTATGTGTGTGTGTGTGTGTGTGTGTGTGTGTTAGGAGGTGAGGGTGGTACATGAATACATATTTTAGAGAGAGGAGGAAGAATACTGAAAACAAATGCTTTCATCCCATTTGTATATTCATATGAGGAAATTGAATTTTATAGACCTGCTTATGGTCACATTCCTAGTAAATGTTACAGTTGGACCTTGAACCCACATCTTCGGTTTTTAAATCCAGTTATCTTTTCACTACAGCAACCAAGATTCTTTCCTACCTCACCTTTTGGTGCTCCTGATGATCCTGGAGAGGAATCCCAGAATCTTCCCATTGACCTCTGGCTACCCAGGGTCATCCACCCAAGTTTCTCTTTCCTGACTATCTTTATTCTGGACTAATGCTTTGCCCTCCCCCTATTAGCTTACCAAATTTAATTTCAATTCCGTGAGCTGGTATTAAATTCCTGCTTTGTAAAAAGCATTGTCCTAAGATTGGGTAATTTTTTTTTTAAATGATCAGATACTTACTGTTACAGAGCTTATATTCTGATAGGGTGCTAAAACAGATACAAGTATCACTAAAATACAAAATAATTTGATTAAAAATGCAGGAGAGGTCCAAACAAAGTGCTAAGTGAGGCCCAAAATGAGAATTATTTCCAACAAGAGAATCAGGAAAGGTTTCCTAGGCGAGGTAGAATATGAGTTAAGATTTAAAGATTGGATAGAAATTAAATAGGTAGAAAAGCAAAGGGCTGGAAGAGTACATTCTGGAAGAGGGAGGAGTGTAGGCAGAGGTACAAAGGTGAGACAGTTCCAAATAGGTAGTTCAGTCCACTGAAAAGTAGAGAATACAGGAAGTAAAACTGTGATAGAGAAAGCCAAGAAGGTAGATTAGGAACAGACTGTGAAGGAACTGGAATTTCAGGAACTTCATTCAATAAACATTAGG
This sequence comes from Trichosurus vulpecula, assembly GCF_011100635.1. Lineage (NCBI taxonomy): Eukaryota > Metazoa > Chordata > Mammalia > Diprotodontia > Phalangeridae > Trichosurus > Trichosurus vulpecula. Next base: position 173,055,014 of record NC_050574.1, read on the forward strand.
AAGGCAATGAAGGGTTTTGAGCAGAAGAATGACATAACCAGAATTTTTTTCCCCTTTGTTTTATTGATGTCTTTTGTTTTGACATCACATTCATTCCAAATATATTCTTTTTCCTTTCCCTACCCAGTGAGTCATCCCTTGTAATAAAGATGTTAAAAAAGAGAGAATGAGAAAGAACAGTTTGACAAAACCAACCAAAACACCAACCATGTCTGACAGTATATGCAATTTCCACATCCATAGTTCCCCACCCCTGCAGTCAAGGCAGAGAGGCATATTTACTCAACTCTTTTCCAGAGCCAAGCTTGATCATTAAAATTATGTAATATTCTCTTTTCTAGAAAACAAAAACTGTTCTTTCCATTTACTTTGTTGGGGTCTTTTTGCATATTTTTCCTGGTTCTGCTTTCTTCTTGTTGAATTAGTTCAGATGATTATTCTCATGGCTCTCTAAATTTTTCATACTCATTATTTCTTAGAGTACAGTGATATTCCATGGCATTCATGGACCACAATTTAATTAGTCATTCCCAAATTAATGGGTATTTACCTTGATTCTAGTTCTTTGTTAGCACACATACACACAAAATGCTGCTGTAGATATTTTTATATAAATAGGATTTTTCTTTCTTTGTTTAATTATTTTATATGTCTAAAAGTGAGTTCTCCAAGTAAAAAGTATAGACATTTTAATCACTTATAACCTTTTTAATAATTTTGAAATTTTTGATAATTGGGAAAATTCACAACTCTGCTAACGGTAAATTAATTCACCATAACTTCTTCAATGTTAGCTATTTCCATTTTTTTCATATTTGCCAATTTTCTGGGTGTGAGGTAAAACCTCAGAGTTGTTTTAATTTGTTTCTTTTATCATTAATGATTTGGAGTGATCTTTAATATGCTTGTTAATAATTTGTAATTCTTGATTTAAGAACTGTTTGTTCATGTCCTTTGACTACTTATGCTTTAGGAAATGATTCCTAGATTTTTATATTTATATCAATTCCATAGCTGCGTATGTATACATACATATATGTGTATGCATATTTGTATGTGAAAACAGATCTCATCACATATATTTGCTACAAATATTTTCCTAATCAACAATTCTCCTTTTATCCTAGCTGCATTGATTTTGCTCATGTAAAAATCTTTCAATTTCATGTAAACAAAATTATTTTCTATTTTGTAATCTATCCTATTCACTTTTTGGTAAAGAATTCTCTCCCTATTCATGGTTGTAAAAGATAACTCTATTTTCCTCCATTTTTTAATGATGAGGCCTTTTATATTTAAGCTAAGTAACCATTTGGAAATTATTATTATATATGTTGATGATGTCCTAAACCCATTTTTTTTGCCAAACATTTCCAGTTTTCCTAGCAATTTCTGTCAAATAGGGAGTTTTGCCTTAAATAGTTTTGGTCCTTAGGTTTATAAGGCCTTAGGTAATACCATGACCAGAAGTAAGCACAAAGAAGATTCCTGGAAGTTTTAGAAAGAATCACATGGAATAAGGAGAGAATGAAGCAGAGAAAATCTGTTACTAAGCTATTTAGTGATCCAGGTAGGTAATTCCAATGTTTCAAAAATAGCATACTAGCAGAATAATGATATCACTGATAGAAAGAGTAGTTATAAGAATGAGCAGATTTTGGGAGAAAGATAATAGGGTTTATTTTAAAGACACCGAGCTTGAGATGGGGCATAAATGGTATAATGTCTTGTAAGCCGTTGGAAATGTGCATCAGAAAAGAGGTCAGCTCTTTAAATATAAATTTACTAGTCATCTTTTTGAGGGGATAGTTAAAGACATGAGGTTGAAAGATATTCCTAAAGGAGAGAATAGAGAGGGAAAAGAGATAAAGGCCAAAAATAGAATCATAGTGAATATCCATTTTAAGTACTTGGGAAGATGTTGAGGATAGAGAATCAGGGTAGTTAAAAATGTAGGAAGAGATCAAGAAGAGTGTTTTGGAAGCTAAAGAATTACAGAATATTCAAAAGGAGAGGCCAGTCCACAGTATTAAATGCTACATAAAGGTCAAAGAATATGAAGCTAAAGACACCATTGGAATTGGTGATGAGAGAATCATCAGTGAGTTTGGAGGAGAAAATTTCAATAGAATGGTAGGAATGATAATCATGCTGAAAGTCACTTTGGAAGGAGTGGGTGATGAAAAAGTGTAATGTAAGTATCAGGTGTAGACAAATTTTTCAACAAGTCCAGCTTTGAAGCAGAGAAGGAACAGTAATTAGTTTGGAAAGCTCGAGGGAGGTCCATCATCATCATCATCATCATCATCATCATCATCATTATGAAGACCTGAACAAGTCTTTATGCAATTGCAAAAGAGACAGTGGAGAAAAAAAAGAAAAAGAAAAAAGGATGAGAGACTTCAGATGACAGTGGAGCAAAGTCCTGGAAGATGTAGAAAAGATGGAATGAGGAATATTGAAAGATGTTTGAATTTTAGAAAGAAGTAGGATATTTCTTCCTCTGAGACAGGGAGAAGAACGAGAAAATAGCTAATGATGCTTTAAAAAAGGAGGGGCAAAGTAGGGGAGCTGAGAGCTCTCTTCAGATGATCTAAATCTTGCTAAGGAGGCTAAGTCAACTGTTGGATATATGGGATATTTCATTTGGGTCTTGGGGAAAGAGGCAAATCATTGTAACAGTTGCTATGGGGAACAAGATAGAGAGTTGTTATACGTAAAGTAGAAGGATCATTGAGCAGGGGTGTGGATTGATAAAGCTAAGCCACATATATTCAATCATTTCCTGAACAATGCTGCTCTGAAGCCTAGAGTCAAGAAGCAGAGGTGAAGGCTACCCAGGTTTTAGGCTAAGCTGGGCTGAAATGACAAAATTCAATGAGGAATTCTGAAATAGTGTAAATATAGTATATAGTAATAGTAATTAATAGTAAATCATTAATGAAGCGGATCAGTTGGAAAATGACCCAAAAAAATCAAATAAAAATCCAACCTGTAATATAGGAATGTAATGAAATATTATCACACATTAAGAAATGATAAGTATAAGAAGTCCAGAAAAATGGGATGATTCATCTGAACTGGTGCAGTTAAACAAGCAAAATCAAAGGAACAACATATGCAGTGACAATATAAATTCAGATTACTAAAAGGAAGCCAGGCTATGAGTTACAGAAAAACTGGTACTGGTCCCAGAGAACAGATAATGAAACACACCTCCCTTCTTGAAGCAAAGAAGTGGGAGAGACTAATAGAGAATAATATTGTATACATTGCCAGATATAGTCACAACATAGGATGTTTCTTAACTCTTTTTCTTTGTTCCAAGGTAGAGTTCAGTTTGGAGGAGGGATGGTTATAACGTCAAAATAATGAAGCCTTAAAAAAAAAAGCAAAATTAAAATGGCTGTTCATGGGATCAAGGCGAGGTACAGAGGCAAATGAAACCAGATTTGGGGAGATAAAATGGGTTAAAATGAAGCATCCAAGGAAACAGAACTTATAATGATGAGGAAGGTCTAGGTTCATTTGAATGAGGTTTTGCGAGTATTTGTATGAAGAAGAGATTGTGATTGAAAGATCATGAGTTAGGTGTTAAAGGTTTTGAAGAAGTTGGGTGTGTAGCCTGGGGAATGGTAGATGATACAATACATATATGCATGTGTGTGTTCATCTGTGTGTGTGTGTGTATACATACACATAAGCATATATGATGCATAGATATACATATATAAATTCACATACACATACACATACATTTATACAAGGTGATGAGGATGAGGGAAGGCAGAAGACACTAGTAAGTGAAAAGTTAAAGAGAGACTTCATATGGAAGGTGACTTTGACCTGAATCTTAAAGTAAACTGAGTATTCTAAGAGGAGGAGGTGGGAAAGGAATGCATTCTAGAGGAAAATGCATGCAAGGTCACATAGGAAATGAAATGTCATACATGAAAAATTAGAAGAAAGCCAGTTTTTCTGGACTACAGAGTGCACAAAAGAGTAAAATGTATCAGAGCTGGAAAGGTAGATTGACACTAGACTGTGAACGCCTTTAAATGCCAAAGAAAAGAGTTTATGTAGCATCTCTCTGGAACCTCTCCCCAGACATATACTTGTACTCAACGTCTGAACAAAGAGAAATGGTTGCCTGTTTACTCTAGGGGATTCTAGGGCAACCCATGAGAGATGAGTTTCTAATACTGTCATTTACGTGCCTGTACCAGTATATTAACCATTAATACTCAACTAGATCAACTGAATTAACATTCAGGCAAGATATTCGCTAAGTATAGCAGCAATCATAATTTTTTTAAAAAAATAAAGAAAAACCAAATCATTCTCCCCCAAACCTGGGGCACCCTCTTCAGCAAATATATACAGTGTCCATGGGGAGTGGGCTCAAGCTTAAATGTTAGTGAGACACATGTATAGAGAATATATATGGCAAAATCCTTTTCTCCTTTGGAGGAGTCCTCATAAATTTCCCCTTAGATAAAGCTCTCTAGTTGGCGGGTGACTCATCCAAGCTCCCAGAATCTGTCACTTTCAAGACTCCATCATTGATGCTGTTTTCCAAATTCACATTGTCATTGGCCACAGCTTGCACCATATTCAATGCTAATCACTGATGGGATGTGTGATGAGATGAGCGGAACTCCCAAACTCCCAAACTTTTTTGCCTGGATGCATCCACCTCAGGATTGCTGCTCAGGGAAGGAAACCGTATCAGCCAAAAAGAAACAGACACACAGAGAGAGAGAGAGAGAGAGAGAGAGAGAGAGAGAGAGAGAGAGAGAGAGAGAGAGAGATGGAGAGATGGGTGATCTGCCCTTTGGTCATTCATGGCTATAAACAACTGTCCCCAAGTGTCCATTTGTTTCCTTGGAGTGAAAATATCTGTACATGCTCTATAACCTCCTAGGAAGAGCAAATAAATCTAAATGTATTTCCCATCTCTTCTGTTTTTATTTGTTCCTGGGGTAATAGTGAGCCACTAGCACTGATTGTGTGGGGAAGTGATATTGTTAAGTGCACACTTTGATAAAAATCCTTTTGGCAACTGGAAGATATACTAGAGTGGGGAGAGATGAAGCCGAAGGATGAGTCTGGAGGTTATTGAAATAGTCCAGATAAAGTTGATGAGGGCCTGCCACAGGACAGTGGCCATATGGTTGGAGAGAAAAGGATAGATAAGAGAGATGCTTTGGAAGCAGAAGCACCAAAATTTGGCAATGTGTTGGACATGTGAAGTGAGTAAGAAAGAAGAGTAGAGAACGATACCAAGGTGACGGGGAGATGGGTGCTGCCCTCAGAATAGCAAGGAAGAATGATATTTTGTTCAGGGTGGGGAAGATAAGTGAGTACTGTTGTATACATGTTGAGTTTGAGATAAAGGCAACAAGGCTGAGGAAGTGATATAAAAAGATCAAGTTAACTCATTGTATCACAGTTTATCAGGGTTCTACTTTTGGCTGCCTGCCAAATTGAGAAGGATCATTTATAGATTCTGCAGAAAACAAAGCATTGACAAAAAGAGCTGGGCCAAGAACGCTGGGTTTGGACCTGGAAATCTACCTCTGAATCCTGACTCTACCACACAGTATGTGTGCCAACTTGAGCGACTTAATCTTTTTTTTCTTCTTTCCTTCCTTCCTTCTTTCCTTCTTTTCTTTCTTTCCTTTTTTTGAGGTAATTGAGGTTAAGTGACTTGCCCAGGATCACACAGTCAATAAATGTCTGAGACCAGATTTGAACTCAGGGCCTCCTGACTCTAGGGGCAGTGCTCTATCCACTGTACCACCTAGTTGCCCCTTCAACCTTTGTTTTGTAATCTGCAAAATGGAAATAACACTTCAACTACCCCATAGGATCACAGACAAAGTGCATCATGAAATGTAAAGTCATATATACTTAAATACTTTCATTGATATGGATACTGCTTCTAGGAATGCAGAGCACAATCTTTGTAGGACTTAGCAGTTGACTAGACATCCCATCATTCAATGGCCAGCTTAGTGATGCGCTTTATTTGACCTTAGTCAGGTGTGTCTCCACATGACAGATATGCAGTCCATCAGCAGGCCTGCACTCACAGCTCTTCCAGTCTGGTAGGACATCTGAGAGTTTCTATTCTGCTAGCCCAGCCCTTCAAGAACCAAGGTTCACCTCCTCTATATGATGAGATGGAGGAAAGCATTGAATCAACACAATGCAGATTACTTCCCTTCTCCTGTAGGAAGTGTATGTGAGGCATCTCCTCTGTCACCGCACCCCGCCCCCAACACACCAGTCCATCCTGATCATGACCTCTGCTGTGTAGTAGACATCCCACCATATGATGACAGGCTAAACTAAGACACGTTCCCGGTATCTGCTAGCTTGAATCCTGGTGCAGGGACACCGGCTTAGAAATGCTTAGGTTTATATGAAGCTGATAACTCTTTCCCTTCTGTTAGCCAACCTCCCAAAGTGAGCTGTCCTTCTATGCCAGGCCACTAGGCGGGGCATTCCAGTGACTAGGATGGGGAGCCACATTCAGGGCATCCTATCAAGAGCAGAGGAACTATTTGTGTGGGTTGGCATCAGACTTGGAATGTGAGAACTAATCTGCTGCCATCTGTCTTCATTTTGCTAACCCCCTCTATTGGATGCCATGAGCAGCTCACTTCCTATATTTATAAACATCCCCAATCAGTCATTTCTCTGCCCGCTGTCACATATTTGTAGCATTAATGCCGGCTGCTTTATCATAGATTGGACTTCATTTCAGGCATAACTCTCACATACAGTGGCTCTGAGATCTTTATAGGCACATTATGGTGTATTGCTGAGTTGTGATTACACATCAGCGCTTTGAGGGCACTGGCAGCATTTTGGCTTCCCCCACACTGAGAAGTATGGCTATCTGTCATGTCACAGAAGCCCAGAAAAATTCTGGGATCAGTAAAGGGGAAAGAGAAAAACCACCCTGGTCTCTCCAGGTCCCAGCATAGCTCAATGACTTAGATACGAAGGCTTTTCTGTAGTCTTGGGAATGCACTGAGGCACATTCCTCATGGTAAAGGACCGATATGGTTGAGGGAATTTGTGAGGAAAAGGAAAGTTGAAAGAGAAAAGTAATTGGGATGGTTTCCAGATCCCAAATCTCCCTTTGGGGCTGCAGATTTTCTTCAGATACATGAATCACAGAATCTAAGCCCTCTAAGGGATGCTGGAGGAGGCAGCTAGGTGGCTCAGTGGATAGAGAGCACTGGGCCTGGAGTCAAGACCCAAGTTCAAACCTGGCTTCAGATACTTACTAGCCATGTGACCCTGGACAAGTCACTTAACCTCTGTTTGCATTAAACCACTGGAAAAGGAAATGTCAAACCATTCCAGTATCTTTGCCAAGAAAACCCCATGAACAGTATGGTCCATAGGGTCATGAAGAATTGGACATGACTGAATAACAAGGGACTCCGGAGACTAACTAGTCTAGCTCCTTCACATCACAGATTTATCAAATGAGATATTTGTAAAAAGCACTTAGCACCATGCCCAGCACATACTAAGTACCATATAAATGCTTAATCCCTCCCCCTTTCTCCTGAGGAAACTAAAGCCCAGAGGTTAGGTATGGCTTACCAAAGTGAACCCAATATATCTTTCACTAAAAACCTGCCCTCTTCCTAACCTCTCTATTAATTCAATGGTATTAGGAGCCTCCTAGGCATGCAGGCTTGCAACCTAGCCATCATCCTCAACTGCTTACTCTCCTCCAACCTCCATGTCCACTGTGTTGACAAGTCCTATCCTTTCTACCTTTGCAGTATATGTCTTGTCCCCTTCTTTCCTCTGACACGGCCACCGCTCCAGTGAAGGCCCTCATCATTTTATGCCTAGACAATCACAGTAGGCCGCTGGTTGGTGGGCTTGTCTCAAGTACCTCCCCACTCCCGTCCATCCTTCACTGTGTTACCAAAGTGATTTTCCTAAACTGCAGCTCTAATCACATCACCTCCTAATCAGTAAACTCTGGTGGTTCCCTGTCACCTCCAGGATCAAGTATAAAACCCTATTTGGCCCTTCATAGCCTGGCCCTTTGCTACCTCTCCAGTCTTTTGGAAAGTCTTTCACCTCATTTTCTTCCTCATACACTGGACCTCTTGCTGTTACTTACATGCAATGCTCCACCTCCCAACTCTCTGCATTTTCACCGGCTGTCCCCCATACCTGGACTGTTCTGGAATGCCTTAACAAGGTGTCTCTAACTCCTAGCTTCCTCTAAGTCTCACTGTCTACGACAAGCCTTTCTTGGTCCCCAGCAATGCCAGTGCCTCCCTTCTTAGATCACCTCCAAGGTATCCTATGCTGTCTTGTCTATGCAAAATTGTTTGCATGTTATCTCTCCCATTAGATTTTAGGTTCCCTGAAGGCAGGGACTATCTTGCCCTTTCATTGCTTGCCCAGTCAGTCAATAAGCATTTACTAGGTGCCAGGCACATAGTAGGTGCTTAATGACTTCACTTAGCATTTAACTGCCATTAAATAGCAGAAACATTAGCATGCTATTTAAGTAACAGAGTTAGCATTTGAACACAGGTCCTCTGACTTCAAAGCCAGCACACTTTCTACTAAGCCACTCCGCTCTGTAGAATTCTGTTACCATCTCCTCTTACTTGATCTGCACTTTTTTTATATCATGTCATAGCCTATCTGCAAGATTCTCCTCCCGACACATCTGAAAGAAAACAACAAAAATCCAAGTCCCCTCCTTTTGCTTCATACACTGTCAGTCATCCTGAGATCTTGGGGCTTGTCACTTAGTCATACTTTCATGCTGAAGCAGTAAGGGAAATGGAAGAAATTCCCTCCTTTGGCAGCAGAATTTGGTCTTGCAGTTTCAAAGGAATAGTTCAGTGATCTGAGCCAAGTCCTAAGTTGGGGAGAGCACTGGGGTCCTAGAGCTAAACACAGTGTAAGCCCCTCCCCTGCCCCATTAATATTTCTCTGCAGGGTAAAATACGGCTAAAGTGGACATTCAGTCCCGATTTAGCATCCCAGATTGAGTTCTTAGAAGGAACCTCAAAGGTCATGGAATCCAACCTCCTCATTTTGCAGATGTACAACACTGTGACCTGGGGAGATTGTGACTTGTTCGATGTCACGTATGAATTTGGTGACTAACTAAATCGGCAAGGCACCCTGAGGAAGAGACTGGAGGCAGCATGTGCCCCGCAAGTCAAACCACAATCACCACATTCTCAGACCCTGATGGGGAGTGCTCGGGACCCTGAACCTAAGAGCCCTGGGAAGAGCAATGCTTCTGGCTCAGTGCTCCCTGACATCTACCTGGGAGGCCACTCTTGTGGAGAGTCAGTCAGGCAACTACTCCTGCAGGTGTTGTGGCCGCAGATACCAAAGAACAAAAGTCCTTGTCATTGTCAAACAGTTCAATATCAGAACCTAATATGATTTTATCAGTGGAAATAACATTAAAGAGGATGCATTCCCATCTGCTTTGCTGCTGCATCCCAAGGAACAACGGATCTTTCCATCTGACTTGTAGCTGAAACCTCCTTTATGTGTTGTCTCCCCCGTTAGGATGTGAGCTTATAGGTCAGAAGATTCCAGGCTCCCCAAATATCCTCCACAAACAAACAGAAAGCCACCTCAAAATGAATGTAGAACAGCAAAAACAAAGGGGTAAAGCAGTTGCTATGAGGCCAGGTAGTGGATTGCTTTTCTTTTTACATCCCCAAAGCTCAGTATAGTGCTTTGCACTATGGATGGCAAGCATTTAATAAATGTTTTATCTGTTCACTCAAGTGATCAAGTCAGGATTTTGAACCAGGACCTCTGACTCAGAACCAGTGTTCTTTCTAGTGTACTGTGCTGCCTGATGTGGAGAGGAAAATATAGGACTGAGGTAGAGCAGGAGGATGTTGCAAAGATTGGAGGCAGCATGAAACAATGGAAAGAACACTGGCTCAAGAGTCAGGGGATCTGGATTCAAAACCTACCTCTTATGCTTACCATATGTGGGACTTTGGACAGGTCCCCTAACCACATTGGACCTCATTTCAACTCTAAAATGAAGGGGCTGGATTTGATGGCCAGTGGGGTCCCTTCCTGCTCTAGATCTAAGATTCTGTGAGAACACAGAACTTGAAAAGTTGTGCGTGAAGGAAGAATTGGATTATCGCTAAGTTAGATCTAGTTCTTTCTCCTTTGGCATACTAATTTTAAGTGTAAAAGCACCTCAGGTCTTGTGTGGTATCCAATCTACCTTTGGCCCCTCTTCTTCTTCCTAGCCACTGTCTGCCGAGAGCTCATCTGAAGTGAAGGTTCAGAAAAAGGAGGAAGGGGAGTGTGCTTTCCTCTTGCCCTTTCATTATGCCATTGGGAAGTTTCTAGTTCAGTAATCCCTGGACTCTTCCCCCAGCTGAAAATCTCTGCTAAAGCCAATGTCCATTGACCAGATAGCCCATTGCTAGCTACTATGAAATTAAATTTATCATTAAATACCTTTCTTTTCTAAAGATCTTTACTTTGTTATAATGTTTTGCTTAAACTAAGATATTGAGAAACTCTTTTCATTCTAAACAGAAAGAACTTAGAACAATGGTTTAGAATTCTGCTGCACAAATGCAAATTTGTTCTCTTCTCATTTACAGCTACCCTTCTCACCTCTGTGGCTGGACTTCCAGAAGCCATTATGACATATTTATACAGCAATACAAGTAGTGTATGTGTGTGTGTGTGTGTGTGTGTGTGTGTGTGTGTGTGTGTGTGTGTAGGGGTGGGCAAGCTCATCTATGATTGGCATGAGTTTCAATGCAATTGATTATTTTCCCTTTAAACTTTCCAAATAGAGTCCAACCCCTACAATGAAAAGGCCACCCGAGCTGATGGCCTTCAGAGCATCTCCGTCCCTTGCATTAAAGTCCTCTCAAAAGGATTTGCCTATCTCAGGGGAGCCTCCTCCCCTTCCAATTTCTGTTCTTTCAGCCTTGCAGCAAATAGTTATTAAAATATTAAATCTGTCTAAGATATCTTCTTCATAAAAAATTAAGGGAAACCGTCTGTGTTAACAATGTTTTAACATGAAATAATAAACAAACTGCCATAATTGGGTATTTTTCTTCTGAAGGTCATATGCCTCTGCAAAAAAAAAAAATCACCCTGGAAAAGCACTGTTCAGAAGAATAATCATGCCTTACCTCCATGCAGCAGGCTTTTCAGTGCTCAAAGTGCTTTCTTTAAACACTAATTAGTTATTCCACTAAATATCCTAGGAGGGGGATTAATATCCACGTGGATTAATATCAGCATTTCACAGATGGGGAGCTGGAAACAGAGAGAGGTTAAGTTCTATTTTCACTCACCCAAAACCTTCGAGAGAGAGAGAGAGAGAGAGAGAGAGAGAGAGAGAGAGAGAGAGAGAGAGAGAGAGAGAGACAGCCAGGACTGGGATTTATGGCCAAATCCTAATAAATTAACTGGATATAGAACTTATGGGGTGAGGTTCAAGTTCTTGGCCAAAGACTGGGGTCTCTGTAATTTCTTCAAAACTTCTGATGGCATGTAAATCCTGTAAGTAGATACAACAAAAAGGGTTGTTAGTATTTCATGAAGCAAGCTCACAGATTTGGGGTTGGAATGGACCTTTGGGTCATCTAGATCAAACATCTCACACCACACATAAGGGAAGTGAGATTCAGAGACGTGGAGTCATATGCCCAAGGTCACACAGCTAGTAAATGGCAGGGCCATGGCACGAACCTATTTCTTCTACTTTCTAGTTCCTCACTCTTTATCCTGAGTAGTTATATATTCTTAGGCAAGTCACTTCACTGGGCCTCAGTTTCCTTACCTGAAGAAAACAAAGGAGGGCTGAACCAGACTTCTGAAGTCCTAGTTAGCTCTAGCATGTCATAATTCTTTGAGTAGAAGCGGACTACAAAATGTCCTTCCTACCATACCACATTGCCACTGGTCAAGCTACCTCTTTCATTAGAGATTCCCTATTGGAAGATGTTGCGAGAAGAATTTACTATATGTCCAGGTTGTGGGAAGGTGGGAGGACAGGACTCTTCTTAGCAAGTGCATTACGCCATTATGAAAAGATTATTTTTATAAATTCTGAGAACTGGGAGAAGAAGAGATGATGCAGAAAGCAAATCCCTCCAACATCATACAAATCAAGAGCCCCTATAAAGTATAGGATCTCAACTCATCAGGACAAGAGGAAAGTTTCTACAATAAGGCTGATTAGCTTAAGTAGCTGCAGCCCATTTTGCTGCTGCCCACCCACTGCTGCTGCATTTGTGTCCCCAAGTCCCAGACTCATACTTTTCTTAAGGTCGTGTTATGTTCCCATCATATAAAACCATCTGCAACCATTCCCTGTAATTGCAGCACGAGAAGTGAGCTGAACAACAGCCGGCTTTTATGGCCAACTAACTTACCCAGCCAGCAATTTCTAATAATACTTTGCCTTTCTATCCCAGGATCACATAGCAATTTACAAAGATTAATTAGCATAGCCTCAGAACATCCATCCATGGAGAGAAAGAGGTATGGGAGACAAGAAGGGAATTGGATTAACGACTCTCTGGAGTGTGAAGTGAGGAGACAGAGGAGACTACTCTAGATCAAGTTAGGACAGTAGCTGAGAATAGTACCCAAGACCCTTGACTCCTGATCTCCCTGTTGTAGCTAGAAGATATCAAATCCTCCCATCTGTCTTTCAAGGAGGATTCAATTGGGAGTGAGCGTCAAAACTGTCTGTTTATTTTTGATTTGAGAAATGATATAAATACACAAATTTGTTAGAGCTCCCAGGGTCCTGGCAAGATGCCCACTAAGTCTATAAGTTGGCAAGAGTTTTCTTTGACTCAGGCTAGGGCATTTAGCTTCCCTGAAAGGCCATCCTCTACAAACTGCCAATCACTGGCACACAGGCAGGTCAAGGTTAAAGACCGGGAGAATTTGAGACAACTCCCTGCATGGGAGAATGGAGTCTGGCTTCCGCCCCGACAGGGTCACGTTGGACCTGGTGCTGAGAGGATGGGCTGAGCACAGAATGGGAAATGATGGCAGAGAAAAGAGCTCTAACAGACCATTGAGGAAGTGCAGCTGCTGAGAGGCCATGGGGGGAGCGGGGGGGGAGAGAAAAAGCTGCAATGACGCTCTGTTTTGTTCTTGCAACTAAGGCGCAAATTAAGTCCAAATTAGAGACTTTCTTGGGACGATTGGATGGATGAGAGGAGGAGGAAGAGAGGGAAGCAGAGTTTTAAGGACAGCAATTTGAGAACATCTGAGGAAAATCTGTGACTGATTCTTTTTCTTTGTGAGTTAGTTAGTGACTTGGTTTTTGGATTCCGGAGGGGTTTTTCCCCCTCCCCTTCCTTTCCTATTTTTTTTTTAACCATGCACATGTAAATGTGATTGAGAATTCTCTCATCAGATCTGCTGTCTTGGCAGCATTCCCGCCAGCTGGCATGGCCGGCTCTGCTGGGGGAACCCGCACTCAGCAGTTGATTGCGATTGACAAGTTCCCACAGGTTCCTGCGTCAGGAGGCCCACATTGGGAGACCCGGCTTGGGTCAATGACGAAGCTTTTTTGCTAAGGGGAAGGGGAGACAGCAGGGACCTCCTGGAGGGGATGTTGCCCTTGAACTTCAGGAGGGGATCACTTACTCTCTGCCCACTCATGGTGCAGAAACACCACCATTTTGTACTGTCAGAGTGCAGGTTGGCTGGAGTAGAAATTGGTATCACCTTTGTGCATAGGGATTCTATTACCAATTACCATCAGATTACCAAGGTTAGAAGTGGCTATTCAAGGTCACTTAATCTGTCTCTTTACCTCTAGGCTGGACCAGATAGACTTCCAGCCATCTTAGTGTCTAAGTAAAAGAAATGGGTCTTCTCATACCAATAATACTTAATTAGTGTGGGTGAGAATCTTTCTCAAGGAATGAAAAGTTATTTGCTTTAGTTTTCTCCTATTACCTTTGACATCTTTCTTGAAGACCAAAAATTTTTTGTCTCCATTCCTTACCCACCCATTGGCTCTCCAATATATGATGTTAATTTTCTTGAATTTCCTCCTATGTACCATCCACCTAGAATCACCATCCTTTCTTCATCTTCTCTATAAACGCTCCCTATTCTATGCCCAGCTCATATCACATCTCCTATACTGATTGCTGTAGTTACTCCATGCCCCACTGAACTCTCTCTTCTCTGTATTCTGACAGGTACTCATAGGAGAGAGTTGTTGTTATGTGTTTAACCACACAATACATACATTTCATTTTATACCATCTTGGATTATCCTCAGATTGTTTTGTGTGTCTTAGTCATGAACCCTCAATGATATTATAGGCTCTTCAGTGTAGTACTTTTGTTTGTTGAAATGTAAGTCTGGAGAGAAATTTCAGAGGTCATTCTTTCTATATCTATATCTATATCTATCTCTATCTCTATATCTATCTATCCATCTATCTGTCTGTCTATCTATATGTGTGGAGTGTGTGTGTGTGTGTGTGTATCCTTTAAACTACACTGGGCCTCTCCCTTAAGAACTCTAAGGAAAGAAATTGCCCCTCCTCAGTCAGTAAAACATCCCAAAGTCTAACTACCTTCAGAATCAGAAAAAGTTTCCTTGAGTCCTTTAAACCTTTTGAAATAAAGTTTCTATTATCAGAAAACCCAACCCTGTACCACAGGAGGAAGTCTGTAGAAGAGAATCATCAGGTATCTCAAGAGGCAATATTAAATTCTACAAATAAAATTAGCTTTACTAATTTTAATATTAATTAATATTAAATTAATAAATTAACTAATATTAAAAACAAATATGTTTTGTGTAGAGTGGTGACACATACCTGTAACCCCTGTAGCTGGAGGAAGCCAAGGCTGGCGGATTAATTGAGCTGGGGAGTTCTGAGCTATAGTGAGTAAGACTGAAGACTAAAGCTGTATACGGGTACCTACTTCATCTGGTACCACTATGGTGAACCCCTGAGAGTGGAGGGCCAACAGGCTGCCTAAGGAGACACAAACTGGCTCAAGTTAGAAAAAACAGAGTAGAAAACTGTCTACATCAGTCAGTATTAGGATCAAGCCTGTGGGTAGCCCCTATACTTCCAGTGTGTGAGAGATAGGGAAATCCAGTTCCCCACCCCCCAAAATAAAAATTATGTAACTTACACCTTTTTATATTTTGAGGGGAGCGAAATGGGGAAAGATAAGGGAGGGAAGAATATCAAAATGTTGCATCTTGCTATTCTAAAAAGGTTGTGACGGTATAGTCTGGTAGACAAAATATTATATTTAAAGTCAGGAGACCTGGGTTCAAATTCTGACTGTGTAACCTTGGATTGTCACTTAATAATATCGATAGCTCAAACTTATATATCATTTTAAGATTTGCAGAATATTTTGCTTATATTATGTCGCTTAACTTACTTTGGACTATATGGCCTCTAAGTTCCCTCACAACTCTAAATCCTGTGAAGATAGAGATCCAAAATATCTGTTTCATCACATAACTCTTAAGACACAATAAGCATTTTTGATTGAATGTTAACTCAAATGGTCTGTCTGCACCCTACATCTCTGAACTTGCTTATATTTAATTTTGTTCTTGATTATTTAATATTTTGTGGGGTTTCTTTCTTTCTCATGTTTCACATTCAAATCTCTAAGCATCCTGAGGGCAGAGGTTGCGTCTCATTAGGGAGGCAACACTCTCAATTGATCCACCAACAAGCATCTTAACAGATAGCACTTTCTGTGTGCTAGTCACTGTGCTACACACTGAGGACAGAAAGACAGAGTGAAACAGCCTGTCTCCAAGAAGCTTACGTCCTATCCCAGAAAATGACACATATAATTAAATACAAAGTTGATGTGAGGGAATTTCAGGTAGATAGTACCATGGGTATATTGCAGCTAGCTTGTACCAGCTCAGAGAGCCAATTGTTAAATTTTCAGCGCAAACATTTAAACTTCAGAAAGAGGGAAACGGTACAAATCAAGGCTTGATTTATTATTTCATTGATTGTCCCTAGACTTAAGAAGGGATGGAGAAATTCTGAATAACGCAGATCAAAGTAGGTCCTGTGTACATTTTTTTTCCAGAGAGCCAGTTGTTAAACATTTATCAGCAGACTCCTGGGGGTGAGGCTTCTAGCATCTGAAAGGATCAGGAAAATGTACTCTCCACACCTGAAGTGGCATTCGACCTAAGCTTCTCAGGAACATGGAGATTCCAAATGGGTGAATGGAGAAGGAAGAGCATTCTAGGCACCAGGGCCAACTTGAACAAAGGCAAAGGCAAAGGAGATGAAATATTGGCTGTGAAGAATAAAAATTAGGCCAATTTTCTTAGAGACAAAAGTGAATTAAAGGGAGCAATATAGAATAACTCTGAATGTGTAGGATGGAGCCAGATTTTCAAGAGCTTTACATGCCAAACAGAAGTGATATGATGGAAAGAATCAGTATTTTTTAAAGTCAAGAGTCCAGGGTTCAAATCCTGACTCCAATACTTCATATTTGATGCTCAGGGAGAATCATTTAAATATTCCAGGTGTCAGTTTCTTAAGTTCTTAGAGCTTTCAAAGTTGTTTGTCTTAACAATGTTGTTCTTGTATACACCATTCTCCTATCTCTGTTCATTACATTCTTCAGAAGTGCATCAAAGTCTTTAAAAGTGTTTGTTCTTTTAATATTAATGCTATAATATAGATTGTTCTGTTTCTTCTCACTTCATTCTCCATCTGTTCATATAAGTCTCTTCATGTCTCTTTGAAATCATCTGTTCCCTCATTTCTTAAGGCACAATGCTAATCCATCACATTCATATACCATAACTTATCTAGTCCATTCTCAATTGATGGACATCCTTTTAGTTTCTAGATGGCTTTTGGCCACAACAAAAATAGCTACTAGAGATATTATTTTTGTATCTGGAGGACATTTTCCTCTTTCTTTAATCTTTTTGGGATATGGACCTAGCACGCAGTCTAGTAATTTTTTGTTTATGATTCCAAATTATTTTCCAGAATTGTTGGTCCCATTCACAGATCCACTAATAGTGCACCAATGTACCAGTTTGCCCACAGCTTTATTATTTCTTGATTGGATCTTACTCCCTTGCCCCTGGGGATGTGCTGGTAAATGTTTCACAACTGACTTTCTGAAAAAATTATCATTTTCCTTTTTTTGTCATCTTTGCCAATTTGATGGTTGAAAAGTGGAAACTCAAAATTGGTTTAATTTGCATTTTTTCAATTACTCGATACTTTGGAGCATTTTTTCATGTGGTTAGAGATAGCCTAGATTTCTCTTCTTAAGAACTTCCTGTTTGTATCCTTAGTCTATTTATCACTTGGGAAATGGCTCTTATTCTTATAAATTTGAATCAGTTCATTATATATCTCAGAACTTAGACCTTTATCAGAGAACCTTGCTACAAAGATTTTCCCCCTAGTTAATTGTTTCCCTTGAGATGTTAGCTTTATTGGATTTGTTTATGCAAAACGTTTTTAATTTTATGTACTCTAAAGATCTATTTTACCTTCTGTGTTACTCTCTGTCACTTGTTTGGTCATGAACTTTCTCTTATCTATAAATCTGATAAATAATTTTCCCTGATATTTCTCTAATTTTGTTTATGATGTGGACTTTTATATGCAATCATATATCCATTTGGAGCTTATCTTGGTATAAAGTATGAGGTGTTGTTTTTGTCAATTAGCAAGTCCTTATCCTAGTATCTGGGCTCTTTATGTTTATTGAGTGCCAGAGTATTAAATACATTCGCCTCTCTGTGGTGAGTACCTAATCTTCTCTACTTAGGCTCTCTCTATTGGTTTAAATACATTTTTCTCTGTCACTGTCAGTAGTATATATGCTTTAAATTGGTTTTCCCCAAACAGTAATGAGTTACATTGAATAATCTGCGTTCCTGCTTGGTTTCCTTCCTAGCCAATGGTATATATGTATATATACTACATGTATGTATATGTGTTTATGGATGGATTTATGCATGTATACATATATTATGTGTGTATATGTACATATATGTGTGTATGCATATATAGATATTATAGATAGATATTATATACATGTGTGTATATATGTACATATGTTTGTATGTATATATGTATATGGAACCACATGCATATACAAAAGGGGTATCTACTCTTCTTTCAGTTTCTTTCTTTTTTGACTAAGGATGCAGTCCCCCTCTACAAGGTTAAAAACTCCTTTAAAATGTACAGTCTCATTCCAAATCACCGATAATTATAGAAATGAAAATTAAACAAGTCCGAGGTTCTACCTCATGTCTATTGGATTGTCAAAGATAACAAAAATGGAAAATGACAGTTGTTGGAGGTGCTGCAGGAAGACAGACATACTAGTATATTATTGGTCAAACTGTAAGGTCAAGTATATGTGACTGAGATACCTGGTGGTACAGTGGACAGGATCTGAAGTCAAGAAGACCAAAGTTCAAATCTGGTCTCAGATCCTTACTAGTTGTGTGACCTTAGGCAAGTCACTTAACCTCTATTTGCCTCAGTTTCCTCAATTGTGAAATAGAAATAATAATAATACCTACTTCATAGGGCTGTTGTGAGGATCAAAATAGATAATATTTGTAAAAAAAAAAAAGCTTAGCATAGTACCTGGAACATAATAAATGCTACATAAATTCTTTAAAAAATTTGTGGTCTCATTCATTTCTGTCCTACCTGCCCCAAAGCACATCCCCACACATATGCACAGAGCACCAACATGCCTAGCACAGTGCTTTACACAAGATAGGCACTCAATTAATGTTTGGTAAATGAAGGCTGGCAAGTAAACAGAGTACTGGCCTGGAGCCAGCAAGACCCAAGTTCAAATGCTGCCCCTGACCACGAACAAGTTAGTTCTCCTTTGTCAGCCTTAGTTTCTGCATGCATGAAATAAAGTGGCTGGACTAAATGACCTCCGTGGTGCCTTGTAAGTCTGGGTCTGATCCTCTAATTGTGCTCCATATCTCAGAAGCATTCCAAGGTCTTTAAAGGAAGCAGCAAGTAAATCCAAAGTGACACAAGAAATGAATAGATTGAAAGAACCAAACTAAGTCCTTGTTGGTGGTTTAAGTTGGTCTGCTTCTGGAGAGGCAGTTACATCACATCAAGTTAGCCAGTGTTTCAGCTTTGGGGGGAAATTTCTTGCCAACTCAGCTGTTAAGTCTTCAAATGACTTCTCTCCCTATACCCCTAACCCCTCCATCTTCATTCAGCCAGCTTAGGTCATGCTGCAGTGCTTCCAGTCCCCCATCCCTTCCACATCATTCACTCATCTCGGGACCAGAATGCTCAGCTGAATGTGCTGAAGGGCCCCAGGGGATGGGGAAGCTGTCCACTGGGAGGCAAGATATGTAACAAGTGACTTCCAACTGAGACAAGCTGCGTATGGAGTCCCTGCTGATTCCGTTAGCTGAAATCTCCCCTTGGGCCTGCCTGGTATATCTGCTGCTGACAGACCATGAAGTTGAGCCTGAGCAGCAGTGATACATGGTGGAGGGCCACACTGGCTGTCTTTCCTCTGGATTCATGAGCTACTTGGCTGAGTTCCACAAAGGGTATGATCATCCACTGAAGGCAATTGTATGGATGCTTTTGCCCCAACACAACTCCTGGGCTGGTTAGCTCAGTTAGTTTTCACCCAGAACGAATGAGACCAGAATTGTGGGTTCAGTACCATAATAACCATTTAGCTTTATATGGAAGAAAAGCCACAGCTCTAGATTATAACCTTCACCTTGATCAGCTACCTAGTAAATATATGCTTTTTGCTGGAAAAACAGAGGGCACATCAACGGGGCAAATGACAACAAATGTCTAGCTAGTCTACCATCTCACCAGAAGGATTGTGTACTTAGCGACTCCCTCTTCAGCCAAGTGGTATGAGTGGCCAGGTTTATGAAATCTTTCATGTTTGAATTTCAACCCATTTCCTTTTGCTCTATCCTTAATGGAAATGGAAGCATCTACTTTCCTTCCTCTGCATAAAAATCTTTCTGAAGATCATTCCTGATAAACTTGCTGGGGTACAGTGGGCTGTGTATGGAATCCAAAGTTAGACTATCTGGGTTCAAAATTCTAGATCTGTCATTTTAAAACTTTGTGGCCTTTGGGAAATGAAATAACCTCTCTGAATCAAAGTGACAGAATTTCAAAGATGGAAAGGGTTAAGGGACCCCGGAAGCTTTCCGATTCAACTCTTAATTTCCTCCTCTGCAAAATGGGGATAATAATGGTCTATCTCTAAGCCATATTGCAAAAAACAAAAGATACAATATATGTAAAATATTTTATGAAATACTACATACTTTTTGGCTATCATTATTGCTATCACTCATTAGTCTTCTTTTCTACAGGCTAAGGCATTTCTTTACTTACCCTTTCCCATGGTAAGCTTTTATTTTTCAGCTCTCTTAATGATAATTAGGACAGTGCCTGGAACATAGTAAGGGCTTAATCAATATTTGTTTCTTTCCTTTAAATGATTACAGAGATCCACATAGTAGGTACTGTAAAAATATCAGATGGATGAATGAATGATAAGATGAAAATTGTGCTTGAAGCCAATTGCAGTCTGCTCCCTATAGAGACTCCTTCCATTCCCTGCACAGACTATTAATTCTAAACAGGAGGAGTCAACCTTTGTCTATGAAGCCCCTAATGAGATGGGTTGCAGATCCCTAATGGGATAATTCATTCATTTAACTAATATTTATTGTGCACCACATAATCTCACACTTGCTCATATGCTCGACTTATTTTGTTCCCAACTTATTTCTTGTACATGTGTTTTGTCTCCCCAACTGGATTTTAAACTCCTGGAGGGCAGTGGTTTCTATCATTCTCTGCAACCCACAGCCCTGATCACAGGGCTAGATACACAGGAGGCATCTTTGTAGAGTCGTCAATGTTTTCCGGGGAATGGTTTGCTCCTTATGAGCTGCACACCCTCATGTGATAGGCACCAGCCCTCATCTGCTAAGAACATGTTTTCTGAGTCAAGGTCTGAATGTGAAGGGCACTACACTTTCCTAAGAATTAACCTTCAAGGTGCCTGAAAGAATCTACCCAAAGGAGTTAGGACTCAAAGATAAAGGGAATAAATATTCCTTCTTTCTTCTGGGGAATTCCTTTTAAACTTGACATATCTGCCAAAGTCCCATAAAGACAGGCTCTTAAGAGATGGGAGAGACCCTAGGGGCTATCTAATTCGATCCTCTCATGATAACTGAGGAAAATGAGATACCTACCTCAGAGCTAAACTCATTTTACAGATGAGGAGAAAATTGGGACACAGAGATGCAGTGACTTGTTTAAGGTCATGCAGGTAGGAAGGAACAGAATTGGAAATAGAACCCAGCCCTGAATCTAATGCTTTCTTCTTCACCATGTTTTAGCCAAATAGAACGATATGCTATATATCTCACTGTGTTTGGGTTTGGGGATAGGGAAGTATGTGACTAGACCATCGTTTCTGAAGCCTCTTGTTCCAATTTATCGAAGGGAGCTCTTTCTGCCCTTTATCTTCTCTCTTCCATCTCGGTGCTCATTGATCCCTCCGTTGTCCCCCTTTCTTCCTTCTCTTTCCATTCCCTCTCTATTCCTCCCCATCCCCTTGCTGGCACCCCTCCCCTCTCCTGTTAGCTTCCTCCCTCCCACTCCTCCTAGCTCTGAGCGGTGGGAGAAGTCTGCCATCCTCTCTGATAGCACGCTGTCCCTGTCAGTCACTGGCTATGCCTGGCAGCCGCAATTGCAATTCTTCTTGTTTACAATGCATTGTAATTGCAGACACAAGCTCAGCTGTCACTTGCAATTTTATCTTGTCCTGTTCTCCCGGCGCACTCCCTTGCCTAGGTGTCAAGCAGTTGCCCTCATGAGGGCCACTTTTGGCAGGAAATGTGCCCCAACATCTAGCAAGAAACAAACTATTATTTATTTTTCTTCCTTTTCCTCTCCGCTGAGTGGATGGATGCAGCAGCTGAAGAGCAGGCCTGCCTCTGTCGGTGTTGTTTTCATTACATCTCCCTGTCCCTTGCAGCTGCCCTTTCCTCGTCTCTCCTACCTCCTGCTAGTTCTTGGACTTTGCTTCATCAGATTTCGAGCACAGAGAGAGGGACCACCCCCCTGCCCTGCTAATCTCCTCTCCCTCTGCAATAACCAGGCTCTTCCAGGGCTTAGCTCCTGGCTGATAGTGGTATTATAGCATATCATGCAGAAAGGCAGCTGGAAGGTATGCATTCAGAATTATCTCAAACCAGGGAACAGAGGACGTGGTCTTGTCAGCCTTCAGCCTGAGAGGTGTGAAGTCTCTGTGTTTGTGTAGCCGCACCAGGTGTGAGGGTGTTTATATGAAGATGCCAGTGGGGCTTGGCCTGTTGACTGCTGGGTAACCACTGATGAATTCTTTATTCCAAATGCCGGTACTCCTGTTGGAGTTGAGAGTAGGGGAGATGAAGGAGTCTTTGCTCCTGTGGGTCCATTGGGATACATTATCCTTCTCAGATGATCCTGAAGGGAGAAAACTAGCAATGCCTTTTTAATAGCTAAAGAAGAAAGTAGGACACTAGGCAGCAAGGGGGATGTAAATTAGACCTGAGGATGAACTTTCAATTAGCTCGATATGCTATAGTCAAAAAGGCGCTTTTAACCTTTTGTGTGTCCCCGGACCCCTTTGGTGATCTGGTTAAGTCTATAAGCACCTTGTCAGAATAATATTTTTAAATGAACAAAATAAAATACACAGGACTACCAAGAAAATCAATTAAATTGAAATACACTTTCCAAAATATATAAAAACAAGTTCATGGACCTCAAGTTAAAAATCATTGCTGGTGGAAAGAACATTAACTTGGAGTCATGAAATCTGGGTTCACATCGTAATTCCAACACTTATTGGCTGTGTGACCAAAAGAAGGTCTATATCTCTCTCTAAATAACCTATGTTTTTCCCTCAACTTATACTATCTACCTTGTTGGGAGGAATCCACGTCTTAAATTGTAAAGAACAAAATACATGTAAGACATTCGTAGTTTTGTTCTTGTTTATGTTATTCTTGAATTAGGTGTTTTACCATTGGGATGGATTTCAGAGAAAAGTTGCACAGATGATTTCCTTGGAAATATTCGAGGCTATTAGAGAGGCTCATTTTTCGGCAAAAGCTTAGTTACTGTTGGGCATGGAGAAAGACAGAAGAATTAGAGGACATGTCATTGATGCTCAAATATTGAGGTCATAGGGTTTCTCAGTTTACAGAGATGAGCATAGGTAATAATATCTGACATGTCTATAGCACGTTGACATTTGCAAAACACTTTCACTGAAGGGGCTCTAGACGATTTTCCTCATCGCAGCCCAAATACTGAGTCTGGCCACCACCACCTGCTGTCACTGAGGGGAGCCACAGACTTTCCACTCCCCAGAACAACCACCACCGTTCCATTGCCTAGTTACCACCAAGTGCATTGCACCCACTATGAACTGCACCACTACTGGAGGCATCCCAGAACCCCATTGCCTATGAGCCCACTATCTTCTTCATTAGGATCTGTCTTACCATGGATCAGCTGGAAAGAGGGCTGAACCTGGAATCAGGAAGACCTGAGTTCAAATCTGGCCTCAGACACTCACTAGCTGTGTGACCTTGGGCAAGTCACTTCACCCTGTTTGCTTAAGTTTCCTCATTTGTAAAATGATCTGGAGAAGGAAAGGGCAAACCACTCCAATATCTTTGCAAAGAGACCCCCCCGCCCCCGCCCCACGGGGTCATAAAGAGTCGGATATGACTGAAATGACTGAATAACAACCACAACTATCATTGCTTCCTCGGGTTGTCCAGGCCCTGCCAACTGCCCTCTTACTTTCCTTGTTATAACACAAGAGCTGCTTGGGCTCCCACCTGCTGAGAACTGAATGTGAAGGAGCCCTTCTTTCTATGCGATGTTCCCCTTTCAGGATACGAGCTCCTTGAAAGCAGGGACTGTTGTCATGGAGAAAACACTAAGGAATTATTTCTCATTCCATTCTCTTGCATCTCATTTGTGTCTACTGTGACTATGTGAGGACGAATAGCATTGCTCACATTGTCTGATGTAGAAACTGAAGTTGAATAAGCGACTTGCCTGGAGTCACATAGCTAGTGGGCATGTGAGGTGAGATTCAAACCTAGCTTTTATATGACTCCATATCCAAGACTTGATCGATGGCAGCTCAGTCCTCTCCTTCAGGGAAAGGAAGGGATAATAGCAGTAACACTCATGATAATAGCTGGCGTTTATATACCACTTTGTTGTTTACTAAGTACTTTAAATATGATGTTATCTAATTTGATCCTCATTTGACAAATCTGTGCATAGATGATATATGATGCCCATTTTACAGATGAAGTTAAAAAGCTTACTCAGGGTCACGCAGCTAGTCAGCATCTGAGGCAGGATTTGAACTGAAGACTCCTTGGCACTCTATCCCTTGGGCCACCTAGCTGCCCACTCCCCAGTTTCCGGGCAAATGTTTTGCTCCTGCCTCACCCTCTCCCCTCATCTTCTGATTTCTCCCTGCACCCTTTTGGATAGGAAAAGCTACAACATGAAGTATCTGGTGCTTTGGATTACAGGGCCAAGCCTGAGACTCTGTTTAGGACTCTGTATGGGGTAAAGAGAGGATTACATAGACACTACCATAGCCCAGCCGTGTCCCACCAGCTTAATTATCTGATGAAATCCGTAACTTCCCTCTACATTGCACAGTGGCTTCACCAGCTGAAGGCAAAGAGAAAGCTTTGATGAGATCCAATTAGGAATACAGATTCTACATTCAAGAGTGCTGAGCGGTTCATACAGATGGAAAAAAAAGACCCTAAAATTAGTCTAAGCACTTTGCTCATGTATCCTCACACGCTAAATAGTTAAGAAAGATGTATAATTTAGCAGGACTGACCCCTGGGGGTGTTTGCCTCTCATCAGCTGGGACGTTATTATTATTTTGCAAATGACATCTCCATCACAGGCAAGTGCGTTCCCTCCTGTCTCTAAAACACACATGAATAAATGATATTTGGAAGCGCTGACTGGAGGAGACTTGGCTGAGATTAAAGAGTGGAGGCATCTATTTCCCAAGATAGTCCCTTTGGCATCCCAAAGGTTCAGGATCTGCAATCAGCTGTGAAAAGGAGAGAGTTTTTGAGGAAGAAGGATTTAGGAATTGGCAAAAAGCATTGTGTCTCATGTTCAAGAGGGTCTTACTGGCCCTACTGTGTCTTGATGGGCAGATTTCAGGGCCAGTGGCTGAGGAAGGCCAAGGTGAACTCAGAGTTGGAGGCAGGAGGAAGGTGGATTTCCCTCGTTGGCTGAAGAACTGAAGGCAGAAGTTGACTGGCCTACTGGGCATCAGGAGGACAAAGCCCAGTAGGTCACAAACCACAGAGAGGTTACACAAAATCTTGCCTCTCCTTAGCCAGGCTCCTCTGGATTTAGCTTTGTGGAAGCTGCCAGTCAAAAAGAGGAAATGGCTATTTGCTTCTGTATGAAAATATAAAAGTTGACAGCTCCTCAGGCAAGTGGGTGGGGTGGGAAGGGATGGGGGAGGAACCCATGCCACTCTATCTGATGTCAGCCCAAGCCCACAGTGACAACAGAAACTGTCATCAACTCCCCCTCCCATTTCAGTCAAATTCTGTTCCCTGAAAATTCATCATGGGATCATCTTTTCTCCTTGGCTTTTGTGATGGCTAGGAAAATAACACATAAGAAGCCTTTGTCCTGACAGGGAAGTCTAAGGTCATGAGAGAGATTTCGTGTAGTTACATTCTAGGAGTGGATTATGAGGTACTAGATTAATTCATCTATTTGAGAAGCATTTAATAAATGCCTCCTATGGTGCCATACTGGATAGAGAACTGGTTTCAAAACCAGGAAAACCCGAGTTCAAGTCCAGCTTCTGACACAAAGTGGCAATATGATTCTAGGCAAGTCACTTTACCTATTACTGTTCTAGGTAATTCTCTAAGACTATGAATTGCAAATAAGGAGCTGACCTGCATTGGGAAAGGGGAATTATCTCATTCCCTAAACGAATGAAATGTACAGTCCCCGTCCTCTGTCCCCCATGTACCAATCACTCTGGCTCTTTGGATACAGTGATTAACAGCAACAATAAATAATTCCTGCCCATACGTAGCTTACATTTTATTGTTGACCTAGAAGAATGGGGTACAGAATTAGCTAGGTAATATATAAAAGATAATACAAGATAATAATCACTGGTGTGTAGAGGTAGCTAGGTTTTACATATGTGTATAGGTCTGACATTATATGTATATGTGATACATATATGTAATATATGTATAGGATATGTCCATACATAGGCATACATGTAATATGTGTCTAGGGTATATGTGTGTATACACATATAGAAATGTGTTATGTGCGTGTGTGTGTGTGTGTGTTAATACTGATCGCCAAAAGAAAGGATCCATGTAGCTGATTTCTGAGATCACAGTCAGGCATCTAATCATTACCTCATTCCTTTGATAGTGCAAAGATCAGCATGGAATACAGCACAACACCGTGCCCAACCAGCAAGAAACTTAATGCAAATGCCGTGCTTCGTCATGTTGGTCTTTAGTCCTTGAAAATGCTGAAATATCAACTAGCAAATTTATGTGCTAGGAATGTGTCTTACTCTACTATAATTATTCAGCCAACAAACAGTTCTTCAATAGGTTTTTATTGAAATCTTCTGGTTCTTACTTTTCCTAAATTTCTCCCTGAGTTGAAAAGCAAAGTCAGAGCTAGAGATAGAGGTTTGGGAGTCATCAGCATAGGAGGAATAGTTAAAAAAAAAGTAAAACTAATAAAACGTAGAAAAGAGGGCCAAGGAGACCCACCTTAAAGATGTATGTGTGTAGATATGGAATCCTTATGTCTAAGAGGTCTATGACTCATAGAATCATCTAGACCTTACCCCCTTACTTTAGAAATGAAGAGACCAAAACCTAGAGAGATTAAGTTACTTTTTTGAGGTCACAAAGGTAACAAGTGGCAGGACCTAGATATGAATTCAGGTCTTCTGACTTTGAATTCAATACCCTCTCCACTGTAACCACCATATCACCTCCTTTCTACCCAGGTTAACTTTGGGGAGGAAGTGGGATGGGGTAGAGATGGGATACCGTGTTCAGAATCCTTGGGAAAGTACCTTATCTGAACAGGCCAGTATAGTCTTTCCAATTCCATCCTCACATAGCTATAATACGTCAAATGGACGTTCTATTAATAAGGAAATAAGAGCTTTCAAAAACATTCTCTACCGTAGTTTCCACAAAATCACTGATTGAGCATTGCCTCGTAGTACTTACAGTCCCAGTGGGAGGTTTTGTCTCCTACTGGATTCCCCACTGATGTAGATATCAGCTTGTTTCTCTCTAGTGAACTCTTCTGCTTTCCTCTTTCCAATTACCTTTGCTTTTTCTCTCAATACACTTCACCTGGCATCTAGCTCCTCGTATGTCTTTTTATGGTGTTAGCTTGTAGCCAACAAAAAACCCCCATTCTTCTTTTGGGTACCAATGGTACTAGTAGGCAAATCACAGCTCTTCCTGACAGAGTTCATGGATGTAATGACACACCACTAAAACCTATTGCTCACCCCCTTTGCTCAGCTTAACTTGTAGCTGTGTGGCCTGGAGGGGACAACATGCCCTGTCTTTTTAAAAATACATCTTTTAAAATTTTTTGTTGTTCAGTCATTTAGTAGTGTCTGACTCTTCATGACCTCATTTTCAGTTTTCTTGGCAAAGATACTGGAGTGGTTTGCCATTTCCCTCTCCAGATTTTTTTTTTTTTGCAGGGGGGGAAGGCAGGGCAATTGGGGTTAAGTGACTTGCCCAAGGTCACACAGCTAGTGTGTCAAATGTCTGAGGCTGGATCCGAACTCGGGTCTTCCTGACTCCAGGGCCAGCGCTCTACTCACTACGCCACCTAGCTGCCCCCCCCCTCCAGATTTTAAAAAATACATTTTCTTAGTACCTTTTGTTATTGCATCACAGTCAATTCACACACACACACACACACACACACACACACACACACACACACATCGTGGGCAAAAAAAGATCAAAAATAGCTTCATCAGTGACCACATTCAACAATGTTTCCATCACTCTGTTCCAGCCCCCTACTTCTCTCTGTGAAGGATGATGTATATTCCACATCTGTTCTCTGGGACCCTCATTGTTTTTTTTTTTAAGTTACTCAGAACTCAATTTCCTTATAGTGATCTTTTCATTTACATTGTCGTACATTTACAGTGTTGTGTACATTGTTCTCTTGGTTCTATGTACTTCATACTGCCTCAGTTCATCCAAGTCTTTCCATATCTCTCTGAATTCTGAACTGTTCTTTAGGCATCCTCTAGATGGTTTCTAGCCAACCTCGAATAAGTATAGCAGAGTGAGTATAGTGGTATCCATTTTTAAGCTGTGGAAATTGAGGTACAGAGATGAAAGCAATTTTTTTTTTTTGCTTTTTGGCAGGGCAATTTGGGTTAAGTGACTTGCCCAAGGTCACACAGCTAGTACATGTGTCAAGTGTCTGAGGTCGGATTTGAACTCAGGTCCTCCTGACTCCAGGGCCGGTGCTCTACTCACTGCACCACCTAGCTGCCCCTAAGCAGCATGGTATTTTTTTTTTTAGATTTTTTTTTTTGCAGGGGGGAAGGCAGGGCAGTTGGGGTTAAGTGACTTGCCCAAGGTCACACAGCTAGTAAGTATGTCAAGTGTCTGAGGCCGGATTTGAACGAGACGAAAGCAATTTAATCAGAATCAGATTGTGAGTGTTAGGTGTAGAGGGAATCAGATATAGGAATCGCTCACCTCCCTACCCCTGATTCTACTGACCAGGCGCTCTCCCTTGAATGGCCCAGAAGCAGATTAGAAATGGAACACAGGGCCCAGCAATGGATGAACTTTAAAAAGCAAGGGGCCTCTCTCAAGGTGGAATATGGTCTTTTGCCTCCTCATGAATTGGAAAACACCTGAGCCAACACGCTACAAGGTCTCAAGGTTGAACTGCAAGAAGGGAGACGCTCAATCTGCATCTCTTAGAGATACGAAATTATTAATACCCTAGGATGTATCTATACATGTCTGCCTCCCCTGGCTCCCCCCAGTTTTCTCCAGGAGGGTGGAGTGGGGGTTGAGGGGGAGACACCTTGCTGATTAATAAATAATAGAAAGGATTCATAAAGTGTCTGGCAAGCACATTCTTCATGCAGAAATGTTACGGAATAACACAGGATGAATAATAGAAAAGGTTATTGAAAAATTCATAATTTCCAAGTGCCAGTGAAGGGCAGCTCCTATACAATCTATTTGCCTGTAGAAAAGTGATTAAAATATATATTATTGTCCTGTCTATAGGAAAATGTATTATTAAGTGGATACTAGTGTGACATTTGAAAAATCCATTTCATTCCATTTAGCAGCAAAGGAGTTTTGGCTTCTGCTTTGTGCAGTGGGTTTCATGAGTGTTTTAATAAGCCATTTAAAAAACAAAAAGGGATCTTAATTATGGCCCCCTGCCTCCCAGCCACACCATGGTCCATTTGCATTTACATGTCCTTTGCAAAAAAAAAAGAGGGGGGGAGGATGGAATCATAAGAGGGAGCATAAATGTCCTGCTTACATTTGGTGTTTTAATTACAAAGAGAGAAACCTGACCACCAACCAGTGCTTATGTGTTGAAAAAAGAAAAGGGGGGAAAATGAATCTCTTTATTCACCAGAGACAATAAGCAGCAAAGCTTCCCAATGTATTGGAATTTGGACTTCATGCAAGATGCTCATGTCCCCTGCCAGCCCTGACGTTTGGATGCTTCTCTAAACCACACGATTGGCAGTTCTCTCCTGAGAATACATGGAGCTAGGGCTTGCCTCAGAGACCTCATAATAATAGATGGCATTTTCATAGTTTTTGAAGGCTTGCAAAGTGGTTGCATCCATTATGGTATCTGAGCCTCACACCAACCCTATTAAATAGGTGAAGCTGGCATTATTATCTCCAATTTGCACATGTGAAAATGGGTTCAGAGAATTTCAGTGGCTTGCTCTTGGTCATATAGTTATTAGGTGTCATGGATGGGGTTTGAGCCTCGGTCTTCCTGAATTGGAATCCAATGCTTTATCTACTAAGTCACTTTACCTCCCTAGATGCATAGAATCTTCATGCATTTCAAGAGCCATAAAATATATATCCTCTTATTTGCTGGCAAAATGGAGTCTAAAACCTAGCCTTGGAGTCTCTTCCAGCCCAAGAAAGACCCAGACTGAGAGTAAAATCAAATCAGGTTTAACGTTAACTGACACCTCAAAGCTGTGTAAGACCCTTGTAACAGCATTTATAAACAATTTTTTCCCCATTGGTAGATAAAATCCAGATTGAGTAACTCTTTGTCTCTTTAGTTAGTTAGTTTGGTTAGTTGAGTTGAGTTAGTTTAGATTTATAGCATATCTATAGCGATGGCACCTCGCAGCGAGAATGGTGAATCCTCTTACAGATAGTATTGTACAATGGAAAGAGGACTGGAGAGATTCAGAATACCTGGGTGCTGGTATCTGTTCTTCCACTGATTTAATTAGCTAAGGAGCCTTTCATGAATTCTTTGGGTCTAACTTCCTTCATCTGATCTCTAAGGTTCATTTCAGCTTTAAATGTCTATGATTCTACTTGTAAAGCTAAAGATAAGCAGATGACTGCTTCTAGTAACCTCAGTTTTTACTCTGTATGGATGGTGTGATTTGATGGCTCTGTTCTATAAACTCCATCCATGTCGATGTTTTCTTCGATTGTAGGTTTCCAGGCAGTAGCGTCCCTCAACTAAACTTACTCTGCACCGTGTCTAGTGCTACACTTGTTGGGACCATAGAGTTATAGAAAAGATTTTTTTTAATTTCTAGTGATCAGTCTTGTTAATTTATGTTCAGTTGTTGTTTAGTAGATTAGTTATATCCAACTCTTCATAACCCCATTTGGGGTTTTCTGGATAGATGCTGAGTGATTTGCCATTTCCCTCTTCAGCTCATTTTACAGATGAGAAAACTGAGACAAACAAATTTGAGTGACTCATCCAGGGTCACACAGTTAGCAAAGTGTGTGAGGCTAGATTTGAAACCAGGTCCTCATGACTCCAGGACTGACACTATCCACTGTACCACCTAGCTGTCCTTGTTTATGTTCAGACCATGTCCAAAGTGCTAGTAAGTGATTAATTGAGGCTCGGTTATGAGGAGGTCTACAATAATAGTAGAAGCTCTCATTTTTATAGTGTTCCTGTCATCATCGTCATTCTAGAGAAATTAGTCTTCAAGATGTGAAGTGACTTCCACATTGTCAAAAAGGCTACTGAGTATTGGGTCCAGAATTTGAACTTAGTTCTTCTTTGTCTCCAAGTCCCATCCTCTTTCTGCTATACTCCACTGCCTCTCACAATGATGGAGATAAGATGGGTCCTGGGAAGTGATAAGTTTTTTTTTCCTATCAGTCATTCAATCAATCCACTAACCAATCAAAAAGCATTTATTAAGGACCCACTTATAATAACAATTTAGATTTGAAGATCTTTCCCAACCACTAATAGGCCATGTGACCTGCTTATGTCACAGGAAGCCTAAGTCACATGGGGTGGGAGGAGGTTGCTGAGAGGAAAAGGAAAGTGTATCACAGGAAATGCTGAGAGAGCAGGTAGAGCAGAGGGGAAGAGCAGACGTGTGCTGGCTGTGCTGTGAGTGGTTGTTGGTGGCAAGGCCCCAGCAGCGGAGTGGATGGTTTTGAGATGGAGTGGTTTTCTGCTGTGATGTTGTGTATTGAATTCTTTGCTGCTGTGATGGATTGGGCTTATTGGTTTTTGGGTCTGGTTCTCTGTTGTCTGAATAAATGGTTTATTTCTTCTGCCTTCTATGTGGAGAGCCTCTTACATTTTGTGATACTGAACCACATAGGCATTTGACAATTATCGTCTATATTGTGATTATTGCCTTGCTAATACACCACTATGTATCAAACAGCATGCTAGACTAAAATGAAATTGTCCCTACCCTCGAGGAGTCTGTATTCTCAAGGTGGTGCTCGAACTGAGCCTTGAAGGAAACTTAGGAGTCTAATAGGCAGAGATGAGGCTGAAGGGCATTATAGGAATGAGGAACAATGCTCACAAAGATTCAGGCACGAGATGTGGAGTGATTTGCGTGAGAAACAGCAGGAAGGCCAGTTTGGCTGGACTGTAGCATGTGTGTGAAAGGGAATGATGTCTAATAAGTTGAAAAGTAGGTTAAGGTCAATTTGTGCAGGCTTTTAAATGCCAGAAAGAGGATCACATTTAATCATGGAGGCAATAGGGAGGCATGGAAGATTATTGAGTAGGGACATGATGTGGCTGTATCTGTGGCTGAAGAAATAACTTTGACAACCCTGTAGAGAATGGATTGGAGTGGGAAGATGTTTAAGACCGCTGACAGCCAAGTGTATAGATAGGGACTGTCTCCAAGTAGTGTAGGACTCCTTTGCAGGGAAGGAGGGAATTTATTTAACAGGTTGTGGGGTAATATACTTTTGGGGGCTGTTCCAGTGGAGCCAAAGCTATTAGTGATCAGGAAACTCTCCCCAGTGATTAGCCATGATCATGGCTTTGGGGAGGGTTTCCCAACCCACCTGTGCTATGTATCACGAAGAAGCTTTGTCAGAGAAGACCACAAAGGAATTTACAAAGAAAACCTCTAAACCTAGTGCCTTTATCGCTGTTTCTGTCTCCTTCCTTTCCCACCATTCTGGAGCTACATTTATCCATTTTGAGGCCTCCTCATTCTGAGTTCCCATCATGATCATCTAAATTAAAATTGGTTATCGCTTTCTGAGTAATCCCCTTTGAAACCCTGAGAATTGTAGGATCTGTCCTGCTTCAAACTAAAATGTAAGTGCTGATGGCTTTGGAGCAGCTCAAATGGCTTTATACATCACATACAAGTGTCTGCCACACTCAGATCCAACCAGGAGCTGGCACCCAAGACATATCCGTGGGCAGAAGCTTTATGAGGTTACAAGTGGAATTACCTTGGAGAATAGCTCAGAGGGGTGGCAGCCGCCAACGCAGAGTCTCCATTTCCTACTTTCTTCCTTAGAGCAGGGAAGAAAAAAAACCTGGGTAGTACATCTCTCAGCTGCTTTGTTAATATGACCCTGGTAAGGGAAAGTGTGCCTTCCACATCTCCTTTGGCTGACTGGTTGCCACAGCTGCCAGTCATGCAGAGTGCCTTTAATGAAATGCAGCAGCAAAAGGGTCATTTCATAGATGAACCCCAGACATAGTCTTTGCCTAAGGATTGTAGATCTAATGCTTGGAGAGAAATTTGAAACAATCTGGTCTAACTGCCTCACTTTACAGATAAGGAAAAAACAACTGAGTCCCAGAGAGATAAACAGATGAGGTGACTTGCCCAGGGTAACACAGGTGGTGAGGCTGGATTTGAACCTTGGTTCTCCAAATCCAAAAAGTTCTCTTTCTCTCCCTGTCTCTGTCTCTGTATTTATGTCTCTATGTGTGTCTCTGTCTCTGTTTCTCTGCATCTGTCTGTCTCTCCCCCTTTCTGAGTCTCTTTCTCTGTCTCTCTGTTTCCCTCTCTGTCTCTCTGCCTAACTCCATCTTTGTCTCTCTCTGTGTGTCTCTGCTTCTCTCTGTCTTTCTGCTTCCCTCTGTCTTTCTCTTTCTCTCTTTCTTTTTTTCACTTTCTTCCTTTATTTCTTTCTTTCTGTCTGTCTGTCTGTCTCTGTCTCTCTGTTTTTCTCTCTGTCTCTCTCTTCCTATTTTCTGTGTCTCTGTCTCTATCTGTCTCTGTATCCCTCACCCCATGTTTCTGTCTCCATCTGTTTCCCCCCTCTCTCTCGGTCTTTCTCCCTCCCTCTGTCTCTGTCTGTCTGTCTCTCTCTCTCTCTCTCTGTCACTCTCTGTGTTTCTCTTTCTCTGTCTGTCTTTGTCACTGTCTGTGTCTCTGTCTCTGTCTCTCTGTCTCTCTCCCTCTTTCTGTCTCTCTGTCTGTCTCTGTCTGCCTGTCTGTCTCTCTCTTCCTATCTTCTGTGTGTCTGTCAACATCTCTGTCCCCCCCCCACCCTGTGTGTCTCTTTTTCTCTGTGCCTCTGTCTCTATCTGTTTCCCCTTCTCTGTGTGTTTCTTTCTCTCTCTGCCTCCCTCTATCTCTGTCTTTCTCTCCTTCTCTCTCCCACATACATATTCTCCCCATCTTCAAGTGACAAAATTTAACTAAAGCAATTTATAGATTACAGTTAATGATGAGTTATAGAATGTGGAAATCTTATACTAAGATTATAATAATTAACTTTATATAGTTTTATGGATTGCAAAATAATTGACATCTAATTTACTCCTCCCAACAGCCTCATAAGGTAGGTGGTATTATTATCCCTACTTTACAGATGAGATAATTGAGACAGAGAAAGGTTAAATGATTTGCTCCTGATCATATGTCTAAGAAGTGTCTGAGGCAGGATTCAAATCAGATTTCCTCACTCCAGTGTCATATCCACTTTGCCATCTAGTCACCTCTAATGAAGCTATGAATAGGTAACACAACTTCCCCAAGCTAGTTTAACTCCTGTTCCCATCAAACTAGCACCTAAGTCAGTCTGTCAACAAGCATTTATTAAGCACCGTGCCAAGTGCTGAGGATACAAAGAAAGGCAAAAGACAGTCCCTTTTTTCAAGAAGCTCACAGTCTAATGAGGGAGACAACATGCAAACAACTATCTATAAACAGACATATAGAGAATAAATTGGAAATAAGCAATAAAGGGGAGGCACTAGCATTAAGGGAGATTGCAAAGACCTCTTGCTAAAGGTAGAATTTTTCAGGTGGCATACTGGATAGAGTCTTGGACTTGTATTCAGAAAGTCCTAAGTTCAAATCCTGCCTCATACACTTAATAGCTGTGTGACCCTGAACGAGTCATTTAAACTCTCTCAGCTTTAGTCTTCTAGTCTATAAATTGGGGGTAAAAACAGCCCCTGTTGTTATGAGGACTAAATGAGATGACATTTATAAAGTGCTTTGCAAACCTTAAAGCACTGAATAAATCCTAGCTATTATTGTTATTAGACATGACCTCCTTCCAAGTGGTCAGCTACTCTTCTTTTGGAGAGACTCTGATGACTGACTAACCTTACTTGAGCTTCGAACTTCCTGCCTCACATCAACAGCTTGTGAACTATAGACCTCTGAAATGTAGGGCCACTCAGGTTCCCATCTGGATCTCAATCAAGGGGTCTTGTGTTACATGAAAATAGAAAAAAAAGCAAACAAACAAACAAAAAAAGAAACTTCAGGTAAACAAGATTTGCACTTTAGTTATGAGAATCAGAAAATGCCAGATTCGCAAAGGGGAAAGGGATGTCAAAAGCATTCTAGCCCAGCCCACACCTAAACAGAAATCCCTTCTATATCATTACTATCAAGCAGCCATCTAGCCTCTACCTGAAGACCTCTAGGAAGTGGGAAACCCATTTCTATTCAAGGCAGCTCATTCCACTTCGGGATAGCTATATTTATCATAAGTTATACCTTACTTGGAACTTAAGATTGTCTCCCTGGAGCAACTATTCACAAATCCCAGTTCTGTACTCTGGTGCCAAGTGGAACAAGGCTAACCTTTCTTCATGTAGAAACCTTTCAAATATTTGAAGACATCTATCACATCTCCTCTAAATATATTCTTCAGGATAAAAATGTGGAGTTCCTTCCTTGATCTTTCCGTGGTATGATCTCCAGCCTTTTTATTCTCCTCCTCCTACTGGTGTAGCCCTGTCCTTCTCCACCCAAATGTCTGGATTTTTTTTTTTGCCACACTGCCATGTGATCATTATAATTGTTCCCTGTTGGCCAGGCGACTATTCTTTGCCAGCCCCAATCAGGCACTCACTTAAAATCCCTCACCCTGGGCATTCATTTTCATCTCTCACTCTTCCCAGCTGACTTCCATTTCCTAGAAGAGGGGAGTGTTCCTTCAATTTCCTTTATCCAGAATCTCTAAGATTAGAAAGATTATAGCAACAAAGAGAGGTTCCACCCATAGAGACATTTCCTTAAAAACATCTTCCCTGGATATCAGGCCTTACCTGATATCTGCTTCCTGTCTTGTACACCTTTCCTTAGCTCAAGTGCAGAGAACAAATGTTCTTAGATGGATTTCCATGTTCTACTTCCTGGACCAATCTCTGCACTTACGCACATGCTGTTTCTCCCCCTAGGAAATGCTAGTCCCCCTCCCCCTCTGCTTACACTTCAAGACCCAGCTCTAATGCTGACCCCTCCATGAAGTCTTCCCTGAACACTCCATGAAGAAGTCAGGCTTCCCTCTTCCAGACTTTACAATTCTTTTTGTCTCTACTACTTATTTGATTTTTACCATACATCACCTTTCTTTTTCCTCATGCATCTACATTTTTTTCTCAGTAATTAGGAGGAGGAAAAAATTCTGTTAATATGTTTATTTGTGTTGTCCACAATTCATCTAAAACATAAAACATTCTCTAAAACATATGTCTTCCCCATAGGAGGTGTTTGATAAATTATTGTGGATGAGGATAAGGAAGTTCATCCAGCCCTCTGGATAGGTCTCCTGCTTTTACCACACCCCGGAATCTTCAGAATCAGCCAATGTGAACTCGATTAAAGGGTTTGACAGGTCAGAGAGGTCAATGTTATCATTCTGCCCAGTCATTTCTCCAACTCGTATTCTGTTGCCTGAATCCTGTCTGATGATTTATTCTGCTATGGTGAATCCTGGGACGCTTAGATGATGACTGACCAATCCTGTTATGCTCATCTATTTACCTAGGAAAAGAATTTCTGGGCACTGTCAGGGGAATCTGCTTGGTACCCTGAGGCAAGACTGTGAGGACAAGTAGGGGCTCTGATTCTGTGTTTTGTGGTCTGTGGTGGTACCTATGGGTGACAAGACACAATAAATATGGTACTGACATACAATGTTATGTGGGGAGACAAAAGTGATCTGAGCTAGGCTGTCCTTCATGCTTGCCGCAGAAAATGAAGTTGGTATAGTTTAAGAAAAATAGGATTTTGGTGACCCTTAGTATCCATTACATCACTGATTTACAAATAACCAAAATGGGAAAGAGCTTGGACGAAAGAATAGTGTTCCCTAGAATGAAAATACTTGGTATTGGAGATTATCTATGTAACACAGGTCAGAGGTGGTAAGCCTAAACTTTCCAGTGTTGTTGTGTTTTTCCTTTGTTCTCAAAGAGGACCATGACATCGGGGAGATGATGATATGACTTGCAGTTGACTTTGATTTGAATGAGGGAGGGCTGTGTAAAGTCACCAGCCTCACTTTCTCCTCCAGAGCTGTCTGGTTCCAGTGGCCTCATATTCACCAGGATGATTGGAGATGGCCCAGGAGGCATTAGGAGACCCTGGCTGAGGTCTTTTCAGGTTCTCACTTTGAGTGAGGTAATGCCCATTCAGTGAATAGGCCTCTTTAAGAAGTTAATGGCCCCTTTAATCAAAAATTAAAAAAAAAACCTTTCCAATATACTATGCAGTAAGCACATACTAGTCCAATTAGAACTGACATTTCCCATGAAGTCCTAGGGCCCAAAGATGGCAAAGGACTGAGACTTTCAATCCTTAGTTCTCTTTCTGGCTAGCTTTGCGGCTTAGCTTTGCCCTTTCATCACATGGTTTTCTTCTCTTTCTGTCTCTCTACCATGATGACATTCCCTCATTGGCCTCTTCAGAAATATAACTCCTAATAAAGGGGTGGGGAAGCCAAAAGGGCTGCACTTGAGTACCTAGAGGACCACATGTAGCCTCAAGGCCACAGGTTCCCTACTCTTATCTTAATATGAGGGGTTTGTGTTTGTTGCATAGCATATAGAGAACTATGGAATTCTCCTTCTCCATCTCCTATTACACCTCTTGAGGTTTAACCCAAATGTATTGTTTTGCAATTTGAAGTCAATGTATAGTGGGGAGATGGGCATGCTTATCTACACCACAATCCAGGAAAGAACCAAACCTGCATGCTGCAGGTAGGTTCCCACAATGCTCAGTTGAAAGCAGCCGTGCAGATGTGGCTGACTCTGTGAAGGCAAATAGAAAGGATATGGAGGCTGCTCTCATCTGTATATGAAGGCCGTACAGGACTAGGACCACATGTTCCCTCCAGGAAGCTCAGGATTTCTGGATGTCTGAGTTTTCCTGTTTGCATTGTGCCCAAACTGCCTTATTGACTTCGAATTTTCTCAAATTCAGCAGCATTGAAGACGTCAGCGTGGGGTGCCCACCCACCCAGTACATGGACTCATTTCATTATTATGCCTAACTTCTGAGGTGTGGCAAAAGCCTTATTATTGGAGTCATTTAAATCTGGACAAGACAAAGCCCTAGAGAATACACTGCAGGGAACAATCTTGCCCATGCTGGGTAATGGACGATGTTCCCTAACAGGTCGCTAACTTTAATTTCCCTGATAGTGGTTTTCATGCTGTGTGGTTTCCCGACTGTGACTCAGGCTTGGTTTCCAGCAATAGTCTTTGTCTTAATCCCGAGAAGATCGAAGAGCCCTTTATGGGCACAAGGCTTTGTGCAAAGCAGATGGATAGCCATGCTTTTGCATGTTGAACTCAGTCCACTTTGTAACAATTGGTTCCACTTTCTGCACCCTCACTTAGCCCCCAACCCTGAGACCTCAATTGTCATAATGTAAATATTGTATACTAGAGTGACTTTAAGAGGAGTGTTTTTCCCTTCTGGGGATGACGCACAGGAGATGCTCTTCCCATTCCTAGGAGAGCGGCAGCTTTTCTTCTTCTCCCACCCCCAGGGATGGTAGTGGAGGTGCAACTCACTGCCCTCTGCAGCAGACTGAGATTTATTTCTTTGTTTCTCTCATTTGTGCAGCTCTGGCAGGATCACCCCAGCAGCTCCAGCCTTGGCTTGTAAAGGGAAAAAAAAATTGCAGGCACAAATTACACCAGCTCCCCACTGTGGGTAGCGCTAAATAGGACACTCTAATACCACCAAAAACAATCGTTAAATTGTCTAACAATGAGCAGGGTAAACCAAGAGAGAAAATAGACTGGCGCAAACAAACAAAACCAAGGGGATTTAGCAACCCTAAGGTAAATGAAGGGATTTCACTCCCCTTATCACTGCTGCAGAGGAGGGGACTCATGGGTCTTTGCAGTGACCAGACTTAAGGGAGACAAGGGCCCCCTTGCCCAAGTCACCTGGGAGACCAGAGAGGAGGAGGGAAGGAAAAGGCTCCATACCTTCCTGCTATCCCTATATTTATAGTCCCAGCTCTATTTTTTGGTTACCTTGCTTTCTTTAAGCATTATCTGAAAGACCACCTTTTTTTTTTTTACTTTATTTACCTACTTTGGATTTGTTTTGCATTTTATTGTGTCTATACATATGTATTTTAATATATATACATACGTATTTTATTGTGTCTATACAAACGTATGTATTTACATACATACATATATACACACATATATAAACATATACAACATAATGTCAATGATATTTATATATCACATAATTTTTTACTACAATAGCCTCCTTAATGGATTTGTTTTGTATTTTATGATATATATATACACATATATGTGGTATATGCATGTATATATACATACAATATAAAGTACATGATATTTATATAACAAATTATATACTTTTTTACTATAATAGTGCCTTAATGGAATTTGTTTTATATTTTATTCTTTGTATGTGTGTGTGTATATATGTATATACACATACATACATATATATAATATATAATGCATATTATATTTAATAGTATATCATATACCTTTTTTTATAATGGCCTCTTTAATGGAATTTGTTCTGTATTCTATTCTGTATACACACATGTATATATTATATATAAACTATATAATATTAAACATATTATACAATTTTTTTACTATAATAGCTTCCTTAGTGTTTTTTCTCTCTCTAGGATCTCTCCACATTCCTTCATGTACACTGTCACTCCACGTACCCACCTGTAATACCAATTTAATCCTGCCACTCCCTTTTAAAAAATTTTAATGTTTCCCCATCGAGGAAGCAGCCTGTAAAGGATAAAGTGCTGCATTTGGAGTCAGGAAGACTTGGGATTACATCCTGCTTCATACACTCACTACCCGTGTGACCTTGGGCAAATCACTTAATCTCAAGGCTTCTATTTTTTTTTTTATTTTCAGAATGATGGGGTTGTATTCGATGACTTTTGAAACTCTCTTACAGCTCTAACACCATGATCTTAGGGCTCCAGGATAAAACTCAATCCTCTTAGCTAAGTAGTCAAGCTGCTATAATAGGAATTCCCTACATAAGTGTATAGGGCAGCCAGGTGGAACAGTAGATAGAGTGCAGGGCCTGGAGTCAGGAAGACTCATCTTCCTGAGTTCAAATTTAGCCTCAGATACTTTCTAGCTGTGTGACCCTGGGCAAGTCACTTAACCCTGTTTGCTGCAGTTTACTCATCTGTAAAATGAGCTGGAGAAGGAAATGGCAAACCACTCTTTGCCAAGAAAACCCTAAATGGGGTCACAGAGAGTGAAACACGATAGGAGTGACTGAGCAACAACAGCACATCGTTACAGTTGCAGATCCAGATTAAAAAGAAAAGAAGTTTAAATAAAAATATCTTTTATTCTATATCTATATAGATATCTCAAGAGATTTTTTAATTAATTCATTTAATTTTTCTTCTTTTGGTGATACTAAAGTCACCTAAATGGAAGTTTCGTATTTATAACAAATCACAAGATTTCTTCATAAATAGCCACGCCTTTTTGCTATGCAAAGGAATATAACATCGAACAGATCCGGAGAGCTTCAGAGGATATCACCGGGCCTCTTTAGCCACTCTGCATCATAGGCTGCAGAAGAGAGAGCTATATGGCTAAGTCTTGTGCCTGTGGAAGTTGCTGAGCTATTATTGCAAAGCAGCTATGTAATTTCTCCAAAGAGAATTAGTTATTCAAATATGTTCCATAGAAAATGATTAACTTTTTTCTAACAAACTTTTAAAATGCAACCCTGCATTCCCCTACAAATAGCTGTGTAATATTTATGTCTGTGTATATATGCATATATATACACACATATATATGTGTTTATACATATATATACACACACATATATATATACATATTATGCATGTGCATATACACAGAGATATTGTCTCCCCTGATAGAATGAAAACTCTTTGAAAGCAAGAATTATTCCATTTTGGGTTGTTTTTATATCCCCAGGGCCTAGCACTGTGCCTGCCTGACACTTAATAATTGTTTAACAAATGCCTATTGATTGATTAATTGACTCATTCAAAAATCTTTCCTTTAAGTAACCATTGGTATGCTAGATGCAGTGGCGGGGAGGGGGGGGGGGGATGGGGAAGGGAGAGGACAAAACACACTGCTCTTACCCATAGTTTCTATATCTATCTACAGTTTCTGTTTCAAGAGAGATAAGTCCTGCCTTCCTCCATTCTTATCATTCTTCATCTCTAGTGATGCATTCATTTCTGGGGGTCACATTTTAGGATGGACATTGAAGAAATGGAGAGCATCCAGAGGAGGGAAAGGAGAATTGATGAGGAGATTTGAGACTATATGCTATATAAGGAGCATTTAAAGGAATTGAGGATGGTAAAGAAGAGAAGAGAATGCTCAGGGAAAACATAGTACATATCCCCAAGCATATGATAGGCTTTCATCAGTAAGAAGTATGAAGGATTAAACCTGTTCTGTTTGGCAGAAGGATGGAAGTTACAGAGAG
Source organism: Trichosurus vulpecula (assembly GCF_011100635.1). Taxonomy (NCBI): domain Eukaryota; kingdom Metazoa; phylum Chordata; class Mammalia; order Diprotodontia; family Phalangeridae; genus Trichosurus; species Trichosurus vulpecula. The sequence goes on from NC_050574.1 coordinate 173,096,969, forward strand.
GCACAGCTCAGCTTAATCAGAATACTACTAACCTTTTTTTTATTCCTTTTGGTCTGGACCTACAATTACATTGGTGTAGGGAATTTCCATTACAGTAACTTGATTACTTGGGTAAGGGAATTGGATTTTATCATAGAGACATAAGATCACAGCATTAGAGCTGCAAGAAAACTTCAAAGTCATTAAATCCAAACCCCTCATTTTGAAGATGAAAAAAATCAAAGCCTAGAGGTTAAGTGACTTACCCAAGGTCACACAGGTAGTGAGTGTAAGAAGCAGTATGCAAGCCTAAGTCTTCCTGACTCCAAATGCAATGTTTTATCCTTTACAGCCTGCTTTCTTGATAGGGAACCACTAAAGGTTTTTAAATAAGGGAGTGGAAGGATTTAATTGGTATTTTAGGTAGATAGATGGAGTGACAGTGTACATGAAGGAATGCGGGAGATAGACTAGAGACAGAAAGACCATTAAGGAGCCTGTTGTGATAATATAGCTGTGAAGTGACGGAAATGAGAAAACTTCAGCAGAATCAGTAGGACTTGATGGCTAGATATCAAAGATGAAGAAAAAGGGCAATCAAACCTGATTTCCAAGTTTCTGGACTATTAACCCAGAAGAAAGCCAATGCTATAGCCAGAAATCCCACCGTATCCGTCAGAAAGAGGAAGTTGCTTAGAGACAACGATAAGTTGGTCTTGCTGCCCATCTTTCTGTACAGGATATCCCAAAAATGTGCTGCTGAAAACTAAAACAAGACTTTCAGGACACCCTATATTTTCATCCATCCTCTCCTGTCTCTGAGGAAAAACTCTCGATCTTCTTTTTTTCAAAGCTACATACCCTTTGCTTCCATCCCAGAAACCCTGTTCCCACACTCCCCTCTGAGACCTTGCTCTGTCCATTTTCCCTCCTTTTTTGAACCTTCAATAACTTTTTTTCCCTCTGATTCTTTTACTCTTGGCCTATCAACACTCTCAGGTGTCCTGAATCCTTACACACACACACACACACACACACACACACACACACACACACACACACACACACGACACACACACACACACATGCACATGCACACACACACACACACAAGCAAACAAAAGCTCTTTTCCCAAATCCTGTTATCCCTCCATATACCATTCCATTTTCCATTTCCTCTTCATTCCACTGCCAAGTCTCTCAAAAGAGTCATCAACACTGACTGCTTCCACTTTTTTGTCTTGAAATCATCCCTCTACGCTCTACAACCTGTTTCTCATTCCACTGCTCTACTGAAATGATCCTTTATGTCATGGTAACCTCCTAACTGCCTTAACCTAGGACCCGTTTTTAAAGGCTTCTTGCTCCTTAATCTGTCAGAATCATTTGAACATGTTATATAACCCCCTGAAAATATTACTTCCCTCTGCTTCCATGATACTATCCTCTCCTAGTCCATATACATCCCCTCTTACCCTTATGACTGTCCCTTCTCTGCTTTACTTAATGGAGCCTCTTCTACCACCCAGCTACTAATTATAGGCTTTACTCAAGGCACTATAGAACAGTCATCTTCTCCTCTTTCTATATAATCTTACTCCATTTGCAATCTCATTCACTTCTGTGGCTTCAGTTATTATCTCTAAAGGGGGATCTAGTGGGGACAGGAGTGGGGTTCAAGTAAGAGGAATAAACCAGACTCAAGTCATTATCTAGAGAAAATTTTTTTGGAGAAAATGTGACTCTTGCTACTACATGTATCTGTAATTAATTAACCAACCATGTATTTCTATAGTCATGTATACACAAAGAAGGGTTATTTAAAATTAAGTGCTCGTCAAGCCTGAACATTGCAAAGTAACAATGCTCAATCATTGCCACAGAGAAGGTTATTTGGAGAAGGTGCCTCCCCATGCTTCTCTGCAGAGGTGGAGGACAATGGACTGCACATGTTATCATACCTTTTTAAAAATTTTATTAGGTTTTTGAACTCTTTCTATCATCTTTTTTTAAAATTCTGTATTATAAGAGATGGTTCTCTGGAAGATGAAAGATATACTAGGTAATATAAAATTAAGTGTTGTAAAAACAAAAGATATCATTACAAATTTATTTTTTAAGTAAGTACACAAAGTTAGTAACTGATACATTATCAGTACAACAGTGTCATTAGTAGTATAGCATTTTGTTAAGTATATGGGAAAACACAAACAGTCATAACTATGACTTAGTGTACCCTTCATTTTAAAGGGCTGCTACCCTAAACACTTGATCACCAGATGACATGTATATGCTTTGTTTTGAATTTTTAAAAAACAGAATTTTATTGAAATCCTTTTGTTTTTATATCACCTACATTTCCTAACATCCACCCCACACACACACAACAGACACACCTCCCAGTGAAATATTCCTTCTAAGAAATAATTTTTAAAGAGAAGAAAAAGAAATAGTTCAGCAAAACTAATACGTTAAGAAAAGGTCTGACATTATAAGAAGTATTCTATAAACACACTACTCTTCACTCCCAGGCCCTCCATACACACATCTGCAAAGAAATTAGGAAATTTTCTTCCTTAATTTTTAATGTGAAAAAATGTTTTCAGCAAACTCATTTACTGTCAGCTGGTTTGAAGTTTATGGGATGAATATTTTCAGGGGACTGTATGTGTTCATAGGAATGTTTCAATGATCCTAGCATCATAGATGCAGCTCCATTTACTTGCAAAATGTTTTGTGGCCAATCCAGTTCAATTTGCTAAGCCCCTACAAAGCACCTACTAGTTGCAAAGGTGCACCAACGCATGGCTACGGCCGATCCACCTCATAGTGCCGCTACAACGAAACTCGGGAAGGGGAACTTCGTTTTACAGAGTTGCCTAACAAAATATAGGGCCGATAGCTCAGCTTGGTTATAAGCAACTTACCAACAATTAACTTTATTAACATATCTTACAAATGACACAAACACACAGAAAAACATTTGCTTCTTTAATAGCTTAAAGACTTTCCCATTGGGGAAATTTTCTGATAAGTCTTTGTATATGTATGTGCATGTGTATATGTATGTATACATACATGTATTTATATAGATGTATGCATATATAATCATAGATATCTGTCTAGGTGTATAGTGTACATTTAATAGCTATCTAGGTATGTAGGATATATGTTATATATATGATATAGTTGCATGTATATGTGCATAGACAGATATATTTGCATGTCTGCAAATATGTGTGTGCATATGACTATGTGTGTGTGTCCCACACACTATACTAAACTAGTTTCTCCTCACTCAAGAAAACTGGCATGAAAACACTGAAAACATGCTGCCATCGTGATGCATTGCTAGGGGAAGGCATCTAGGGGACGAGTGGGAGGGTTGTGATTTCACCATTGTAGCCGCAAGGCAGAATCCTAAGCCCTTGATTATTGACAGTGTGGTGGGTTCCTGGCACACCTGCCACCATGATGTCCTCTTCTCCTTTTTCTTCCAACAGGTGTAATTACATATCCCTCACCTTACACCCCTGCCTCCACTCCCTCCCCTCCCCCACACCTTATCTCGGTAACCTGACTTTGGTGAGGCGAGAGTTGTATGAGGTGAGGGAAGGGGAAGCAAGGGAGGAGGGAGGGCCAAGAGAAACTGCCCACTCTTTTTCTTATAATGATTGTAATTTGGGAGCTAAATGCCTGACTGCAGATAAAATCCTTGATGGTACAGAGCACTTCTTTAGTCTTGGGAAAAACTCATTAGAACTCACATTAATAGGACTAGCCTTAACAACTCCCCTTCTCAGACACAGAGGGAATTTAACATATGTATGCTGTTACAATAAAAACACCCTTCTGTGTCACCTCACTATTCACAGAAGCATCTAATTCTAGGAAAAGCGACTAGAGATCTCTGTTTCCACTCTTTCATTTTTCAGGTGAGGTAACTGAGGCTCAGATTGGTAAGGCAATTAACCTAAGGATAATAGCAATAGCTTACATTTATATTGTAATTCGAGATTTATAAAATACCTCATCACAATTGACTTGTGGGGTGGTTGCTGTTATTATACCAGCTTTGGGTGAGGAAATTGGCATATGGAGAGGTTAAGCAATTTACCCAGGGCCACATGGAAACAAGTGTGACCTTGGACAAGTAGAAGGTAAGTTTCTTGAGGACAGGGAGCGTCTCATTTTCTTATGTGTCACCCAGACACCTAGTATAGTGCCTGGCATGTAACTGGCACTTAATAAAATGTTTCTTGATTAAGAGATTGCTTAATTGGTTGATTTCACTTTCTTAGGTCACAGTTTCTTCGTCTGTAAAATGAGTAGGTTCGACTAGGTGTCTCCTAATCTCTTTTGGCACAGACTGTATGAGCCTGTGAACTGAGACCCAGAATTCTCTTCATTGATCCTCATTACTTCCCTCCTGCTATAGATTCCTGTCTCTTCTCTATGCATAGTGCAACTCTGTTATTATAACATAGGTGGGTGGTCTCCAGACACCAGTACTGCAATTTTAATCAAGAAGGATTTAAGTACCTAACTGTGGTTTTGGCACTGTGCTAGGTACCAGGGATACAAACATGAAACTGAAGCAGCCCCTACCTTCAAAGGGCATATAGTCTATCAAGGAAGACATGCAGAGGTCTACATTCTAATAGTAACCAGTTGAGTAACCATAAAGGCAGCAACATTTGACTTTACCATAACTTTACTAATGAATTTCTTTCTGGATTAAGGACTGTTTACTGTCTAAAACATAAAGGTCTCATTTTTTTTTACAAACTACTGTCTAGATTTAGAGTTCTCTTCTTCTGATACACAGAATAAGGAAGGATATTCTAGGAGAATAGGGGTTCAGGCACTGGGATTCTGTCTCTGAGTTCTTTCTCCAGTGTGAACTGAGAGTGAGGCATAGGTCACTCTGACCATTTGTAAATCCAGAGAGCAAGCTGTTCCAGTAAAGTGCTCTGAAGTCCTCAAACCGGGAGGTGCTGCCTTCAGTAAATGCCCAGAATGATTATGTAGAGTTCGCTAGTAGTTCCTGCCCAATGCTCCTTAGAGACCAGCTCTGGGTTTCAGCTCTATTATTAGCAATTACTGAACCACGCCAGAAAATAAATACTTTCCAAAAATGGGTCAATTCTTTTTCTTTTAATCTCTCATTTTTCCCACAGGGGGGAAAAATTGCTGATGATCCGTTAGGGGCGTAAGCATACCAGGAATGTCAGAGCATCATTAGTGAGTTGAGTTCAGGAGTGAGTATAAGCTTGCTTACTCAGCCCACCTCTTCAGGGTGATGGGACATGGAGGAAACCCCTCTAGCATTAGCCGAAGGAAGCTCAATCTTTTTAGTAGTGATGACTACCATTATTATTATTTTTATCATTAAATATTATGTTATAAATAATTGTAGTGTTTCTATAGTACTTTAAGATTTGCAAAGCACTTTGTAAACATTATTTCATTTAATCCTCATAACAACCCTGAGAGGTATATGCTATATATGCTATCATTACACCCATTTTAAAGATGGGGAAACTGAGTAGTCAATGGTGAAATCAGGATCACACAGCTAGTCAGTATCTGAGGAGCACATATTTCAAAATTCTGTAGCTGTTGAAGTCAGCCAATTTTATTTCCTCACAAATCTTCCTCTACCACACACTACCCATTTGGACTTTGAATCTAGGAAGCATAAGCAATTTAGTGTCTTGCTCATGGAACAGTCAAGAGGCCAGTGTCAGCGGATAGAAGAATACATGTTGGGGAGTAAGGTGCAAGAAGACTGGAAAGATAGGAAGGGGTGAAGTTATGAAGGGCTTTGAATGCCAGACGGAGCATTTTGTATTTAATCCTTTAGGAGGGCATCATGACTGAACCTGCACTTTGAGAAAAATCACTTCAGTGACTGAATAGAAAATTGAGGCAGGCAGACCCACCAGCAGGCTATTGCAATAATTCAGGCATGAGGCAATGATGGTCTGCACTAAAGTTGTGATAGTTTCAGAGGAGAAATGAGGTATAGTGGAGAGATGCTGCAAAGCTGAAATCTATAGGCCTTGGCAATAGCTTGGATGTGGAAGGTGAGAAGCAATGAGGAGTCTAGATTGGTCGAGAGTCTGAGAGACTGGGAAAATGGTGCTGCATGGCATAGTAAAATAGAAATTAACTGATGAGGTTAATGAGGTGTTATCTCCCTTTGACTTGACCCACAGATCAAAGAAATGATCCCTCAATCAATGAGCCTTGATAAAAGCCTGTCTTGTACTGGCTGCTAAGGAGGCAAAGACAAAATGAAATAGTCCCCACTCTCAAGGGGCATATATTCTGTCAGGGGGACAATATGTACATGCATAAATATATGCAGAATAATTACAAAATAAATATGAAATAGCAAGGGAGGGTTCTAGCAGCTGAGGAGATTGTGAAAGATTTAATGCGGAAAGGGGCACTAGAACTAAGCCTTGAAAGAAGTAAGAGATTCTACAAGGCAGAAGTCAGTCAATAAGCATTTATTAAGCATCTACTATATACCAGAAACTGTATTAAGCTTTGGTGATAGATAGAAAGATAAATGACAGTCCCTGCTCTCAAGAAGCTCTCGGTCTAATGGAGGAGACAACATAAAAATAACCACATACAACAAGCTGTATGCAAGATAAATTGGAAATAATCAGCAGAGGGAAGACATTAGCATTAAGAGGCACCTGGAAAAGCTTCCTGTACAAGGCAGGATTTTACCTGAGACTTGAAGGGATGAGAAGAGAGATAATTTCAGGCATGGGAGAATAGCTGTGAACATGCTCAAACTTAAGAGATGGAGTACCTTGAGCAAGGAACACCTATGAGGCCAATGCCAATGGATTCCCCAAGTACCTGGTGGAGAAGGGTGCAAGATGTAAGAAGACGGGAAAAGGGGAGAGGGGCCAGGTAGTGAAAAGCTTTAAACACCAAGCAGAGGATGCTACAGTTAATCTTGGAAGTGATAGAGAATCAATGGGATTTATTGAGCAGGGAAGTGACATGGTGAGACCTGCACTTTAGAAAGATCTTTTTGGCAGCTTTGTAGAGTATAGACTGGAATAGGGAGAGAGGTAGAAGGGAGGCCAGCCAGCAGGGTTTTGAAATAATCTGGATATAATTTATGATGTTCTAAATCAGAATGGTGGCAGTGTCAGAGGAGGGAAGGGGGTGTATAGGAGAGATATTACAAAGGTAAAATGAAAAAGGTCTTGGCTACAGATTGGATATGAGGTGTGACCTAGGTTAAGAATGGTACCTAGGTTATAAGCCTGAGGGATGGAGAGGATGTACTAGGACAGTAATAGGAAAGTTTGGAAGGAGAGAAAGTTTTGAAGGAAAGATAATGAGTTCAGTTTCAGACAGATGTTTAAGATGTCTAAGGGATGTCCCATTTGAGATGTCCAGTAAGCAGTTGGAGTTTTGAGACTGAAGGTCAGCAGAGGAGTTAAAAGTTTATTTGAAAATCATCAGATCATCAGTAAAGAAGATCATTGAATCCTTGGGAGTTGATGAGATTATCAAATGGAACATTATAGAAGGAGACAAGAAGAAGGACCAGAACAGAGCCCTTTGGGATAACCATAATTAGTAGGAATGATGTAGGTGAAGATTCAGGGGCCAGATAGGTAGGAGGAGAACAAGGGAAGAGGAGAGAGTGCCTTGAAGGCATGGTGGTGAGAGTTGCAGTGATGGATGTGAAGAACAAGCAGACATTTTTGCTACATTATCAAGCGAGGCTCTATATAATGAGGCTGGAAAGGTAGGTTTGGGCCAAACTGTGAGGGGCTTTAAAGGTGAAATGGAAAAGTTTATATTTCATCCTAGAAGCAACAAGGAACCACTTTACCTCACTGAGGAGAAGAATAATGTGGTCCAACTTGTGCTTTGAAAAAAAAACCCTCTGGCAGCTGTGTAGAGCAGTCATGTCCTATTTAAATAGAAACAGGGGCCACTGAGGGACACACATTGACATAATTTTAAAATGTAATATTGTCTGTGTTTATGGTATTTTTATTTATTTTGTTAATATTTATAAACATATTTATAAATATTTCCCAAATATTTCAGGCCCTACTCAGTCTAGTTGGCTGTATGAAGGCCATTCGTTTCATACTTCTGATACAGAGTTGGATTGAAGATCCAATGCTATTAAGAATGGATAGCTAGGTGGCACAGTGAACAGAGTGCTGAGCTTAGAATCAGGAAGATTCATCTCCTTGAGTTTAAATCTGGCCTCAGACACTTCCTAGCTGGGTGACCCTGGACAAGTCACTTAACCCTGTTTGCCTCAATTTCCTCATCTGTGAAATGAGCTGGAAAAGGAAATGACAAACTACTCCAGTATCTTTGCCCAGAAAACCCTAAATGGAGTCACGAAGAATTAAACACATCTGAACAACAACAACAACAAAATAGAGTTGTAGTAGATGGTCTCTAAGGGTTCTCCTATCGCTGATGTTCTATGTGCTAAGTATCCTCCTTCCAGCTACTGAGAACAAGGCACTGTGTGAGGTTAGAGGACTTTCTTGTCTGAGTCTTCTAATCCCATTTCTTTACAAATGAGGAAACTGAGGCCTAGAGCAGTTAAGTATCTAGTAAATGGCTAGGCAAGCTATGAGGAACAAATTTGTCCAGCTGCCTGTTTTTGTATGCTGCCCTTCCTCAAGTTAAGATTTTTTGTATTTTTAAGTGCCTTAAAATTTGATTTTAAAATATTAAAAAAAAGGCCTTTCCCTTCCAAAAACATAGGGGTGAGGCTGGTGGTTGATTGGCCCTTGGGTTGCCGTTTGCTGCTTTCTAATCTCATCCAAGATCACATAGTTAATAAATGACAGAACCAGGATGTGAACCAAACCCTCTAACCCCAAACCAGTGTTTTCCTATTACATTTTATGGCCTTGTTGTTGCATTCCACTTTCTGGGAGCCTATTGTTGGAAACCAGAGACTATGTGTTAAAAGTCTTGTATTTCCACCAACGTTAAGACTCAATCAATCAAGAAACATTTATTAAGCATCTACTATATGCCAGGCAGGCACTGTGCTAAGTGCTGACACAACTTTCCTACTATAAGGTAATGTGATGAAAAATAGTCTCTCTTCAGCACATCCCTAAGGTATAGTAGTATTAACAATTTAAAACCATTGAAGGGAATGGATGCATCCTGCAGGTAGACAAAGGGTACAGCTTCTCTTTTCATTTCTGCCACCTCCATCTCCATAGCCCAATGAACCCATCAAATGCAACCCAACCAAGGGAGCACTGTTGAATGGCTGTGGTATTTGAGGAACACTCATTTTCCATTTGGCCAAAGGGCATAAAAAGCCTGTGGGCTGTCGAATGAGTCTATCCAGTAAATTGACTTTTTCTTCATTGTGTTCTTTGGTCTTCAATAGACTCCCTTGTTACAGGCGATCCAATGCTTTTTGCTGTTCTCAAATTCTCCGCACTTTTGCACTCATGCAGCCTATTTCTTTAGGGGGTAGCAAATCATTTTATAAACAGCTATTATCGTCTCCAATTTAGAGAAGGAGGAGATTGAGTGAAAAAGTGGCAGCCCCAGAAAATAGAGCTGAGGACCCTGATTCCTGGCTCCTGCTATAGTGACTGTAACTGGCCACTGTCAGCCTGTGTGCATGGTTTGCATGTGTCCCTGCCCAGGATCGGGTCCACAGAAACCACTCATTCCAGGTCCGTATCTCTCATGAGAGGTGTTTGAAGATGGAAGGATGGAGGAATAAGAGATGTTCCCAGAAATCTGGGACCAGGAAATGACTACAGACAGGGGGCAATGAAAAAGCCAGGAGGCTATAATACTGAGAGGAAGCAATTTGACAATGAGTTGAAAATTGCTGCTGCCAATTCTCCCTGACACCCTGAGCTCTACTCACTGGCTCAGGGAAATCTGTCACTGACTCAGGGAAAATGTCTACTAGGACCTGGTAATGGTTTAGTAATGGCCTGGTGACTTGGAATGAGACAGGAGACTGCAGCTGTGCCCAAGAGAGAGCTTTGCAGCTTTTAACCCTAGGTGAGGAGATATGAAAACAATGTCCCTCCTCATCACATTGCTGGGGGTGAGGGCAGGGACAGGGGGCCAAGCCTGAGCATAAGGGGCACAGAGAAGCTGAGGTGGGGGGAGAGGTAATGGAGGAAGAACCCAAATGAAAAACCAGATTTTTAAGAATACATCTTTTTTTTTTCAAGGCTGCTTAAATGGCTGTTCCTTCTCTTCCTTCCATCACTGTTCCTCTCCCTGGCATATCTGTACTTTATGGCAAATGGGTTTTGATTCTGAAGCAAATTGACCTTGAAATAAGTTCCAGGATCTACGTCCTTACAGCCCAGATGCTGGATTTGGAATTCATACTGCTCCTCTGGCAGATACACCCTTCTCCATTATAGGTAAAGAGAGAGCCACCCTCTTCTGTCAACCCCTACCTAATAGATAAGACTGAGGTCAGAGAGGGAGAGAGAGAGAATCTTGGCTGTTCAATGAGATAATGCCATTGTATTTTATACTAGCATGTGTTATGCATATATAAGGCTTTAGGGTGAATTTCTTCCTGTTCTCATCCATGCTAGGCTGCGTGCTAACATAGAGACTGACTCCAAAAATGTGCCCAGGAAGCACAAGTGTATAGAAAGCATTGGGTATCAGGGTATCTGAACATGTATTTGGAAAGAAATTCCATGTGAACCATGTGTGAGCTATTGAGGTGTCTGGGAGTGAGTGGGTGTTTGGCCACCTATCCTGGGCATTTGGAAAGAGTATAGGTATGTCATGTGAAAGAAGAATGTGTTTATTTTTTGAGGGAGAGAGAGAAGGATAGAAAAAAGGAAAGGGGGAAAAAGGATGGGTGAGAGAGAAAAAAGAGAAGGAAAGAAGGGGAGAAAGAAAAAGAAAGGGAGAGAATGACAGAAAGGAAGAGAGAGAGAGAAAGAGACAGAGAGAGAGAGAGACAGAGAGAGAGAGAGAGACAGAGAGAGAGAGAGAGAGAGAGAGAGAGAGCGCGAGAGGGAGGGAGAAAGAAAGGAGGGGTAGAAAAAGAAGAGGAGATCAAAGATACTTGCGCTACTTACCTCCCAAGGTTGTTGTGAAAAAAAGATTTTATAATCCTCAAACTACCACAGTAATGTGAGCTATTGTTAATCACTTCTCTGAACCTGAATTTTCTCATCTATAAAATAAGAGGAGGTGGGAGAGCAGTAGATAATATCTAAGGTCCTTTAAAGTCCTATTATTCCCCAACTTCTATGATTTCAATACACTCTTGTGTATTTGAAGAAGACATTCAGAGAGGATGAATCCATCAGTCGCTGTTGGTGCTGGATACAGGACATCTGCGCACTAACATGCTATTTGTAATAATAGGATAAAGAGCATTGTTCTGCAGAGGATGTAATTTGGGGTTTTGCTGCAATAGAGCAATTGTCTCTAAAGTGTTTGTGTATCTATTTCAGATGCATGGTGTGGCCTCCTGTGTTAGAGTGTGCTCAGGGCCTCAGTGTCTATAGAGTGGGGATGGAGAGTGGAGGGTGGGCTGGAGGGATGCTGGCACAGACACCTAAGTGCATCGTGCCTTGTAGAACCGGTTTCCTTTATTAGCGGGTGCCAGAGTGGCACATTGTACATGACCTCTGCTGAACTGGCAAAACAGAGATTCCTGAAAAACGGAGTCAAAGGAATTTAACTTTCCCTCACACTTTTCAGTTGCTTAGACACAAAACTTGCTTCCTCACTGCATGGCCACCCCACCCCACTCCTGTTTCTTAGCTTCAGTTAAGGAGCTGATCTTTGCAGAGACAAGTGGATGACTTTTATTCAGACTTAGAGCAGGTGGCAGCTCAGTTAGACTAACCAGGAGATCAGGCAAAGAATCATTTCCCATCTTGACATTGAAAAGAGGAGAGACAGAGCATTCTCTCAAGGGCCAGGACCTCCTTCTTCATTGCTCTTCAGAGACAGGGCAGGAAGCTCCTATGATGCCAGCCCAGGGCTGTGTTTTTGAGATGAGAGCTGAGCAGAGGCATAGGGAGAGGGGTGATGCCAACAAAGCAATCCCAGAAAAGCTTGGGGCTGCTCATTTGCATGCTGTTCGCTTCTCTTCTGGTAAGGGAGACCTCTGGGAGGGATTTTTATGGAAGGAGCTGTTAGGTATAATTCTTTGGCTACAGCAGAGACTCAGCAAATCCAGAGGCTCAAAGCCCCCCAAGGGGATCATTTAGCCCACCACCCCCCTTTTTGCTGCCCCCCCAAGGCAGAGAACAGCACCTGAGAATGATCCCAGAGCAATGGAGGCTCTGAAAGATTTTTCAGAGATGGATATTTCATAAGCTTCCTAATTCCCTGGTACCTAAAGAAGTAGGAACATGAAGAAAACCCTAAATTTGCTCTGACATATGTCTGTGTGCTCTCCATGATGAAGACAGGTGCCTGGAAAGCAATGAGTTTAGCCAGAAAATGTGTTGAATTCTTTGTTTCCTGTCACCTTACCTGAAATCCCTTTGCCATTTACCTGCCCATTATCTATCAAATTTAAAAAAAGTGTTTTGCAAATTTTAAAGTGCTATATAGGTATAAGACATTACAACAACGATGATGATGAGGCTAACTTGAGGATTCTGTCCCCGTCATACCTTTGAGCATCCATCTTACTCACCTCCATTTTGACAGGATAAGCCCTGCTAAAGAGGATGTCAAGTGAAATTCTTTACTCTCTTGGATCTCTGACTCTCAGACCCCTATTCTTGACTTGCCTCATGTTTGTCCAACTGAGGAGGCTAGAAGTTAGTTATTAACTGATAACCTTTTGCAGCAGGTTGGCAGGTGACTCGGTAGGGGAGAATAAAGTATAACACATATAAAAGCAGCAGCATCCTAAAGGAAGCAGCACCTAGGACAATGGGAACAAGTAGGGAAAAGAAAAACTGCCTGTTTTCCTTTCCTGGACTGTAGTTAATCTTTGAGTCCCAAGAAGTATAGAATTCAAGAGACTGGGGTTGCGGTGGGATGAGCAGTATATTGGGTTGCCTGAAGGACGTTGGAGGCTCTCTCTCCTCACCTCCTTTGACTTCAGTTTCTTAATCTATTAAAAGGAGTTCCACTAATCACTAAGATAGCTTCCGGCCCTAGAGATGTCCCCAGAGGGTCTAGGAAGTGGTAACTGAGGCAGTATCAAAGAATAGATTTGTGTTTATGTATGGATCATGGCTTATAATACCAGAACAACGTGCTCCTGGAAAAGACCAGAGTATATCCCATGAAGACTGAAAAGAATATATTTGGCAATCGATTGGCTGGAGTCATCAAAAGGGTTTTCTCATCAATTCAGTTTCATAAATACTACTTAAGCATCTGGTATGCTGGATGCTGAGGGAGATCCAGATTTTAGGTAATACCTTCCTAGTCTTCAGGGAACTCACACTCTAGAAATAAATAGCACAGTCTTTATCCTTAGAGGGCTTATAATCTAGTAGAGGAATATAACACGCACACAAATAACCATGATACATGATAGAATTAGTAAGGACAAAAAGACAATCATACACAGTGGTCTGGGATAATTTGAGGAGAGGGAATTTATTCTCACCTGGGGGTATCAGGGAAGGATGTATGAAGGGACTTGATCTTGTGCTAAAAAGAAGTGTTTTTGAAGCATGGGATATAGTTGTATGAATGACCAGCGGTGGGAAAGGGCAGTACAAGGTTGGGAAACAGCTAGCAGACTAGCCTGGCTGTACTACAGAATATGTAAAGGGGTCTAAAGTGAAATAATGCTAAAAATGTTACTTAGAATTAGACTGTAAGGCCTTCATTGCCAGAATGAGATGTTTGCATTTCATCCTATAGGCAATAGGGAGCCCTGGAAATTTTTTGAGTAGGGGAATGACATGATCAGAGAAGGATAGTAGAAAGATTATTTGAAAGCTTTTTGGGAAGAAAAATAGATTAGAGAGAGCCCCATCCGTTGGGGCATGGCTAAGCAAATTATGATATATGAATGTAACGGAATATTATTGTGTCATAAGAAATAAGAGGGACAGTTTCGGAGAAATCTAGAAAGAATTGTATAAACTGATATAGAGTGAAGTTAGTGGAACCAAGAGAACATTTTAGACAATAACAACAGCATTGCAAACACAATTTTGAAAGATTTAAGAACTTCCATCAATATAATGACTAATATGAGTCCAGCAGGCTGATGATGAAGTATGCTACCCATCTCTTGATAGAGCCAAGGGTCACAAGATGAAGAATAAAACACACATTTTTGGACACAACCAATGAGGGGATTTGCTTTTCTTGATATTGCATATTTGTTCTGATGATTTTGTTTTTCTTTCTCCTTTTCAATTGAGGGTAAAAGAGAAAAAAAGAGAAAATAAATTCTTGTTAATTGAAAAATATAAATTTAATTTTAAAAATAGATTGGATAATGAAGAGACTAGAAGTCAACCAGTTAGGAAGCAGCTGGTATAATTTGGATGAAAAATAATGGAGACTAGAAATAGGGTGGTAGCATTTTGAATGGTTAGGAGGGGAAAAGTTCCAGAGGTAAAATTAATTGGACTTGATAATTTATTAGATGAAGAGTTTGAGGGAGATTAAAGCGTCAAAGACATATCTGAGGTTTCAAAACTGTCTGAGATGTCTGGACCGCAACAGAAATAGGGAAGTTTGAAGCAGAAACAGGTTTTCTGGGAAAGAAAATTTTAATTCCATTTAAGATATGGTAATTTTGAGGTACTTGCAGGATATGTGGGTGAAGATGTCTAGTGAGCAGTTTAAAATTCAAGGCTGGTGCTCAGAGAAGGGATCAAGGTTAGACAAGTAGATTTGGAAGTCATCTGAAGAGAGATGAAATGGAAACCATGGGGATGGTTAGAGAAGGATGGTGGGAGAAGAAAGCATGACTGAGGACAGAACTTTGAGCACTCGCAAACTTGAGGACAGGAGGAAGAAGATCGATCAGCAGAGAAGGACAAGTAGGAGATCCAAATGGAATGCCTGTCCTGAAGGACAAGGGAATAAGAAACCATCAGAAGGATGAGGTGATCTACAATGTCAAAAATTACAAACTGGTCAAAGAGTACAAGGAATGTTAAAAGGCCATTGGCTCTGGTTATTTAGAACAACTTGAAAGAGCGGTTTTAGTAAAGAGGAAATCATCCAGTTAGCTCTGAAATAATTATCAGGTGAGAATATACCTTAATTGTTCATTAGGAATGAACAAGGCCTATAAACCTCCTTGACTTCATTAGACAGCTCAATTAAATGCAACAGGAGATCTGTCTCAATTGGGTGCAAGTTTTGGTCATGTCCTGAGGAACTTGAATAAAATGAGACGCTATTTCAGAAGCTTAGAGGTATTTGGAGCATTTGGAAGTAGAAAGGAATGAGTGAAAATATCTAGAAGTTAATCCAGAAAGAATCAGAAGCACAGCAGCAACTAGAAAAAGGAGAAAGAGAAAGTAGGACTGAGCCATAGGAGCAAAGGGGGAGCTTGAGGAGGTCCATCAGCCCCACAGCCATCTCAGAGCAGAGGAGGCCACCCGTTATACTCACCTCCTCAAGGACTGAGGGAGGTTCTGAGGGAACGTCTGATCTTTCCCCAATTTCTGCTCCTGAGGCTTGCCTTTTAACAAACACTGTAACATACTTTATTGTTTCTTTAACCAAATGTTTCAAGTAAAACAGGATCTGTGCCTCCACTACAAAGAGGTCAAGAGAGAAATATATGTGCAAATTAAGACAGAGAGTCAAACTTCTACCAAATGTTAGGAATATTCCTAACTGGGAGCTCAGAGCAAATGTATTAGGATTTCTAAAGTTTTGTTTAATACCAAGTCCTAAAGCAGCAAAGAGGAAATCAGATTGATTTGAGGAGCCATTAAATGGCCCTTAGGGTTAAAATTCAGATTACAAGGGATTTAGGTGTCAGTATGTGGTAAGAAAGGGAGGCAGTAAGTAGAGATGGGTACTTTTAGGACAAAGAAGACCTGAGCTCATGTGCAGACAGCTTGTTTGCAAAGTCATTTGCAAACAAATCATTTTCTCAGTCATTTTTCTGTCATGTTCAACTCTTTGTGACCCCATTTGGGGTTGTCTTGGCAAAGATAATGGCATGGTTTGCCATTTCCTTCTCCAGCTCATTTTACAGATGAGAAAAATAAGGGGAAAAGGATTAAGCGACTTGCCAAGGGTCACACAGCTAGTAAATGTCTGAGGCTGGATTTAAACTCATGAAGATGAGTCTTTCTGATTCCAAGCCCAGTGCTCTAACCACTTCACCACCTAGCTGCCCAGGGAATCTACAGAAAGTGATAAATTGAAGTTGAGAGTGGGAATAGTCAATAAAGAAAAGGTCTTAGAGACAAGGAAGAGTGAGATCAAAGATCAAGGACAGAAGTTGAAATCTTGGTAAAGAGGAAGGCCATCTAATTTTTCAACACCAGAGGCATAGAGTGACAATGTAGAAAGGTTTTCTGGATGGAAAGAATTGTATGAATTGAAAATGAATGATACTGGTTTTAACAAAGTGGGAGATCAGGTCTTTTTGTGAGTCAGAGGTAAAGATGCAATAGGAGTAACTGTTGCAGAGGTAGATTCAGGATTCCCATGAATAAAAACTTCCTAACAGTTAATGTTATCCAGAAGTAGAATTGAAAGCCTCAGGAGAGAATGAGTTTCTCCTCAGGAGAGGTCTTCATGCAAAGGGTGGCTGGCTCCTTGTGGAGGATATTATAGGGGAATTTCTGTGCCAAATTGTATAGTCTTTCTTACGCTGAGATTCTATGATTCTGTCAGGATGTGATAAGGAGTCAATAAAAGATAAATAGAAGGATTACTGTGCAGTAGGGAAGGCCCACCTGAAGGTAGACAGCATCTGTTTGTAGTAGAACCAGTTAATACTTTTTTCAGACATTTTCCAGCAGGACTCAGTGATGGGGGCTCAGAGTACAGAATTCAGATTGTCCTAGCATTAGGGATTATGTTCTCACTGAAGGAGAGAGAGTGACACAAGGAAAGAAAAACTCAGAATTTTATAATTCCAAGCGTAGATATAAAGGTGGGAGGGACTTAAAATTTCTCTAGTCTAACATCCTAATTTTACATTTGAGAAAACTGAGAAGGTTAAATGAATTGCCAAAGGTCATGCAGGATTTGAACTCAAGGCTAATGCCTCCAAGTTCCAGGATCATTGTACCACACAAGGCTGCCTCTAGGTCAGAACATTTAAGGAAGAAGCACAGAAGAGATGCTCGGTAATTCTCAAGAAACAAACAAAAAGGACAAATTAGAATATTGTATCACCAAGGCAATATTCGCAGCATTTGCTATTGCTATGAATATGCCAGCATAGCTCTGAATCGCAAAATATAACAGACTCTCCATATAGAAGACAGAAGCAAAACATTTGTTCAGACACCAGAAAACCCAGTCCCAACACCAGTAAACTGAATCCATCATAGCAACACAGAAGTTAATATACATTATTACAGCAGGGAGCAATTCCATCCCAAAGCCTTCCCCCTGCTCGGGTCTTCCCACAAATAAACACTTACAATCCTAGCTGCCTCCTTGCCTGCATCTGGTCTCTCCCACTGCTCTAACTGCTCTGACCTCATTTCCTCTCAGTTCTGCTTCACCTTCCCTGTTCCACTTGTTCAGCAAGCTCCTCCTACCACAGGTGACTTAGGCTTCCATGTGACTTAAGCAGGTCACATGGGCCTATTAATGGATGGGAAGATCTTAAAAGTAAGCAAAAATACATTAACAATACAAATATCAGGAATAAAACATACCACCCCAGGTATCAATATACAGAGGAACAAAGTATGGATAATAAATAATATTAAGCTCAAATTTTAACACAGAAGGCAAATATTATTCTCTGTGACCCCTGACCAAGCTGGTTGCTATAGAATATTGTTTCATGGATTTTTACTTTTTAGACAAAACTCAAACATGTTTTCTTATTCCACTGCTCCAGGAACCATAGGGCCATGTAGGAAATTGTGCCACGGCTTAGGTGGGTAGTCACTAAGAGTGGATCTGAAACCGCTGAGTTTAGAGCCCTGTGTTGCCATTGTGAAAGAAGACAAAGGCACAAAAATATAGAATCTTCAAGAGGAAAGGGACCTTGAGAATGCGCCTGATACAAACCTCTAATTTTACAGTTGAGAAAATTAGGACCCCAAAAGGGAAGAAGTATCTTGCCCAATGTCATGCAGCTAGTTAACTGCAAAGCCAACACTGCAATACAGCTGGATCGCCAACTTGAAAAAAAAATTAGAATAAAATTACAGAATGTTAGTTATCTGGGATTCCCTATTCAGTTTTTATCTTTGGTATCTTTATATCCATAGTGCTTAACACGATGTTTTATACTCAGTCAACATAAATATTGACTCAGTAGAACTGAATTGACTTCTGGATAAATGAGCTTTTATTGTACAAATAACTCCAGTGCCAATGGAGTCCACAGGCCCCCAAGACTGCACCGAAGCAATTAGAGGCAGATGGGGTTAGTTGGAGAGGTGAATTTGTTCCTTTTCTGCCCCTGAGTCTCTGTTTTCTAAGGTGGTCCAGGCAGAGACACGATGGGGAAAGAGATGAGCTTTTCTGACATCTCCCCCACTATGAACATGTGACTCTGGGTCAGTAACACCTTAATGAACCCAGCATTAATTGTCTGTGTCAAATCCTTTTGCTAACAAGCTAAGAAAATCAAACAGGCCTCTCAAGGGAGCCCCAGCAAGTCGACACTCATCCATTAAAATGGTAATTTTGTCTTTCTCACTAAGGCATTGGTCGCCTCTTGCCCTTGCGCTCTCGTTAGCACATCGGCCTTCAAATTAGAACTCTCTAGGAGAAAAAGCAAAGCAGACCTCAAGACTCACTTGTTGAAGGGGAAGCAGGGCAGAGACTACAGTAGAACTTCAGAGGGGATCGTTCTGGAAGGGAAACTTCTATGGGTAAGCTTAAGAGTTTAGAGATAGTTCATCCTTCCAAGTCAGTCCTATACACAATCTTTCATCATTTCAAAAAGACTGTCTTCCTGTAAGGATCATAAATTCATGGACTCACAGACTCATAAATTCATATGGAGGGGTTACATATTTCAGGCAGGGATGGGACTAGATCAATAGTGTCAAACTCAAATAGAAATGGGGCCACCAAACCAAAAGTAAGGATTCCTGCAGACCCCCATATTGTCATAGAAAATCACATATTTACATTACCTATATTTTATTGGGGATTTTTTGTTATTGTTAAATATTTCTCAATTACATTTTAATCTGGTTTGGGCCTCAGTTGGGAATGTTGTGGGCCACATGTGGCCAGCAGACAGGATCTTTGACACTTCTAGACTACATGACCTCTGAGATTCCTTCCAAAACTTAGATGGCTTCCAGAATGATTGGTTAAACCCCGAGAATTATCATTAATAGCTTAATGTCAATTTAGAAAGATATCTCCAGTGGAGAGCCCCCATGGATCTGTGTTCATCCCTGTGTTGTTGAACATTTTTATTAATAACTTAGATAAAGTCATTGAAGGCATGCTGACCAAATTTGCAAATGAGACAAAGCTGGGAGGGATAGCTAACACACTGGATGACAGAGTCAGGATTTTTAAAAGATCTTGACAGACCAGAATATTAGGCTGAAGCTAATAAAAGGAAATTTAATAGCAATGGAGTCTTAGATTTAGGTTCAAAAACTAACTTCACAAGTACGAGATGGCAAAGGCATGGATAGCCAGCTAGTAATTCTTCAGAAAAAAAAAATCTGTTTTGGAGGACTCCAAATTCCGTTTGCATCAGCAGTGTATTGTGATAGCCAAAACAAAAAAAAACATCTAAGGTCACCTAAGGCCGTATTAAGAGAGGTATAGCATATGGGAATGAGGTGGTGACAGTTTCACTGCATTCTGTCCTGTTCAGACATTATCTGAAGCATTGTGCTGAGGAAACCAGGATGATGAAGGGCCTCAAGACCATGTCACATGATAACTGATTTAAGGAACTTCAAATAAATAGCCTGGAGAAGAAAAGACTTGGTATATAGGATGAGGGAAGGGCATAATATTTCTGCAATTGTTTGAAGGACTGCCATAAGAAAACATTATATTAATTAGACTTATTCTTGTTGGTCCCAGTGGACAGGACTAGAAGCAAGGAAAAATTTGTAGAAGTGAATTTAGTCTAAATGTCAGGAAGAAAAAAAAAAACAGAAAAAATTCTCAACAATTAGAGCTATGCAAAATTAGAACAGACTACTTTAGGAAATAATGGATTTCCCCTCGTTCAAGGTCTTTAGGCAAAGGGTATTTTGATTTTTGTCTCTCTTTTTTATCATTGTTTTTATTAAGGGTTTTTTTTAAATAACACAAATCTATTTTTTTCTTCCTCTTACCCTCACCTCTTTTAACAAAAAAAAACAAATATTAATATGAAAAAGAAAAAAAGAAAAATTTCTTGTAACAAATATTCAGTCAGGCAAAATAAATGTCCTCATTTTCCATTTTAAAAAATATATATGTCTCATTATGCATTATGAAACCTTCCCCCCACCCCCCTGCTCCAGGACAGAATGCTTTGTCCTTGGTCTTCTGGAGTCATGGATAGTCAATGCTTTGATCGTAGTTTTTGATAGCTTTTAAAATTATTCGTCATCATACTGTTTTCATTTTAGAAATTGTTATCCTGGTTCTGCTCATTGCATTCTTCATCAGTTTGTAAAAGTCTTTAGTATTGTTTGTTTTTGTTTGTTGAGCATCTGCTCAATTCACTCTGCAACAGTTCATACAAATTGTAACTCTTTAAAATGATCTATTTCCTCATTTTTATAGCATGATAGTATTTCATTATATTAATATGATGCAATTTTGCTCAGCTTTCCCCATTTGATAGATTTCTACTTAGTTTCTAGTTTGTTTAGGTGTTTGGGTTGTTTGTTTTTGTTTCTTTTTTTTTGGTGGGGGGCACCACAAAAAGGGCTATTATAATTTTCCCTCCAGCAATGGGTTGAATAAGTTGGCTATTGATGTGCTTTCCAAATTTAACATTCTCAGATTTCTAAGATTCTATGATTTGTTCCATGTTAGAACTTATAAATCAATTAGTCCCATGGTTCCCAACCTTTTAGAGTATGATGACCCTCTTTAAACATCAAAATATTTCGAGAATTCCATTCCAGTTTGAGAATGGTTGGATCTAGGATACCTCTTTTTGAAATTAAGGATCATAATTCCTATGTTGCATATATATTCATAGGCCTTTTGCAATAATCCCACGGTCTCATAGGGGTCCAAAACCAGCAAAAATAGGAAGTCCTTATGTATTCCAAGGTCTAAATTTCACAGATGAAGAAACTAAGACTCAAGGTGGTTGAATTTTTTGCCCAAGGTCTTAAAATTATTTAGTAGCAAAACTGGGAATGAAATTCCAGTTTTCTGGAATTAAATTCAGTCCTTTTTCACAGTTGTCACCATGAGAGCCCATTAGGAAGATAATCAGTTTCTCCTTCTACTGACTGTATTCTAAAGATATTGATCTGAATATGTGGTTTTAGCAATGATTGCAAGTTTATGGAGGACTAGGAATCCCTACTTCTGTTATTTTTCTACGCATGTCTCTCAAATGCCTAATAGCACATTGTACATTACAAATCCTCAATAACTGCTCATTAAATATATAAATGCCTTAAAATAAAGTCCTTGTTTATTTTAACTACAACCAAAAAAAAATCCTTTGATAGGATCCAAGACAGTGAAGTCAAATTTTTAGGTCTACCTCAAGCCAAGTTATTTCCAAGTTCCTGGGGATTGTGACTTCAATATTCTGACTTCTCTCTTTTATACAATAAATCACATGATCTTCCTCATCTCCTTTCCTTCATACTTCTCTCTGCCTTTACCCATGTTTGTTTGCCTTCTGAGAGTGAGGTGGCTCTCCTTTTCCCATCACTGATCCCTCCACTTATGTCCTTGATTCTTTTCCCTCTCCTCTCTTCTATAAAGACCTCCATGATCATTCTCTCTTTTCAGTTTCTTTGTCTCTGCTGGTTCCTTCCCCTCTTCATACAAACATATTTGCATCTGTTCCTAAAAAAACATTTTGGTCAGAAAGGACCAAGCTTTAAATGCAAACTACAATGTATTATACTTGTTCCTGGAGGTAATAGGAAAACCATTGGAGTTTATTGAGTAACATTCTATGTGATGATGTGGTTGAACCTAAGCTTTAAGACTGAAGTAGGGAGAGAGTTGTGGCAGAGAGACCACCCAGAAGGCTGTTGCAACAGTCCAGGTGTTAGGTGATTGTGTTGGTAAGCAAAATGGGCTCTTAGCACTTAGTTCAACAAGTGCCCTTGAAGAGTTTGGTTTTTGTTTGCTTTGAGTAATTCAGTGTATTTTATTGAGTCTTACCAAGTGCTAAGCCCCAGGCTCTAACCCCTATTAGGTATTAACCTAACCTATGTGTATGTGAACCTCCCAGGGTCCTAAGGGGAGGGGCTAACTCAAGAGCCAATCATAGCAGCATAAGTTCTGGTCATTCAGATGACATTTGATGACGTCTGAAGCCCTATAAGAAGAGAGGACAGGACCATTTGTGCGGGGCTCTCACTCGTGGTGGTGCTGAGGTGGAGACTCCGGGCAACTGTAGCTAGGAGCCCTCCAGCTTGTAACCTGGATGCTGAGAATTCATTAAACTCTGGTAACTATGTATTGGGATTTGAATCAGACAAGGTCTGTCTGTCGATGTTTGTAATTTGTTTGTATTTGTTCTGAAGTTCAGGATGCTGGCTTTTTCCCCTGAACTAAGTGAATGATATTTGTATGCTGAATTAAAGTAAGCTTGTCAACCCCTTCACGTAGCTTTCCTTAGTTAAGTAGATCAAAAGAACCTGTGCTTTTGCAGCGTGTTGGTAGCTTTCTGGGTGCTGGTTGTAGGTGGATGTTACACCCCCACAGAAGCTGCTAGCCGGATTGTTGAAACAGTGATAAGAGCCTGTACCAGGGTTGTAGATGGGTAAGTGAAGAGAAGAGCACATATATGAGAGATATTGGGAATGTAGAAACAGCAAAATCTGACAGCAGATTGGATTGGGGTGAGTGAAGAGCCAAGTACGACACCCAGGTTTCACGCCTGGGTTACCGAGAGAATGGTGAATTACTATAAGAGAATGAGAGAATTATTACTCAGTAGTAATTGGAAAGTCGGAGAGAAGGGAAGATTTAGATGAAAAGATGATAATTCGGTTTTGGACATGTTGAGTTTGAGGTGCTTACAGGACATTCAGTTTGAAATGCTAAGAGGAAATCAGAGACCTGATACTGAAATCAGGAGAGACATTAGGGCTGGATAAATAGCTTTGATAATGTCTGCATAGAGTTGATTATTAAATTCATGGGAGCTGATGAGACCACCAAGTGAGGTGGAGAATAGAAGCAGGTCCAAGAAAGAACCCTGGAGGTATACACTTTTTTTTTTTGGCAGGGCAATTGGGGTTAAGTGACTTGCCCAGGGTCACACATCTAGTACATGTGTCAAGTGTCTGAGGCTGGATTTGAACTCAGGTCCTCCTGACTCCAGGGCCAGCGCACTACTCACTGCACCACCTAGCTGCCCCTGAGGCATACACTTTTAACTAGTGTGATTTAGATAAAGATTCAACAAAAGTGACCAGGAAAAAGTGTCTGGGCAGCTGGGAATAAACCCAGAAGGAGCCATTGCCTGAAAATCTATACCCTTCTAATTATCTTTATTATTGGTAAAGGGCAGCTAGGTGGCATCTTCCTGACCCACCTTCCTGAATTCAAATTTGACCTCAGACACTGGCTAGTTGTGTGATCTTGAGCAAGTCATTTAACTCTATTTCAATTTCCTTATCTATAAAATGAGCTGCAAAAGGAAATGGCAAACCACTCCAGTATCTTTGCCAAGAAAATCTCAAAACAGGATCACAAAGAGCCAGACTCGACCAAAAGACTCAACAACGATTGTTTGTAAATCTCCTTTTCCCTTATCCCTTATGGTATCCTTATTGGTATATAATTTACACGTCCATCCCCATTCCAACCTCTCCAATGCAAAGAATTCCTCTTTTGTTATCTTTAAATCCCCGGTGCCTAGCATAGTGCCTTGCACATAGTAGGCAAGGATATAAATGTTTGTTGAGTTGAATTGCCCACAGATGTAAATAGTGCTTCCAAGGCAGTGCACTTGGAGTTAAGCAGCAATAATTGTATAAACAAATCATCAGCTACAGGCTAGGCCTTGATATGGATAAGCATGGGGAGCACCTGCATTTGATGCCAGTTTGGGAATGATCAGGGCTGACAGTCCTCATGCTTCAGGCTGTCACCCCATGGACCAGGATGATTTCTCTCTCTTGTAGCAGAAAGAGAACACAAAGCAATTAATGTGTATTAGGGGGCAGGAAACACTTCAGGCCTTTTTTTTTCCCTCTTTTCTTTTCTTCCCTCTGCCAGGTCAGCCAAAGACAAGCTTATGGATTGTGCTGGCTGCTGGGAGAAAAACATCCCAGCTCTTTAATATCAGAGACACCATAGCAACCCATGGCCAAAGAAGGCAGCCCCTTTAACCAATACTATCTGTAGCTTTCATAATTCTTCAGCCTCCATAATGGCATCCATAGATCTCATTTCTTTAGTATTTTAAAATTTTCAAAGCAATTTCCTCCCATAACCTTGTGAGATCTAAGGGTCTCATCTTTCTGATCAGCAAACTGAGTCTAGAAGAATTAAGTGACCTGGGGTAGTATATAATGGAAAGATCCCTGGTCTGGATAAAAAGGTCCAAGTTTGCATACTGGCTCTGCCATTAATTGTGTGAATCTTTAGGTCTGAATTTTCCAGCCTGTAAAATGTGAATTCTTGACCAGACTAACTCTGAGGCTCCTTCTAGCTCTTACAGTCAATGAATCTATGACTTTCCCAAGTTCACACAGCAAATGGCAAAGCCACAGCTCCAACCCAGGTTCTAGATTCCATGTTCAGTTCTGCTGGGCTGTTCCATACTACTAGTCCAATTGGGAAACGGAGATGGAGGCCAAGGGCAGAGACAAAACCAGGGTAGGACAATCAGGGCTTTACTCCAGGTCATCAAAATGTAAAGGGTGTTGACTGTACTTTCAGTCCTTATAGTAACAGAAAAATAACTCTGCTGGGCTCAGCATTTAGTTACCAAGCCTTCTGCCTTACCTGGTTTCCTTCAAGTCTCAGCTGAAGTCTCGTCTTTTCCAGGAAGCCTTTCTCACTCCTCCTTAATGTTAGTATGTGCCTTCCGAGATTACCCCCAATTCATTCTGTACATAACTTGTTTATACATAGTCACTTACATGTTGTCCCCTCCATTAGACTGTGAGCTTCCCAAAAGCAGGGACTGTTTGTTGTTGTTAAGTTTTTGTTTGTTTCGCCTTTTTTTGTATCCCTAGCACTTAGCACAGTGCCTGACACTTTGTGCTTAATAAGTGTTTGATGACTGGCTAATTGTTACAGTAGCAGTACCTGGAGAAACTTTCTTCTCTAGCACCCCAAGTAGGCTTTTCTATGATCCAGCTGTTCTTACTCATCGCCCTGACCTCCCAGCACAACCTGCTATGTCCTAAATACATCCTTTTGAGAGTGAATTTCATGCTGCTTGCCTGGGTTGCCAAAATTCCTAAATATGACCCTGGCTGTGGGGTAGAAATGTGATGGGATCTGATCTGAGTCAAAAAAACTGAGGATATACAAACGGAAAAAAAGAGAAGACGTGGGGCACACGAGGTAGCTCTTTTCAAGAATGGGGCAGAAATAAAAACGGCAGGCAGAAGCAGCTTAATAACTCAATGGAAAGAACAAGACTTGGGTCCCAAGAGTTACTGCTCCTAACAATTAGTGTCGGAAGGAAATTCCCAAGTCCTGAATAGTGAGTTCAATGTAGAAATGAATAAATCAAGGATAGAGGATTTGATTGATGTGAGAACTTCTTAGAAAATTGCCCGAGGATCAGAGAATGTGTTTATTGCCCATGGTCCCACCAGGTCCTCCTGACTCCAAATCCAGCCCCCTCCCCACTATGTTGCTTCTCAACACAGAAGTATCAGGTTAAAAAAAAAAAGAGTTATGTCCAAGTGTATACAGGAAAAAGAAAGAAAGGAATCAGGTTAATAACTATTAAGTAGTTATGGAAAAGGTACTTGACTGTATATAGGTGTTTATATTTCTTCAGATCTTTGCTCAAACAAGTGTTTTGTGCTTTTAAATTATAGCCATGAATGATCAATCATTTCTCATGCCTAACTAGATTATTAAAGAGCTCTACTTTAAAGGAAAAATAACTTGAGTGGAAAATTGGGTTACATTTCCTTTTATTCTTTTAGAATCACCTATAGGAAACCTAGCTGCTCAAATCATAAGTTTATAATGGAATCAACTCCAATTGACTTACCCAAGCCATAAAGGAAGTATTGAGGAAAAACTAAAAAGCTTCTAGAGTAGTACAGTAGTCTTCCAAACTTATTAAGTAAAAGCAAACATCATGAATGCAATAATACTAGAGATGTAGTGTTTCCCATTAATTATTTTTTTTGAGCTGCTAGGCAAAGCATTGAATAGAGCGCTGGCCCTGGAGTCAGGAAGACTCATCTTCCCAAATTCAAATCTGGCCTCTGACAGTAACTAACTGTATGACCCTGGGAAAGTCACTTAACCCTGTTTGCCTTAGTTTCTTCATCTGTAAAATAAGCTGGAGGAGGAAATAGGAAACCTCTCCTGTATCTTGGTCAAGAAAACCCCAAATGGGGTCACAGAGAGTTGCGTAAGAATGAAACGTGCCTGAACAGCAATAGCTGTATTATGTACGCTATGATGTTTGTTTCTTATTAATAATAACTTATATTTCTATGGCTTATGGTTTGCAAAATACTTTACAAAGATTACCTTGTTTGATCCTCACAACAGCCCTGGGAGGTAGGTGCTGTTGTTACTCCCATTTTACAAATGGGGAAACTGAGGCAAGCAGAGGTTAGGACATTTGCCCAAGATCACACAAATAGTAGGTATTTAAGGCAAGGCTTGAATCGTCCTCACAGTACCATCTCACTGACCCTAGATGAGGGGAATAAGATTCAGGTAAGTAGCAAACCCAAGCTTGCACAGCTTGTATTTGAACCAGGTCTGGTGGCTCTAAATTCCAATACTCTTTCTAATCCCTGGAGCTGCCTCATTCCTATATAGTACTGAGAGATAGAGAAAAAAATGACTAAGACAAGGCAGGGACCGGGGGAACGGGAAGGTTAAACAGGTTGAGTATAGAACATCCCTTCCTCCCAAGCATGAACTATGTTTTACCTTCTTAAGTGACGCTATTCTTAAGGAACCAGCTCACGAAGGCAGTCTAGAAAACCCAGCCCCACCCCACCCCTGTCCAAATTTGCTTCCTCTTTTTGTCCCCAACCACTGGGAGTGGATTACAGCTGTTTAGGTGACCTCTCTAGGAATCTCTTTGTCTTATCTCACTCTCCTTTCACTCCAGTGATAAGATAATGAGATGCAAGGCTCGGGTGTGTTTGACAAGCTGGTCTTCTGCATCAGGCAAACTGAGCGGGGCTCAGAGCATGGGATGGGAGATTAATTAATGCTAAAAGACACAGTTTGATGTGGCAATGAAATTTCGATTATAATAATCTCTAATTATCTTGTACCATGAGCCTCAACTCTCCCAGGTGTTTCATCCTGGTTGAAAATGCTATTTGTGTGTCAAACAAAGTAGGGCTTATTTTCTTTTTGAGTTGGGGATGGGGGAGTTGCAACTGGGGAAGGGGGAGTGCTGAGTGGAACTCTTAGGATTACTGAACTTCTCTATTCAAAACCATTACCTTGGAATTCACACTGGAGCAACAATTCGGAAAAGTGCCTTCCCCTCAAGGTCACCTTCTATCTGGTCCGTACCTGACTTATACCTATTTATGTACCTATCACCCTCATTAGAATATAAACTCCTTGAGGGCAGGGAATAGTTTTGCTTTAGAGGCACCTTAGATAAAGTAGTGGACTTTGGTTCAGGGAGACTGAAGTTCAAGACCTCAGACACTTGCTAGCTGTGTGTCCCTGGGCAAGTCATTTAATTCCTGTCTGCCTCATTTTCCTCATCTGTAAAATGGGGATAATAATTACATCTATCTCTTAGCAGTTATGATGAGGATCAGATGAGTTAATGTTTGTTAAGTGCTTCACAAACATCCAAGCACTATATCAATTCTAGGTATTATTTTTTCTTTGTATCCCCTAGGTTTAGCACAGAGTGCTTCATAAAAGGTTATTAATTGTTGATTGATTGAAATTGGTAGGGTAGAGAGATGACAAGAACCCTGAGACAAAATAAGAATCATTTATCATTTGTACAAACTGCAATAGATTAAAAAAATTAAAGGTAGTTTTTCTTTACCTGGGGTCTATGAACTTTTTTTTTTTGCAATCTTAATGGATTTTAGTTTACATATTTATAAACATCATTCTGAAAAAGGGTCCATACATTTCACCAGACTGCCAGAGAGACCCATGACACAAAAAAAGATTAAAACTCCCTGCACTAAAATGAAGAGCCTGGAATAAATTAGAATCCAAGTCCTTGGACTAACAGGTGTGGGCTTGTTTTGGAAGACAAGTTGCTTATGGAATTAGTTCCATGGGATGGCAGATTTCTTAAGTCAACTTTAAGAGACCCTTTGAACCCATAGTACCCTTGGAGGGGTACAAGAGAAAGAGAAACCAAAGTGTCTTCCACTCATTCTATATGAAATTTCAAAAGAGCCCCTCCCGCCAATCCTATGCTCTTTTGCTAATTCTGTGGCTTGTTTGATTTAGAGTATCAACATTGGTCATTATTAATTTTATTTTAATCTGCCTATCTTTAAATTTCTGATAGTACCTTGCCTGGACTTCTCTTTTAGCTGTTATCTCTCTCTTATCACTGTTATCTGGGAATTCCTTCTTTCTTAGTATTGTATTGTAAGCTTCTTGAGGGGGGCACAGCAGCTTATCACAGAGACTTGGACACCTTAAGTACATAATCAAAGTTCATTGAATGAGTAGATGGATGGACATTTTCCACTTTGAATACTCAAAATTTCCCGAAGTAGGAATACCTTTTGTACCTCCCTACCTCTGAACTATGTGAGGCAATTCCTTCTTTTTTTTGTTTTGGTTTTTTTTGTCATGGTCCCCCCCACCACCATCACCACTTAGTACTGGAGCCTGCATTTGAGTAGCTTACACTTGAGGTCTTCAGTAATTTTTTCTACTGATACCAAGGGGTATCAAAACAACCAAAGAGTAACCAAAACAACAAAAAGTAAAACAATTTGGTTAGAAATTAATTAATTCAATTCAATTCAGCAAATATTTATTAAGCACCTGCTTTTTACCACAAACTGTTTTAAGTGCTAAAGATACAATGACAGGAGAAAGAAAAAAAGAGAGAGGAAAGGGGGAAGGAAGAAAGGAAGGAAGGAAAGAAGGAAGGAAGGAAGGAAGGAAGGAAGGAAGGAAGGAAGGAAGGAAGGAAGGAAGGAAGGAAGGAAGGAAGGAAGGAAGATTCCCTGTCCTCCAGGTGCTTATATTCTAGGATTTCCACAAGGATCTGCAAAGGGGAGGAAGTGGGATGGGAGGGGGGAGGGAAGAATCTGCAAGAGTTAAAGGAGGAAAAGCCAAAATAATTTTAATTAGGGTAAGTAATTTTAATAAGGGTAACTTTGTCTAATCATTTCCCATTGCATTTAGCCAGAAATAAGCTTTAAATGAACTATAACTCTGTTCCATTCTCCATCTTCCACCCCTACCCACTCTAGCCTTCAAAATTCGTAGTATCTGTGCAGCCTATGAAACTGCATTGAACATGGAAAAGTTTCCCCTCTTCTCTGGGGTGGGTGGGGGAGTGGGGAGGCAGCTCATCTCTGAGCAGATGGCTCTGTGAGCAGGCAGCTATAGGGTACAAAAATATGCCGACATGGGTATACGTACATGAATAATTGGCTTACCAGGGAGAATGAGACCCTCTGTTGTTTCTTGCTCACATTTATCTGTTTCAAATTGCTTTTCCCAATGGTGGCCCTTGGGAGAAAGCATCTCACTTACAGGAACTGCCCTGGAGGATGCATGGACACATGCACACAATCCTGAGATGGGAATCTTTACATTTGGGTGGCTCGGTCTAACAGAGGACAAAGCATCATTTGTTTTCCATTAGAGTCACAGACTGTGTCCAAGGGAAAATAATACAACTTTGTCCAGGGAGGGAAGGAGGCGTATAGTGGTAGGTCACAGCCCACTGGTATATTAAGCATCTTTGGAGAAGAAGAAAAAAAAAAAAGACGTCAGTTATCCTTTCTCCTTCCTCCCTATCTCCCAAGCCAACTTGTCCTCAGTAATTAATACTAGCTTCATAAGGGGTTGTCAAGAGATGTTCAAGGCAGATCTAACACCTCAAGGAAATCTTAGACATTGCTCTTTGGGTTGTGGGCCAAGATACTGGTAGAATTGGGAAGTGCTACCTTGTTATGGGAAGTGGTTAACCTACCACGTTCCCACAACACCCCTGGGATGGTTGGGACCAATGAAGTTGCGATATATCCCTGGTGGAGTTTAGGTTAACCTTCCCCTGGGAGGAGGGATGGATCTGGGATTCAACTATGGGCTTTGGGGACAATAAGGGTATAAAAGAAGATTTAATGACTGACACGGTGCACCTAAGACTCTAGGGAACCTTTTTGCCAAGAGAATTTAAACTTCTTGCCAGCGGCTTTCATCAGCCCTTATCTTCTTCAACTTCTTTCTAACCTCTATAGGAACTGCTTTTACTGGGAGTATTTTAATTTAGTTTAATTCAGTGGATTGTTTGATTGAACTCTTGGACTCTGAGTGGTCAATTACACCAGAAGACTATTAACAGAAGTATGTATAGAATAATTTTGCATGTGTGTGTGTATATATATACATACATGCATATATGTGTGTGTATACACAGACACACACACACACATACACACCTATTTATTCTAGTGGTAGCCATCTACCACTATTTTCTACTTGGTTTCAAGCTCTTTTCAAAAGCTGCAGGGACCCATTGCACTATGCATATGGACCATAAAGCACAACTTAAAGATGAGTTTATATAAAGGAGAGGAGGGTGGGGTGGGAGGGGGGAGAGAAGAAAACAGAAAAAAAAGAAATTTACATGATAACTTTGTTATATATTTAAAAGAACTAGCAAGTTATACATAGCAGATTTACAATTTCATGTACAACCATCTTTTTATTATACTATGTTATGGAAATTTTGGTTTTATCCCATAAATTGAAAATAAAATAAATTTCTAAAAATTATGAAAAACAATCATACCAGATGCCAAATAGCAAACTGGTCATTGTTACTCTACTTACAGGTCCCATTTCTTCTAGATTTGACTACCCATTTCAAGATCATGGCCTATGTTGTGAGGGTCCATCAAGATCCACTAATTAATTCCCCATATTGCCACCTACCATGCATGAGATATTATGACTTTCTCTGCAGTCCATATCCTAAAACTACTATCAGTCTTGACACACGAGAATAGAACTCACCATCAATACTTTGACCATACAATCTAGTAATAGAAATCAAGGCTAGAAGTCAGAGCAGAGGTCAGGAGGCAAAAACTCTTGAGATGTAATCCTATCTGTGACCTGGCTTCTTTTGGAACTTAGAGATCCTCCTTTCTGTATCCCTCTTGGGTCAGATAATGATAATCACCGCCTACATGAGGCTCTGTTAGAGGTTAATTAGTTATCTGTGTCAAATGTTAAAACTTTCATGGAATATTTTCCTCTCTTTATCTCTGCCACATTACATGAACTTTTAAATAGGGTCCATAGGGAATTCAGAGAAAGGAAGAAGTATTCATGCTCTCTTTCCCCCTTAAATAGTCATTCTAAATGGTATCCTTGTCATAGTTTTCTTGAAATAAGGAAACCAACTTGGATTAGGACTGAAGGTGAAAGGCCAAATGCTTTGGAGTCCTGTGATATTTCTCTAATGATTCTTTGGCTTCTTTCCCCTACCCTAACTAGTCCAACCCTTCATTAATTACTGTGAAACTCTGGTATATACTGATGGCGCATAGAAAGTGTCAAGATTCCTCAGAGTGGTGAGCTTGTCTATTTAACCCAAATCGAATGAGCTAGTCAAGGGTGGGGAACCTTCAGCCTCCGGGCTACACCTAGACCTAGAGGGCCACACCAAGGACCTAGAGGGCCAAGTGTGGCCACAGGTTCCCCACTGCTAAACTAGGTAATACCATTAGGAAAGCTGCCCCCTAAAGATCAGCAAACAGAGGCTATCCAGTTTGCCAGAAAGTTCTGATAAAGCCTCAGGGCTAAGAAATTTTTTCTAATAACCTGACCTCTGAATCTCACTTCTGTCAATGGCAAATCTAGAATCTAGAATCCATGTAAAAGGATAGACAACACATTAGGTACCTTTGTAGAAGAGTGTATCTTTGCAGCTAAACTCTACAAAGACAAGATAGACTATTCTCATTGCTTTGTACACTTATCCCTTCCACATCATGGGGGTTAGGTGCATGGCACACACATCCCCACCCCACCCCCATCTGGAAAATCTGTGTAAAGTTTTTTGCTTCTCCATACCAGAGAAGTCTGATTTTTTTTTTTTTATGGAGTGTTTTGTATTGTATTGTAAAATCTGGGTTCTACATTTCTGAGTTTCTAAACTTTTTCTGTGTCATCTGCTGGCCTTTGTGTGTCATCTGCAGCTTCCATAAAACTTCCCCCAAATTCCAATTCAATTTCTTATGTTGACCTGTGATATAATAAAATCATGATGAGAAAAGTCGAGATGGGAAAAAGGGAGAGCTGTATTTTTCTCAGCAGTGTCAGGTGCAAGCTGGGCCTTTTTAAGGCTTTGTGACGGGACCATGAACGTTTCAGCCACATTTTCCACTAAGGTTCTTTTAGAGCTTCAGCACTGAACAGACAACTTGAAGCCAATATAAGTTCTATCCAAGTCTTATCCCTTCAGTGTAAATCACTATCGAGGGCCTAGGATCACTTCTGAACTTCTTAAACCTAGTTGCTTTTCAGTCATTTCAGTTGTCTCTGACTCTTTGTGACACTATTTGGAGTTTTCTTCTCAAAAACACTGGAGAGGTTTGCCATTTTCTTCTCCAGCTCATTTTACAGATGAGCAAACTGAGTCAAAGAGGATTAAGTGACTTACACAGGGTCATACAGCTAGTAAGTGTCTGGAGCTGTATTTGGACTCATGAAGACTCATCTTCATGACTCCAGGGTCAACACTCTATCCACTGCATTCCAAATCCATGCGCTCGCATGCACACAGACACACACACACACACACACACACACACACACACAGAATCTGTTCCAATCCAACCCAACTAACATTTATTAAGCACTCTGTACCAGGTGTCAAGGTTACAAGGATGACATGAAAAAACATTTGCTTCCCTCCAGGGGATCTACTTGGCAAATACCACACATACGTGATAATTTTTGGAAAGAACACTAAAAACCAGAGGAGAGAAGAAAGGCTTCCCATGGGGTATAGCACCCCTAAGCTGAGCCTTGAAGGAATCTGAGGATTCAAAGAGGTGAAAATGAGGAAGGAGTCCATTCTAGGCCCCAGCAAAAGCCTAGGCAAGGGTTCAGGGCCAGGAGGTCAAAGACTGAGTTCAGACCAATCTGGCTTGACCTGGTAACATGTGAAAAGCAGCAAGGACAGGATAACCCATGCTATACAAAGGTGAAAACAAGGAAAGGGGTGAGGCAGAAAATCTACTTTCATCTTCCTAATGAGTGGAAATTCATCCAAGAGAGGTAAATTGAAAGATCATGTAAGGGGATAGAGGGGGAGCATTCATTTCTTTAATGTGTGTTCTTTTGAGCCAACACACATGAGGTGATAAGAGAGAGAAAAGCAGGCAGCACAAAGCCGTGAATATCTGCAACAGCATGACTGTCTCCGCAAGGCTGTGTTGAGAGAAAAAAAACAACCCCTTGCGTGCTGTTTTGAGTTGCAGATCTGTTTGCAAATGAGCTCAGAGCACGTTGGGTAAAGGGAATGGTTGGTAAATTCCATTTCACTTCACCAGTGAGCTGAAAAAGTATTGGATAATGTGTTATGAGTTGTAGATCGGTTTGATTGCATTGTTGCAAAGTGGGAATTGTTTTGCAACATAGATTCTTAATCACTGAGGCATCTATGATTGAATGCGTTGAAAATTGGTTGAAATTGAAAGTTAACTATACTGCAGACGGCTTATTCTGGTGTATAATTGAAAATAAATTCTAATAACTCTTCTCGAAAGAGCTGCTCTGAGGAAATTCCAAACCACCCCCCCCCGAAAAAAAAAAAAACAACACTTTCTCAAAGAGACTCTTCTCCTGCATAATATAGTGATAAGAATAAAGCTCTCCTCTAAGCCTGAGTTAGCTTTTCTGTGCTTTAGATGCACAGACCCAAAACAACAAAAAAAATGCTGATCACTGAGTAGTTTGTAAGTATTTTGCAGTGGATTCCCTAGGCCTTTGCATTGAATTGGTATCAACCTTCTTCCATGAGGTGGCTGCAATCTATTATTGTAGAATCCTAGTATTTAGAGCTGGAAGAGACATTATGGATTATTTGGGCCAACCATCAGTTCCTTTTACACATGGGGAAACTAAGGCCCAGAGATGTGAAGGTCTGAAGTCACGTAGCATTAATATTCCAACCCAAGGTCTCTGACTCCAAATCCAATTCCTCTTTACCCTACATCACAATGCTAGACCAAAGATAAACCTGCTTATACTTAAGGGAATTACAGCCATTGAATACTAAGAGAGGTGGAAAGGAACAGGAATGTCTCAGGACCTAGGTTCTGGTCCTGATCCACTACTAGCTACCTGCATGACCTTCGGTAAATCACTTCACAGCTCAGAGATTCAGGATAATGAGGGGGTTGGACTAAGTTCCCTGCCAGCTTTGTATTTCCAGTTTCTAAGATCTAAACACTGAGAGCCATTAAATTCTTACACACTTAGCCTTTCTTGTTTGGCTGCTTTTGGGTAAAGTCAGATTTTTGTTGTATTTTTTTCACCCTGGGTTTAACATGGGAGGAACCAACTAATTTAGCATCTTGGAGGCTGGGAAGGGATGCAAATTGACCATCAAAGATGGCTTCTTAGATACTAAAAGATTCAATCCTCATAGGGCCACTGGACTAATCATCATTTTTTTTAAAAAAATAAACATTAATTAAGCACCTATAACGTGCCAGGCACCCATGCTAAACACAAATAGTGTCTTGCTTAATCCTCACAACAGCCCTGGGAGGGAGGTGCTATTATTATCCCCATTTTATAGAGGAAGAAACTAAGAAACTAACTGAGTGACTTGCCCAGGGTGATATGATGTGGGTAGCAGAGAGGGCTGAAGCAACTCCATTTTGCGTGCAGTTCCCCTATCTTGCCTTGACCCTGTTTGTGTTGCAACCTTCCTCCCTGTCTTCAGCCTTCTTTACTGCAGAAACATCAAGGGCAGTGCTATCTGTTAGAGTGGAGTTAGCAGAGATAGCTACCCGAAGAAAGACCTTTTGTGTCACTAGCCTAGCAACAAGTCTGCACAGTCAAAGAATACCATATCCTCTGTTCCTATACTTCCAGGCCCTCAGAAACAGACCTATCCAATCCTGTGGCGCCTTTCACCCAATTCACCTCCTGCCCAATTTGAAACCTATATTAACTTTGTCCTTTTGTTCCTTCAGGAAGTCTCTACCTATGTGGGTGGCGCTCCCTTGCTGGGAAATTCAAGAAACCCTCATTGGTTCCTAAACGTACAGTCCTGGGTTTGGGTTTTCATTTGGGGATGGGATTTTGTTTCTGGTTCTGGTTTGTTGTGGCACCGACAATTTTACCCACAATGGTTGGTAGATATCTGAGGCTGGTTTTACACTCAGGGCTCCCTGACTCTAGGCCCAGCAATCTATCCTCTGCACCACCACTCTGCCTCTAAATAAAACAATCTACTCCATTGTCTCTCCTCACTCCAACCCGCCCTCCATGAAGCCAGTGAAGTGATTTTCTAGGTCCGATTAGGTCACTCCTCTACTCAATAAACTTTAGTGACTTTCTGTTTCTTCTAGAATCAAATACAAAATGCTCTGTTTATTATTCAATGCCCTTTATAATCTAGCCCCCTTCAACCTTTCCAGTCTTCTTACACCTTACTCTTCAGCAGGTGCTCTTCAATCCGCTGACAGTAGTCTCCTATCTGCTCCATGAACAAAACACTCTATTGCTTGTCTTTAGGCATTTTCTCTTACTGTCTCCCACACCTGGAATGTTCTTCCTCCTCCACTTTGCCCACTGACCTCCCTGGCTTCCTTTAAGTCTCAACTAAAATCTTACTTTTTATGGAAAGTCTTCCCCAATACTTCTTGCTTCCAGTGGCTTCCCTCTGTTAATTATTTTCTATTTATTCTGTATATGGCTTACTTTGTATATATTTGTTTGCATGTTATGTCTCCCATTAGACTGTAAGCTCCTCAAGGGCAGAGGCTTTCTTTTGCCTCTTTTTTGTCCCCAGAGCTTTGCACAGTGCCTGGCACATAGTAGGTGCTTAACAAGTGTTTATGGATTGACTGTCCAAATCAAACAATGACATTATTGGTTTAAAGTGTGTCAGTACTGTCACCAGATTAGTTTATCCTTAGATGTGCCCTCTTCCCTTCCAAAAATATAACCAGTGATATCTGGATTGCATAGCTAGGATATTAATCTTTGGCTGATTATAGATATTCTTTCTATACTCCTGTCTATCAGCCTAAGACTTGTCAAGTCTGAGAAAGTTAGGTGCCTCAGTGGAGAGAGTACTTGGCCTGCAGTCAGGACAAGCCCTGAGTTCAAATTCAGCCTCAGACACTTACTAGTTGTGTGACCCTGGGCAAGTCACTTGATCTCTGTTCGACTTAACCCACTAGATAAGGAAATGGCAAATCATGCCAGTATCTACATGACTGAACAAACAATTTGGGGGGTTAGATGACATAGTGGATAGAGTGCTGGCCCTGGAGTCAGGAAGACTCCTCTTCATGACTTTAAATATGGTCTCAGACATTTACTAGCTGTGGACCCTAGGCAAGTCACTTAACCCTGTTTGCCTCAGTTTTCTCATCTGTAAAATGAGCTGGAGAAAGAAATGGCAAATCAGGATAGTATTTGTATTGTATTGCATTGTAAAGAAAACACCAAATGAGATTAAAAAGAGTCTGAAACAACTGAAAAAATGACTAAAGAACAATGATATTAATTTCCACAAGAAGTCAAACCTTTCAAGAATAGTCCCTAATGATGAGAGTATGTTTTTTCTTAGAAAATAATAAAAATAGTTTTGAGACATCCCCAGAAATTCCTGGGCATCGATGCAAATGTAAGGATTTGCTCAGCCATCTACACGACCTTTCCTCAGCCCCAAACTAGGAACTCCATGAGGGTTCATAAACCTTTACAATCAGGACATATCACCATGTCTGTCAAGATAAATATTTAGGCCCCTCAAACAAAGAGGAGAAGCAAGAATAGATAAGATGAAGAAGAGGCCCTTGGAAAGGAGACAGCTTGGTAAGATAGAAACAGTCAATATTCAATAGTCAATTAACATTTATTAAGTGCCTACTACATTCCAGGCACTGCTAAGAGCTGAGAATAAGCATAGTGCCTGGATTAGCACAGGGCCTGGCATGGAGTAAGCCCTTAAGAAATGTTTGTTGACTTGGTGATCTTGGCAATCATCCATCCAAACCCTCTCATTTTATAAGAGAGCATATGAAATGAGGATTGGCTGAAGGAAATGAAGAGTCTGTAAGAGAGAAGGCTTATTGGACATGAGAGTCGTCTTCAAGTATTTGAAAGACTGTCTCCTAGAAGACACCCAGGGTACAGTGGATAGGGTGCCTGGCCTGGAGTCAAGAAGACTCATCTTCCTGGGTTCAAATTTGGTTTCAGACACTTACTAGCTGTGTGACTCTGGGCAAGTCACTTAACCCCATTTGACTCAGTTTCCTCATCTATAACATGAGCTGGAGAAGTAATGGCAAACCGTTCCAGTATCTTTACCAAGAAAATCCCAAATGGGATCATGAACAGTTGGACACAACTGAAAACAACTGAACAACAACAAAACCACCAGCCTTTCAACCAGGGAGGAGAAGCAGCTGAGGGTATCGAGTGTCAAAGCTAAGTTCATATCCATAGTGATGAGATTTCTGGTGATGAGCTCATCCTAAGGGAGGCATGATGTTTATGGAGTGGAAGTCAAACAGAGCTGCGGAAAGAAAATGAGGAATAGGATTTGGTCCTGGACCAAGAGGCAAGTTACCTGCTATCTGGTCCATGCTCTTCCACTAGCTAATGATTCTGGAGAAGTCTTGTTACTTCTCTGGACCCAGGTTTCCTCATCTGTAAAATGAAAGAGTTGGAGCAGACCAAGACTTTTGAAAATATGTGTCTACTGAACCTGGGTTTTCTACCAAACGACAGTATGAGTTCTGTGAGGAAATTTTAATGCCAACAATATGAAATAGCATGACTTTTTAAAGATGTTCAAACCACTGAGCATTGCAGAGAATATTAGAAATAATGTAATCCAACCCCTTCATTTTACAGAAAAACAAACTGAGGCTCAGAGATGTTAAAAGACTTGTCCACATTTGCATAGGAAGTGAAATAACAGAGCTGAGATTTCATAACTACCATGCTTCCCCCTACACCATGCTACTATTGATACTTTGATGGTCTGTGATTTTATCACTGTGAGAACCCTCTACAAAAGTACTGATCAAAATGAATCCATTCCCCCTCACCATAGTCAACTATTGTCCTTGCCCAACTGTAAATCCTTCTTAGGAGTCTTGCACTGGGGGACTTCTTCTACACCTCCTGACATTGCATGGATACGTATGGAACATGCTGACTGTCCATGGTTTCATGGTTTCATTTATTAGATTGTCAGCATTGATATAATTCATGTCCTCCTGCAACAAATCTACTTGTGGGTCATTGGACAAGGAGCTCACATTTAGAGTACCAACAGTGAAGTGAATGATTCCAGACAGTCTAAAAATGGAGATTTCCTAGAGATATCTGCCTCCTTTTCTGTCAGACACTATCATAGAAGAAGAAGAAGAAGAAGAAGAAGAAGAAGAAGAAGAAGAAGAAGAAGAAGAAGAAGAAGAAGAAGAAGGAGAAGGAGAAGGAGAAGGAGAAGGAGAAGGAGAAGGAGAAGGAGAAGGAGAAGGAGAAGGAGAAGGAGAAGGAGAAAGGAGGCTAGACATAACCAAGAGACATATTTCTTTATTCTGTGTATCTCCATGAAACAGTCATCATTAGGTAATCAATCTAGCCATGACAAACTTCTCTATTCTTAGTTAAGCTGATCTTCAGAAAGTAAACACAGTCTGTTTCATGTACTCTGTTGCTTGCTCTTTTAAAAAAATGTTGTATTAATGATCTTCAAAAAACACATTTTGACTTCCTAATAATTTCTTTCACCCCTAAGAGAACTCTACTTTGCAATAAATAAGTACAGTTTTGCAAAATCTGAAAACATTTGACTCATTCCACACCTATAATGAGCCACTAATGCAGAGAGGCAGGCAATGCTAATGCTTCACTATTAGTTATTTGAAGTCATGATTAGTCACTATATTGTGGTCATCATGTAAATCGCTCTTCTGATCGTACATCAGTTCATATAATGCTACCCAAGTTACCTTTAATTCTTCATATATGTTATTTTTTATTGTAAAATGCTATTTCACTACATTATTGTACCAAAATTTGTTCAGCCATTCTTCAATTGATGACCACCAATTTTTCTTCAAATTTTTGCTACTACAAAAGTGTTGATTAATATGGATATGTTTAGGTATACACATACATATGTGTTTGTACATATATATGTATGTATGTATGTGCATAGATGGAAATATAAAAGTATATAACGATAGATACCTAAATATAATTATCTTTCTCTTTGTTGTTTACTTCTTGGTTGTTTTTGTTATTCAGTCATTTCAGTCATATCTGACTCTTTGGAGTTTTCTTGCAAAGATACTGGGTTAATTTGCCATTTCATTCTCCAGAGACTTTCTTCAAATAAATGCTTAATAATGGTATATTATATTACTGGGTAAAAGAGGTATATATAGTCTGGTGACTTTTTAAGATAATTTTAAATTCTTTTACAAGATAGTTGGACCAATTTACAACTCCACCAACAATGTATTAGTATGCCTACCTTCAGCTTATCCTACATTTACCATTTTTATTTTTTTTTTGCCATCTTTGTTAGTTTTCTGGGTATAAAGTGAAAAATCCGAGTTGTTTTAATTTGCATTTCTCTTATTATATATTTGAAGTATTCTTTCTTATGTTTGCTGATAAGTTGAAGTTCCTTCCTTAAAACCACCTTATCTCTATCTTTTGACTTCTTCACCATTGGAGAATGTTTCCTCTTCTTATATATTTGAATTAGTTTTCTGCACGACCTAGATATAGAGCCTTTTCCAGAACTGATGACTATGGAGATTTCCCCCCAATTAACTGCTTCTCTTGAAGTTTGTCCAGCATGGCAAAACCTACCAGAGCTTGAGATAACATTGATATTACCTTCAAGCACCCACTGTCACTTCTATATGACTATGAGATATAGGAATAGAATTATGTTTTTTAAAATAAAATGTTACTGTATTTTTCCAGTATGAAAAGTGACATTATTTTCTTTATCTTGCAATAAACTTTCTCAGACACATAACCCCAGACTCCTGAAGGAATCATAATGAATCTTGTTGAAATATTTCCAACCCCAATGTGTTCTGTGGTAAAACTAATTTGGGAAATGATAGACTAGTCATTCTCCAAGGAACTTTCCATGAGCGTGTGATTTTAAGAACTTTGGTGTCTTTGAATATAGTATCATGTCCAGGAATATGTGGAAAAACAAGCTAGCACTGGCTCATGAGAGCCAATTGTTAAATTTTCAGTGGGAGTATATTTCTACCTTGGAAATCAGCAAATTGCAAGTAGCACAAATCAGGGCTTGATTTATTGTTTTGTTGATTATCTGAGCTTAAGAAAATGATGATGGAAATGTTAATGTCACAGATTAAATTTAAAAGTGTATCCTGAGTGTGTGTATGTATCATATTTGTGTGTATACAAATATATATTTAAATGGAGAGGCGGTTGTTAAACATTTACCAGCTGGCAACACTGATGGCTGTATCTTTTTCAGAATGATGAAAGCTAACATTAAGCATGATGTGAATCTGCCCACTCCCAAAGGCAGTGCCTTCATCCCCAACCGACTGTATCGCATGCATGACTCAAGTCACTTAAGCCTCTAAGACTTAGTGGCTCCAAGGGAGAGGATCAAGGGTGCCTCTGTACCTATCTTCATGTCTGAAAAAACGACCCAGATCCCATGTCAGAGAGTCAGAGGCATTATCATTGTCACACATATAGGAGGGCAACATAGTCTGATAAAGAAAGATGAAGCCTGGAAATTGGGAATCCTGGATTCTAATCCCTGGGTCTGCCACTAAACCAGCCATATACCAGAGAACAGAGTAGTATAGTATAGTGTTCTTCTATGGACAGAGAGCTAGCTTCTAAGCCAGAAAGCGCTGGGTTCAAGTCCTACTCCTGATAGACACTGGTTGTGTGATTCTGGGCAATTTACTTAACCTTTCAGGGATCTAGGCAATTCCTAAGATGGTAAATTGCAAAGGAAGTGTCAGCCTGCATCGTTTGGACTCCCCTCACCAGAGAATTGTCTATACCAGTGGTATCACAGGGCCAGATCCTATCCCTACAGCACAGAATAAGTTTCCTCAGTTTCCTCATCTTTAAAATAAAGGTGGTTCCTGCCATACCTCCTTCTCAAAGTTGTTATGATGATAAAATTGGATGATGGGGAAGAGGGAAAGCTTTGAGAAATTGAAAGCACTGGTAAGATAGCAGTGGTTGTTAACAGTTTATGACAAGAGGGGGATACCTGGGCATGCTTTGGGAGTGTTACCATGGTCATTAACCAAAACAGTAGTAGTAACACCACCACTGGGAAACAAGGCTGGAGCAGAAATTCACTCACGTTCGGCCTTGGAGGCAAAGACTTAAATTGTTTTAATGTGGTTATTTCCTGAAAAGTTATTCACTTGATAGACTTTGGTTTGGTAGGGAGTTCAATACCCTTCCAGGCCAACCTGTATCTGAACTTTAAGCCACCGGTTCCCCACCCCTGGCATAAGAGCACTGAGAAGTTTGGTAACTTGCCCAGAGTCACCCAGACCCCATAGTAAGAGGCAGCACTTAAACACAGGTCCTTCTAATTCTGAGACCGGTAAGTGGAATAGCTTCTAATACAAAACAGTACATGATTATGGTATGGAGTCTATGATTGTTTTTGTCCTTCATTCTCGAAGAGGACCATGACATCAGGGAAATGATGACATGACTTGCAGTTGACATTGATTTGAGTGAGGGAGGGCTGTGCAAGGTCACCAGCCTCACTTTCTCCTTCAGAGCCATCTGGGTCCAGTGGCCTGATATTCATCAGGATGACTGGAGATGTCCCAGAATGCATTAGAAGACCCTGGCCCTTTCAGGCTAAGGTCTTTTTAGGTTCTCACTTTGAGCTGGGTAATGCCCATTCAGTGAATAGTCCTCTTTAAGAAGTTAATCAAGGGATGGCCCCTTTAATCAAAAACTCAAAAAAAAAAATCAAACTGGGAGGCGAAGACACTTAGGATTCCTGCCCAAAAGAGAAACAGTTACTGTTTAGATCAGTACGTGTAGGGAAGTATAAACCAAGTACAATGCAAAACTTGGGGGTGGGAGTAAATCACTGTATTCCCCAGCATCATCCGAACAGGAAACGTTTCCTGGAGAAGGCAATATCACCCTGGCTAAGTCTATTGACTTCAATGAGTCTCAGTTTCCTAGATTGTGAGCTCCCTGAGGGCAGTGACTGTTTTTTGGCTCTTTCTGTACGCCTAGTTCTTAATACAATCCTTCATAGATAGCAGGTGCTTAATATGTGTTGTTTGACCTATTAATTGCTCAATATTAGACTTGACACAATAAATTCCCTTCTAATTCTAAAGCTCTGATCCTGTGACCTAACAGACAGCTACTTCCTAGTATTAAAGCGATGTGGTCTTAGTTTAAATGTGGGCTGCAAAGCAGACCTTCATTTTTCATTAAATTAAGGTAAATAATTCTGTAAATGAAGAGGCCAAATTCTGTAGCACAAATCATTTTTGTCTCCAGAGCTCTTGCTTCCACTCTCTGGAGCAAGGGATTTCAGCCTTTCAAAGTGGAAGAGTCGTATTTTTTCCCCATGGCAGGGAAGAATGGGAGTATGGGAATATTCTGACTAGCTATTAAAACCAATCCAAACACCACTGAAAAACGGCTTTTGTGCCCTCTCTGGCAAGCAAACCATAGGATTCCAATCCTTGCTTTAGAAGATGAAGCAGAAGTCAGTAAGTGTTTACTATGGCCAGGCACGGCGCTAAGTGCTGGAGATAGAGGCAAAAGAAGTCCCTACCCTCAGAAAGCTCCCCTTCTAAGGGGAGATAGTGTGAAAGTGACTAGGTACAAACAAGCTGTGTGCAGGATAAACTGGGGGCAATCTCAGAGGGAAGGTGCTAGCAGTGGGAAGAGATCGGAGATGCAAGGCCTCTTATAGAAGGTGGGATTGGAGTTGAACCTTGCAAAAATCCAGGAAAGGAGTTAAGGATGGGGATGCAGAGTATTCCAGGCGTGGGATCTAGCCTGCGATGAGGCAGTCAGAGGATAGAATGAGTTGTGTGAGGTGTGTGAGAAACAGCAAAGAGATCAGTGTCTCTGG
The DNA here is from genome assembly GCF_011100635.1 of Trichosurus vulpecula. Classification (NCBI taxonomy): domain Eukaryota; kingdom Metazoa; phylum Chordata; class Mammalia; order Diprotodontia; family Phalangeridae; genus Trichosurus; species Trichosurus vulpecula. The sequence goes on from NC_050574.1 coordinate 173,140,968, forward strand.
ATATAGAAGCAATTAGATTTGAAGATCTTTCCCACCCATTAATAGGCTATGTGACTGCTTACATCCCAGGAAGCCTAAGTTACATGCGGTGGGAGGAGCTTCCTGACAAGAAAAGAAAGTTATGTCACAGAAAATGCTGAGAGGGAGAAAGCAGTTATGGCTGCTAATGGCCACTAATGGCCGTTGTGATAGAGCTGGACAGACTGACTTAGCTGTACTGCAAGTTTGTTTTTGGGAAGACCCCAGCAGGGGGGCGGAGAGGTTTTGGGATGGCAAGGCTCCATGTTGTGGTATGTATTTGTAGATGGTTTATGGGATCTGGCTCTCTGGTGTCCTAAATAAATGGTTTACTTATTCTACCTTCTCTGTGGAGGGTCTCGTATACTTTGTGATACAGAACCACATAGGCATTTTGACAATTGTCATCTACATTGTGATTATTGCCTTACTGATACACTGGAATAGACAGTATATGGAAGGGCGTAAAGGGCAATAAGATTGAAATTCTAGAAGGGGCTTAGGTAATGAAGAGCTTTAAAAGCCAAAGGGTTTTCAATTTTGTGGGCGTGGTAATAGGGAGCCACCTAGAAACACCTAGAGAGTCTGACCTGGAGTCAAGAAGACCTGAGTTCAAATCCAGCTTCAGACCATTAGTTACTCTGGGACCCTAGACTTAGCTTCTGTTTGCCTCAGTTCCCCCAACTGTGAAATGGGGGTGACAATAATTGTGTCTATCTCTCAGGGATATTATGCGGATCAAATGAGACAACATTTGTAAAGTTCTTAACCCAGCAAATACCATAGCTTAATAAATGCTTCTTTCTTCCCTTTGTTCCTTCCATGGAGTTTGTTGAGTAGCCAAGTGGCATGATCAGACCCTGAACCTTAATAATATCCCTTTGGCAGATGAGTGAAGGATAGAGGAGAGCAGGGCAGGCCTGAGGCAGGAAGGCCAACCAGACTATGCTAACAGTCCAGGCATAAGATGATGAGGGTCTGCACCAGCATGCTGACAGTGTCATGGGAGAGAAGGGGGACTATATGAGAGATTTAGTGAAGGAAGCATCACTAGGACTTACCAAAAGATTGGCTATAGGGGGTGAGTGCAAGGGAGGTGTTGAGAATGAGAGCTAGATTGCTATCTTTAATATCTGAGAAGATCGTGGTACCCTTCACAGTAATGATGAAGGCTGAAAGTGGAATTATGTTTGGGGGAAAAGATGATGAGTTCAGTTTGGGATATTTTGAGTTTGTGTTGAATATATAACATGCAGTTTGAGATGTTCAGTAGACAGGTAGAGATGTGATCCTGTAGGTCAAGAGATTGAATAGGCAAATCTAAGTAAATGGATCAAAGAATTATCTTCATAGAGATAATAATTGAATTAATTGGGGCTGAGGAGATTACTAAATGAGGGTCCAAAACAGACCCATGGGAGACACATTCGTTAGTGAGAGAGACCCGCGTTGGCATAAACCCTAATTCCTTGTTCTTCGCTATGAGTTCTTGTAATCTTCCCTTGTTCTTGTGTCTGTTAGTATCCTGTTTATCCAGGCTGAACTTTATTTCATTAGACTTCTATAATATAAAAAAGTAGTTTGAGGATAAATCAATGAAAATACTACTCTTTGATAGGAAAAGAAGAGTGAACATATGTAACTTGATAATCTGAGAGTTTGTAAAGGTTTACCACACAGGTAGTTTCAAATAAAGATTTCCAGCAACATCTGAATGGTAGATCCATGATAGGTTACTAAGCAAAGTTAGGGAGTTTTGAGGGTGATCTGAAATTTCATAGGTGCTTTGTGAGAACTGGAACCATTCTGTTCATCAGTCAATCAATCATGGAACAAACCCCGGTAATCATCTTGTCCAACTTTCCTTTTAAAGATGTCCCGTATATTGAGGTCAAGAGAGATCATATGCTTTGCTCAAGGTCATACAATTTGTGGCAGAGCTGGGACATGAACCAAGGTCTTCTCAGTCCCAGTCTATTTTTCTTTCCCCTGCTTCATTTCACCAAAAAGGATACCCCTGTCCTTCAACAAACAATTCCTCATTGCAACTCTAAGACTGTGAGCAGCTACCTACTTATATTGGTAGAGGGAATTTGCTTAATTGGGGTTCAATATACAATGAAATATCAGGTCCAGTACATAAAAAAGATGTTTCTGCTATCAAAAATCTCAGTTGTTGTTCTCTGAACCAGATCAGTATTCTCAATAATAGCTCACAACTCTAGCAATTTAGTGGTTCTTCCATGCTTTCCTTACACAAACATTATGAAGTAAGTTGAGTAAATGCTCTTATCTATACTTGAGAGACTAGTAAGTGAAGGCTTACCAAGCTCACACAATAGGTGTCTTCCAGGACTTTGAACTCTGGTCTTTTTATTCCAAGCTCAGCATTCTTTCTACTCTATCTCACTGCTTCAGGGACAATAGTGGATGTAAATTATCTCTTAGTTATTAGTCTCCAAATTCAACTTGTGAGATGTGGCTTTCTTTGCTTCCCACGCTCTATCTCCCAAGCTCAGTCTGTCCTCCCTCAAAGATCTTCTCTTTTGTCTGGATTGCTGAGAAATCTATGATGTCTTTTTACTTGAACTTGTTCCCTTTGGTCATGTGGAAGACCTTTGAAATTACAGGACTCAATGACAGCATACATGACTGGGAGTAAGACAATCTGACTTGTATCCTCAGAGGCGACTTTGACTAAGTGCTCTGACATCCTAGAACTTCCATTTCCTCTTCATCTACAACCAAAGGACCTTTATACCTGCTTTCTCTTTACACATCTGCCCAGTTGTACTCACTGGGATATGCCATCCTTGAACAGGGGGTCTATAGGCAGCATAGTAGGACTTGAATGCCAGGGGCTGGTGGCCACAGTATTTAAAAAAAAACAAGCAAAATAAATCAAAACACCAAACAACATTTTTGCCACTAAGATATATACATTTCCCGTGTCATGGAAAGGAATTGTGAGTGCTTATTGTCAATCCAAACACTTTGCACACAATAGAGAGTTCCGTCTTTCTAGAGAGTTGAAATTAGTCTAACCAAAATAAAGCTTCTGAGCAAGAAGGAAGTCATAGTGTTCATATTCCATCTTAAGCCTAGGCTGAATCTGACACAGGGTCTTCACCCATCTATTTCCAGGAGAGTGTGATGGTAGTTTAATAAAAGCATCTTAGTAAATTCTCAGTAAAGACATAGGGTTACAGAATCATAGCTTTTGAGATAGAAAGCACCCTGAGTTTGAATTCTGCCTCAGCTTCTTAAACACCTCTATGACCCTGGATTAGGCACCTCTATCTCCATTTCCTCATCTAGAGGCAGCAAGGTGGCACAACGAATAGAACACCTAAGTTTAAATCCTTTCTCAGACACTTGCTAATGGTATGTGACCTTGGGCAAAGAGACTTAACCTCTTTCAGACTCCTTTTCTCCATCTGCAAAATGGGAATAATCATGGTAACTCCATGGCAGGGTTGTTGTGAGGTCCAGATCAGACAACATGCAAAGTGCTTTGCAAACCTTAAAGTTTGCAATAGACTACTGCATGCTGCTCTGGGTTAGAAACAATGGAATGTGTGTCTAGGGACATAATGAAATTCTGTCTTCATTTCCTTATCCATAGGGTAGCTAGGTGACTCATTGGTAGCTGAGTTAAAGTTAAGTTTAATTAAAGTGATTCAGACACATAGTTATATAAAGTTATTAAAGTAATTAAATGAAGTTAAATTACTCATCTATAAATTGGGGATAACATGTATCGTGCAAAATGTGGTAAGGAGCAAATAACATAAAGCATTTTGCAAACCTTAAAGAAAAATGGAAATGTTTGCTACTACTACTGCTACTGCTACTATCATTCTTATTATTGCTATTATCATTATTTAGTTCAACCCTCTAATTTTATTAATGAGGGAAAATAAAGGAACAAACATCTTTTAAGTACCTACTGTGTGCCAGGCACTGTACTCAACACTTTACAAATATTATGTCATATGATCCTTGCAACAATCCTCTGAGCAAGGTACTATTATTATCCTAATTTTACATTTGAGGAAACTGAGGCAGAAGAAGTTAAATGACTTGCCCAGGATCACAGAGCTACTTGGTGTGTGAGACTAAATTTGAAATCAAGTCCTCTTCCTGAATCTAGGCCCAATCCTCTACCCACTGAGTCATCTAGTCGCCCCACAAGATAAGGAAACTAAGGCAGATGACCTAGACATACATTCCCTTTCCCCTAGCTGAGGGCAATATGCAGTAGTAGATAAGGTGTTGGAGCAGAAGGCAGGAGGTCTGGTTTCTAGTTCAGCCTCCACCACTGAGTAACTCTATAGAATGGGGCAAGTCACCAAACTTGTCTGAACCTCCATTTTTTGCATATAAAACCCAAGGATTTTTGCTACATTATTTAGTATGGCCCCGCCAAGACTTGACATTCTATAAACATTTGGGGAATTCATAAACTTAGGGGATTCCAGAGTTAGAAGACAGCTCTGGATAGTTCTATCAGGAAGTTTTTCATTATTTGATGAATCTCTCCAGGACTCAGTTTCCTCAACTATGAAAAGGGAGGAAAGCAAATAATGTTTGCTCTACCAACCTCACAGATTTGAGGAAAATCTTTTGTAAAACTTAAAAGATTATAGAAATGTCAACAAACTATTAAAAGGGAAATCTTACAGAGAGGTAGAAAACAACCAAACAGAAGTTAGCTATTCCCATGACAGGGCCATTTCTCAGCAGGGATCCCTACCAGAGTCATAACTAGGGCAGACCAGTTCAAGCGCTATCCAAGGTGCTAACATATGAGGGAGGGGCTTGCTGCTTTCTCTCCTTCAGTGGTAGTTGCCATCTTCTCCATGCTTCGATCTAGAGATTGCTTAAAGGCTGGTAGTTCTTTGCTGGCTTGGGCTCCTACAAGGGTTGGGAGTTGGAAGAAAGGTAATTCCAGGTAAAGGTTAGGGAATAGGGTTGTTGGTAATGGAATAGAAGTTGGAGGAGAAGAGGGAGAGGGTGGGGCACTTGTCTCTCACTTTTATTACACCCGCAGTAAGATTATCTCTCCTGGGTCCACTTGCCTTCCCTTGCTTCAAAAACCTATTTTTCTACTATATGAACCCATAATATCATCCAATTCAGCCCTAACTCAACCCTTTCCCTGTTTTCTCTTTTCACTGTATTATCTGGAACCCTCTCCTATTGTGGGCAAACTCCTCCCTCGCCCTAAACTCTTCATCTTACATTCTGTTCTTCCCTGATACTCACTGAAACCCAGATTTCGGTTAGAGACATCTTTTGGTGCCCTCTCCAAGACTAGCTATTCCTTTTCTAAAACATCTCACCAACGAGGGAAAGAAGAGGTCATAGGATCTTAAGATCACATATTTAGGGTTGGATGCACCCTCAGAGGTGATCAAATTCAGCTCCTTCACTTTTACAGATAAAGAAACTGAGGTCCAGAGAAATTAAGTGAATTGACCAAGGTCATGTAGCTAGTAAATGACTGAGATAGCAATTGAGCATGTCTTCCTAATTCCAAGTCCAGTGCTCTATTCTTTAGGCCACACTGTTGCCCTGTTCCCTGAAACCCACTGTTACTTTCAGACCCTCCCTCTGCTGCCATTACCCAGAAACCATCTTTTTCCATTAAACTTCACTATAGTGAGCCCAGATCTTTGCTCTTGTCATCTATGGACCTCCAGGTCACTCTCTCCCTTTTCTAATAAGTTCAGGGCCCTGCTCACAATATTTTCCCACCCTAACTCCTATTCAGTTCATAAATCCTGGCCTCCTAGTTATGCAATCTATTCACAGTTTTGGATATACTTCATACCATACTTTAGGACCACCCCATCACCTCTCCTACCTCCAGCTCAGTGGCTTTGCTCCAGAAATAAGAATTCCTGGTTTCATCTATTTTTAAAGTCCTTTGGGTGCTATGGATTATAGAATCCTGGATCTGGAGTTGGAAGGGACATCAGAAGCCATCTTTTCCAACCTTCTCACTTTACAGATCAATAAAGTGAATTTTGGGGAGGTTAAGTGATTTTCTCAGAGTAAATCCATAGTTGTCATATTTGGAGACAGCCTGAATCAACATGAATGGTGAGTTTGGGCACAGTTGATGAGACTTCCATTTCTTTCATTCCTTCAAAGACTTCCCAAAAAGCTACATGTATTGGAGAGAGAGAAAAAAAAAGGGGAAGAGATTTAGAGCTAAGATCCGTGCAGAACCAGCCTGTTAGATGCCTTAAAGACCATGAGAAGACTCAACCAAGCAAGTCAAAATTGATCCTATGTATCTTCATTGAAGGTACAGGGAAATATGGTTGTTTGTCAAATGACGGGGAAGTGGGAGAACTGACTTTGAAACAGATGAAGCCAAATAAAACTCCAATAAACTCAGGTATCACTATGGAATTAATGGAGGACAAATTGGATCTGCTGTTAACTTAAATACCCATCTGCTCACATCCCCAGAGCCCATAAATTTGTGGGGCTAATTAGTTGCTGCCATCCTGAGAGCAGCAGGGGGCTAACCACTCTCCCTGGAGCTTCCTTGCATGGCCCACTTCTCCTCATGCTTTTTTTAAGACACCTGAGCAGGCATAGGATGGAGAAATATGAGGGATGCCCATGTGACATGCACCCAGGGAAGGTCCCATATCTGAAGAAGATAACATGGATTTCCCAGGTGCTCATTCTAATCTCTTCATGGTCTGAAGTAGGAAAAACAAGCTATTTTTTCCATTTTTTTCTCCATCATACCATGCAACACATTCTGCCAGTTTCCCAGATCTCTCAGCATTACCTGATGTGACTTCTCTAAAAGTTATTCTTTCTATACTAAAACATGGAGACTTTTAGTATGGGCTTTTCAGCATAATGACTTCTTAATTAAGTCAAGTTATGGTTCTGTTTCCTGGAATCTATTTCCAGATGGTTTCATTTTACTTCTACTCAAAATTAATATTTTACACTTTACACTTAAAAGAAACAAATAAAAAGAAAGAAAGAAGGAAAGGAAACAGAGATGGGGAGAATGGGAGCAGGGGCAAGGGAGGGAGATGATCACATTTCAGCTCCCATTACCAAAACATTCAAGCTGCCAACTTTATTTTCAGAGTGGAGCCGCTCAATTTGTGACATTCGCTTTAGCAAAACAAAGCATGAATCAAAGTAATTAAATGGCGCTGTTCAGAGTGAATTAAGGGATGATTCTATCAATACTGGGGACCTGCTGATATGACACCTTGGAGGATGCTTTGTCCCCATCATGCCTAGTCTAGCCTAGCCAACTAGAGACCTGCCAGAAAGACCATGGTCTCTCTGTGTGTATGCACGTAATGCATGTGGATGCACATATCTGTGTCCATGGATGTGTGTGTATATAACCACAAAATGCAGACTCACTGCTACCCTTTGCTGAAAATATAACCCTACAAAGCTACTCTCCTTCCCTATCTACTGCCAGGTACAATTGTCATGACTGAAAAAGGCCCAGGGCATGGAATGATTGAGGACAAGCTCCTGGACCTCTTTCCTTGAGGGCTAGCCAACAGGCCAACCTTAGTACAGGACATAGCACTCCCTGGGGTGTTTTGGTCACTTACCTCTATTGACTTGGAGCTGGTAACAGCTAACTGGAGGCATCTGGGCTCCTGGGACTTAGCGTATAGCCTGACGTACATCAGGTGGTTCCACTTCGTGGATGAGGGTGTAGTATCTAGGCTTGCAGCTATCCTTGATGTTTCTATGGGCAGTTTCAGATACAGGCATGGAACTGTATGTATTCTATCTGTGTTGTTGGTAGAGCTATAAGGAAATAGGCAGATCAAGGAGCCTCAAAATAGATATGAAAATCACCTTACTCAGGATAGATGGAATTTTAGATTCAGAGCTGTAGGGGACCTTAGAGATCATGGAGTATGACTTCTTAATTTTACAGGTGAGGGGGTCACATAACTGGTAGGTGTCTGAATGGGAATTTAAACCCCAAACTGGGTTCCAAGAATGGGGCCCTATTTACTACTGTATGCTGCTTTTTCTTCCCCCATAGGCTCGTGGAATTGTGAAAGGGACCTTAGAGAGCATCAGGTCTAACATCTTTTCATATGTGTGTGTATGTGTATGTATGTGTATATATATATATATATATATATGTATATATATATATATACACATATATATATATGACAAAATTAACACACAGAAAAGTGACTTCCCCATGTTAGCCAAGCTGGGATTTGAAACCAAACCCTCTGAACATGGAAATGGATTCAACAGATGGCCTCATGAAATGACTGGGAGTATGTACACTGAGGAATGCTATTTATACAAACACAGTAGCCCCACATATTTCCAGGTTTCTGTTGCACAGTCTCCAGATAGTCCTGGGCCCCTCCACTTGAAGCATTATGGGGGAGTGAGAAGACTCTGACATTTGGTGCTATGATCTTATCGCCAGCTTGTAGACAGGTGTGGGCAAATCTGAGGATAGGAGAAACTTAGACTTTGACTCTCACATCAGAGACTGATGATGCCATCAGGGGTGTGCTACATATTGGTCACAGCCCCAAGATTACTCTGGATTTTTGGAGGGGCACGAGAAGATGTTGAAAGGGCTCAGATCAGCTTTGGAGCCAAGAGGAATAAGTTCTGAAGAGATCAGGCAAAACCACTTACTTAACTGAGGATTTGAAAGAAGGAAATATTACTTTCTAACACAGGGACCTTGTCTGCCATCCACCTCGCGATGGGGTCAGGTACTGTACTTCAGGGGCTTTAACTATATAGCCTCTGATTTGGGAAGGAAAGGGGATTCGCCTTCCCACTAAGCTTCAGTTACAGCCCTGTCTATCAGCACCCATGCTTACCGACTGTGCTCTCCTGCCTTTCAAATAGAGATCCAGGTACAGGCAGGGAAATGTGATGAAAAGATCATAATGAAAATGAAAATGAGTTAGCATGTGTACAAAGCACTTTACAAATATTATTTCATTTTATTCTTAAAACAACCCTTGGTGGTAGATGCTATTATTATCATCCCTGTTTTACAGATGAGGAAACTGAGGCAGGCAGTAAGTGACTTGCCCAGGGTCACGTAGCTTGTTACTGGATTTGAACTCCAGTCTTCTTGCCTATAGGTCCTGCTCTCTATCCATTGTGCCACCATGCTGCATCCAGCTAAACACTGAATATACACTGAAATCACATCACCTGCACTGGTCCACATCCTAGTTCCACTATATTCAAGTTGTGTGACCTTGTAGAAGTAACTGCTACTCAACAGACCTCAGTTTCCTTCTCTGAGAGCTGCAGATTAATTACTACTAAAATCACTTCCGACTCTAACATTCTGTTTCCAAGGGACTGTACAAAATCCTTCCTTGTCCTAGAATTCCTTTGTATTGAATATTACTTAAAGTAAATGAGCCTTTCCACATCATATCTGAAAATATATTTTCATAGAGAGGTTTTGATTTTAATTTTCTTTGTCATAATGGGATCGGGCATAGTGGGTCTGACGTTACAAGTATTTCTCAGCCTGTTTTCCCTGACTTCTTATCATCCTGGGAGATTTATCACAAGAGAAATGGAAAATATTTCACTCTTTTAGCAAGTCTGAGGCGGAAAACGATTTTCTGAAGGAAGACGGCAAACTAGAGGGACAGACATGTACTATCATGAGCTCAGATGATTCTTTCATCGCAGGAAAATGCTCTTCAATATTTTGCCTTTAATTGGTGCTATTGTCTATCTTACTGACCTGCCTCCATTGGTGGGCAAGTGCTCCCAGGTGTCCCTCTGAGGAGAGAAACCCTGTAAATACATTTCTCAGCCTGCCCACTCTGTCGAGTTTCCCTCCACTCTATTTCTGGATGACAGAGTCATGCCTTTTGTAATCTGTGTTCACACACAGCCCTCACCATCCACAGAGAGATATGCCACCCTCTATCTCTGCAATTCTCTGCCATTCTAGCAAGCACACAGCCCCACGTGGCTCCAGAGACAAGTGGCTGGTGAAAAGCAGAGGGTGTGAGGCATTCTGGGAAGGGAAGGGAAGGAGCAAGCCCTTTTAATCATGCATTTCACGTTCAGCCACATATGCTAAGTAGGTAAGGGAATTCTGTGTATTAAACCAAACTGTTAACATGCTGTAAAAGGCTATGCCAGGGTCACGCTAATGAGTTAGATTTGCTTTCTGTATGAAGTTTTCTCCTTTCCTCCTTCAAGCTATGTCTTTTTTAATTTTTTTTTAATCCTGTTTTAAGATTCACCTCTTCCATAAAACCTTCTTTGACTAATTTCATTCAGATCTGGTAACTTCAATGTTTTTCTAGAATATGTGCATTATAGCCTATATAACTATATACCTTAGGTACCAGGTCCCAAATAAAGGTCCAAATATAGGCATCCCCTGAATATAGGCCACATACTTAAAAATATTTCTTTGAGAGGACAAAAAAAAGCCCTGTCTTGCTCTATCTATCTATCCATCCATCTATCCATCTATCCATCCATCTATCTATCTATCTTTCTCTATGTCTACCTTATCTATTCATCCATATATCTATGCATCTTTTATTGTTCATGTTTGGTTGTTTTAGTCATGTCTGAGTCTTTGTGACCCCATTTGGGGTTTTCTTGGCAAAGAGTGGTTTGCCATTTCCTTGTCCAGCTCATTTTACAGATGAAGAAGCTGAGGCAAACAGGGTGAGGTGGCTTGCCCAGGGTCACCCACCTAGTAAGTGTCTGAGGCTGCATTTGAACTCGGGTTGATGAGTCTTCTTGACTCCAGGTCTGGCAGTCTATCTACTGCTCCACCTAGCTGCCTATCCACACATCCATTCGTACATAGATACATACAAACATATGGTGAAAAATATACAAACTGAACATATGAAGTATATATTATATATGTATACATTTATTATAAAAGATGCTTTTAAATATTTCTTTCACTTCAAATAAAGCTGCTCTATTAATGCTTCTTATCCCTATCATCTTTGACATCACTTTTGTTGTTATCTTACTAAGAGCATCATTATAAACTCTATATAGGTTTTGTAGAAGTCAGGTTTAAGGGCAGTTAGGTGATATACTGGTGGGACTTAGAGTCAGGAAGACCTGAGTTTAAATCCTGACTCAGACACTTACTAGCTGTGAGACCCTGGCCATTCAACCTCCTTGTGTCTCAGTTTCCTCACCTATAAAATGAAAGAGTTAGGCTCAGTGGCCTCCAAGTTTTCTTCCAGACCTAAATCTAAGTTTTTATGGTTTTAGAGAAGAATGGGTAGCCTTTATCTGGACTGATACATTCAAAAATGTGTTCTATATTTTCACGTATCTATATGTTCTTTGGAGGACCTCACTATCTATAGGGCATACTTCTTCAAGTTGAACCTTATATACAGCATCATCAATAACAGTAGTGAAAGTGTCTGGTGAGCAAGGATATTATAACTTATGTCTCACTTAATGATCAGAGGGAGGGTCATTGAACTGAGTTCAATTAATAATTCTTGTTTCTCAATTGAGTTATTTATGTGTTTCTATCAATCCTTGAATCATATAATCATCTATACACAGGAGACCCCTTTTTGATGTAGTCTTTAAGACTGTGTTTTGCTCTATAAGGTCAAATGTTTTATCCATAATTAATAATAAGAAACACCGTAGGATCTTGTATTCTTTTCACCTTTTAATCAGCTGCGAGTTTATGAAGATAATGGTCTTCTGTAGAAATTCATTTGTGAAAACCTGCCTGCTCCCTCTCATATTTTCATCAAGAATATACTCAATATGTGTCCAGATCATTTTAAACATCTTATAAAAAGAGAAAGTAAACAAACAGGTCAGTAGTCGTTGATTTTTTTTACAATCTTCATTTGGAGGTAATACTATCACATGTGATTTTTCCCCCATTCTCTTGGTATTTTCCTCTCTCTGAGATATCCTGTAAAATGATTCTTCGGTGCTTTTAAAATTGTCACCTAGATTTACAGATATCATTGATGTATACTTGATCTGATCCAACTCTTCCCAATTTTATCTCCATTTGGGCCATTTTAACTTTCTATAGTATATCTTAGATGGAGGTACTAGGTTCCAACTGGAGTTCCTCTGCCACAAGTGATAAAAATACGTTGTTACAGAAATACAGATGAATTAATTCAAACTTCCATTTATTCATTAACTTCATGAGAATTTCACCTACAACTACTTTTGGGATGAAGTGCCTCAGTTTTGGATAATATGCCTCATATCAAGCTTTCTATAGATATATTTTTGTTTCCCCTGCTTTTTCTCTATTTATGAAGCAATACTTCTTGCAATCGGCTGTCACTCTTCTCCAAAGAGTTTTACAAAGCAGTCTGTTCAAAAGCAATGTTGCTTCTGGCTCCCACCATATCTCTTTCTACTTGGCAAAGAGATCGAATATTTGCTAGCTAAGGCAATTTCTGGGTTCTGTTGGCCACCTTGTTGTGGCAATTGCTTTACATTATTTAAACTTTACAGAAAATGATGACAATCAAGATTTCTTTCTTGCCTTTTTTCTATCTGCCCACCTTTCAGGGAAACAGCTCATTTAAATAGGCCTCCAGATGTTCCTGTTTGTACATTGTATTGTATTCATTTAATTAAGGCTTATAACATTGCAGGCCTTTTCAGTGAGACTCATGATTACTCATTAAAATCGAAGATTTAGACCCAGAAGTGAACTTAGAAGACATCTAGCCAAATCGTCAACTTTTATAGATGAAGAAATTGAGGCTGATAGAGTTTAGGTGGCATGCCCAAGGACACATAGATTTTAAGTAAGAGTTTAGGATTCAAACCCAGGTCCTTTGACTTTAAATCCACTGTTCTTTGCTCTTTCCCATATGGTCTTGATCTGTTGGCCAGCGTGTTAATAAGCTACCCAAATGTGGTGTCATCCACAAGTTTGATAAGTATTCCATCCATGATTTTGACCAAGTCATCGATAAAAGTTTTAGACAGAAGAGCATTTGCATCTCATTCCTCCCCATCTTGGAATGAGGTTATGCAGCTGCCACTGAGCATGTGGATTCAATCTAGCTCCCAGGGTCTGAATCATCGTTTGCAGCCATCCCCTGCTGCTACCAGGGTCTCAGACCTAAATAAGAGATGCACAGCTTCAAAGAGCCAGAGGCAGTAAGGGCTGGTGCCAAAGGAGACTCATATCCATCAGAGAGGCCAAGCCTCAGGAAGCCAAATCCATGTAAGATCCTGAGCACTACCATCACCAATCCCAAACATACGCAGAGTGCCAAAGGTACCAGAAGCCCTGTGCCTCCTGGGACTCAGAAGTTGGGAGCTTGTTTCCCGTTGTTTCCCTCTAGGCATTCTGTGTTTCAATAAAGCCGAAAGACTCGCTGTTCCTTGAACTTGTCATTCCAGCTCTCCTTCCTGTGCCTTTCCCCAGGCTTGGAATGCCCTTCTCTCTTATTTCTGCCTTTTAGAATCCCTATCTTCTTCCAAGTTCAGCTCACATGCCACTGTGTACAGGGAGCCTTTCTTGACCCCTGGTTATCAATGCTCTCTCCTCTACTCCTCTAATTAACTGTTTACATTTTATATTTTCCCTCTTTCCCCTCCTTCAAAATAAAATGAATCAAAACTCCCAAAAGGAAGGAGCTGTTTTTCATTTTGTGTGTGTGTGTGTGTGTGTGTGTGTGTGTGTGTGTGTATGTGTGTGTGTGTGTGTTTGCAGTGCCTGGAATTAGTTGTTCCTTGCACACAGTTGGCACTAAATGCATGTTTCTATGATTATTGGATTGGATGGGCTAACAATAAAAAATAGTCTGCCTATCCCCAAGTTTATCTGTAAGGAAAGTACTTTGAAAACAAGTAGTATAGAAATGTGAGCTTTAAAGCAAGAGGCCATCTAATCTTCATTTTACAAATAAAAGGACTGAGACCTAGCAAGTTCCCCCAGGTAGTAAATAACAGAACTGAGATTTGAACCCAGGTGCTCTACATCAACACTATATCCCTCCTGTTGGCTACTGCTTCATTCTTTAGATGGGAAAGAAAAGGAAAAGGTAGATCTAGGAAAGGAGCCAGGGAATCGCATGTCCAGATGGGGCCAGAAGAGAAGTGGTCAGCCCTTTTCCGGTAAAACTGAGAAGGTTTCATGGAAGAAGTCTGATTGCAATTTTTCACCCTTTTGGCTGCATCCTCAGGGAGTCAGCAGGTAGGCAAGAGTAAAGATTGTGTCTCTTGCTTAGGCTAAAGGAAAATACAATTGGAACTTCCTCTGCTTATGCCTTTGCTATTTACAAACTTCTGCAGAATTCCATAGTGAGAAATCTGAAGGCTCCTGCTGCCTCCCTAACAACATCACCCAGTGCTTCCCACCTCTTTCATCTCCTACAAGCATCCCTTTGCAGAGAAGGTTCCTATCTGGTTTTAAAACACGAAAGGAAGCAATGAGGATCTCAGAAGCATTTCCTCCTGTAAACTGAATATTTCTCAAGAAAATTCTGTACCGCATTCTACTCAGAATTTAAGTTGGGCCCCAGTTACCCACTCTTTTTCATTGATCTTTACATTTCTAGACTTCAACATCAATGACATTTTGTATATGTTGGACTTACATGTGGGACTATGTTGCCAAAGTCCTGAGGCCCCTTCTGGGGTGAAGTGTGACAATGGTCAGACAATTCCAAATACACATAAAAAAATTGTAGGTTGTAGAATTTAAAAAAAAGAATAGACTGTAGTGAGTTTTCATCTTCTTCCTTCCCACCCCCTGCTAGATTCCACTACATTGAGTTTTATTTCAATTTTAATGCACTATTTCCAGAAAGAGAGATTTTCCTGTCTTCTTTATTGATCTTTGTGGTCTAGAAGAAATAAAAACCTGTGTTCTGTATTGCTGGGATATATCAACACCATGTTTTGCTCACTCAGGAAGAAGTAAAGCCCCAAGTCAAGAATTATGAGATGGGTCTTGAAAGCAACAAAGAAAACATGAAAGCAATATGCCATTATATAGACGTTCCAGGCATGAGAATTTTCTCAAAACACCTCGTCTTAAGAATTGTGGAGTCTCAGAATCTTAGAGTTTTAGAATTGGAAGGGCTATCACCAGCTATCAATTCCAACCCATGATCCTCCCACCTCCAAAAAAAGAATCTTCACCATAACAGGTGGTCATACAGTCTCCAAAGCTAGACATCCTTCAAAGAGAGGGAACCCGCAAGACCTGAGACAGTCCATTCCACTAGTGAACAGGGATGTTAGAAAGTTTGCCCTGAAATCTGCCTCTGCAGTTTTGCACCCATTACTCTTGGTTCTGTCTTCTGGGATCAAGTCTAATCCCCCTTCCTTCAAATCCTTCAGTCTTTTAGATTCTTGAAGATATGTGTCATACCCCATCCCCCAGGCTTCTCTTCTCCAGCCTTACCAAGTATCTTCAGTTCAACTTTTCTTAAATCCCACAAATCTAATCAACAAGATGAGGCCCTCTTCTCCTCCCTTTACTAAAGGCCAGATGCGGCAGAGAGAGGGTCCCAAAAATAGCATCAAAAACCTCTTGAATCTCAGCTGCATATTATCCAGGGGGAAACATGAGTCCCTGAGCTCTGAATGAACTTCAGCTCTTATCTCAGCTCCCTCAGATGGAGCAATTGCACCTGCCCCATCAGCAAGGATGTAAATGAGGTTTATAAATAAATACCCTTTCCCACCCCTCCAAGAAATAGAATAGCCCCAATTGGGCCCATCCTTCCCAAATGAAGAATATAGTATGAAGATCAGGAAAGGGAATAATTCCTTTACCTAATAGGAAGGGAAAGGAAGGAATCTAGGATTCAATTCAACAAATTTTTGTTAATTACTATATGAAAGCACTGTGATAGGGGTTGGTAGAGATATATAGATGAATAAGATGTACTCTTGCCTTCAAGGAACTTATCATTGAGTAAAGCCAAATAATCATAACAATAAATGGAATGTGATGATTCATAAAATAAGTATAGTATTTGTGAAAGTTATGAGTAGGTAGGGAAAGATTATTTTTTTTCAGTTCGGTGATCAGGAGGCTTCTTGGAAGAGGAAACATTTGAGTTGTCTCTAAGGATGGAGAGGATTTTATTGGGATAGGTAGTAAAGCATGGGGACTATATATTAATGATCATCTTGCAGAATAAATAATATTAACAAAAGGACTTGTTTTGGGAAAGCATAGTTCACATTTGGTGGTAGTATAAAAAGACAGCAATGATGGCTTCTATTTCTGTTGTCCACTTTAAAATACATGAATATCACAAAAGAGGACAGAGTCTGGTGGTGAAGAATGTTGGGATTCCTCATAAGAAGACTCAGTTTTGGGCACTCTGTCCCATTCCCAACACACCCACACACAAACACACCACGTGAGCAAACACACAACCTTCCTTTATGATGCTTGTGCACCTCTTTAGGGAACACTTGGAATGCATGAAAGGGAGAAGGGTGAACGGTAGGACATGAACCATAAATTCTATCCTACTCCACTGCTCTGGGGGCCAAAAGCAGTGATGTATCCACCGAAGTCCTCTCCTCCCTACCTTTGCCTACCATGATTCCTCCCCCATACACAGCCCCTTTTCAGTACTATCTCTGGTCTCCCACAGTCTCCACCCAGGGCAGACCTGCGGTCATTTCAGTTTCATCAAGGGTATACATCTCTGAACATCGTTGTATTGATCCACTTATGCTGGAAGGGAGCTTAGACGTCATCTAATTCAACCACTTCTGCTACTTACTACCTGTGACACTGAGCAAATCATCTTCCCTGAGCCTCAGTGAGGGCCTCATCCACATCTGTCAAAACAGGGGTATTGGGAGAGATGGCCTCTGAGGCCCCTTCCAGCTTTTAATTTGTGATTCTAGTATCCTATGAATTCCCTGTCTCACAAAAACAACTAAATGCCTGAGACATGTGGTGACTTGCCCAAGCTCACACAGCTAGCTAGATTTCTTTCACTCAAATAGTGAGATAGATTTGCCATAGCTCCAATCAAGTTTCTTGGAAGAGACATTGCCTCAATCTTTTAGGAATTTACAGTCTAATGACCTTGCACCCAGGAGCTGGGGTCTTCACTCAGAATTATGGGTCTTCTTTACTATCAGGACTGTCCCTTCTAAGGTGGCCTTTCCTTTAAGGCGCTAAGTAATTCATGTCACTGTGCCCTGCTCCCCAAACCAATGGAGGCTAGAGGACCAGTAATCTTCATCATTCAATTTGCCTCCACGTTTATCTGCTTCATGTGTTTTCCTTCAGTTTTTCTTTGATTTTGATTTTGAATTCGAGTTTTCCATGTTCATGCTGTTCTTCTTCCAGAATCCCACTCTAGTCAACTGATTTCTATTTGGTTTTTGCTTTTGGCTCCTTCCTTGGATTTACTGTTCTTGGCTCCTTCCCATTTTCCTACTTACTTCAAATGAATTCCCATTGTTGCCTCTCATAGAGACTCAGGCTTCTGGCCATTGACTCCTCCCCTCCGTGCGTTTGCTGGGTTCTGACATACATTCACCTGATGACTAAGAATTTTCTATGAAATCATATTGAGGGAGAAGAGAAAGGGCCACATCCAGGCAGCAGGGACAGAACTGGTTGGTGAGAGAGGGGAGGGATGTGAGAGAAAGAACAATGATCAAACAGGGTAAGAAATGAATCAAGCATTCCCAAGCTTCATTCAGTATCTGGAGAGAGCTCCATAATTCATAATCCTGAAATGCATGGACTGATAATTGCCCTAATCACTAGAGAAACATGGCTGAAATGTACTGAAATAAGCTATAAAACTCATTACAAGATAACAAGATTCTATCTATTCTCCGAGGTCACTTTAGAGCTCCACAGGTCAGGGAGTTAATCACCTCATTCAGTGGCAGCAACATAGATAAGAAGGGGTGTGTGTGTGTGTGTGTGTGTGTGTGTGTGTGTGTACATGCTCCCTGGGAATGTGCTTTACACCTTCCTGGACTTTAGGCCCTAAAAGGCTGATAGACATGGATGAGCAGGTGAAAGGGAAGCTGACTACAACCATGGTTGAAACAGCTTCTTGACTTTTCTAAGCGAATTCTCCCAAGGTGCTTGGTATCACTTTATAGGTTGGGTTTGCAAAGCTATACAAATAGTTTTTGGTACTGTTGTTGTTGTGTTTCCAAATTTGGTTTAGTGCCTGTACTCTGGGCTCCTGCTTCAAGTGGCTGATAGTGCCTGAGTGAAGGTCCCATGGTCCAATCAGGACCCACAGACATCGTTAACTGTGCCAGAGGTTACATAGCCTAAAATAGAAAAACCATAGTCTGTGCTTTGCATTCTGGAGAGTCTGGAAGTCTTTTCCTCATGGCAGGGTTGAATGAACCAGAAAGACTGTATAGCTATTCTACAACACAGTGGTAGGTGCCTTTTGCCGGTACACCATCTCATCTAGTGACAGAGGCTTGACCCTAGTATCTTTAAGATACTGCCTTCAGCTCCTCTCCCCAGACACTCCCTAGTGCTTAAGCTTCCACCTTGCCCCCACTATCTTGCCAGGGTCTCTGAGAATACACGATAATCAATCCACAATATTTATTAAACACCTACTATGTGCTTAACACTGTGCTACACACTAGGGCTACAAATACAAAAACGAGCCTCAGAAACTTTGCTGAAGTCTAGGTAAACTGTCCAGACCATTCCCCTTATCTCCTAGCAATTCTGTCATAAAAGGAAATGAGATTAGTCTGGCAATGACCTGTCCTTAATGAAACCTTTCTGACTCTTTATAATCACCACTTCCCTGACCTCAAAGAGTTCACATTCTACTGGATAAACCCCAGGCCTGGATTCCCTAGATAACCCTTGAAGAAAACTTCCTGGAATACATCCAAGAGATAGAGGGGGCCTCGTGGCTTGTGCCGTGAATCGAGTTGGATAAATGAATCTTCTCAGTTGGGGGACAGTGAAAGAGGCTACTTTCATCCAGTTGTTCTCAAACTTTTTAAATCTCAGGATCCTTTAGCACTCTTAAAAAATATTGAAACCTTCCCCTGCCCCCAAGAGTTTTTGTTTACATGGGTGATATCTGTCAATATTTGCTTTATTAGAAATTTAAAATATCTTAGAACTATAAAAATATTTTGACCTCACAGACTCCCTGAAATGATCTGGGGGACAAGAATTCTCTGGCCCATACTCTGAGAACCACTACCTTAATCATTTGGTCAACTATTTATTAATCACCTATTATATACCCTCAGCTATTCAAGGCATTGTGAAGTACAAGAGAATGTCATAGTTCCTTTCCTCAAGAAAGGAGATTGTATATGGTGAGCATCATGACAGGCTTGTCTCACGGCTAAGTTCATCTCTTTTTGTTAACTGTTGAATGACCAAGTGTCTCATTTTCTTCCAGTACTGAATGTAGACTACAAGGAGCCTGGCCTGAGTCAGGGGTAGCCCCCGAATCCTGTCTTTCTTATAGCTAGGAAAGAGGAAATAAATTTTAAATTGTAGCAGAAGCCTAAGGAAGGCATTGGGAAGTAGAATTAGTTCCCAAGGAAAGTAAAGAATTTCCTCTGACCAGGATGGTCCAGATGTATGCAGCCATGAGTGGAGGTGAGAGAGGGTGGTCCAGATGTATGCAGCCATGAGTGGAGGTGAGAGAGGGTGGTCCAGATGTATGCAGCCACGACTGGAGGTGAGAGGATGGTCCAGATGTATGTAGCCATGACTGAGGATAAGAGAAGATGGTCCAGATGTATGCAGTCATGAGTGGGGGTGAGGGAGGGGGTTGAACTCAATGACACCTCGGAATATGCTGAAAAACTAATTTTTAAAATCATAGAATCACAGAATTTGGGATTTGGAAGGGACCTCAAGAATGAACATCTACAACCTATACATGAAAGAACTTCCCACTATAACCCATACAACTGCTTCCCCAGACTGGGTTGAAAGACCTCAAAGGAGGAGGAACATACTGCCTCTTAAGGCATCCCATTCCACTTTTGGACAGTTCTAATTACCAAGAAGTTTTTTTTTTTTTCTTCCTGATGTAAAACCTAAAGTGGTCTCTTTGCAGCTCTCATCCTTTGTTTGTGGTTCTGCCCTCTGGGGCCAAACAGAATAAGTTTAATCCCTTCTTCACATGACAGTCCTTCAGATGATTGAATATAGATCTCATGTGCTCTCTGAAGTGTCTTTTATCCAGGTGAAATGTGTTCAGTTCCTTCAACTTATCCTCATGATATGGGCTTGAGGCCTTTCACCGTCCTAGTAACTCTATTTTGGTCACTCTACAGCTTTTCAATGTCTTTCCCCAGACTGAACAAAGTACTCTAGATGAGATCTAACAAGGGCAGAGCAGAGTGGCATCACCACCTCTTTATTCCTAGAAGCTATGTGTCTCTTAATGCTCCCCAATCTTATTAGCTATTTTGGCTGCCACATAACACTGCTGATTCCTATTAAACTTGCAGCCTGCTCTAATCCCAGATATTTTCAGAACAATTGCTGTCTAACAGTATCTCACCCATCTTGTGCTTGTGCAATTGATTTTTTGTACCTAAGTAAAGACCTTACATTTACCCCCAGTAGATTTCTTTTTTTTTTTTTCCAGATTTGGCCCAATGCTCCCAGGGCTTCTTAAACTTTTTCCACTGGAGACCGCTACATGTGTTTGTCAGCATTTGCTGGTGTTCCGTGGTCTGAGGGAATATGCGGTGCAAAGTGCCCATGCTTTGTGTTCAGAACCAAGGCTGCAATGAAGTTGTGTGATGCGACATGGGCAAGCGCCACCAGAAACACCTCATTATGCATTTGACTTTTAATGAATTTTTGGTCATTGCACTTTCAGAAGCCTTTTAGTGTTGCCAAATTTTTCATAACCCCCTGTGGGGTCACAACCTCCAATTTAAGAAGCACTGCTAACCTGCCAAGGTCCTTTTGTATTTTGACTGTTGATTAATATATTAGCTTTTCCTCTCATCATTTTCCTTTGCAAATTTGATGAGTGTGCCACCTATGCTTTGTCTAAGTCATTTGTAAAACGATTTTTAATAACAAGCAAGCACAGATCCTTGGGGTACTCCACCAGAGGCTTTCTGCCATGTTGATAACAGGCCATTAAAAACTCTTTGATTCTAGACACCTAACCAGTTCTGAATCTGCCTAATTCTATCACCTAAAACATATTTCTCAATTTCCTCTACACAAATCGTACTACTCTATCAAAAGCTTTGCTAAAATCTAGATAAACTATCCCAAGATCATTCTCCTTATCTCTTATTTTAATAATCCTGTCATAAAATGAAATGAGTTAGTCTGGCATGACCTGTTCTTGATGAGGCCATGCTGGCTCTTTGTAATGCCACTTCTCTTTCTAGATTTATGCCAGCTATCTCTTTGATGATCGCCTCTAAAATTCTAGAGGAATAAGAGCCAAGCTCACTGGTTTATAGTTTGCAGAATCTGTTCTCTTCTCTTTTTTAAAAGTTGGCAATTTGTCCTTCTAATGGTGAGTAAGTTACATGGCACTCACATCTTTTAGTCAAAGATCCCCAAATGTTTACAAATATGTGACTTCTATTGCTCTCTAGATAAGGGAAGGGAGGATAGGAATAGTGATATAGATAATAGGTGCAAAGATTAAATTGAGGTAAAAATTCATGTCCCTTAGCCCCAGGTCTCTGCTTAAATAACTCCTCTAAAAATTCTCTTCTCCAGGCTCACTTTGTAAAATCAATTTGCATTACCTCCATGAATATGAATTTATTAGGAATCTCCTATGATAGATATTGTGTAGGTTTTTATTGCATAATTAATCTTCAATACATGTTTTAATAACCAGTCAGTATTCATTTAACATACAATAACCATGCTATAAAATCTAACCATGTGTATCTAATAGAACTACATATCAAGTAAATACTATTTATTTGAAATATTTATTGAGGCATCACGGGATAGTCAGCTGGCCTTTGAGTCAGGAAGACCTGGGTTCAAATCCTGCCTCTAACACAAGCTAGATATCAGAACCTACACAACCCTTTCAGCATTTCTAGTCTGTTCTCTAAGAGTATGTTACAAATGAGTTGCCATTCTGCATTAGTGGAGGAAACGTCTAAGCCAGGAGTTCTTCACATTGATAAAATCACGGGTATAAACAAAGCAGACAATCAAACAACACAACATATAATCTACTAACTGTAAATTAATCACTGTGGACATCTATTGAACAGCCAATTTTACAGAATTCAATTTTCTATCATGCTCTATACCAGTCCATGCCTGGGACGATGGAATGTCATCTGTCTACTGGTGTCAGGATGGTGACATAGGCAAATGGGCATCCATATCTGTGAGCAGGATTGAGATTCTCTCTTCCTGAGCTGGTGAGAGAGAAAGAAAGCATGAGAGGGAATGGGCTCCCAGGGAAAGGAGGCTCCTGGGGTTAACACTCAGCAAACCTCCCCCAAGTATATTGAAGATCGATGGGTACCTAAGATCAAAATGTAAAATAAGCTCTTCTTAATGCTATCCTTGGTCCACAAAGACAGCATTCCTGACCTTCATCAGGGGAGTATCTTCTGGGGTTGGGGTTGGGTGCTGAGGGGCCAAACTGTTACTTTCCATTTGTAGAGATGACTGAGATAATCCATTTTCTCTCTCTGGCTCTATCTCTATCTGCCTGTGTTTCACACAGACAAAGACAGACACAGACACAGACACAGACACACGCACACACACATACACACACACACACACACACACACACACACACACACACCATAAAATATTAGAGCAAGAGTCCCTGGAGGGTATTCAGTCCAAACACTCCATTTTATAGATTAGTCACAAAAAGGGAAAGGGACTTGTTCAAGGTTACAAAACCAGACTGTGGCAGAGTTGGGACTAGAAACCAGGTTTCCTGACTCAACCCAATGATCTTTCTACAAGATTTCCCCCATTTAAATACCTACAAGAATTTGTGAGAAGGCTGGTCCAGGCTTGTGGTTGAATCTGTGGCCATGGAATAGTGCAAAACAAGCTGGCACATACTATGTGTGGAGCCTATGCTGGATAAGCCATTCAGCTTCATGAGCACATTGCCCAGACCAGCTGAGCTAACGAGCCACAGACCAAAGTCAACATGACCAACAAAGGAAGGAGATGCCATCCAGAGGCACAGCCAGTAACCCCAGGGGTGATAGCTAGTCTCCAGCTTCCCTCGGTTCCTCGGTAAATTTGTCCATTGGCAAGGTTGCCCAGCTACAGTGTTGGCAAATTCCTTTGGTCCTGGAAGGGGACTGAACACTCTATGAGTAAGGACAGAAAAGGGTGATGGGTGGGAGGCAAGAAGCAACTGACACCCATCTATTCAATTTATTTTTACGGAGCTTCCCAGGAGTGTATGGCAGCCTGTTGGGGGCTCTGGGCTGTGAAAGCATGTTGTGCATAAAGCATAACTCCATCCAGTTATTCCTCCCCTGAGAAAAGAACAGTTCAAAGCAGCAAGGATAGAAACACATACACTAGCTTCAGAATAGGGAGGGGGGAAGCTCACAAAACACAATTGCTAGTGCCTGACCATGAAAGCATTTCTAAAGAATTGTTTAGGCATGGGGGGATGGGGGGACAGCACAATAGCCCAGAGATCTACCACCTCCCAGCCCCACCCTGAGTGAAGGGTTAGTGGCTAGGCTTGCTACTGCCTCTGCAAGCCACTTGGAGATGCAATCTATACTATTGCCTTGATATTTTATTGCTCCGCCACACCATTTACTGGAGCAGCCTTATTACCTGATCCCTTAAAAATCTCCATAAAATCCATATATCACAGGCTGTAGCATGATTGCACCTGCCGGTCCATATGAGTGGCCTCTCTGCCAACTCACCAGGGGTTAGATTGATCAATCTTCTTTCAGGCAGACACCCTCTTCACGCATATATCCCCACTCCGTGTGGGGACTGCAGGACCAGAAAGGAAAGGGAGAAAGAGAAAGAGGAAGAAAGAAGAGAGAGAGAGAGAGAGAGAGAGAGAGAGAGAGAGAAAATGGATTTTGTATTCTTGTGCAGAGGCTTTTCAGTGTTTTCTTCTCTGCCTTCCTTTCTTGCTCTAAGATTTTGCCCCTTTTAAAAATTTTTTATTAATTAATTTATTTTTAGATTTCAACATTGACTTCCACAAGATTTTGAGTTCCAAATTTTCTCCCCATCTCTCCCCTCCCCCATCTCAAGACAGCAAGCATTCTGATTACCCTTTCTCCCAATATGCCCTCTCTTCTACCACCCCCACTTCTTTTACCCCCTTCCTTTCTATTTTCCTGTAGGGCAAGATAGATTTCTATACTCCATTGCCTGTATATCTTATTTCCCAGCTGCATGAAAAACAATTTTTAACATTAAATTTTAAAACTTTGAGTTCCACATTCTCTCCCTTCCTCCCTCCCCACCCACCCTCACTGAGAAGGCAAGCAATTCAATATAGGTTATACATGTGTAGTCATGCAAAACACTTCTACAACAGTCATGTTGAGAAAGACTAACTATTTCCATCCTATCCCACTCCCCACATGTTCTCTCCCTTGTCCCTGTACCTCCTCAAAAGTGTTTGCTTCTGATTACCCCCTCCTCCAATCTGCCCTACCTTCTGTCATTCCCCCCACTCTTATCCCTTTCCCCTCTACTTTCCTGTAATGTAAGAGAGATTTCTATACCCAGTTGAGTGTGTATGTTATTCCCTCCTTAAGCCAAATCCGATGAGAGTAAGGTTCACCCATTCCCTCTCACCTCCCAGCTCTTCCCCTCCAATGTAAAAGCTTTTTCTTGCCTCTTTTACATGAAATAATTTATCGCATTCTATCTCTCCCTATCTCCTTCTCCCAGTACATTTCTCTCTCACCCTTTAATTTTATTTTTTAGATATCATCCCTTCATTTTCAATTCACTCTGTGCCCTTGGTCTGTATATATTCCCTCTAACTATCCTAATACTGAGAAAGGTCTCATGAATTACAAATATCATCTTTCCATGTAGGAATGTAAACAGTTCAACCTTAATAAGTCACTTATGATTTCTCTTTCCTGTGTACCTTTTCATGTTTCTCTTGATTCTTGTATTTGAAAGTCAAATTTTCTACTCAGCTCTGGTCTTTTCATCAAGAATGCTTAAAAGTCCTCTGTTTCTTTGAATATACATTTTTTTTCCCTGATGGATTATACTCAGTTTTGCTGGGTAGGTGATTCTTGGTTTTAACCCTAGCTCCTTTGACTTCTGGAATATTATATTCCAAGCCCTCTGATCTCTTAATGTAGAAGCTACTAAATCTTGTGTTATCCGGATCGTGTTTCCACAGTACTTGAATTTGTTTCTTTCTGGCTGCTTGCAATGTTTTCTCCTTGACAAGTGAACTCTGGAATTTGGCTACAATATGACTAGGAGTTTTCCTTTTGGGATCTCTTTCAGGAGATGATTGGTGAATTCTTTTAATTTTTATTTTACCCTCTGGTTCTAGAATATTGGGGAAGTTTTCCTGGATAATTTCTTGAAACATGATGTCTAAGCTCTTTTTTTTTAATTAAAAATGCTTTATTGATAGAAATGCCACCTTGCCTATGTAAGACAATGAACTTAATTGATAAATGCGGTGTGTGCTTTGAGTGCTCTAAGGATCAGCCAGTTCCCTGTCTCTTTCCTTCTCATCAGGCCTCCCTATTTCCTGAAACCCAACGACATTAGATTAGTCCAATCAATAATAACCCATGGTGCCCCAAAACAGTAGTAACATCAGATGTCATGAATTGCAGATCACCACCATAACAGATATAATAATAATGAAAAAGTTTGAAATATTGCAAGAATTACCAAACTGTGACACAGAGATATGATGTGAGCACATGCTGTTGGAAAAATGGTTAGGCTCTTTTTTTTAATGATGGCTTTCAGGCAGTCCAATAATTTTAAAATTATCTTTCTGGACCTTTTGATCTTTTTTCCAGGTGAGTTGTTTTTCCAGTGAGATGTTTCACATTGTCTTCTATTTTTTCATTCCTTTGGTTCTGTTTTATAATTTCTTGATTTCGCATAGAATCATTTGCTTCCATTTGCTCCATTCTAATTTTTGTTTTTCTTTTTTCTTTTTGAGAGGATAAGGCAAGGCAATTGGGGTTAAGTGACTTGCCCAAGGTCACACAGCTAGTGTCAAGTGTCTGAGGCTGGATTTGAACTCAGGTTCTCCCGATTCCAGAGCCAGTGCTCTATTCACTATGCCACCTAGCTGCCCCCCTCCATTCTGATTTTTAAGGAATTATTTTCTTCAGCGAGCTTTTGGATCTCCTTTTCCATTTGGCCAATTCTGCTTTTTAAAGCATTCTTCTCCTCATTGGCTTTTTGGACCTCTTTTGCCATTTGGGTTAGTCTATTTTTAAGGTGTTAATTTCTTCAGTATTTTTG
Organism: Trichosurus vulpecula; assembly: GCF_011100635.1. Taxonomy (NCBI): domain Eukaryota; kingdom Metazoa; phylum Chordata; class Mammalia; order Diprotodontia; family Phalangeridae; genus Trichosurus; species Trichosurus vulpecula. The sequence continues at coordinate 173,167,450 of NC_050574.1, forward strand.
GGGGGTCTCCTTTAGCAAGATGTTGACTCATTTTTCACCATTTTCTTGCATCACTCTCATTTCTCTTCCCAGTCTTTCCTCTACTTCTCTTACTTGATTTTCAAAATCCTTTTTGCGCTCTTCCACAGACTGTGACCAATTCATATTTTTCTTGGAGGCTTTTGATGTAGGAACTTTGACTTTGTTATCTTCTTCTGGTTATATGTTTTGATCTCCTTTGTAACCAAAGTAAGATTCTATAGTCTGAGTTTTTCCCCCCACTGCTCATTTTCCCAGCCAATTATTTGACTTTTAAACTTTTTGTTGAGGTAGAACTCTGATTCCAGTGTGGAGGGTATACTGTCCCAGGCTTCAGAGGTTTTGTGCAGCTGTTTGCAGAGATATTTCTAGGGACCTATAAATTTTCAATACTTCCAAGTTTGTATGATCAAAGGAGAGGTGTTTACTCCTCTTCTGGTCTGTGTTCTGATCCATGAGTGATCACAAGCACTCTTCTCTGCTTTGCAACTGCGAGGAGGATTCCACTGCAGCCAAAAGCTCCTCCAAACCTGAGGACTGCTACCCAGTATTTCCACCCAAATCCAAGCAGGAAAAAGCAAAAGAATCCTGCCTCAGCACCAGCAAAGAGATACCTGCAATCCTCATCTGATCAGTTGACTGATCCCTCCACCGTCTGTGGGCTGAGAGCTCTGCAAGCAGCCACTGCTGCAGCTGCTGCTGCTGCCCAGGGTCTGGGGCCTGACCACACTCCTCTCTCACCCAGGTCCAAACGACCTTTCTTACTGACCTTCTAAGTCGTTTTTGGTGTTTGTGTGTTAAGAAGTCTGGAAACCACCACAGCTGCCAGTGATTTAGTCCCCTAAGGTCTGCTCTAGCCCCGTGGGTGCAGGTGCACCCATGCTGGGCTACGCTCCTCTCCCAGCCCCATATGATAGACCTTTCCCACCCACCTTCCAGGTTGTCTTGGGCTGGAAATTTGTTTGTGGGTTCTGCTGCTCTAGAATTTGTTTAGAGTAATTTTTTACAGTTATTTGGAGGGATTTGGGGGAGAACTCAAGTGAGTCCCTGCTTTTACTCTGTCATCTTGGCTCTGCCCCAATTTGGGCCCTTTTAAAAAACCGTGGTACTTAGAGCTAAAACAGACCTCAGAGATAACCTTCACCTACCCCTTCATTTTATGGATGAATAAACTGAAGCCTATGGAATTGAGGATACTCCCCCAAGATTCTTCACTCCATATCTCCCATCTCATCCGCTAAAAATTCCCTTTTATCTTCCTTTCCTCCCCAAACTCACTCTCTCTCTTTCTCTCTCTCTCTCTCTCTCTCTCTCTCTCCCTCTCTCTCTCTGTGTGTGTGTGTGTGTGTGTGTCTCTGTCTCTCTGTGTCTCTCTCTGTGTCTCTCTCTGTCTCTCTCAGTCTCTCTGTGTCTCTCTATGTCTCTCTCTGTCTCTCTGTCTCTGTGTGTGTGTGTCTCTGTCTCTCTCTGTCTCTCTGTGTCTCTCTCTGTCTCTCTCTGTCTCTCTCTCTGTCTCTGTCTGTCTGTCTGTATGTCTCTCTGTGTCTGTCTGTCTCTCTCTCTCTCTCCCTCTCTCTCTCTCTCTCTCTCTCTCTCCTTCTAGGGACAATGTGAGGATGTTAGAAAGATAATAACTTTATAGCTTCTGAATCTCCCCACTGGATGACAGGCACCAATAGCCCCTGAGGGAGAGTTACCTGACTGGGGTTCAGCAGTATGAGGAACAATCTTTGATGAATTTCAAAACCTGTCTTGGCTGTGGATGTGATCAGCACACTCAGCAGGGGCCATGTTTTACTATATGAACAAGCTTAGGGGAAAAAAATACTTTCCTCTCCATTCCTCCATGAATATGTGGCTGAGTGAAGGGCATATAAAAGTTTACTTTTCATGGCACTCCGAGGTCTCTACTTTCAGTTGAGAGAACACAAAAGCAAGGCAATGGGCTGTCCGTACGGCTCCTAGCTGTAGTTTTTCTGCATTTCAAAATAGGGGTAAATTGAATTATTGTATATGTAATATGTGTCTCATTCAACTCTAGAATCACACAACTTGGATTCTCTGCGTGTGCGTGTGTGTGTGTGTGTGTGTGTGTGTGTGAGAGAGAGAGAGAGAGAGAGAGAGAGAGAGGAAGAGAGAGAAAATGAAAACATATACATAAAATATATGGCTCAAGGCCCCATCCAGTTCTACCAATAGACTAGGAAGGGACCATAAGTAAAATCAAAGTTTCATTTCATTGTTATGTTGTTCTTTTAAAAAACTGGGTCTTTCTATCTTATACAGGTTGGAAGGTCATAGGCTACTAATGGACCCCATCCCTCTCTTATTGGCAAAGAATCTTTGACCTGCTCTTTTATCCAGTTGATCTGGTTTGTCCCTCTTTAGGCATCCTGGTAATTAGTGTAGACACAAGATCAGCTTAGCCCACTGCAGCTCAGAACTCTCAAGCTCAAAAGATCCACCAGTCTCAGCCTCTCAGGGAGCAGGAATTACAAGTGTGTGAGGCCTCACCCAGCCAAATCAAAGTATTTTCATTGTTACAGCATATGATATCAAAGTATAACAGGAAAAATCATCCATGTGATCACCCACAGCTCCCGTGCACAAATGAGTACTGTCTTCCACAGATTCATGGATTGGGAGAAGGAAAGAAATCCCAAGAAAATTCACATCCAAGGATGGGAAAGTATTTTGACTTCGATGCCATCTGCCCTCCTTCATGGCTGGGAAAACCTCTCCTGCCTGAGTCCTCATGGCTCCATCTCCTGGCAACCAGCTGTGTCTCACTTACGCCATCAGCTCTGTCTCCCACAGCTCCTTGGCATGATCCCAGGACTCCCTTGCTCTTGCTGTTGCACTTTGCTTCTAAACCCATCATCAGCCCTAGTTTGCTATCCTCTCTCTCTACAATCTCCCACTTCTCTGTTGAACTACTTACTTCTCCCCAGCTCCTCAGTTGTCTTCTCACTCCACTTCATTCCACTGCATCTTCTTGCTACTGTTCCTACTATTTCAGGGATATATTATCGCTCTCTTAAAATGGGACCACCTGGGCCACATACCATGAAGCTAGTCAACATATTTTCCAGCTCTCCTTGTAATATGCCTCCTACATCTGCCCAACTGGAATACAAAAGGGTTGCTTGTGCAACCTTCTTACCCCCTCTTGATGGAGGTTCTTTAGCTTTTACTTCTAGACAATTTTGTTGTTGTTCAGCTGTTCAGTCGTGTCCCACTTTTTGTGACCCCATGGACCGTGGCAAGCCAGGCCCTTCTACTCACCGCTTTCTCCCAAAGTCTGTCCAAGCTTATGTTCATTGCTGTCTATCTAACCATCTTATCCTCTGCTGTTCCCTTCTCCTTTGCCTTCGATCAATCCCAATGTCAGTGTTTAGGTGATTTGTTATTGTTCAATCATTTTAGTCATGTCTGACTCTTCCTGACCCTGTTTGGGGTTTTATTGACAAAGATACTGAAGTGGTTTGCCATTTCCTTCTCCAGCTCATTTTACAGATGAGGAAACAGAGGCAAATACAGTTAAGAGAATTACCCAGGGTCACACAGCTGCCAAGTGTCTGAGGCCAGATCTGAATTCCGGAAGATGAGTCTTCCTGACTCCAGACCCAATACTCTATCCACTGAGCTACCTAGCTGCCAATCATAGGTGATTTAGGACAATTAAATTCTTTCTTCAATTCAGGATGCAAGAAATGCGCCCTTTTCTCCTATAGTCAGCATCTTTCTTAGCTTAGAGATGCATCCTCTTTTTTCATTCCCATCATTCCCCATAGCAAATAGTAATTAGCTATTCAAGTTGTCCTAAAACATCAGAAAAGAAACATCAAGAAAATCCTAGAAATACTATTGATTTGGAGGGCAAGGGTGGGGAAGGCACAAGCTAAAGGCCTTCCTTGGCAGTCATAATTTAAGCGTAATTTAAGCGTAGAAAAAGATATTTGATTTCATCCAGGATTTCCAAGGCAGTGAGCAGGGACAGACACAGATATGGACATCATAACTATTTCTAGGAAGGGGGTTCACCCAGGGATTTTTCCTGAGTTGTGATATATTGTTCAAAAGTGATGCAAGAGAAGAAAGGCCTGTGTTCTGAAGGTGAATAGAGAAGAAGGGCAATGATTAAAAAGCAGGGAGCACCTGGCACTTATTTCATTCAATTAGTATTTGTTAAATGCCTACTCTGTGCCAGGCACTGTACTAAGCACTGGGGATGCAAAGAAATACAAAATCTATTCTAGCCAAATATATAAGCTCCCTTAGGGACAAGGCAGTGTGTACAGTGTAATGAATTACTTAAGACCTCCTGTGAATAATCCTTTGTCACTTAGTCTATAAGCCTACATAGCCTATAGGGAAGGTAAGTATCTTCGAGTCTTTTCTCCCTCTGAATTGTATGATTAGTACACTATTTCACTTCTTTACATTTCAGTTTCCCCATATGTAACACGGAAAATGAATCCCTGATCCTCCTAACTTCTCAAGGCATTAAATTAGGACAATAAACCTTTATTAAAGTTCTGGGGAAGGGGGGGGTGTCATATAGTCACCAAGTCAGCCTCATGTCTTCAAGTCAACCTGCCTGCGTATAATCTCTGAAGTCTGAAATAATGGACTATGGTTTCACAAAAGAAGCCTCAGTGGCCAAGATTATACATTGCATACTTAAGTTTTTTTGGAATGCGTCTTCCCTTCTTTTCTTCATGTCCTTGAGACTCACTTCCCTTTCCAGACCAAAGCTCCAAAACCCATGGGAGCCAGGAGCCAGGCTTCACCGACATTAACAGACCTTTCATTGACTCCATTGTTATTATTGTTTAGTCACACCCAATTCTTTGTCACCTTATTTAGGGTTTTCTTGGCAATGATACTGAAGGGGTTTGCTGTTTCCTTCTCCACCTCATTTTACAGCTGAGGAAATTGAGGCAACCAAGGTTAAGTGACTTGCCCAGGGTCACACAGCTAGTAAGTGTCTGAGGCCAGATTTGAATTCAGGAAGATGAGTCTATCTGACTCCAAGGCCAGCACTCTATTTAATACGCTACCTAGCTACTCCTTGACATCGATTACCAAGATGCGTGTGTGTGTGTGTGTGTGTGTGTGTGTGTGTGTGTGTGAGAGAGAGAGAGAGAGAGAGAGAGAGAGATGGTGCAGACAGATCTCAGCCCACATTCTCAGGGCAGAGCTTCTCAGAGAATAGCGTATCTCTAGTGTATTCTTCATCAAAGAGCATTGCAGTCTGTAGGCTGGAAGTCTGTCTGTACACAAGAATAACACTTGTCAAGTAGTGAGGAAATTAAGCCACAGAACATGAGCTAGTGTCATCCATACTTTGCCTTATCTTAGCCAGGATGTCAGGTCAGAACGTTTCTCATTCCTCCCAAGTCTTCATCAATTTCTAGCCTATTTGTCTAATCATTCAAGAGGACAAATTAATTTAGTATTTGCTGTGTGGATGGGCACCTTTTCAGCCCTACTATATGAATGCCTCCCAATGACCCAGTCATAGGATTTAGAAATGCAGTCTGTGTACATGTCTAACCTATATCAAATCATGTTCCTTCTCAAGGAGTGGGGAGGGGTGGGGAGAAGGAAGAAAATTTGGAATTCAGAATTTAAAAAAAGCAAATGTTAAAATTATTTTTACATGAGATTGGGAGAAAAAACTATTTAAAAATGAAAAAAGTTGCAAAGGAACAAAAAGATCATCTATTCCAACCTTCTCATATTGTAGGTAAGCAAACTGAAGTCCAGTAAAGGTGAGTGGTATACTGAGGACCAAAGAGTACCTTGAGGCAAGTCAGTCAGCCAATAAGCACTTATTAAGTATTTATCAAGCCAGCTACTGTACTAAGCACAGGGACTAGAGTCCCTGCCCTCAAGGGGCTTGCATTCTCATTGGGACACATAAAGAACTAGGTACAAATATGGCATATACAGAGTAGATGAAAGGTAAAATGAGAAAAGAAAGAAGTACTAGCTGAACAGACCAGGCCTCCGACAAAATGTGAAAAATCTTGAAAAAACTAATGAAACTAAGAGGCAAGAACTCAAAGGGAGCCTTTTCTTCCTCCTTCCTACCTTCCCTCCCTCCTTTTTTTCCTTCCTTCCCTCCCTTTTTTCCTTCCTTTCTTCCTTCCTTCTTTCCTTCCTTCCTTCCTTTCTTCCTTCCTTCCTCCCCTTCTTCCCTCCTTCTCTCCTTTTTAAGGGGGAAGAGGGTACAGGGTAGGAAGTGTGGCAGATCTTAAGACAGAAGGAAATTACTGACTTACAGAACTGATGGATGATGGGTTTTTGGCAATTCAGAGTAACTGTATTTGTAATTAAGAAACCTAAAGACTCTGCTTGATCCTTTTCTGTTACCCACAATTTAGAAAGCAGACAGAACTGTAATTATCCCAAACAGTGATTGAGGCAAATTCAATTGGGGGAGAGGGTGCAGAGGAACATGGATGGCAGGCCAAGTTGGGGAGGGTATGACATAGAAGGAGTGGCTCATTCCCCAGTGAGGCCCTAATCTGTACCTTCAAAGAACTGTGAGATGAGATGCAGGGATAGCCCTCATGGCAGAGAGGAAATTCATTGCTCCCTTGTCACCTTCTTGGATCAAAGCCCTGTTGACCTGTGCTAGTTACAGGTTTAAAGGCAGATGAATTGAGCTCTAGGAGCAAAAAGGAAGCAAATACTGCCCATCATCCTAATAAGGGCATCAGCCTCTTTCCTACCTTGGCACTGCCTATAGGCAATGTATAAGATTAAGAAAAGCTTTAGACCTGGGCATTGGAGTTTGCTAAACTGGCCTTCATCACATGCCTGTGGAACTGTGTGTGTTGACAGGAGGGTAAAAAAAAAAAGCAAACCAGATGAGATTTCATGGCATATTCAAATTTGTGGAGTCTGGTCTGCATTGTCTAGTGCTGTTTTGCCATCAAATCTTGCACATTAAGCAATGCCAGGGGTAGGAAACCTGTGGCCATGAGGCCACATGTGGCCCTCTAGGTCCTCAAGTGCAGCCCTTTGACTGAATCCAAACTTCACAGAACAAATCCCCTTAATAAATGGTCTATGAGCTATGCTCCGCTATGAGTGGCCAGAGGTATTGAATATAGTGCATACCAAAGAGCTTAGTGATGAGAACTACATCACAAAGTCAGAGACAACAGCATGTTTGAGAACACCTTCTGAATCATCATTATTCTCTCAGGTGAATCTGTGGGTCAAAGGACTTTGGTACATTCTCTGTCACAACTTTCAGGAAAATGGTGGTGTGCTGAATTTAGCTGTATGCTAGGAGGAGCAGCCACCAGCTCTATTTAGACCTTACTACTCAGGTCTCCCTCTTAATTTCCTATTTGGAAATAGTCAAAAGGAAGAACATGCTGGCAAAGAGGGAAACTGTGATTCTCTGGGTGTTTAGTACATTGCTTTCTTCTGAATGTGGAAATCAATCAATATGTTCACAGAAAGAAAACACCCACACACATTCTAACCAGCCAAGTTCAAGGTGAGGTAATAAAAGAAAAGTTTGTCTCAGAGGAATTCTAGTTTTAGCTGAAAACTCCAAGATGGTCTAATAGCAGGTGCTGCCTGGGATTCAGTAATCCAAACCCAAGGAGCTTGTGATGGTTCTACAACTTACCCAGCACCCTACATTTGATACAGTACACCCAGGACCAAGTCATCTCATTTTCCATGCTGGAGTGCTAGGGAGATCCTAGCATGAATCTTCCTTGCCTCCTTTTGCTCACTGTAAAACCATATTGTCATTTCAGGGAATCCTAGAAACTAAATCAGAAGGACATCAGAAGTCACCTAATCTAACCGATAGCTGAACAGGAATTCCTCCTACAGCCTCCCCAAAGACTAGTCATCAGGGATCTACCTGCTTGTCACTGCATTCTCTTTACCATTCACTGGAGATTTTCAATTGGAAGCTGTCTGGTGATGGCACATCACTGAATCTGGAGCCAATCTATTTCACTTTTGGATAGCTTAATTGTTAAGAAGTTTTGCCTTCCATCAAACCTATATCAACCTCTTTTCTACCCTAATGTTCTTAATTCTACCATCTGAGTTCAGACCTCCTTTGACATGCAACTATTCAGATACCTAAGTATAGGTGCTGTTAAGTCTTGTCTAAGTCTTCTCTAGGCTAAATAAGTCTAGTTCTTTGAGAGGTCTTTAATAAGGCACAGTCTTCATCACCCTCTCCCTTGCATGCTGCAGTTTGTAAATGTCCTTGCTGAAATATAGGGTACCCAGAAACCATCACAACTCTAGATATGACCAGAGCAGGGCAGAGTACAACCCTGGGTCACTCCCACCATCTGCTATCCCCATTGCCTTTAATTACTATTAAATGCTGGTGGACAAAGTCATGCCAACATCACATGAATTTATGATTGGGTCTGCTAAAAAAATGCATTGTCTAGTCCCAACTAGGCCTTTACTGCAACATGAAATCCTTTTTATTCTTTGAATATTAGTAATCATACTCTCTCTAGGAACTATTCTGAATCTTCTCTTCTCTCATCATAATCCCTACACTAACTAACCCCCCTTCAGTTCAGCAGGGGACCTTACCTCCTACTTTACTAAGAAAATAGAAACCATGTATAATGAGGGGATTTTCTGCCATACTTTCTCAAAATTTTTCTTCATCATCCCCCATCCTCTCCTTCTTTTTACTAGCCTCACATGACCCTTCTTCTTGCTAAGGCCAACCCCTATACAGCTTCCTTTAAACCCTTTCCCTCCCATCTCTTCCAGAAGCTTTCTCCTTTAATCATTCCATCTCTCTCTTTTATCCTTAGTTTCTCCATCACTGCTGTATTTTCCCCCTTCTAATTATAAATGTGCAAAATAAAAAGTTTGACTTTGCCATCCCCTCAAATTATCATCCTGTATTTCTCCTACCTTGAAATTACCTTCTGACCCAACCACTCAATTGAAAGTGCTCTCTCCTAAGATCTCTTAATTGATAAATTAAAAGACCTTCCCTTAGCCTTCATTCTATTTGATCACTGCAGAATTTGACATGGTTTATCACCCTCTTCTATTAGATGTTTTCTCTTCTCTTGGCCTCCATGATAGGAGAGATAGTTCTCTCTCCTAGTTACCTAACTGGTCCTTCTTAGTTCTGGGTTATCATTCATCTCTCTCCCTATGGCCTAAAGAGCCCTGGCTTTAAGCTTATATGGACTAGATCCAATCTTGGTGGCCACACCAAAACTCTGGCTCAGTACACATTCACTTATAATTTAATCTGGGAAATCTCTGAATATAGTTTCACAAATGTGGGCAAGATGATCTCCAGGTGCCATAAAAGTGTTCAAGGTAAAAAATGCCATTAGGTAAAGGACAGCATTTATTTACTTTACAAATAATGAAGGCACAAAAGACATAGGGCAATAAAAACAGATAAAGAAAACTCATTAAGTTACCATAGTAGCCTGTAAGTAATACACACAATTCTCCTTCTTCTGAGGTGATTCCTATTTTTTCTTTAAGTTTTTAAAATCTTTTAGACTCAGTGTCACCAAATGGTTTGTACTCCGCAAGAAAGGGAAGTGAACCTGGGGTTGCCAGTGTGGCAACACCCTGACACTCTAGTGAATCCACAACTCTCCCGCAGGACTCTATTTAATTGCTCTCAGATTTATACTGTTAACCTTTGGTTAGAACTTTCCCAGAAGGCAAATGTGCTATTTGAGCAACACTTACTCAACAGAACTGCACTGTCTGAAAAATTCAGGGTCATATTTGAGGGATGGGGGTGGTATCCAAAGCTCAGATCCTCTACTCTTTACATAATGGTTTAAGTCCCATAATATACCTGCAACTGTAGAGCCCACCTTGGCACCTCTAGAAGATTAGATCTGCAAATGTTTTAATTTGGGGTTACTTTCAAGGTACGCCTAAGGCTAGTGCTTCCTAAGACATCTCCTTTCTTTATTGCCAAGGCCTGTGGGTTTCACCATTGCAACATTTCTTGTATATATCCTCTTCTCTCCTTTGACACAGCTACCACTCTGGTTCAGGTCCTCATCACCTCCACCTGGATTATTGTAACATCCTGCTGGTGGGTCTAGACGCCTGCCTCAAGTCTCTCTTTGCTCCAATCTGCCCTCCATTCAGTCACAAGGTGATTTTCCTAAAGCTTATCACCCTCCTATTCAATAGACTCCCATAGCTCCCTATGGTCCCCAGGATCAAATACAAAATCTTGTTTGAAATTGTAACCTAGCCCCCTCCTACCTTTCTAGTCTTCTTACACCCTACTCCCACCCGGTATTCTTCATCACCTCCACCTGGATTATTGTAACATCCTGCTAGTGGGTCTAGACACCTGCCTCAAGTCTCTCTTTGCTCCAATCTGCCCTCCATTCAGTCACAAGGTGATTCTTCCATCAGTGGGACTGACCTCCTAGCTGTTCCACAAACAAGACAGTCCACCTCTCATCTCTGGCCATTTTCTCTGGCTGTCTTCCATGCCTATAATGTTCTCCTTTCTCATCTCTGCCCATCAGGAACCCCAGCTTTCTTTAAGCCCCAAATGAAATCCCATCTTTTACCAGAAGCCTTTCCCTACCTCTTTTAATTCTTGTATCTTGCTGTTAATTATTTCATATCTGTCTCTATATAGCTTGTTTGTACATATTTGTTTATTGGTTGTCCCTCCCATTAGAATGCAAGATCCTTGAGATCAGGGACTATTTTTGGTCTCTTTAATCTTTTTTTTTTCCTGATGCTTAGCACAGTGCCTGGCACATAGTAGGCATTTAATAATTGTTTGTTTTGATGGAATAAATGAGTGCCTGACATATAAATGCATGAAGATGCACAGCCCTGGTGAATTTCTAGGAAAAATCAGGGTTCTACAGATTGAGCTATCATGCTCCCACTGCTTTCTAGGCACTGGTTAAGTGACACCACTGACCTAACCTCTCCCCCCACCGCACATAGCACTGGTTTTGTACCTCATTCATGTAGTAATGATATAATGTGGGATATCAGGGTCATAGAAGGATCTTATCTGGGGGCTAGCATGATAGAATAGAAATATCCAAGGTCCACCACTTTCTCCTGTCACCTGTGGCAAGACACTGAATCCCTGGTTTTCTTAATAGTGAAACAAAGTAGTTGGACTATTTGACCATTAAGGAATCTTCTAGGTCCAAGGATCCCACCTCCAGCTCAACTCTACCCCCTCACCCTCCCAGGCCCAGGGTTCCGCTAGTTATAGAATTTAATAAATACTGTCTCTGGCTAGAGGAAATGAATGAATGTTGCTGGGTTTACAAATGCAGGATCCTGTTTTCCTAGCCTTTTGTGGGGTTGCTGGAGGAAAGTTGGGGGTGGGGAAGGGAGGCATTTGGTAGGGTGTGGCTCAGGATTTAATGTTCTCTTCTGCCTCAGGCTCTCTTCTTTTAGAAGGAAAAGAGGCTGCTGGGAAAAGAGAGCCCTGGGGGTGTCTGAGAAACTGAGCTGAGTGTTTGTAAGTGTGCATGCCTTTCAATAGATACTTTTCCCCGGATGATCATAAATTCCAAACAAAAGCAATTGGAAATGCATTTGTAAATGCTCCAGAGTCCCATATGTAGTATCTCTCACTTTAGTCTGACTTCCTGTAGCCTGAGGGGCTTACCTGCCTGGCAGACAGGAGGGGGTTAATTGTGTTGCATATGGATCAGCTATTAAAATAAAGGAACTGGGGCAGAGATGGGGAGAGAATCTCTTCAGTTGAAACTGATTGGGAGCAGTTGGGCTGTCACCACTCCTGATTTTATGAGGAGACTATAAAGAACAGCCAGGAATTCATTGAAATGAATCTGCCTTGCTGTGCTCTGAGCTGGGACTGCATGTCAAACAGGGCCCCCAAGTTCTCCCAGGAAACCCCTCCCAACGCTTCCAGCCCCAGAGAGACGTGGGGCCTTAATCTGAGGTGTGTACTTCTGGCCCAAGGAGATTAATCCTATGTAGTCCCTGGGTCTCCCATTCCCCATCAAAAGACTCAAGCATTGGGAGAGGGGGAGGGGGGAGGGGCGGGGAGGAACAATGGGAAAGTTTTCTGGTTTTGTAGAAACCGGTAGGAGGAAGAGAGTGTGAGCAGGTGGTCTGCCTCCAAAGAGCTGTCCCTGAGGACATCCACTCAGCTCCAATCATTCCTTTGCCCTCACTATTCAGTTAGCACTGATTCCGAATTAAATGTTTTATAAATATTCCCCTATCTTTTATATTCAGGGCTCTGTCTCCAGAACTAAGTTTCTTATGGTGCAGCTAGATTGTACAATTGAAAGAATGTTGGACTTTTGGGGGTCGGGAAGGAGGCCTGAGTTTGAATCCTGCTTCAGAACCTTACTAGCCATAGGGCCTTTCTTAAGCTGAGTTATATTATTTCTAAAGTCAGTCAGTCAGTAAGCATTTATTAAGTGTGTCTGCTAAGTGGGGATACAATGAAGGGCAAAAGATAGTCCTTGCTCCCAAGGAACTCTCCATCTAAATGGGAAAGACGGCGTGCAAATAACTATGTACAAACAGACTACATGCAGCATAAACCGGGGATATTCAACAGAGGAAAGTTACTAGCATTGAGGAGGGGGGGAGGGGAAAGGCTTCCTGTAGAAGATGGGATTTTAGTGGGGCTTAGAAGGAAGCCAGGGAAATGAGGAGGAAGAGGAGGAGGGGGTGAAAGGGGAAGAGGATTCTAAGAATGAAGGACAGATAGAGAAAATGCTCAGTTTGGAGATGTATAAGGACCAGCAAAGAGGCCAGGGTCACTGGATTGCAGGGTACATGGGAAAGGGAGAGACAGAGAACCCCTTAGAGAGTTGTAAGATGTAAGATGATCAAAAAAGTAGGAGAGGGCCAGGTAGTTAAAGGCTTTGAATGCCAAGCAGAGTTTTATATTTGATCCCAGAGATAATAGGGATTTTTAAATAGTGGTCAGATCTGTACTTTAGGAAGATTAAATTAACTGTTAAGTGGAAGATGGACCGGATTGGGAGGAGATTGGAGCCAGGCCGATCCACTAGCAGGCTATCGAAGTAATCCAGGTATAAGGTGAGGGGGGGACCTGCACCAGAGGGGTGGGACTGTCAGACTAGGGAAGAGATATATTTGAGAGATGTTGCAAATAAAATAAATCAGCAAGCCTTGGCAACAGATTGGATACCAGGGGAGGGGGCTGTGAAACAGACAATAATAGTACCTATCTCATAAGGTTGTCATGAGGCTTAATAATATAACATGTCAAGTGCTTCATGAATCTTATAGTCCTATATAAATGCTAACTACTCCTACTACTAGGAGTAGGAGTAGTAGGAGTAAGGCAGCTAGATGGCTCAGTGGATAGAGCTCTGGGTCTGGTGTCATGAAGACTCATCTTCCTGAGTTCAAATCTGGCCTCAGACACTTACCAGCTGTGTGAAAGTAACTTTAACCCCATTTGCCTTGGTTTCTTTATCTGTAAAATGAGCTGGAGAAGGAAATGACAAACCACTCCAATATCTTTGCTAAGAAAACCCTAGAGGTCACAAAGAGTTGGACAGGACTGAAAAGTGACTGAACAACCTCAGAAGTGGTATTTAACCAATGGTGGTCACTGTTGAGAATTTTTTAAAATTTTGCTTTATTTCATTTTTGGTCCAGACGTGTAATTTCATTGGTTCCTCTTCAGGAAACTCCCTTTAGAGAGGAACAGCAGCTCTGTAATTTAGAGATGAGTCGCTTGGATCACTGAGATATTAAAGGCATACCCAAAGTCACAGAGCCACAAAATAAGATGGGACTTAAATTCAGGCCTACTGAGGATGTACCTTAGACAAAAAGACACCCACCCCCAACACCTGTCCCCTCATCACACCTGTATCCAGGGAAGTATGGGGCTTGCTAGTGGCAGCCTCCATGCTCCCCAAAGTAGGAGGTAGACTGTGCTACTGACTACATGCCACCCCTTGATCTGAAAGTAACACATACTGCTCCCTTCTACTCAAAGTCAGAAGACTTAGCCCTTCCCCCTCTCTTGCTGAGAAATTTCCTGGACAGCAAAGTCATAGAGTAGGTACAGAACAGGATTACAAGCCTTTGAATGGTGTAAACACCAAGAAGGCAAAGAAATTGTTTCTTGTACAACAGAGAGAAACTCATAGACATAGATATTAGAAATGGAAAAAAAGACCTATTAGACCAGCAGCCTCCCTCAGGGCCCAGGACAGATGGAGTAACTGAAGCCACACTGGAGGCTCACTTGGCACTGACTAGGGAAAATAAAAGAAGGAAATCCACAACAAAACAGTTCTTCATCTCCTTCCTGTGGCTGATGGGGTTGTGTTCTGCAGAGTTCAGGACTAGCACCCCAAAGTCATCACAGTGAAGGAATGTGGGAGCAGTGGCTCTAGGATTCCCTCCTGGTCCTAAGCCAAAGAGGTACAGCTTTGCCATTTAAAAACAAACAAGGGGACAAAACTACATGCACATGCATGCAAAAGAACTCTACAAAAAGCAGCTCTCATCTTAATCCACATATTTTGTTGTTGTCCAATTGTCTCAGAGTCTTCTTGACCCCATTTGGGGTTTTCTTGGCAAAAATACTAGAGTGATTTGCCATTTCCTTCTCCAGATGAGAAAACTGAGGCAAACGGGGTTAAGTGACTTGCCCAGGGTCACACAGCTAGTGTCTGAGGCCAGACTTGAATTCAGGAACATGACCCTTCCTGACTCTAGGCCTGGCACTCTGTCCACTGCACTACCTAGCTTCCTGCTCTATGTTCTTGAGAAAAGTTGAATAGAGGAAACTGTCATGACCAAATCTCTTACCGCTCCAGTTCATCCTTCACTCAGTTATCAAAGAGATCTCCATAAAGCCCATATCTGACCATGCCACCCTCTTATACAGTAAAGTCCAGTGGCTCCCTCTTCCCTTCAGGATTAAACAGAAAATTTAATAGAAATAAATATTCTGTTTCTTGTCTATAGTCATAGAAAATTAAGTAGAAAATTTTGAAGGGCTTTTAAAGCCCTTTAAAACCTGCCTCCCATCCTGTCTTTCCAGTCTTCTTCCACCTTACTCCATCTATGATCCAGTATCCTTGACCTTCTTGAGGTCCCTCACACAATTGACAATCTATCTTCCAACTCTGCATTTTCACTGGATATGTCCTCTCCTTCTTTGTCTCTACCTCCTGGCCTCCCTGGCCTCCTTCAAATCTCAGCTCAAAATCGTTCTGCAGGAAGTCTTTCCAGATCCCGCTCAATTCTCCTTCCTTTCCTCTGAAATGACTTCCAATTTATCCTGTATATATCCTATTAGTGTATAATCGTTTGCATATCCTCTCCTCCATTGGACTGTGAGCTCCTTGAAACAGGGATTTTTTTTTTTTTGCCTTTCTCTGTATCTCCAGAGCTTAGTACAGTGTCTACTATTCAGCGTGTGTTTATTAAATATGTGTTGACTAGATAGAATGGTGGACTTAGGATGAGGAAGAACTGGATTCAAATTTCACCACTGCTGCTTCCTAACTCTATGAGTCAGAACAAACCCCTTAACCTTTTTGGATGTTGAGTAGTTCTCTAGGAGTGATCAACATCTGTTTTGATCTGCCTTGGTTGGGTGTGTTAGGAAAATCATGGCTCATTGTTTTTTTGTAGGATCATAGATTTAGAATTATAATGGACCTTCGAAGCCATTGCTCATTTCAGAGATGAGAAAAGTGGAAACCTAGGAGGGTAAATGTTTTGCACAGCATCACATAGTCCTTAAGTGTCTGAGGTGGGATCTGAATCCAGATCTTTCTGACTTCAAGTACAGTTCCCTTTGTAATAGACCAGATTGCCTTTTGATAACCAGCTATATGGCTATCTGTTGTATATTTATTTCTAAAGAGAACCTAATCAAAGACCATGCTCAAGTCATAGGAGCCAGGAGGATCTAGGTTATCTAATCCCATTTCCCAGATGAGAAAGCTAAGGCTGAGACAAAATAAGTGACATGCCCAAAGTCACAGATAGTAGGGGATTCAAATGGGGTTTGAAAAGGGGAACAAAGTAGTTGAAGAAGACTATGAGGAGAAACATAGACAACTAGAAAATGAAATTTCTGAAAAGACGGTACAATTTAATCTGTAGAAGAGGATTCTGGGGCATCTTTCAAAAAATATTGTCTTAGGATAGCAAGAGATTTGCATATGTTTAGGCTGAAGATTTTGGACAGCTCCGTAAAATTTACTCTGAATGAAGGGTGTGAAACCCTGAGATGGGTGTTGGAAGCAGAGATATTTCTCCTGGAATTTTCCCATAAAGTTAAATTGGCCTATTTGCTGTTTCCCCCAAAATGACATTCTATCTCCTGCCTCAATGTCTTTGCAAAAGCTCTCCCCCATGCCTGAAGCGCTTTCCCTCCTCACTGAGCCTCCAATCTGATCCCTAACTTCATTCAAGGCTCAGTTTAGGTAGCACCTATTATATGAGCCTTTCCAGAATACTCCACCTCCAATTGGTAGTGTTTTCTACTGCCCCTTAAACATCACTTTGTATTTACTTCCCTGCCTATATATATTTTTCCCTGCCTCCCTTAATAGAATGTAAGCTCCTTGAGGTCATGGAATGTTTCTTCTGTCTTTATAGCTTCAGCAGTTAGCAGAGTATTTGGTACATAACATTTTTAATATTAATTAATGTTAGTTAATATTTAATATTAATTAAATTTTTGAAATGAATTTACCTGGGAGTTATTGATAACTGGAAAGCTCATCTGTCTATGACTGTTTAGGTCTGGTTTTGTTTAGAAATGGGGGGTGGGGATAGATAATGTTACTGATTAGCCCTGTGTTATATATATAACTATATTATATATAGTTATTTCTAGCCCTGTGATTCTTATGATAACAAGAATCCCTATCCCTAGGAATGGACTCATTACCAGATGTATTAAGCTGAAATCAAGAAAACACTGGCTAGCAAAGCATAATTTTTGGTGAGATTGCTGAGGGAGGGCAGGCAGACAGAGGCAAGGACAGAGCGGAGAAAGAGGAAAGACGCAGACCAGGAACCATTTAAAACTAGCCAAAGGCAACCTTTTGGAAGTCTCTCTGTGGGGAATTAACCTGTTAGTCAGTCTAGAGCAGGGGCCAGCACTGACCCTCAGGTCCTTTCCACCTCCCACGCCTATGAAGAAAAAGCCCCTTTTTCCCTCATAATGTCAGTGCACACGTTTGAGGTTTTTCCCTTGATCTCCATGGTCTGTTTCTCCTCTCAGTCTTTCTGACCTTTTCCCACTGAAGTGAACAAGAAGGGTGAGGGGTTAGGGGGATGGTACAGATGGGAAGATGAGCTAGGACAAAACAAAGGGGGAATAATGAAGGGAGGCTGGGCTCTGGGGATGTACTTCTTGCAAAATCTGGAGTTTCATTAAATATAGAAAGAGAGAATGAAAAAATAATATCCATTCATTGTTGCAGTTTCAAAGTCTAAAGCATGCCCTGATTTCAAAGAATCTGTGTGTAATGTAATGCTTAGCTTTCTCCTCTCTCTCTCTCTCTCTCTCTCTCTCTCTCTCTCTCTCTCTCTCTCTCTCTTTTCTTTTCTTTCTTTTTTTTTTTACAGGTAAGTGACATTTCATTCTGCTCATCCCCAAGGCAAAGTTGGATGTTTTTAAAGTGGAAAAAAAAAATTAGAGTGGAAAAAATAAGAAATGGGGAAGGTGGGAAGAGGTGGAACTGAAAGGGGGCACAAAAGGTAGGTGCCCACCCACTTCATCATTGTCTATAAAACTGGGTGCCAAGTATCCCCTCTTCTGGTGGCCACAAACTCAATGTATTCTGCTCTGCTCCCTTGCGACTGGAGGTCATGCTTGTGACTATTGAAAACGGGAGGTCTTTGTTACTGAAAAAAGTCTTGGAAGAGGATGGATAGTTCTGTGAAATACCAACTAAGGAATGACCTATGGTTTGCATCATAGGCAGTTTTGATGGTAGGGGGCCAGGGAGGAGGCAGATGGGGTTGATAGGAGAACTGTTAACATTCAAGAAGGCAGGATTGAAACATTTCCAAGACCAAACGAAAATAGGGAGCACTCTTTAGGCAAATTAGTTTGTGATATGGAAATTCTTGAGACAAGAAGTATTGGTTTCAAATAGTGGACAGTTTGGGGTGAGAGAACTTGTAAGTTGTCCCCAGAGGACACTGATTATTTTCTGGGGAATTCTGAAACCATTCAGGAGAAGTACCAGGGCTCCTGTTACTGGGCCTGGGAAGGTAGGTGTGTGAAGGACAAGTGGGTCTCTTGGGGGCAGTGCAAAATAGATGGATGGAGCTGAACTCTACGTCATCAGAAGGTTGAGAATAGCATGTTGCAAATATTCAATGAGCATCCAGGTTGAAGAAAAGAGTGATGATTCAATTCTAGGCATATTCTTTGGGGACACTGTTAGTCTTTGTTAAGGGTTAGGGGCAACATTCAAGACAAATTCCTTTCTTCCAGATTCCTATTTTATGGAGACCCCAGGCAAGGATGGTGACCTTTGAGGTCTTTTGGCACATGATTTGTCACTCCCTTAACTTTCAAGTCCATAGAACTGTTGACATCATAGCTACACAGCCTTACCTAGTCACTAAGGCTGCAATGCCCCATCTTTCCTTCTTAGCCTGAGGATGAGTAGCTATCTATAGAATGGGAAGACAATTTGCCCTTATACTGACTTCACAAACTCTTGGAAAGGCATGGAATACATTTTGAAGTGGAAGACATTACAACTTTCTCTATTTTTAAACCACATTGCCTCCTTTTAGAGAGAGAGGTTAAAGAGATTTGATTTCTATGAGAGGCCACCAGCCCATTGATGAAAAGTTATTAAGGACTCCAAAAATAAAAAAGAAATAACTTTAAGCATGGTTATATTGTTTTAAAAAAAATCAAAATTGAAAATTGTATCACTTTGTAAATGAATAATTGGGAACATAAAACTACATAAGGATATAACAAATAATGTATTCTTTAGTTCTACTTTTGACTGGTTAAGAGTAAAAAAAAAACAGTGGGCAAGACAATAATGTGAGGATGAAGAGGAGGAGAGAGTTGCAAATTTTGTATTTGCCAAAACCTTAAGAAATATATTCATTTCTTAATACACAGTTTTTGGAGAAAATAGCTTTTATATGTTAAAAAATAAGGCAAACATTGCCAGAATTTATTGTAAGGAAGTGTTTCGATTCCTACCTAAATTTAGAAATTTAGGCTTTCTAGAAATTTCCTGTTTTCCCTCATTTTCAACAAAGCAAAGCCCTAAAATTTTGCTCTGGAAAGTGAATCATTATATCTCATTTAGTTTCACTCATTTGCAATATCATGTTCCTAATGTGTGTGTGTTTAAAGAATTAAAGCCTAAATTACAGCCTTTAAAAGTCAGGTTATGCTTTTGTGAATATAGGCATAAATCAAAATATTCTTTGGTATTTGATCCAGGCTGGATGGAAATTAAAACAGAAGCATAGATCAATGCCATAATTCAGAGACTTCCCATCTCCATTCTGAGACCAATGAGCAACCAAAAGGTTAATCGACTAAACCTCAGCCCAACTGTATTCCCCACATGGCAAGAAAACCTGGAAGCTCCTCAGTCGTCAGCATATCTGGTTTTCCTCAGTAACTGAAGCTTTCTGCAGTTTTCACTTTGCCCTCTGTGGTTGTTGTTCAGTCATTTTCAGTTGTATCTGACTCTTTATGACCCCATTTGGAGTTTTCTTGGCAAAGATACTAGGGTGGTTTGCCACTTCCTTCTTCAGGTCATTTTATAAATGAGGAAACTGAGGCAAACAGGGTTAAATGACTTGCCCAATTTCACACAGCTAGTAAGTATCTGAGGTTAGAGTGGAACTCAGATCTTCACTCTAGGGCAGCACACACCACCTAGGTGCCTTTTGCTCCCTGTAGGATTCAGATAGTCTCCCCTTCTGCTGGAGCTGTCAGTCAAAGAAGTGACATCACATAATTTGACATTTTTGTTGGTATCTTGCCCTTTCTTTGAAAGTTAAGTAGGTGATGCGTCCAATAGTTTGATGAAGTATGAAGGAGGCAGGACACTTCTCTTATGACTATTCCTATACAAATGGATTGAAGTAAATGGGGTCTATTTTATGAATTACACTTTTACTTGTAGGCATGGGGGTATGGAGGCATTTGTAGCCCTCTCTTGTGAATTCTCTTCTTCAATACAATTGCGGTCTCAGTGTTGTACCTGTATTCACCTATTCCACATGATATGAGATATGGTATCAAATATTTGAATGTTATTAAATATAGTAAAATCCATAAAGCCCTGATTAAAAGAAAAATGATACTATTCAACAGTACAAATGATACGGTTATCCATATCAAGAACATTATTAAATTGGAGGAGCTTGGATATGATCCAGTGGCAGGGATTAGTTGGTGAAAAGTCCAAGGAAACAGAACAGATGTGGGGGAGTCTTTTCACTCCAACACTTATTCTACCCAGTTACCTTATTTGAATCATTCAGACAGAGAAAAAGAATCCCTCTCCTTAGAGAAAAATCCGTGACAAAGTTGCTAAAAAAGTGGGAAATTTTTTTCCTATAACAGAAACACAGATATGCTCTCTACTTTCTCTTTTCTCTTTCTTGTCTCTCTGTTTCTGTATCTCTTTCTTTGTCTTTCAGTCTCTGTGTCTGTCTCTCTACCTCTCTGTTCCTCTCTACGTTTTTTTGGCTTCCCATCTCCTTTCCTCTAATCTTTGCTTCTCCCTCCCCCTCTCTTCCCCTTTTTCCTTCTCTCTCTGTGTCTCTCTCTGTCTCCTTGTCTCTCTCTCCCTCCCTCCCTCCCTCTCTCTCTCTCTCTCTCTCTCTCTCTCTCTATCTATCTATCTATCTCTCTGTCTCTCTCTCTGTCTCTGTTTCTCTGTCTCTCTGTCTCTGTTTCTCTGTCTCTCTGTCTCTGTCTGCCTCTGTCTCTCTGTCTCTCTCTCTGTCTCTCTGTCTCTCTCTCTGTCCCTCTCTCCCTCCTTCCTCCCCTTTCTCTTTATACTCTACTTCTCCCTTTCTTGCCCATTTACCTCCTCTAGCTTTCCCCCTTTGTCCCCCTCCCCCTCTGTCTCTCTGAATTTTCTCTCTTCTTCTGTCCTTCCTTGTATATCCTCTCCCACTCCTTCACATTCCCTCTCTATCTGTTCAGGATGTAGTTAGCAGGACTGGACAAGATGGAGAGTGTCCAGACAATGTTGTTTGTTCAGTCATTTTCAGTGTCTGACTCTTTATGACCCCATTTGGGATTTTCTTGGCAAAGATATTGAAATGGTTTGCCATTTCTTTCTTTAGCTCATTTTACAGATGAGGAAACTAAGGTGAACAGGGTTAAGTGACTTGCCCAGGGTCACACAGCTAGTAAGTATCTGAGGCCAGATTTGAACTCATGAAGATATCTTTTTGACTCTAGGCCCTGCACTCTATATATTGTGCCAACTAGCTGCCCCATCCAGACAATAGAAACCTACTATGGTCAGACTACACATCATGCCATATGCGGATTAGTTGAAAGAATTAAGTATGTTTAATTTAAAGGAAAACAGAGACTTAAGAGGGGGTCATGATCACTGTCTCAGGGACTTGGAGAGGTATCATGTGAAAGATGGATGACTCTTGTTCTTCATAGTCCCTGAGATCAGAACTAGGAATTGTAGGTTTATGCAGACTTAGATGTGCTGTATGGGAGAATACAAAAAAAAAAAAATAAGCATTCTAGTAATTAGAACTGTGTAAAAGTGGTATGACCTGCCTTGGGCAGTTCTTTTTCCTTCCTCATTGGAGGTCTTTAAAAGGAGGTTGAATGACCTCTGGGATCTTGTCTTTGGTTATCTTGCTTAAGAACAAATCAGCCAGCTGCCCTCAGGTGTCCCTTCCCATTTTCCAGCTCTGTGACTCTGAGATTCTACTGGCCTGGGACAGGGGTGGGGTACCCGAGGCCTCCAGGACACATGTGGCCCTCTAGGTCCTCAAGTGCAGCCCTTTGACTGAATCCAAACTTCACAGAACAAATCCCCTTAATAAAAGATCTGTTCTGTAAAACTTGGGCTTAGTCAAAAGGCCTCACCCAAGAACCTAGAAGGCCACATGCCTAGAGGCTTCGGCTTCCCCATCCCAGACTCTAGTGATTGAAGTTTTGCCATAGAAGGGCAACTGGGAAGAGAGAGATGAGAGCTCCAGAAATCTTACTTGCCCTTCTCAGCATGCCTCACTCAACATGTGGAATCCAGGCTCCCTTTTCCCATCTTTCACCAAACGCCATGCTGCAGCTCTGTAGTTAACTTCACAGCTTGGCTGCCGGAAGCACCAGGCTCTTAATTTGCTTTGGAAACCATTGATCTGGCTGCCTCCCCAGGCTCCCCTGGCTTGGTTTAGGCACTCTTCATCATTCCTTACCCGGCATTAATCTTCCTCCTTCTCTTCTTATCCCAGTCCAGTGACCTCTTCTGGTCATCTACGATAACCATCACGTGGGTCAGGGTCACTGAATACATCTGTCTGCTCCTTGGTGCTTAATGTCTCTGGTTTCCTAGGGACAGCTGAGGGGAGAGAAGCATGCAGCACTGAAGACATACCTAAGTCCTCACCTTCATAGCCTTACCCCTGTCCCATTCATGAACAGGTACATGTAGGGTTGCTTTTAGCAAAATCCTTGCAGCAATCTGGCAAACAGTAAATGTCCCTTGTCGCCTGAGATAGCCCAGCACCCAGACTGTACCCCAGTGTGAGCCTCTGAAGATCATTGTTTATAATGCATTTGGATTTGGGGGAGTGAAGGGGATAAAATATTTCTGATTTGAGGCCTAGATGAGGATGGAGAGCACTAACTGGAAATTAATTTTAAGCTGCTTCCTAAAGAGGAAGGTAGATAGGTAACAAGCATTTATTTAAGTGCTTACTATGTTCTAGGCACTGTACTGGGGACCTAAATACAAGCAAAAAGAAAGACAGTTCCCGTCCTCTAGAAGCTTCCATTCTGGGGGAAGATGAGATAAAAAAGGGAGCTAGAAAGCGGGTGGGCCACAGTGAGGCAAAATTATTAGAGTCAGAAGCACAACTTGGAGGGGATGAAGCATGGCCTACCTAGGAGAAGGAGATAAAGCACCCTCTGCCTTTGTCTATACCTCACAAACTCTTCTCTACAGAGATAGAGTCAGGGTGAGATTGTAGGAGGATTCTGTGAAGTTGCCTATTTCAGGCCCCTCCTCACTGGGCCTGAGTCTTGACTCTTCTGATGATACCTTGCATCCCTACAGACACAAGGTACAATTCCTGGCAGTTTCCTATGCCTACAATCCCTCTTAATATCAAGCCTAGTGGAGAGCAAAATTAACCTGCCAATCACCCAGATATTTGGCGCCCCCAGGAAATTAAATTCCACCCTCCCTCTTCCCCAGCTGTCTGCCCCCAGGTTCCAGGTAACAAAATTTTTAAGTGTATCACACATTTCCATTCCAGGGTCACTTCGGGATAGAAAAGTAACATTAAGAAACAATGATAATAATAAATGTATTTGTTGATTCCATAACCAGGTTTGGGTTTTACTTCATTATCATAGGATCATAAGTTTAGAATTAGAAAAGGCTTTGGAGATATGCTAGTTCAAGCAGCTAGGTGATTAGGTAACATAGTGGATAGAGTGCTGGGCCTGGAGTCAGGAAAACTCACCTTTGCAAGTTCAAATCTGGCCTCAGAAATGTACTAGCTGTGTGACCCAGGGCAAATCACCTAACCCTGTTTGCCTCAGCTTCCTCATCTGTAAAATGAGCTGGAGAAGAAAATGGCAAACCACTCCAGTATCTTTGCCAAGAAAACCCCAAATGGGGTCATGAAGAACCAGACACAACTGAACAACAAAAGTTCAACCTTCTTCTTTGATAAATTGAGGAAACTGAGGCCAAGAAAAGTTGAGTCACTTTCAATCAATTAATCAATAAGCAATTGTTAAGTACTTACTATGTGCCGGGCTCAGAGTTTTCCTGATATGAAGCCCAGCACTTTTTCTACCGTATTAGGCTATATTGCTAATGAGGTAAGCCTCTGTTTGAAAACTCCTAATAGGAAATTCATTATTTCTTGAAGCCATTCATTCATTCCTCTTTTGGATAGCTCAAAATGTTAGGAAACTTTTTCTTGAATTGAGTCAAAACCTGGCTCTCAGAAACTTCCTTCCACTCAAATCATGGTATCCTCAACCAGTCGTTTTGGCTAATCCAGTGGGTAATCTCAGCGCACAAGCTATATGTAGGTAGTCAATTTTATAGGTAATTGGGTTAGTCTTTGACTCTTGTTTAGCATGGCTCAACACATCTAGCCTTTTTTTCCCCAAAATTATTCATGCCAGATATGACTGATCTCAGCCCCTAGTCCTGGAAGAAAATGAGATTTCTTCCAACTAGCCACCAGATGTAACTTCTTAATTCATGAAAAACTCTTTCTCTGTCCGTTTTTTTTTCTGTCTCTTTCTTCATCTGTCTTTCTCTCTGTCTGTCTGCTGTCTTCTCCTCCTCTTCCTCCTCCTCCTCCTTCTCCTCCTCCTCCTCTTCCTCTTCTCCCTTTCCCTTTTTATCTCTTCCTCAACCCAGCCCCCTTTCCTTTCTCCCTCTTCCCTCCCTGAATTCAATGCCTATTATCTTTAAGCTCCATCACATTCCAGATATCATGTGCTGCGCCCTGGTAGAACAAAAACAAAATAGTCCCTGCCCTCAATGAGCTTATCTTTCATTGGGGGGAGGGGAGAGTTGGGGCAATAGAATATGAACTCAACTAAGTAAAAACAAAATACATAGAAAATAAATATATAGTAATATCCATAAAGCACGTCTGAGTAATTGGAGTTGGGGGGATCATCATGTAAGAGGCAACATTTGAGTTGAACTTTGAGGTAAGTTAGGGATTGTATGAAACTGAAGTGAGGAAAGAGGGCATTCCAGTCTCTAAAGACAGCAAAGGAATGGAGATGAGAAACGAAATACTATGTACAGGATAGCAAAAAGCCAATTTGACTGGAAAATAAGGTATGCAAAGGGGGAGGGGAAGAGAATAAGCATGTGTATAGTACCTGTTGTATGCCAGGCACTGTGCTAGGCATTTTTATAAATATTATCTCATTTGAGCCTCATAACAACTCTAGGAGGTAAGTGCTGTTTTAATCCCCATCCTACAGATAAGGAAACTGAGGCAAACAGAGGTTAAGTCACTTGCCCAGGGTCACACAGCTAGTAAATTTCTGGGGCTACATTTTAAGTCACACTTTCTTGATTTCAGGCCCAGAATTCTATCCTTTGTGCCACCAGTTGTCTCTAAGGAAACTAATGTTCAATAATCCTAGAATTAGGATAGACAAAAGGCTGGAGCTAGAATGTACAGGGTTTTAGATGCCAGGCAGAAGAGCTAATATTTATCCTAGAGGCATTTGGGTGCAGTTGGA
The DNA here is from genome assembly GCF_011100635.1 of Trichosurus vulpecula. Taxonomy (NCBI): domain Eukaryota; kingdom Metazoa; phylum Chordata; class Mammalia; order Diprotodontia; family Phalangeridae; genus Trichosurus; species Trichosurus vulpecula. Next base: position 173,192,948 of record NC_050574.1, read on the forward strand.
GTTTCTTGAGCAGAGGAATGACGTTCTTAGACAGACCTACGCCTTAGGAATTCCACTTCAGAATCAGCTTGCTAGATGGATTGGAGAGAAGAGAAACTGGAGGGGCGAACACCAATCAGGAGGCTATTTTAGTAGTCCATGAAGGAGGCGATATGGATTTGAACTAGGATGGAGGAAGTTGAGTGAAGAAAAGGAGAAGTGTGAATAATGCCACAATTGGGGTGGGAGGAGGGGGAAGAGAACAGCAGACAAGGCAACTGACTCAATGTGGGGCTTGAGGGAGCCAGAGGAGTCCAAGATTAACCCTGTTGACTGGAAAGATGGTAGTGTCCTGACACAGAGTAGTCAGAAACTCAGGAGAATTTGAGGGAAACATTTTGGACATCTAGTCCTCCCAACCTAGAAACCTACCCCTCCATCTCTAGCCTTGATGTCATTCTAAAAAATGAAAATAAAATAGTCCCTGGGACTCCCTCAAGGAGCCAACATGGTCTCAATTCCTCCCTTGGCACACCCATTTTGTTTGGTTCCTTCTGTTCCATTTTTGTTCATTTTTCTCTCCATCCACTATTGTTGTCTTCCTTTATCTAAATTCAAATTCACACATCCATCCCTACAGTGGATCATAAGTTCAAGCTGGAAGGAACTCTTCTGGCTTCTCTCATTTTAGCAATGAGGAAGCTGAAACTCAGGAGCTGAAGTGACTCCTCTTCAGTCCTACAGCTAGTAAGTGTGCAAAGCAGAATCTGAATCCAGGGCTTTCTGATTTGGTCTAGGGGAAAAACCATCATACCAGTGATGTCAAACTTCAATAGGGGCCACTAAACTGCATATATAAGGATGCCTAGGCACCACCTATTGACTTAGAAAAACACATATTAATATTATCTATTGCATTTTTCTTTTTTTGTTGGGTGTTTTTAAATTTACTTGTAAAATGGGGGGGGCAGGGGATTGTACTAGATAATAGCTAAAGTCCCTTTCAGTTCCCAGAACCTGTTACCTAGGACCTAAGTCTCCATTTGTACTTCTGGGGCCATGTAGATGAGCCCCCACCCAGAATAATTCTCTGATCCCATCTCTGTACCTCCCCACCCAATGGTTGCCTTTAAGCATGGGCTAGATAACAGGCAGGATGTTATGACAGGGATTCTCTTTCAACTATGGTTGGTTGGCTGGTTTAGATGGCTGCTGAGACCCCTTCTAATGCTACAAGTCTATGAACACTCCCTACTAGTGTCATATGGAAGTTATTTCTTAAGTCTTCACTATCCAGATGGCTCAGTAGGTAACATCAGGAAGACCTGAGTTCAAATCTGGCCTCAGACACTTACTAGCTCTGTGACCCTGGGCAAGTCAGTTAACTTCTGTTCACCTTAATCCACTGAAGAAGAAAATGGCGAACCACTCCAGTATCTTTGCCAAGAAAACCCCAACGACAGTATGGCCCATGGGGTCACAAAGAGTTGGACACAGCTACACCTTCCTTCAGTCTCTGATAAACTATACCATTGTTGTACCAGAAGCAAGTGAGACACGCCACAGAATATAAGTTTTAAATGGAGAATTTATTAGCCGGCGGCCATTAGGGGTATGCTACCCAGATCAAATGGCCCCGTGTTGGGGTGAAGGTGTGGATTTTATAGGACACAGGGTGGTACAAGTTTTACAGGCCAGGTCACAGGGTGGTGGGTGGTCCCTGGGAACAGGAACAAAGGTCTTGACAGATCAAAAGATTCTGACAGGTTATCGTTAAGTGGGATAATCTTATTGACATTCCTTGGTGGAGTCATGGAGCCCCAGGGATACCTACTAGACAGAAAGGGTCTGCCAGGTTATCCTTCAGTGGGATGGTCCTATCTATTGACATTTCTTGGAGGAGTCACAGGGTCCCAGGGATATCTGCTATTACGAAGAGATCTGAGTCCATTCTTTCTGGGGGTGCTTGTCAGTAGCTAGGGGTTTTGCAGGGGTTCCTAATAGTAACTGATTTTTCCAGTACCACACCATAAGCTCCGGGGGTCATCTCCCATCATCCTGATCTATACCTTGCCACTGGCCCTGGAGGAGAAGGTGAGGCTGGTGACTTTGCACAGCCCTCCCACACTTAAATCCAATTCACTTGCCAGTCATGGTATCACCTTCCTGATGTCATGGTCCTCTTCACAAATGACAACAAGCTCCAGGAATTTCTTCTATTCAGTGGATTAGTGGATCCTTCAGGGAATAAAAAAAAATCAGCGAACATATTAGAGCTTTTGTTATACTTAGCCTAGCTTATTACAGAGCCATACTGGTTCCCCCACCCAGCATGGCCCAGTCCTCAGCACTATGCCTGTCTCCTTCAGGGGTTACCCTTGCATCTGTCTTAGGAAGCTCTTCTGGCCTCTGTTGCTTGCCAAATAGCACTGAGGTTGAGAGTACAGAGGAACCCAAGCAAGCTTTTAAACAACTAATTTTTTCCCCTTCTAATCCCCAGTTTTGGACAAACATGGGCCCAGAAGTAAGTGAGGGAATTAAATTAACGAACACAATTTCTCCCTGTCATTGAACTCTGACTAATGAGTCTATTTCTGGGTAATAAGAAGGAGCAGGAAGTGACAAGTCAGTGTAATGAATTAGTGGCCCAGAACCTCGTTAGTCAGAATAATCTTTCCACGAAAGATAAATGATGCAAACATTAATTATAAAGCCAGTGTGGAAATGCATCCCATTATTTGGAATCCTAAGAAATCTATCCCAGTTATTACTGAGGCATTTTCAAACAATAATAATAATTTTTTTAAAAAGACTCAGCAAGAACCTTGGCCCCTGGGAAAACAAAGTCTCTACTGCTTCACCAGCAAAGGGGGAGGCACTCTTTTTTAAATTGGTAAATAGAGCTGATTATCAGGAAAACTGAGCCTGGCTCCTTAAGAATGCTAATTGTCCAAATCGTGAAGGTGCCCCAACCAGGCAATACCTGATCTGAATTTGGGTGGAGGGATTTGCTTATGAATAGCCTCACACACTCACAAATTCAAGCTCCAATACTCACCACGGTTTATTTTTATTTTTTAGCTGGAGTTGTCAATCTGAATTCTGTAAGACAAAAACATGAGGTAAAGATTTCAGTGAGGGTGACCCCATAGTAGGAGAAGACCACAATTTCTGCATAGTGAAAGGGAATGAGCAACAGCTCACAGTTGAGACAGCTTGATAGCATAATTAGAGTAGAGGTCTCAGGTTGGAAAGAGCTGGGTTCAAGGCCTGCCTCTAAAGCATTCTGGTTTTCTCACCTTGGGCGAGACATTTAACCTCTCAGTGCCCCAGACAACTTCCTAAGCCTGGGGTTCTTCATCTTTTATTGTGTCAGAGACTCCTTTGGCAATCTAATGAAACCAATGGTCCCCTTCTCACATTGATGGTTTTAATGCATAGAATAAAACACATAGGATTACAAAGGAAAATTATTATATTAAAATGCAGCTGTCATTTTTATTTTAAGTTCACAGACTCCAGTTTAAGAAGCCCTAATTTTAAACCGAAAATTGCAGAATACATTCTGATACCTATTTGCTACGGTAGATAAAGTTCTATACCCCCTCACAGGGAGATCACCAAATCAATGAAATCCCAGATCTGGTAAAAAAAAAAATACAAAAAATCTATGGAACGCTACCCCACCCCCATACCCCCTGAACCTCACTTCGCAGGCTATCTGTGTTTTCCAGGAAAAAATGTTAAGGTCAGAGTTGGGAGGGACATTCTCTAGAGCTGGAAGGGTCCTTAAAGGTAATCTAATTAAACCGCCTAATTTTACAGATGAGGAAACCGAGGTCCAGAGAGTTAAATTACTTGCCAAAGCACTGACGATGAATTGGTAGCAGAACCAGGACCAGAACCCAAGGCTCCTGGCTCCCAGCCCAGTATCTGAAACAGTCCATGAGGTCATTTCATAATTTTAATTCTTGTTCCCTCTATTCTGGTAGCAATATGCCAGGAAGGGGGGAGAAGTTTTACCCTGAGCCAAGGGAGAGAAGGCTGAATCAGTAATAAGAAATGTTATTGCTGAGACCATTACTCTGGAGAGTAAATAAACCGGAATTAAAAACTATTAAAAAAAAAAACCACTCTGCAGTGTCCCGGTAATAAACTTGTCCGTGACTTCACGGTTTAGAGGTTCCTCAGATTCCAAGGATTTTGGCTCTTGCTCTCTCAAGGAGGGATTGGTTAATTCACTTGCTGAGGAGAAAGAATTTGAGCCAAAGAGGCAGAAACCATCTTGAGTCTCTATCCAGGTGGTACCTATATGGCGCGGAGAATCATGGTTTGTTTTTGTTTTTAAGACTCTATTGCTGTCTGACTAAAAACTCTTAGTAATGGAAGAAGGAAAAAAAAAACAATTAATTGGGAATGAATTTTAATCGTCTCTGACTCCTCATTTGTAAGCCATAAATGAACCTTTTATCAAGCTATCAAATTGGGTTGCACTTTCAAATAACAATAATGCACCCCCAAAGACTGTCTCAAAACACCCTCATTTCTCTCCCCTTCTGCTGACTGCAAGTTGTAATGGGCTCTTGAGTTTTCATTTTTATTTTCTTGTTTTCTGTTGTTTTTATTTTAAATGGATCAAATAGAGAAAAAAATAAAAGATGACAGTATCATTTTTTAAATGCCATAGAACAAATGCATGCATTTGGTTATTATTCTGTGGCCTTTGGTTTCTTCCACATTTTAGGAGAACTATTGGAAGGTTTCTCTGGGAACAGGGCACAGCTGGATTTAGGTCTGTTCTGATTGTCAGTATGCTTTATACCTTAAACCAGGGGTGTGAAGTGAGAGGATTGGAACAAGGGGAAAGGCAAAAGATAGAAGGGAGGGGCTGAGACCATATCATCTCATTTTCTCCCAGTCTGCCAGGCTACACTATCTTCTCCTTTTATTTAGGAGAGAGGCAAAGGGGGCAGAGGCGTTTGGGTCTTTAAGATCCTAAAGCCTGTCAGGCAATACTGATTGCTTCCCATAGCTGGGGAATTCTGTCTCCCTGCATCCTATTTCTCTGAATAGCATTGGGGTGAGGTGGAAGAAATCAGGTCCTCTCAGCATCCAAGTGTGATGGTTCAAACAGTTCTGCATTAGAATCAGAGGGCTCAGTTTCACATTCTGGTTGTGCCATTGACTAACTGTGGAACCTTGGAGAAATTACTGTCAATATCCTTTTCTGTAAAAGGAGGTGGTCTGGACCAGATAATTTCTAAGTTTATTTTCAATTCTAGATCTACGATCCTATTAACTACAGTTTAAGGGGGAAAGCCTGGGATTGAAAGGACAAGGCAGGGGTGGGGAACCTGCGGCCTTGAGGCCACATATGGCCCCCTAGGTCCTCAAGTGTGGCCTTTTGAATCCAAACTTGAGGACCTAGAAGACATGTGGCCCTGAGGCAGTAGGTTCCCCATCCCTGGACAAAGGTATTGAAGCTAAGCACTCCTATTCCTGGAAGGTCATTGCCCTTTGGGTGGAGAAAGAGAACCCAGGGCACACAAGGCTGGTGATGAGGCAGGTTCCCCTTCTCCCAAGGGAAGAGAACATTTGGTATCTTCATCTTTTTATTATTCTTGATAATTGGATGATAATTGGATGATGACCCCTACAACACACAGATGGTCTCTCTCTTCCTTCCCAAAAAACAAAACCAAAAAAAAAAACCTTTAAAGTGTCATATAAGAGTGGCTTTGGGATCATCTAGACAATGCCATTTTTATAGACCATGAAACTGAGGCCCCAAAGAGGGGAATGATTAGTCCAAGGTCACACAGCTCTCACTGAAGCTGAGACTGAGTGGAAATAAAACCTAGCGGAGCCCAAAGCCTTGCCAATTCGCAGACAATTAGAGTTGGGAGGGAGCATAGAGACTCCTTTATCTGACCTTCTCACTGAATCAGAGAAATGAATATTCTACTTTCACCTGGGCCTTGTGGCCTACCTGGACTCAGGAATGTTTAAAAGTCAGGAGAGGCAAAACTTCAAAAGTGAAGAAAATGGTCTTTGACTGAAGATGCAGAGGTATCCCTAGGAAATAGTGGTCTTCCAGCAGGGGCTAATATACTGTTTCTCTTCCCCTACTTTATCTTACCCTGGCCTTTTTCTATGGGTCCATAGTTGGGATGGGGAGGCCAGTGATTCTCTGCTTATGGTAGCTGCACTGCCCTCTCTCTACAGATTTCAAGAAGTGGGCCCTGAAAGGCCATTGCTGTTAGAATTGAGGAGATGGACTCACTGTTCTAGGCAAGGCCTGCTGCCTTATACCTAGGCTAGAGCAGAAATTATTCTCACAGGTCCTTGGGGTTCTCAAACTCAGGTCTGATGAGTACAGGTTCAGCACCCTAAGTTTAGGCTTCTTGAACCATACCATAGGAAAGGAGACAGAACCAGGAGAAAGAGATGCTAAGGGCTAAAGGAAGGGCCTATCACCCAAGAGGAAACAACTTTATGATAGAAGCATCTTTTACCTATAAGTGACAGGGGCAGAGAGACTTTCCTAGTCAATGAATGGCCCATTAGCTGAGGGTGAGGTACCTTAAGAAACTAGTGAGCAATTAGTCAAATGCCAGGAACCACTGAGAAGACATTCTTGAATAAAAACTCTCAAATAGAGTTGCCTCGTGTTTTTGTGCAATGAGGATGTACCTGAGCTAGGGAAGCATATGGGAAAGAAACGCTTGACACAGGCCCAGGGTCCCTAACCCATAAATGAGAATTGGAGAAACATACTCCAAAAATGGTGTTGCAAGTCTGACACGCCTAATTCAAAACAAGAGCTAAGATTTACTTCACATCCACCTGTTAGGTTCACGCAATCATAGATTTAGAGGTGGGAAGGACCTTGGAGGTCATCCCATCCAACACCCTCATTTTACAGAAGGGGGAATTTAGACTCAGAGTAATTAAGGGACTTATCCAAGGTCAAACAGGTAGTAAGTGGTAAAAATAAGATTTGAACCCAGGTCCTCTGACTCCAAAATCAATACCTTTTGCAGTGCTCCATTCTTTCTCTAGAAAGGCAGAGGGAGCTGTGAAGAATAGATCTACTATCCTTCAATTGGGACCCAGGATTAACATTAAACAATTTAGCAACTTTTCCTTTCCCCTTTTCTTCCTTCACTGTACTGTCTGTCCTCTTTCAAAAAAAAAACCTGAGTGAGTAGAGTATTATTACTAAGGGGGCTAGGAACAGGGACTGGACCTGTAATTTCACTGGCATAGGGAATTTGGAATCTGAGAGTTACCTAGAGCAGTGATAGACTTGCCCAGGCTCAAACAGCCAGTGTGTGGCAAAGACAAGACTTGGTCCCAGGTCTTCCTGGCTTCTAGACCAGGTCTTTTTCCACTCTGCCACTCTTACTAAGAAACAGGGAGAAGGAAACAAAAAACCAAAAACTACAGCCTTCTTTCCATATGGGCCTTGGGTAGTACCTCTTTATGCCTATGGTTTGTGGGCTTTCTTCCCATTCTGATACCATAGACTTTGGCACTGACTACTCCATAAAGCTTTTGAAACCCCCTGATATAATCTTCCTCCATCTCTAAAAATTAAGATTTATAGAAAAAAAATATATTGACCTAAAATAGGCCTTCCTCCAATATTCTTTCTCTGTTGCCTCCTTTTCTGGTCCTTGCTCTAGCTCAGGGGTAGGGAACCTGTGGCCTCAAGGGCACATGTGGCCCTCTAGGTCCTCAAGTATGGCTCTTTGACTCAATCCAAACTTAATAGAACAAAACCCTTTAATAAAAGGATTTGTTCGGTAAAACTTAGACTCAGTCAAAAGGCTGTACCCAAGGACCCAGAAGGCCACATGTGGCCGGTAGGCTTCAGGTTCCCCACCCCTGCTCTAGCTGGTTTCCTTCCATTTGCCTCCTTTTCCTCCTTTCCTCACTCCTCACCCCATTTCCCTTATTCCCTACTCTCTTTTCTCTTCCTCTTCTCATGCTCTTCTGCTTCTCTTCTATATCTCCCATCACCCTTTTCCTGCCTTCTCTTGCCCACCAAGGGTCCCCTCCTTGCACAAAAGCACCAGGGATCCCTGTGTGGGAGGCTTAGCTCACAAATGTCTTCTCAGTGGCTCTTGGAACCTTGCCTTTCCTAGCAGGCTCTTTACTCTGCAACTTTATTGCTGTCAAGAAGGAGACATTTCTAGCCCCTTTGGGCAGAGGCATAATCAGCCTGGAAGGCCAGCTCCACCCCTCTGCTCCTTGGGGCTCCCACTCCCCACTCCATCTCCTTTACCCATCAGAGGAGAGCTTATTTATGAAGGGCCAGTGGCACCTGTCTCCTTCCATCTAAATTACCTGCATATTCAGAGGCCTTAATTCACAGCTCCTGCCTGCAGTCTCCTTCCTCTTAGCTCCTGGCTCTGTAATGAATTCCCACACAAATGACATCTTGGCTCTTAGGCTCTTTGGCCTAGTCTAGCTACACAATGTGGTAGAGGATGCAGGGACTTCATCCCTATCCTCCTCCTCCAAAAAAAGAAAATGAAATATGCAAAGACAGAGATATCAAAGAGATCTGAAAAGAGGTGATGAGTATGAAAGCTGTGTGTATTCTGGGAGCAATATGTTGTAAAAAGGAAAAAAAAGCAAAAAAATGGATTTAAAATGAAAGATTCAAGTTCAAATTCCAGCCAAGGGACCTTGGATGAATCACTTAACCTTTGTGAGCCTGAGTTACCTCATCTATAAAAGGAGGTGATTAGACTAGCATTAGATCAGGAGTTCTCAACCTGAGGTTAAAAGTGGATTAAATTTGGGCGGTGGGAGGGTGGTGTCCATGAACTTGGATGGGTTAAAAAATACTTTATTTTCACTAACCTATCAATTTCTTCAATTATTAGTTTCAAAAATTATTCTGAGAAGGGGTTCATGGACTTCCGAGACTGCCCCAGGGGTCTAAGATACAAAAAGGTCGAAAATGCCCAGACTAAATGATCTCTAAGTCCTCTCTGAGCCCCAGGAATCTATGATTCAACAAAAATTAAAGGAACTCAACCCAAAGCATCTAGAATTAATGATTGAAGGATAGCAAAAAGAAATTATGAGTCCCAGCAATATACTTTTTGGAGGAGGGTAGGTTTGTTCAGCTCCAAATAAATCCATTCCAGCAAACATTCACTAAGTGGTTGCTATGTGCAAAGCATTATCATACTAGGTGCTTGGGATATAAAGGCAACTTTTTTTTTTTAGAAAAACATTCTTTCTTCTCAATGAACTTACATTCAAGGGGGTTATATAATTATCATATGCATGATAATTTGCAGAGATTGGAAAGAATTTTGGCAACTAAGGGAATCAGGCAATGTTCTGATGGAAGATGATATTTGGTTTGAGGTTGGAAGGGAGCTAGGGATTCCAAGAGGTGGAAGCAAGGAATGAGTGCCTGCTTGGCATAGGGTACATCCTGTGTGAAGACATGAAGGCCAGAGATGGAGTACTGAGTTAGAGGGGAGAAGCAAATTGGCGAATTTGGCAGGAACACAGAAGGCGTGAAGGGTAATAATATGATATCACCTGGAAAGGTAGGCTGGAGCTTAGAATGCCAAGCTGAGGAGGTTAGAATTTTGTTGTGTTTTGATTTGTTTTTTAATCCTAGAGGCGATAGGGAGTGCCTGAAAGCTTTGGAACAGCTCAAATTGATCTATGCCTTACAAAGATTATTTGGGTAGCTACAAATAGGATGGATTGGAGCGAAGAGCCTGGAAGTTTGATATGGTTTCAATGGTTCAGGCAGGAGGTGATAAGAGCCAGAACTAAGGAGGTAGCTGCGTAGGTAGAGAAAAAGGAAAGAATCTGAGGGAAGTTATGGCGTAGAATTAATAAAATTTGGCAATTAATTATCTTGGCACACTAATTGTGTGAGGAAGAAGAGGAAGGAGGAGTAAGATGTCAAAAAGGCACTTGCCCCATAAATTTATTGTTAAGTCATTTCAATCATGACTGACTTTTTGTGATCTCATTTGTGCCCCATAAATAAGTCTCAGGAGAAGGTCTGGAATCCCCGGAAATATGATGTTTCTCAAAGTTAGCCTTCAGGAGGCAGAGCAAGTTTTAAGGGAGAGAGAAGAGTACAAGTGCATATACATATAACAAAAGCTCTGCTCCAAGAACTTTCCCCCTTTCCCACCCCCGAATCTTCAGGCAGGATTCTGCTTTTCTTTGCTTTACTACTTAAGTTGTTTTGCATAGTGAAAAGAGCTGTTTCCATTACTAACTCTGTTATATAGCAGCTCCCATTTCAGCAATATTTTAAGATTTACAAGGCCCTTTCTTCACAAAAATTCTGGGGCGTATCCAGCATCAGTATTATTATGTCCATTTCAGAAATGAAAAAAAAATAGACTGTTTCCTGGCCATGGTGACATAATTAGTATATGTCAGGACTGGGATTCAACACCATGCCTCTTGTCTCTTAAGTCTTACCCTTTTCACTATAATGCCTAGCATGTAGTAAGTAATTAAGAAAGGCTTTTTCATTCGTGTGTCACGTTGGACTCACTCCCTGAGAAAAATGCTGAAAGTCACCAATGCTCGCTTCCCTCTCAGTCTGATTCACCAGGCAGTTTCAAGTACGGAAAGCCCTCTTTTCAGCTCCTGTACAGGTTTTAGATTCCCCCATTAGAAAATAAATTCCTTGAGAGAAGGAACCGTCTTGTTCTCGTGCATCCCCCACACTCAGCCCGGTGCTCGGCTGCCGCATAGTAAGCACTTGAGACTTTATCTACCCACGGAGAACACGCGCCCTCTGGGACATCAGGCACTTCCTGTCTTTTTTGTTGTTCTTGTTCATTTCTTTTTTAAAAAAAAAAAATTGTTTTATTTTCAATTCACAGAACAAAACAAGCATTCCCATAACAATGTAATAAAAAAGATGATTGCACTCGAAACTGCAGATCTGCCACATGCAATTTGCTATCCCCTCCGAATACACTACAAAGTTATCTTAGGATGCTGAACTTGACATCCATTCAAGATGCCTGACAGTCTCAGTCAGCAGAAGATCGAGGGAGTCAGCAAGGGCGCACTCTAGTGTGAGAAGTAGAGAACGCTCTCCTGAACCCAGAAAGCAAGGGATAAGTCTTCCATGACCAGGTGGGAGGAGGAGAAGGAGGAAGAAGAAGAAAAAGAACAAGAACTAGAAGGAGAAGAGCAAGAACAACAAAAAGAACAAGAACAACAACAAGAAGAACAAGAAGAAGGACAAGAAGAAGGAGAAGAAGAACAACAACAACAAGTACAAGAAGAAGGACAAGAACAAGAAAAACAAGATGAAGGAGAAGAACAAGAACAAGAAGATGGACAAGAACAAGAAAAACAAGAACAAGAACAACAAGAAGAACAAGAAGAAGGACAAGAAGAATGAGAAGAAGAAAAACAACAAGAACAAGAAGAAGAAGAGCAAGAACAAGAAGAACAAGAACAAGAAGAAGGACAAGAACAAGAAAAACAAGATAAAGGAGAAGAACAAGAACAAGAAGATGGACAAGAACAAGAAAAACAAGAAGAAAGAAAAGAACAAGAAAAACAAGGAGAAGAAGAAGAAGAAGAAGAAGAAGAAGAAGAAGAAGAAGAAGAAGATGAAGATGATGATGATGAAGAAGAAGAAGAAGAAGAAGAAGAAGAAGAAGAAGAATTTATGTATTTATCAGAAGTTTACTGAGTGTAGTTATCTCCATTTTGGTACTTAGCTGCATCTGTATAATCAGTCCAGAGGACTGAGTTAGAATGTGAATAATCAGGCAAGGAGGTAGGGACAACATAGTCCCAGAAGCAATGATCTAATAGTTAAACACAAGGAGGGATGTATAGCAGGAACCTACCACTCTGTCCATTCTTTACTCCATAATCCACTGCCCCCGTCCCCAGCCTATTTTTTTCCCTGCCATTACTAGGGCTAAGGAACAAATAATGCAACACACTTAAAAGCTGCCAAGACATAGGACTTAGAGCTGGTAGGAACCTCAGAGATCTTCTAGTCTAATCTCCCTCAATTTTTAGCAGCTTTTTTTTATTTATTATTTTAGTTTTCAGCATTGATTTTCACAAGAGTTTGAATTACAAATTTTCTCCCCATGTCTACCCTCCCCCCACTCCAAGATGGCGTATATCCTGGTTGCCCCGTTCCCCAGTCAGCCCTCCCTTCTGTCACCCCAATCCCCCCCATTCCCTTTTCCCTTAATTTCTTGTAGGGCAAGATAAATTTCTACTCCCCATTGCCTGTATATCTTATTTCCTAATTGCATGCAAAAACTTTTTTTTGGAACATCTGTTTTTAAAACTTTGAGTTCCAAATTCTCTCCCCTCTTCCCTCCCCACCCGCCTTCCCTAAGACGGCAAGCAATTCAACATAGACCATATGGGTATCATTATGTATAACCCTTCCACAATACTTATGTTGTGAAAGACTAACTATATTTTGCTTCTTCCTAACCTATCCCCCTTTATTGAATTTTCTCCCTTGACCTTGTCCCTTTTCAAAAGTGTTTGTTTTTGATTGCCTCCTCCCCCCTCTGCCCTCCCTTCTATCATCCTCCCTTTTTATCTCCTTCCTCCTTCTTTCCTGTGGGGTAAGATACCCAATTGAGTGTGTATGGTATTCCCTCCTCAGGTGAAATCCGATGAGAGCAAGATTCACTCATTCCCTCTCACCTGCCTTCTCTTCCCTTCCTACAGAACTGCTTTTTCTTGTGGTTTTGATGTGAGATAATTTACCCCATTCTATCTCTCCCTTTCTCCCTCTCTCAATATATTCCTCTCTCATCTCTTAATTTGATTTTATTTTTTAGGTATCATCCCTTCATATTCAACTCACTCTGTACCGTCTGTCTACATATATATATGTACACACACACATATATACATACATACATATATACATATGTATGTATGTATGTATGTATGTATAATCCCTTCAGCTACCCTAATACTGAGGTCTCATGAATCATATACATCATCTTTCCATGTAGGAATGTAAACAAAACAGTTCAACTTTAGTAAGTCCCTTATGATTTCTCTTTCTTGATTACCTTTTTCATGCTTCTCTTGATTCTTATGTTTGAAAGTCAAATCTTCTATTCAGCTCTGGTCTTTTCACTGAGAAAGCTTGAAAGTCCTCTATTTTATTGAAAATCCATATTTTGCCTTGGAGCATTGTATTCAATTTTACTGGGGAGGTGATTTTTAGTTTTAATGCTAGTCCCATTGACCTCCAGAATATCATATTCCAAGCCCTTCGATCCCTTAATGTAGAAGGTGCTAGATCTTGTGTTATTCTGATTGTTTCCATAATGCTCAAATTGTTTCTTTCTGGCTGCTTGCAGTATTTTCTCCTTGATCTGGGAGCTCTGGAATTTGGCAACAATATTCCTAGGACTTTTCTTTTTGGGATCTTTTTGAGGAGGTGATCTGTGGATTCTTTCAATTTCTATTTTACCCTCTGGCTCTAGAATAGCAGGGCAGTTCTCCCTGATAATTTCTTGAAAGATAATATCTAGGCTCTTTTTTTTTTGATCATGACTTTCAGGTAGTCCAATAATTTTTAAATTATCTCTCCTGGGTCTATTTTCCAGGTCAGTGGTTCTTCCAATGAGATATTTCACATTGTCTTCCATTTTTTCATTCCTTTGGTTTTGTTTTATAATATCTTGATTTCTCATAAAGTCACTAGCTTCCACTTGCTCCAATCTAATTTTTAAGTTAGTATTTTCTTCAGTGGTCTCTTGGACCTCCTTTTCCATTTGGCTAATTCTGCCTTTCAAGGCATTCTTCTCCTCATTGGCTTTTTGGAGCTCTTTTGCATTTAAGTTAGTCTATTCTTTAAGGTGCTAATTTCTTCAGTATTTTTTTGGGGTCTCCTTTAGCCAGTCCTTAACTTGTTTTTCATGGTTTTCTTGCATCGCTCTCATTTCTCTTCCCAATTTTTCCTCTACTTCTCTAACTTGCTTTTCCAAATCCTTTTTGAGCTCTTCCATGGCCTGGGACCAGTTCGTGTTTTTCTTGGAGGCTTTTGATGTAGGCTCTTTGACTTTGTTGACTTCTTCTGGCTGTATGTTTTGGTCTTCTTTGTCACCAAAGAAAGATTCCAAAGTCTGAGACTCAATCTGGGTGCGTTTTCACTGCCTGGCCATGTTCCCAGAGAACTTACTTGACCCTTGCGTTTTTCAGTGGGGTATGACTGCTTGTAGAGTATAGAGTACTTTGTCCCAAGCTTTAGGGGCTATGCTGTTGTTTTCAGAGCTACACAGCAAGCTTTGCCACGCCAGCACTATCCCTCCCCCAAGAACTGCCAACCCAGACAGGACTCAGATCTAAACTGGCTCTGTACTCCCCCTCAGATCTGCCACTTTATTCCTCCCACCTGGTGGGTCTGGGGCCAGAAGCATCTGCAGCTGTAGTTCTGTAGCTGCACCACCTCCGCTGTCTCCCAGGCGGTGGCCAAACAGGGTACTCCTTTCACTCTGTCCCACCAGCTTTTCCCACTAACCTTCTCTGTTGTCTTTGGTGTTTGTGGGTTGAGAAATCTGGAAATTGCCACAGCTCACTGATTCAGGGCGCTAGGGCCTGTTCCGCCTGGCTCCAGGTCTGGTTGGTCCTGCCACCACCCACGCTGGGCTCCACTCCACTCCCCAGCCCCGTGTGATAGACCTTACCCCACAACCATTCAGGCTGTCCCGGGCTGGAGCCCTGCTTCCCTCTGCTATTTCGTGGGTTCTGCAGTTCTAAAATTTGTTCAGAGCCATTTTTATAGGTGTTTGGAGGGACCTGGGGGGGAGCTCACGCAAGTCCCTGCTTTCCAGCTGCCATCTTGCTAACCTCCCTCATTTTTATAGATGAGAACATTTTAGCTCAGAGAGGTAAAAAGACTTTCCGAGGTCAGGCAGGTACTGAGTATCTGAGCTAGGATTCTGGCCTACATTCTATGACTCTAAGTTCGTGTACTTTCTATTTGACTTCCTCTTATCTTCTTACTTCATTGTGGTTATTCAATTGTTTGGTTGTGTCCACCTCTTCATGACCCCATAGACCATACTGTCCACGAGGTTTTCTTGGCAAAAATATTGGAGTGTTTTTTCATTTCCTTTTCCAGTGGATTAAGACAAATGGGTTAAGTAACCTGCCTAGGGTCACATAGCTGGTAAGTGTCTGAACCTAGGTGACAACTTAGGTCTTCCTGACTCCAGACTCAATGCTCTATCCACTGAGCCACCTAGCTGCCTCCTAGGCAAACAGAGGTTAAGTGACTTGTCCAAGGTCACAGAGCTATTAAGTATCTGAGGTCAGATTTGAACTCAGATCTTTCTTACTCCAGGCCCAGCACTCCATCTACGGAACCATCTAGATGCTCCCTTCACCTCTTTACATGCTGTTAAACATTGGAGAGGAGGTTTTGCTGATGGC
Source organism: Trichosurus vulpecula (assembly GCF_011100635.1). Taxonomy (NCBI): domain Eukaryota; kingdom Metazoa; phylum Chordata; class Mammalia; order Diprotodontia; family Phalangeridae; genus Trichosurus; species Trichosurus vulpecula. Next base: position 173,208,380 of record NC_050574.1, read on the forward strand.
TCTTGGCCTGTAATCAACCACGTTAAACCTGCACACTAACCAACTGGGTACCATATCCTAGGAAGGCTGAATCCCAACCAATTCTGAGGGAGTGTGACATAGGGGATGGAACACTGGTTTTGCATCAGAGGAAGTGAGTCTGAATTCTCCCCCTGATCCTTGCTCCCTGGTCACCCTTATTCACTTATAGATTGTAGTATCCAGACATTGATTTCTAAAGTCCTTCCCAGATCTCAACTAGTATCTAAGCAATCTGTGATGTCTATGATATTGGACATATCCATGGGGGACAGTCTATAATTCTACCAGCCAGTGAAAATTACAATGCTTCTATGCTCAGTGTGTGCTCTTGTGTATTGATCTTCACAATGGAAGTGATTTTTTAGATGTTTGGTCCCTGTCTTTATGGCTTCAGTCTTTAAACCTTAGAGTGGCACCCAGAATTGGATGAAGCAGAATCACAAGATTCTAGTGATGATTAAGCTATCCCTTTCCTTCCCGGAACAAGGCAAAAGCAGACTTCACATTTTTCCCTATAGAAACTAGCAAAGTGCCTTTTTCACTAAAAAAAAAAATCAGACCCATGAGTTCATGAGTATAGGGAATTTCCAATGAAGAAATTCCCTCCACCAATTCACATCAGCACCTGCTTTGCAACTTATATCCTTGAAATGTTGCTTATACATCATAGATACTTAACATTTATTAAACTGAATGAAATTACAAGTGGGATCTATCTTCACAACCTGATAGTAAATTTCATCATGGCTTACAGAATTAGATAATATACTGGAGCAGGGAAGGACCTTAGGGACTGCCTAGTCCAACCTCCCACCTAGTGTAGAATAAATATCTCCACAGAATACCTGACAGTCATCCCATCTTTTCTTGAATGCCTCCAGTAACAGAGCATTAACTAGTTCATAAAGCAGCCAACTCCCATTGTTAAATCAGTCTAATTAGAAAATTCTTTGTTATGTTTATTCTAAACCTCTTTAACTTCCACTCATTCAGCTTAGCTCTTCCCTCTAGAAGAGAGTTGCTTAACCTTTTGAGGGCCATAGACACTTCTTGTAGTCTGCAGAAGCCTATGGATCCCTTCTCCAAATAAGGTTTTTAAATATACAAAATAAAATATGAAGATTTATAAAGAAAACCAACTCTGTTGAAATGCAGTTATTAAAATATGATTTTATTAAAAAGTTCATAGATTTCCAGGTTAAGAACCATTGATTGTAGAGCAGCACAGGGCAAGTCCATGCCTTCTTCTGAGTGTCTGTCTTTAAAATGATTAAAGATTATGGGAATGTTCCACCTTAGCCTATACTGTTTCCAGTCCTTAGTTCCTTCAACCTTTTTTTCATAAGACAGTTTCTGAATTTTTCATCTTCCTGATCATCCTCCTCTGTATATATATGATCTTTCTCTTCAACTTGTTATTTTATTTATGTAAGAACTTCCAGTGAATGTCATGGTTCAATTCCCTCTACCAATAGAGTTCAGCAACTTAGAGAGTATTCTGAGAACATTGAGAGAGTGGTTTCCCCTGGTTGCAGAGCCAATATTGTTCACACCAAAAATAGTCATATAGCCAGTATGTATTGAATGCGGTACTTGAATCCAGGACTTTGGACACTTATGTTCGCTTTCTGCATATTACTAAAATGCCTCTCTGGCTATGGATGCCATGCTTAAAATGTCCCCAGAGTTGAATAGAATACTCCTATGTGTTCTCTCAGTTAAAATCATTGATTGACCTTTGACTATCTAGCTATCTATCTGTCTATCCATCACCTATCATCTATCTGATGATCATTTTATCTACTTATTATTTATTTATCTGTCTTCTATAGACCTACTATCTATCAGTCTGTCTGTTCTATAAGCTATTATGTCAGTCATCTGTCTATTCTCTCTGTCTTTTCTATCATCTATCCATTATCTGTCTGCCTATTCTGTCTATCTCTCCATCTCTCTATCTATCTACATATCTATATATTTGTCGATGGCTCTAACATCATTCTACATATCCATATATTTATGGCTCTAACATCCATCTACATACCTATATATTTATCTGTGGCTCTAGCATCTATCTACATATCTATATATTTATCAATGGCTCTATCTATCTATCTATCTATCTATCTATCTATCTATCTACCTATCACGTACTATCCTTGTGAGAGGGGAACACACCAGAATCACTCTAGTCTTAGAATCATAGAGTTTAGAGTTGGATCATAGAACTAGAAATAGTAGGTACTTTAGAGATTATCTACTTCAAATCTTATTTTATAGATAAGGAAAATGAGGTACCTCTAAAATGGTTAAATGACTTGTCCAGTGTCACACAGGTCAAAAATAGCAGAATTATAATTCAAGCCCAGGTCTTTTGACTCCAGCTGCAATAGTCACCATTATGACATGTCTGTCTCCTTCCCCATTCACCCTTCCATTCATAAACATTTATTAGATGTCTACTGTGAGATGAGTCTATTGGTTATGAGTGACAGAAAGACAGAATTTAGATGAGATAGCCCCTGGCCTTCTAGAGCTTGTCATATATTAGTGGGCAAAGACACAACCATATACTATATAACCGCATGTTGTCAGCATCAAGAATGAGAAAGATTTGTATTTTCCTTGCAGGAAGATGTCCTGCCACCCAAAGAATTCAGAACCATATACAATCAGAAATTCAGTCTTGGAGAGTCACCTGATGCTCAAGGAAATTAAGTAATTTGCTCATGGACACAGAAGCTTTTAATGTCAGCAGCAAGATTTGATCTCAGGTCTCCCTGACACTAAGTGCAGTACTCTATCCACTACGCCGCTTGGGCTTTCTAAGTATAATACATAGTCTTGGAAATAAAAAGCATATTATGGAGGTGCAGAACAAATTAGTATTTGTAGCCCAAGAGACAAGGTCATTACTGACATGGAGGCTCTCAGGAGGCCTCCAAGAGAAAGCAGCAGGCTATCTGTGCTTTTAAAACACAGATAGGAAAGCAACAGAAGGGAGCAATGCAAGGCATTCCAAGTAAAAAAAAATAGAGTGTGTGTGGGGGTGCTCGTTGGAAGGGAATGTGGTCAGCAGGATTCAGATGAGGCTAGAAATGCAGGGCTGAGGAAGGAAGGGTCGAGAGCCTTGAGTGACTTCCACTACCCTCCCCTCACCAGGAGGAGGTGGCAATGAGAAACTTGACAGCTGAGATTTCCAAAATGATCTGTTCCCAACCGGAGGAGCAGGCTCCCCCAAGGCAGCAACCTTCTGATCTACAATGTCCCCTAAATCTCTCCCATGGTGGGAGATAAAAGAGGCCTTACATCGGCAGACTGTCTTTTTAAATGTCATCCCAAGGATTTGACATCCCCAGTTAGGAAAAAAAAAAAGTTTGTTGTGTTGTTGGGTTTTTTTCCTTTCTCATTTCCCAGCCCGTTGGTGTCAGACTATGATGTGTTGAAAGGCAGAATAGAGAGGGAAGCAGGGGAGAGCAGCATCTCTGGAAGATAATTGACTTCGGAAACGCTATGTCTGAGATCTGGGAAGAAAACAAGTGAAAATATGTTATTTTACAACCTTGATACTCCTGACCTCATTGAAAATAAATATACACATACAATATGGAGAATTCAGGTAAGGCTTAGGAGGGAAGAAGGGACCTAGACATGGGGTACTTGTGCCCTCTTGTGGCCACTTTGAATAGTGCTACAATTCAGAACCATTTTTTTTTCCTCAGATCCTTGCTTGCTGTCTCTGTAGAATCTTGAAAATATCTTTGGAGGTGGTCAAAGGGGTACAACACAGAAGGACGTTGGTCCAAAGACACACACACACACACACACACACACACACACACTCACGTGCGTACACATCAGCCCTGTCTCAATTGTTTTGGCCTGGTACTTGTAAAAGGGCCGCTAGGTGGCGCAGTGGATAGAGTGCTGGACCTTAGCGTCAGGAAGACTCATCTTGAGTTCAAATCTGACCTCAGACACTTACTAGCTGTGTGACCCTGGACAAGTCACTTAACCCTGTTTGCCTCAGTTTCCTTATCTTTAAAATAAGCCAGAGAAGGAAATGGCAAATTGCTCCAATATCTTTGCCAAGAAAACCCCAGATGGGGTCGTGAAGAGTCAGACACGACTGAAAAATGACTGAACCACAACTCGCAGAAGCTCCCATACACTGTGCATTAAGTTTCCTCAGTTTGCTAAGTCAGAAGAGAATAAGCTGGCAACCTAAAGAAACAAGACAAGTAGAGAGAATTCTTTTATTAAGGCCGTTCCATATAATTTTTTGATTTCTGTTGTTTTCCTACTAGAACTGAGATGAATCTGGAAGGTAGTACTGCATAGGCCATGCATGGGTCCCTGGGGATCAGGAGACTCTGACACTTGACCTTTGTAAGGGAGAGCCAAACTAACTCTCCCCCGTGTAAGCTCATAGGTTTCCCTAGGCTGGTATTAAAATGTCTTAAGGAAAGCTCTTTCTATTGTTTTTGTTACATCATTTCCCGACTTCATCTGTTTTCAACATATTACAACACTTCTAACCACTTTTCTTGGTTCTCTTAACAAGTGTCTGGGAGCAGCATCCTCTGCGTTAACTTATTCTGTTCTTGAATATGTTTAAATAATGTATTATTACATCCTGCTTTACCTTCTCCTATGCCTCTGCCCATTCCCAGTTTCTGAATTTGCTTTGCTGTCCTTCAGACACCACGTTGGTTGGTTTCTCAGATCACCGGGGCCTGGGCAGAGGATAATAATGACTTAGTGAGTCCTATACATCTAGCAAGACAGCAGTATCATCAGGTCTGACCACTTTATGGGATTTACAAGATGACAGGATTTTTGTCAGTCAATAAACATTTATTCAGTACCTACTATGTGTCAGGAACTGTTAAGTGCTGGGGATACAAATGAGAAAGAAAGGAAGAAGGAAAGGAAGAAAGAAAGAAGGAAAGAAAGAAAGGAAGGAAGGAAGGAAGGAAGGAAGGAAGGAAGGAAGGAAGGAAGAAAAAGAAAGAAGGGAAGAAGAAAGGAAAGAAAGAGAAAGAACATCCTTGACCTCAAAGAGCTTACAACCTGATGGGGGAAGAAAATAAACGAAAGAAAACTGGAGCCAGGGGTGTAGGAGCACCAAAGAGTCCCTGGGAAACCAGGGCATGATGCTCATGGAGTCAGAACTAAGCAGAGTCCCTGATGGAAAATAAAGAGGATTTAAAGCTGAAAAGGAATTTAGGGTTGCTTCCTCTAGTCCAGTCCTTTCATTTTACAGATGTGGAAACTGAGGCCCAGAGAGGTCACAAGACTCTCCAAGATTACAGAGGCAATAAGTATCATAGTTTCCCAGGATCCCCCAAGTCCCAATACAATGCTTTTCTCACTCTTCTGCTCTGCCTTCTCCCAATTATTATTCAGCCCATGAGAGGCACTTAATAAATGTTTATTGAGAAAAAGGAATGAATGAATGATGTTATCGATGTTGTTATTTGAATTAATTTGGTCATAACAGATCACAACAATCTAGGCATTCATCTGGTGCATCATAATAATCTATTGTTGACTATATATGGCAGGTTTCAAGTGACATCTCTTCTTATTAAATCATCCTGGTATTTCTTTCCATGCTGGGATGGGGCATTGCTGGCTCCAGAGAGGAAACATCAGGGCATCAGCCCAAACTGCAGTTCTGAAAGCTCATGCCTTAGGATGTCACCGAGTTGTGCTGTCAGGTGGGGAAGAGCAGGAGAAGTGAAAGGGGCTTGGAGTACTGCAATGATTTCCAGGTTAGGAGGCAGAGAACTTTCAGAGCCTCCATAGGTAGCTGTGGGATGATCTTTACTTTTTTGTCTTTTTAGAGACAGGGGGGACATCAAATACCACTCTTTTCATGAAACTCCAGACAGTGGCCTAGGATTGTGAGAAATGGCTTCCCTTTAGGGGAGGTTGTCTTACCTTCCCCAGGCATAGGAACCCAAGGTAAAACAGTGCCTCAGAAAGAATGCTTTGGCTCTTGGATGTTGTAGAGTTAAGGAGATTTTGCCTTTTAGTGGGGCCTCTTGGAAAACCAAGCAGACCTCAAAAGGTTCAGCAGTGATTCGAAGGTTTACCAGGTGCCTTTCTTCTCAACCACTGTGTGGCATAAGGAGTGGCATCATTATCCCCATTTTCTTTTTCAGATTAAGAAACAGAGACCTAGAGAGAATCCATGACCTGCCCAGGGTCAACTTAGGTAGCAAATGTGCCAAAGCTGCCAGAGTAACCCAGGTCTCCTCCTGAATCCAAATCTAAAGTTTTCGCCACCGAACTATCCCTGCTCCTCTAAGTGAAGGTGGAGACATTTGAGTGGCAAGAAACGTACCTGTTGAGCCTTACTTAAATCAAACTGTGCCATGCACTGTTTCTTCTTCCTCCTTTCAACCCCTACGGAAAGTACAGGTTTGACCATGTCACTCTCCCACGCAAGAACCTCCACTTTCTCCCTATTGCCCCAAGGATCCCCCACCAAAACCAAACCAAACCAAACCAAAACAAAAAACCCTCTACTTGGAATGTATAGCCCTAAAAAACTTTGTCCGTTCCTTCTTTTCCAGTAATCTTATACTTTCTTCCGTCCACCTACTCTATAATCCAGCAACACAGACCTTCATGCTATTTATTGCACAGTACCTTCCATCCCCCAACTCCTCGCCTTTTCATTGGCTATCTCCCGCCAGTAATGCACACTCTCCTCACCTCCAACTCCCAACTTCCCTAGCTTTCTCCAAGGCTCAGTTCAAGTCCCACCTTCTACAAGAAGCCTTCCTTAGTATATTCCCACTTCTAACCCCTTGCTAGGCTCTTCCCCCTGAGATTACTTTTCATTTACATTGCATATGTTTCCATGTATGCACATACCTATTTATACGTTTTCCCCCATTCCTATTTCTTGAGGGCAGGAGTCTTGTTTTTGCTCTTCTTTGCATATCCAGGGCTTAGCACAGTTCCTGGTGTGTAGTAAGAACTTAGTAAATGTTTGTTGACTGACTGACTAACTGACTCTATCTTTGGACCTCTTCCTTGAATTATATAATCACAAATAGCAAAGTTATGTTGTATCTCCTAAATTTCTGACTGCTTGCTGAGCATATCCATCTAGATATTGCCTCTCCCCCCCCTTCACTACCCTCCTCCAGATCCTATATATCGAGAGCTAAACTCATCATCTTCTCTTGAAATTTTTCCATTTTTTTGGCTGATATCATCATCATTCTCTTGGACCCTTGAGCTTAAATTCTCTTGACTCTTTTTTCCCACCTAAAATTCCGTTTTTTCCCCTCAAATCTGTGTTTCTTCCCTCCTATCCCCCACATCAGTTCTACCTCCACATCATCCCATCCCTTCCTTTCTTTTTTTTATTTAATATATTTAGTTTTCAGCATTGATTTTCACAAGAGTTTGAATTACAAATTTTCTCCCCATTTCTACCCTCCCCCCCACTCTAAGATGGCATATATTCTGGTTGCCCTGTTCCCCAGTCAGCCCTCCCTTCTGTCACCCCAATCCCCTCCCATCCCCTTTTCCCTTCCTTTCTCGTAGGGCAAGATAAATTTCTATGCCCCATTGCCTGTGTATCTTATTTTCTAGTTGCATGCAAAAACTTTTTTTTTGTTTTTGAACATCTGTTTTTAAAACTTTGAGTTCCAAATTTTCTCCCCTCTTCCCTTCCCACCCACCCTCCCTAAGAAGTCAAGCAATTCAGCATAGGCCACATGTGTATCATTATGTATAACCCTTCCACAATACTCGTGTTGTGAAAGACTGACTATACTTTGCTCCTTCCTAACCTATCCCCCTTTATTGAATTTTCTCCCTTGACCCTGTCCCTTTTCAAAAGTGTTTGTTTTTGATTACCTCCACCTCCGTCTGCCCTCCCTTCTCTCATTCCCCCCTTTTTTTAATCTTCTTCCCCCTTCTTTCCTGTGGGGTAAGATACCCAATTGAGTATGTATGGTATTCCCTCCTCAGGTGAAATCTGATGAGAGCAAGATTCACTCATTTCCCCTCACCTGCCTTCTCTTCTCTTCCTACAGAACTGCTTTTTCTTGTGGTTTTGATGTGAGATAATTTACCCCATTGTATCTCTCCCTATCTCCCTCTCTCAATATATTCCTCTCTCATCCCTTAATTTGATTTTATTTCTTTTAGATATCTTCCCTTCATCTTCAACTCACCCTGTGCCCGCTGTCTCTCTCTCTATATATATCTATATACATACACATACATACTCACATATACATATATATACATAAATATATATATACATAAACATATATATATACACACATATACATATACATATACGCATATTCCCTTCAGCTACCCCAATACATGAAACATACACATCATCTTTCCATGTAGGAATGTAAACAAAACAGTTCAACTTTAGTAAGTGCCTTGCAATTAGTTTTTCTTGATTACCTTTTCATGCTTCTCTTGATTCTTATGTTTGAAAGTCAGATTTTCTGTTCAGCTCTGGTCTTTTCACTGAGAAAGCTTGAAAGTCCTCTATTTTATTGAAAATCCATATTTTGCCTTGGAGCATGATACTCAGTTTTGCTGGGTAGGTGATTCTTGGTTTTAATCCTAGCTCCACTGACCTCTGGAATATCATATTCCAAGCCCTTCGATCTCTTAATGTAGAAGCTGCCAGATCTTGGGTTATTCTGATTGTGTTTCCACAATACTCAAATTGTTTCTTTCTGGCTGCTTGCAATATTTTCTCCTTGATCTGGGAGCTCTGGAATTTGGCAACAATATTCCTAGGAGATTTCTTTTTGGGATCTATTTGAGGAGGCGATTGGTGGATTCTTTCAATTTCTATTTTGCCCGATGGCTCTAGAATATCAGGGCAATTCCCCTTGATAATTTCTTGAAAGATGATATCTAAGTTCTTTTTTTTGATCATGACTTTCAAGTAGTCCAATACTTTTTAAATTATCTCACCTGGATCTATTTTCCAGGTCAGTGGTTTTTCCAATGAGATATTTGATGTTGTCTTCCATTTTTTTCATTCCTTTGGTTCTGTTTTATATCTTGATTTCTCATCAAGTCACTAACTTCCACTTGCTCCAATCTAATTTTTAAGTTAGTATTTTCTTCAGTGGTCTTTTGGACCTCCTTTTCCATTTGGCTAATTCTGCCTTTCAAGGCTTTCTTCTCCTCATTGGCTTTTTGGAGCTCTTTTGCCATTTGAGTTAGCCTATTTTTTTAAGGTGTTGTTTTCTTCAGTATACTTTTCAGTATTTTTTTGGGTCTCCTTTAGCAAGTCATTGACCTGTTTTTCATGGTTTTCTCGCATCCTTCTCATTTCTCTTCCCAATTTTTCCTCTACTTCTCTAACTTGCTTTTCCAAATCCTTTTTGAGCTCCTCCATGGCCTGGGACCAGTTCATGTTTTTCTTGGAGGCTTTTGTTGTAGGCTCTTTGACTTTGTTGACTTCTTTGGCTGTATGTTTTGGTCTTCTTTGTCACCAAAGAAAGATTCCAAAGTCCAAGACTGAATCTGGGTGTGTTTTCACTGCCTGGCCATGTTCCCAGCCAACTTACTTGACCCTTGCGTTTTTCAGTGGGGTATGACTGCTTGTAGAGTAAAGAGTACTATGTTCCAAGCTTGGGGGTATGTGCCAGCTCTGCCACACCAGCACTCCTCCTTCCCCAAGAACCCCCAACCCGGACTGGACTTAGATCTTCAGCAGGCTCTTCACTCCTGCTCTGATCTGCCACTTAATTCCTCCCACCAGGTGGACCTGGGGCCGGAAGCAACTGCAGCTGTACTTCTGTAGCTGCCCCACCTCCACTGCCCCCGCAGCAGTGGCTGAACCACAAACTCCTACTTTCACTGTGTCCCCAGCAGCTTTTCCCACTAACCTTCTCTGTTGTCTTTGGTGTTTGTGGATTGAGAAGTCTGGTAACTTCTGCAGCTCACTGATGCAGGGCGCTAAGGCATGCTCCCCCAGCTCCTGGTCTGGTTAGTCCGCACCACCCACGCTGGGCTCTGCTCCACTCCACTCAGCTCCCAGCTCCGTGCGGGATAGACCTTATCCAGAGACCATCCAGGCTGTCCTGGGCTAGAGCCCTGCTTCCCTCCGCTATTTTGTGGGTTCTGCAGTTCTTCTCTGTTGTCTTTGGTGTTTGTGGGTTGAGAAGTCTGGCAACTGCCACAGCTCACTGATTCAGGGCACTAGGTCCCGCTCGGTCCAGCTCCTGGTCTGGTTGCGTGAAAGACCTCACCCAGCAACTATCCGGGCTGTCCTGCACTGGAGCCCTGCTTCCCTCTGCTGTTTTGTGGGTTCTGCAGTTCTAGAATTGGTTCAGAGCCATTTTTTATAGGTTTTTGGAGGGACTTGGCAGGGAGCTCACGCTAGTCCCTGCTTTCCAGCCACCATCTTCCCATCCCTTCCTTTCTGTTCCCATTGCCACAAGCCTAATTGTCACCTGGTTTATTTTTATTCTATCTATCTATCTATCTATCTATCTATCTATCTATCTATCTGTCAGTCTGCCTATCTGTCTGTCTGTCTATCTGTCTATCTATCTATCTATCTATCTATTATTTAATTTCATTTTTATTATCTTCCGAATAGGCCTTTCTGCTTCCATTCTTTCTTTTCTCTAACATATCCTTCAACTTCATATCACTGTCAAAGTAATCTTATACAGATAAATGCAAAAGATTAATCATATCATTCCACTTGGTAAAAAAAAAAAATCTTCACTTGCTCCTTCGTCATTTGCTACAGGATAAAATACAAAAAGATTTAACATGGCTTTCAAGGTTTTTTAAAATTTGGTTCCAATTTCCTTTTCTAACTTATTTTCCATTAATCACATTCACATGTTTTCAGACTTCAGATGAACTGAACTAACTCTTCACTATTCCCTGATCTCATGTTCTCAACTGCTTGCATGTACCTACTGTTCTTATTTCTAGTGTAATACCCATTCTGGGCTACTCCACCCACTTATACTACTACTCCAAGTTTCTGGGGTACTCTGTACATCGGTACTCTTACAACTCTCACTCAGAAACCTCTGCCAGTGAACACACTTTAACACCAGTCACTGTATGCAATAAGCTCATAACAAAAATACTTTTAAATTTAATATTTTAGTTTCCCCAATTAAATGTAAAAATAATTGTTTTAAAAAAATATTTATTTATTTTTCATTTTCAACATTCACTTTTGTAAGATTTTGAGTTCCAATTTTTTCTCCTTCCTTCCCTTCTCCCCTTCCCAAGACAGCAAGCAATCTGATATAGGTTATACACATACAATTATGTTAAACATATTTCTGCATTAGTCATGTTGTGAAAGAAGAATCAGAGCAAAAGGGGAAAACCACAAGCGAGAAAAAAAAGAGAGAGAAAATAGTCGGCTTCGATCTGCATTTAGACTCTGTAGTTCTTTCTCTGACTGTGGATAGCATTTTTCATCATGAGTCTTTTGGAATTGTCTTAGATCATTGTATTGCTCAGAACAGCTAAGTCTATCAAAGCTGGTCATTGCACAATGTGGCTGTTACTGTGTATAATGTTCTGCTCTTTTCACTCAGCATCAGTTTGTGTAAATCTCTTCAGATTTTTCTGAAATCTGCCTGCTCATCATTTCTCATGGAACAATAGTATTCTATTACATGCACACATCACAACTTATTCAGCCATTCCCCAATTAATGTGCATCCCCTCAATTTTCAACTCTTTGCCAGCACAAAAAGAACTGCTATAAATATTTTTGTACATGTGGATCATTTTCCCCTTTTTCATGATCTCTTTGGGATAGAGATCTAGAAGTAGTATTGCTGGATCAAAGGGTACACACAGTTTTATAGCCCTTTGGGCATGGCTCCAAATTGCTCTCCAGAATAGTTGGATCAGTTCTCTTCTCCAACATTTATCATTTTCCTGGTTTTTTTTGTTTTTTTTTTGTTTTTTTTTTTATGTGAGCCAATCTGATAGCTGTGGGGTGTAGAAACAATTTTTAACATTTTTTAAAAAGTTTCTGAGTTCTAGATTCTCTCCCTCTCTTTCTCCCTCCCCCCCCCCTCACCATTGAGAAGGCAAGCAATAACAAAGGTATTTACTGAGATGGTATACAAACAGTAGCTACAAAATATTCCTACTATAAACTTGCAGTGCACCATGCCAGAAATAAACATACCGTCTGGGAGACGAGAAGGCAGGCACCACTTTAGAGGACTTTGGTAGTGATGTCCACATGGTGGCTGAAGCAACTCATGCCTCTTGTACCACAGTGCCTCAATGTTCTTTCTCCCTTTACGGAATCATCTACGAAGCTCCCAGAGTTAATTTTCCTTTGAATCTACAATCAGCTCTCTTCTTTGCTTCCAGGAGGGATATTCCTTGAAATTTTCTCCCTTGAGTCACTGGTTCTCTTTGTGTGTCTGACCACAGCATTCTCTCTTGGAAATACTCAAACTGATAAACTTCAGGATGGATGAATGTGTACATCCTACTAGGGCTTCTAGGTCTAATGACTAGTTGCAGCCAGTAGGTGGCTCAGTGGACAGAGTACAGGGCTTGGAGATCAGAAGACCTGAGTTCAAATATGGCTTCAGACCCTGGACAAGCCATGTGACCATTTTGCCTAAATTTCCTCATCTGTGAAATGAGCTGGAGAAGGAAATGGCAAAACACTCCAGTATCTTGGCCAAGAAAACCCCAAATGGGGTCAGGAAAAGTCAGTCATGACTGAAACGACTAACAACAACAATCAACGACATTATGGCTGGTTAAGGGAGGGAGAAAGGAGAGGAAGAGAAGAGGAAAAAAACCCAAAACCTCCTCTCTTACTGAAGTTCTCCTGTGTAAGTGGAGGTGTCACCCTCCATCATAAAATTGCTCTGATCCTAGCCTGATTTGGTGAATGAACCTTGACCGACTCTTTGATAGGACTTCAACTGACCCCAAGGCTGACAGGCCTATTTGTTCCATCATTCATTTGTTTACTTATTTTCCTTTTTGTTAAATTAACAAAAACCTAATATCTTTCCCTCCCGTAAAAAAAGAAAAGAAAAATGATAACAAAAAAAACCAAATATGCATAGTCAAGAAACAAGAAACACTACCTCCCATATTGGTCATGTCTAAATTAAATAGTGTGTGTGTGTGTGTGTGTGTGTGTGTGTGTGTGTGTGTGTGTGGTGTGTATGCTTGTGTGTGAATCTGTATCCTGAGTCTATCACCTCCCTGACTTCAGGTGGATAGAATTTTTCATTATAGGTCCTGGATCATGATTGGTCATGAGTTCTAAAACTGTCCTTTTCATCATTTCTTTTTATTTTAGACACTCTCCAATTATGGGCATCAATTTTATTTCCAGTTCTTTGCTACCACAAAAAGTGCTTCTATAAATCTTTTGGCATATGTGGGATCTTTTTTCTGTCTTTTACTTCCTTGAGGTGTATGACTGTTACTGAGATGTCTGAGTCAAATGGTATGGATACATTAGTCACTTTCTTCACATAGTTGAAAATTACTTTCCAGAGTAGTTGGACCAGTTATCAGGTTGTGTTTGTCCTTTGTTCTCGAAGGGCACCATAGCATCAAAGAAATGATGACATGACTTGCAGTTGACTTTGATTTGGGTGAGGGAGGGCTGTGCAAGGTCACCAGCTTCACTTTCTCCTCCAGAGCCATCTGGGTCCAGCGGCCAGATATTCATCAGGGAGAGTGGAGATGGCCCAGGATGCAATGGGAGACCCTGGCCCTTTTAGGCTAAAGTCTTTTCAGGCTCTTACTTTGAGTAAAGTAACACCCATTCAGTAAATAGGCTTCTTTAAGAAGTTAATCAAAGGATGGCCCCTTTAATCAAAAACTCAAAAAAAAAAAATCAAAGTGGGAGGGGAAGCTCCTCAGGGTTCTTGGCCAAAAGAGAAACAACTACTACTCAGTTTTCTCATCCTCTTGCTGAGAAAGTGCCAAAAGAGGTTATAAGGACTCAGACACAACTGAACAACAATAAAAGTTGCTTGTGATATTTTCTCCTCGACCTGGGAACTTTGAAATTTGCTATAATGTTCTTGTGAGTTTTCATTTTGGGATCTCTTTCAGAAGATGATAGGTGAATTTTTTCAATTTCTATTTTACTCTCTAGTTCTAAAACTTCAGGGTAATTTTTCCCTGATAATTTCTTGAAATATAGTATCTAGTCTCTCTCTCTCTCTCTCTCTCTCTCTCTCTCTCTCTCTCTCTCTCTCTCTCTCTCTCTTTCTCTCTCTCTTTCTCTCTCTCTCTCTCTTTCTCCCTCTTTTATTTAATCATGACTTTTAGTTAATTTGACAATTTTCATTATCTCTCTTCAATCTGTTTTCCAGGTGAGTTGTTTTTCTAATGAGATATTTTATGTTTTCTCCAATTTTTTATTCTTTTGATTTTGATTTATTATTTCTTAATCTCTTATGAAGTCATTCACTTCCCCTTGCCCAATTCTAATTTTGAAGGAATATTTTTTTCAGTAATTTTCAGTACTTTTTGGGGTCTCTTTTTCTAATTGGTTGACTTTTTTTCATAATTTTCTTGATTTCCTTGCATTACTCTTTTTTACTTCCAGTTTTTCCTCTACATCCCTTATTTGAGTTTGAAAGTCTTTTTTAAGCTCTTTCAAGAACTCTTTTTTGGCTTGTGACAATTTTACATTTTTCTTTGACGCTTTACAAGTAGCTATTTTGACTTCACTGTCTTCTGAGTTTGAACCCTGATCTTCTCTATCACCACAGGAACAATCAATGGTTGGTTAACTTCTCTGTCATTTACTCATCTTTTTTTTTTTTTTTCTAACATCTTATTTCTTGGCTGTTAACTTCATGGTATTGTCAGGCTCTGCTTCCAGGGAGTGGGGGATAAAGTCTCAGTCTTCAGGTTTTTGATGCTGTCATTTTCTGAGCTCTATCTGGGTGCCTGACCTCAAGTACTCCTCTCTACCCCTGAGCCATGACCAGGGCCCCCAATACTACCTCCACCTCAAACAGTCTTGGGGCAGCTAGGTGGCGCAGTCAGTAGAGCACCGGCCCTGAAGTCAGGAGGACCTGAGTTCAAATCCGGCCTCAGACACTTGACACATGTACTAGCTGTGTGACCTTGGGCAAGTCACTTAACCCCAATTGCCCTGCCCCCCCCCCAAAAAGAAGCAAAAACAAAAACAAACCAAAAACACAGTCTTGCTCTCTGCAGACCCTTAGGCGGCCATGCCTTTTTCATAATTTCTTATAACAATATTCTGTTGCAACCATATACCATAAATTGCTCAACCATTTCCCAATAGAGGATACCACCTTAGTTTCTAGTTCTTTGTACCACAAAAAAAGCTGCTACAAATAATAATTTTTTTTTTAATTTTGTGTCCTTTTCCTCTTTCTTTGATCTCCTTGGGATATTGGCTCAGTAGTGGTATTACTGGAATACACACACACACACATATATATATATACACATATATTAACATGTGTGCCTATGCATATGTGAATATATGTGGATATATATGCATATAGATGTATGTATGTATATATATAATTTACTAACTTTTGTGACACGTTTCCAAATTGCTTTCCCTAAGGGCTAAACCAACCAATTCAGAACTCCTTCAAGAGTGTTTTAATGTAGCTATTTACCCTCCAGCATTTGTCATTTTCCTTTTTATCAGCTTTGCCAAATTGATAGGTGTGAGGTGGAACCACAGAGTTGCTTTAATTTGCTTTTATCTAATTACTAGTGATTTAGAACTTTTTTTTAATGTGACTACTTATAGCTTGGAATGCTTAGAAAAATTGCTTATTCATATCCCTTATCCACTTATCAACTGGAGAAATTGTCAGGTCTATTTAAAGGTCTCTGAGACTCTGGTCAAATTTTCAGGCACCCAATCCCAGGCATCCCTTCTGATTCAATAAAGGAAACATTTTAATACAGGGTATAGATGTATTTTTACAGTTGGTTTAATACCTCATTAACATATTGATGCCACTTTATTTCTGTTATCCCGCTTTGCCTTCTGTGACTAGAAGGGACCAATTACCCCCTCCCCCATACTGACTAAACTCCTTCCAACTCAGCTCTCTTCCTTCAAAACCCAACTCAGTTTTTATCATGATGTCTTCCGAGATTTCCCGTGAGAAAATAATGATCCTTCCCTCCTTGACTCTAATTTTACTTTGTACAATCTCTCTACATCTCGTAGTCCAATTTGTGTAATAATTATGTGTGTACATATCTGTTTTATCCCTCTATTAGATTATACACTTCTTGAAGGGACTGTGCCATTTTTAATACTTGGGTGCCCACAGCCTAACACAATGATTGCATCTAATAGCAATTTAATATGTTTGTTGAACTGCATTGACTGTACAGAGAAAGCAGACAGCTGTCCTCTCTCTCTGTTAGTAAGGACAGCTGTACAACACTTCCAATTCTCTCTCCCCTAGACTCCCTGTTTACAATCCTAGGCTTAGAGACTGCTCCATTCCATTTGAATCTTTCTCTAGTGGGCCCAAAGTAGAAGAGTCCAAGTCAATATGAATTGGAATTGAGGGTCTCCGGTTGTGTGCTAGGCAGAGATTAGATCCCTAACTCTCTTCACAAGTTTTAGGGAAATAGGTTGAATGGCAGGGGGTGAAATCCTAAATTCTGTGCTTTATTCATTCAATAAACACAAGTACTTGAATGAACTTCCCTGGGAGAAAATGAGTTATCTTCCCTTGTAGGTCTTTATCCTGAGGCTGTTTGCTGAGCAGTGGAGCTAGGTGGTGAGAAAATAATTGCTCAATTTATATGGTAATTTATGGTTTACTAAGCACTTTCCTCATAATAACAAAAGGGTAGCATATTTTCATGCCCATTTTGCAGTTGAGCAAGCTGAGTCTTAAAGCCTTAGCAGTGATTTAGCTATTGATCACACAGCCTGTAAGTGTGGGGAAGCAGGGTGTAAATTCAAAGTATCTAATGCTAAATGAAAATGGATTCACATATATTCCACTACTTCTCTGACTATCCAGGAAAACATAGTAGGGTAGGGAAGAAACTGGGAACAACGAAGGTGTGCATCTGTTTTCCATTGGCTTTGTGATAGTTGCCAAAGCTGCCATCCCCCAGGGGGAAGAGAAATCAATCATTTTTCATTTGTGTCCAACTCCTCAGGACCCCATTTGGGGTTTTGTTGGCAGAGATGCTGGAGTGGTTTGCCATTTCCTTCTCCAATTCATTTTACAGATGAGGAAACTGAGACAAAGAGGGTTAAGTGACTTTCCTAGGTCACACAGCTAGTAAGTGTCTGACGCTGGATTTGAACTCAGGTGAAGGAGTCTTTCTGATTCCAAATCCAGTGATCTATCCACTGCACCACCTGATTCTTCTTTCCATGCCTCCAGCATCGTTCATAACTTTCCTTTCCAGGAGACTCTGTAAACAGAACTAGCCCCTACATCAGGGCAACTTGGGTGGCTTTCCTGTTGAGCTAGAGAGCCCCCCCCCCCCCATTTGTCTTTTGTAGCAGGGTAGTTAAAGGTGTGAATTAGAGCTTGTCAGACAGCCCTACTTAAAGGTAATGAAGTTTACTTGAATCTGTAAATTATCAGCTCTCTTTTAGCTGGAGCCCTTTTTCTTCATTGATATGCAGATGTATGCTAATGTGTGTCTGTTCCAAACAGAACTTGATGACCTTCTAATTTTTATTTATTTATTTACTTTCTGAAGTGGTGTGAATCTTGAGGACCCTCCAAGGAATTAATGAGCATTTCAGGGCTCCAGGGCTTCCCTCTGACAAGCTGCTTTCTCCCCCTTCTCTTCCTCTATGGCAAGGAGGGAGGGAGCATGATGGGGAAGGATGGGGAGGAGAGGAAGGCAGGGGGTCCGGAGCAGTACAGTTCCCTACTCACAGCTCCTTGAATGCTGATATTTATTTAGGCTCTCATTCCCTAACTCTGCTCTCCCTCCCTTCAATTATTTTATTATTCTGAAATTAATCATAAATCACACAATCTCAAATTTGGAAGAGATTTTAGAGGTCAACTAGTGCAAACCATAGTTCTCTCCAGGAATACTCTTTCCAAACTCTTTGATTAAATAATCATTGTTTCAACAGATCTCAAAAAAGAAATCCTTACTCAAGAAGTACTTGTCGGTAGATTTTTGAAGTTTGGATGATCACCCCTCAGCTCTCAGATGATCACCCTGCCCTGGGGGTGAATTAACACTAACTACTGCCAATGATAAACTGTGGGATGGGATGGGAATGGGTGGGGGGACATACCTGTTTTCAGAGTCAGAAGACCTGGGTTTGAATTCTTATTCTGATGCTTTGTACTTGTCTGTTGTTCGGTTATTTCTGACTCTTTGTGTTCCCCCTTTGGGGTTTTATTAGCAGAGATACTGGAATAGTTTGCCATTTCCTTCCCCAGCTCATTTTATAGAAGAGGAAATTGAAGCAAACAGGGTTAAGTGACTTGCCCAGGGTCACACAGCTATTAAGTGTCTGAGCTCAGATTTGAACTCAGGTCTTCCTCACTCTAGGTCCAGTGTTCTGATCCCCTGCACCGCCTAGCTGCCATATTCGTGTAACTTGGAGCAAATCATTTAATGTCTCTGGACTTTAGTTTTTGCTTTCAGAATCAGAAGAGTTTGGTCTATGTGATTGCTAAAGTGCTTTCTACCTTCAAATTCTATGAATAAAAGAGATATGTAAAGGCAGGCACCCAGGCAGAGAAGATAGAGCTGTCTTTGGTGCCAGAAAGACCTGGTTCAAGTACTGTTGGCAAGCACCTTAATCTCTCAGGACCCCCAAGTAACTGTCTAAAATTGTAATCTATAGAAAAAAATGCTGATATGTATCTGTGAAAGGAGTTTCTACAGGTGGAGGAGTTTTGACACCTATGAAATCTCATCTCCAGATTAGAAAAAAAAAATCCACAATCTATGTAAGCCCTCAAAAATGTACATGAAAGTAGTCTTACCTGTTATGAATGTACCTTCCTAGAATTTAGAGCTGTATAATACCTTAGAGGCTGTCAAACCCAAGCAGGTCATTTTAGAGAAGCACAGAGACATTAACTGAAATGGAAATGAAACCTGAAAAAAAAAATGGCCCTTCTAGGGTTTCATTTTCCTTATCTGTAAGATTAGAGAGTTAGATTGAATAATCTCAGGGATCTCTTCTGGCTCTAAATCTGTAATCCTATAAGCCATGTGATCTAACCTTTACAATCTCCCTTTCCATGGGTCCCTTTTTATTTCCAAGGAGTCAATTTAAACCTATAGGGTGATAGATTTAGACTTGGAAGGGTCCTCATACACTATCTAACCCAACTTCCTTACAGATGAGGAACCATGGTTCCAGGGAAGTTCGATGATTTACCCAAGGTGAATTGAACTGGGAATTGAACCCAGGTCACTTCATTCCAGAACCATCCATCCACTGTACCATGCTGTCTCCCTCCCTGACCTCTCATATTCATTCATTCATTCATTCATTCATTCATTCATTCATTCATTCAGTAATCATTAAATGCCTACCACCTGGCATATGCCACAGTAATCATATGCTGCTTTCAGTCAGGTCCCTTCAGCAACTCCTAGGAATTACCAGATGCCCTTGCCCCTGAAATGGAAGGTGAGCGGAAAGAGAAGAAAAGTAGAGATGAAAGGAGGTACACTACTTTTCAACTTAGCCCTACTTTTGCAAAGTCATTGAAAGGTGAATTTTCTGGTTTAGGATTCTCTGGGTGAAGCAGCTTTGAGAAGGACCTATATTTTATAGCAATATTCAGCTGCAGATTTTATCGAGCTTCAGTAAATCCCTCCTGGACAGGAGAGGACAAAGCTCTTTGGGCGACAGCCTAACACAGACCCAGACAGTAGACAGTCCCCTGGAGCTCTTGACCTTCTGTTACTCTCCAGTATTTATGCTGGTTCCTCAGTCACCTTGTTTATCTTTCTTTCTCTTCCCCAGGCTCCTCACTTGCTAATGACATTGGAATTTAAGATTTATTTGAACTGAATATGGGAAGATTTCAGAGTCAGTCATCATTCAGGATACTGAGAGTTTTTTAAGCTTTCATCTTCAGAGCCAGGAACGTTGTAGCTAGAGAGGAGGGAGACAGAGGAATGGCAGAGAGCTTATGCCTTTGGAACACCTCCACCCCCCACCACAACTCCTCTAGACCATGGCTCTGTAGAGAAAACCTCCTGTTGAGTCAGTGTTTATGCCCTAGTGGGCTAGTCAGCAGCTTCACTGGCACCGTCACCTTCAGCCCCTGTTGGCAGCAGGGGACAGTGGATCAGGAGGGAGGCTTGGACAGGATTCTAAAACAACATAGGTCCCGTTTGGATCTTTCCCAGAGTGACTTGCCCCTGAAGCTTTGGGACATGCAGGTGTCCAGGCTCAGACAGTACTTGATGGTAATTATGCTGCACATGCAGTCAGACTGAAAATT
This sequence comes from Trichosurus vulpecula, assembly GCF_011100635.1. Taxonomy (NCBI): domain Eukaryota; kingdom Metazoa; phylum Chordata; class Mammalia; order Diprotodontia; family Phalangeridae; genus Trichosurus; species Trichosurus vulpecula. Next base: position 173,228,872 of record NC_050574.1, read on the forward strand.
TCACTTGCCCTTGACTCTGACTCTGACAGCTTCATTGGCAAAGAATTTTGGATGAAAGAAGGGGTTAGGAGATGTCTATATGACCCTGGGGAAGCTCTTTGGTGTATACTGAAGGGAGAAATGAAGGCAGGGAAGGGAGCAACTGAGCTCTCATCCCCCACTCTGATGGTCTCTCTGCACTGCATATAAACACAGTGAGGATTCTGCATCCCAAGCTTGGAGTACCTTAGAGGGAAGTGTGACATTGTGGTACTGTGAAAACAGTGCTGAGCTTAGAACCCTGGACTTGTCGTGGAATCTGAATTCAGATCTCTGTTCTGTTACCTATTGCCTTTGTGACTGGGCAAGTCTTGGGCCTCAATTTCCTCCTAGTTAAAGTGAGGGGGTAGACTAGGTCAGAGGTGTCACAGTTTCAGCCCACTGGCCATATTATGCTTAAGTGACCCTAACCAGATTAAAATGTAATTGGAAATTGTTTAACAAAGCAAATAAAAATACAATAAAACATAGATAATGCTAATTTGTGATTTTCTAAGTCAATACACCACCCTCAGGGATCCATTCCTTTTTGAGTTTGACCCCACTGTATCATGTGTTCTCTGAGGTTCCAAATATCTAGATGTATGATCCTAAATCCAGTTCATGTTGCTAGAGAAGTGAAACAGCTGATCTCAGTGTGAACTAAACTGCTATCGGAGGGAGAGCAGGCTGCCATCACAGTCTCTTCTTCCCTCTTTCCAGGCTCCAGTCAATTTTCTTTCAGTAACCCAGTAACACTGCCCTTTATTGTGCTACCCCACTAGGAGTAGGCATTGGTACAGTGGGCTCACTGCAGCTCTAAGTGTTTCTGTGGAAGGCTTTGTCTTTGTGCCTGTGGCCTAGACTCAGATGTCCAAAAACAGGATAAAAGAATCGTAGAATCTCAGAACTGGAAGGTCTCTCAGAGGAGCTGGTAGTCCCACCCATAAGTGAACAAAATTTCTTTCTGCAAGTGGCGATTCAATCTCTCCTCCATAACCTGCAGTGAAGAGGGACTCACTACATGCCAGGGCAGCCCATCCCATCACTGGATAGCTCTAAGTATTAGAAAAGGGGGGTTTGTTCCTCTGTTTCTCTGTTTTTCCTGACATGAAGCCTAAATTGACTTCTTGCAATTTTCACCTAGTTTGCCCATTTCCATCCTCTGGGGAAACTAGTTTAAACAAGTTTAATTGATGATCCATGCGACAGCCTTATAAATACTTCAGGACAACTGTTATCATCCCCATTTCTTCCACCCCACGCCTCTGTCATTTTTTTCCCTCCAAGCTAAACATCCTTATTTACTTCAATTGATATTGCACCATCCTTGGGTCTTTTCTATCCTCTTCTGGCAATTCTCCAGATCATGGATTTCAAAATAGCATTCAGTTAAGATACTGCTTCTGAAACCTATTAGCTCTGTGCCATAGATACCTCACCAAGCCTCAGTTGCCTCATCTGTAAAAAGGGCATAATAACACAGTCATGCTCCCCATTAGGCATAAAAAGATGGGGATTATCAGATAATACTACTCCCCCATTATTTGTTACCTGCCTACAAAATAGATAACACTCTTGGTGCTGTGGGGGAACTTCAAAGGAGAAAAAGAACACTAGCCTTACAATCCACTTAATTGGGATGGGGAGGGGGCTTGGGGCAGAGGAAAGGCACAGGCACGAAGTATTTAAATAACAAAAGAAGGCACAGCCTGACGGAGGAAACTAAGGTCTAGAAAAGTTAATCAAAGAAGAAATTGGGCCACAGTTCCTAACTACTCCAGCAGGCTGGAATAATAGGGACACGGTGTCTAGAAGGAAGTAGGTCATCATCTGGCCAGACTGTGTCAAAAGGAATATATTCAGTTCAGAATACCATGTTTTAGGAAGGATGTTGACAAACCACAGAACTGCCAGGAAAGGGGGACCACTATGGTGAAAGGACTGGAGGTTACGCTTATAATAACAATAAAAATGCCTAACATTCACATCATGTCTTAAAGTTTACAAAGTTCTTTTCTTGTATCGATAATCATTGCAACCACCCTACAAGGTAGATGCTATTATTATCCTCATTTCACAAATGAAGAAACTGAGGCAGAAGTTTAGTGACTTGCCCAGTGTTGCGTGGCCAGTAGGTACATGGGGCTAAACTCACGTCCTCCTGACTCCAGGCCCAGCACTATCCCCTATACCACTTAGCTGCTTATGAGAATTTGTTGAAGGAATTGGGGACAATTAGTCCATAAAAGAGAAGATACAAGGGCTAGGTGAGAGCAGAGCAGCTCCTCCAAGGTTTTGAGTGTCTGTCTTATGGGGTGAAGATTGAAATTGTATCATTTATATTAATGGCATTTAGAAAGCCCTTTAAGGCTTGGGAACGCCTCTACCTATGTTATCTCTTTTAATCCTTACAACAAACCTGTGAGGTAGGAACTTCTTGGCTGTTTCCATAGATTTGTGATCTTATCATCATAGGTGTTTCTTGCAACAGGACAGAATACAGTCCCCCTTGGCCAGCTCATCCCCATCTCAGGTCTGTTTGTTGTTATTCAGTCGTTTCAGGTTTTAACCATGTCTGACATTTTGTGACCCCATTCGGGGTTTTCTTGGCAAAGATACTGGAGAGGTTTGCCATTTCCTTCTCCAGATCATTTTACAGATGAGAAAACTGAGGCAAACAGGGTTAAGTGCCTTGCCCAGGGTCACATAGCTAGTAAATGTCTGAAGCCAAATCTGAACTCAGATCTTTCTGACTCCAGGCCCGGCACTCTATCCACTTCAAATATCCCTCACACAGGAGCTACCTAAGTTCAATTTCTTGTCACCTTTCACCCATGATTGCCCTAGAGTCCTAACTGATCTCCCTGCATTAAGCCTTTCCCCACTCCAATCCATACTCTACACAGCTATCACTATTTTCCTAAAGCATAGGTTTGACCATGCAAAACTTGTACAAATAAACTTCAGCAGCGTCCTGTTATTTCTGGGATACAAATAACTTCCCCTGGTTGTCATTCAGAACCCTTTACAACAAGGCTTTTACCTATACACTTCTAGACTCATTACGCATTCCTCCTCATCATGAACTCTAGAGTCCAGCCAAAGCAGTCACCTTGCTGTTCCTCACCCCCACACCACCCCCCATATATCATTGTTCTGGATATCTTGATCCACTCCTTCTCTCTTCCCCGCCCAGAAGCTCTAGTTTCTTTAAAGTTCATTTGAATTGTCCATCTGTGATGCAGTGAAGAGCATTGGTGTTGGAGTCAGGAAGACCTGAGTTCAAATTATGTCTTAGACACTGACTGGGTGTGTGGGCCTGGGAAAATCGCTTAACCTTGCTGTGTCTCATTTCCCTTATCGGTGTCATCAGAGGTTGGATTTGATGGCTTCTAACTCCCTTCTAGCTTGTAATCTCTGATCAAATGCCTCCTTTTAGAGGAAATCTTTTCTGATCTTCTCCAGCTCCTTATAATTTATCCAACTTGTGTGTATGTATAAAATATGGGTGTGTATATAAATATGTGTATATGTATTATGTATATGTACACATATTTATACACACATCTATAGATATACATGTACACACACATATATACACAGACAATGGTGTTTATACACACAGACAACTGAGTGTTTTATATATATGTATGTAATATTTCTATGTGTGTGCGTATATATTTACACATATATATACATATACACATATTTATATACACATATGTATATGCGTGTATATCTATGTATGTGTATATGCATGTACGGTGTGTATTGGTATATGTATGTATATCTGTGTGGATATGTGCACACATATATACACGTGTAGATATATACACACCTCTCTGTGTGTGCATGTGTATGTGTGTGTATATATAGACAACTATGTGGTTTATGTGTGCGTATATACACGTATATGTGTGTATATGTATGTGTGCATATATTTGTATACACACAACTGTATGGCTATATATATATTTATATTTATATAGACACTATGTATATGTATATATGTGTGTGTGTATAGAGAGAGACAACTCTGTGTGGTATATCTATATATAGTGTGTATATATGTATGTATATACAAATATACATATGTATTTATATTTATAGGACCTATATGTGTGTATATCTATGTATGTGTAAATACGCATAGACAAGCAATAGTGTGTATGTGTATATATGTGTGCGTGTATATGTAATATACATGTACGCACATATGTACATGTATGTTACACACATATACATATATATATATATATATATATATATATATATATATATATATATATATATATATATGCATGCATGTGTATACAGACAATTGTGCGTGTATATGTTGTCTTCCTCCGTTAGACTGTAAGTTCCTTAAGGTCAGAGACTGGCTCACTTTTGTCTGTCTCCAGCTCCTAACACAGTGCCTGGCATATAGTTAGAGCTTAATTGTGTCAATAGCTTGTCAATTGATGGGCATTATAGATATTATTATGTCCATTTTACCGAAGAGGAAACCGAGAGAGGTTAATTCACCAGTCCATGGCCACTTAATGCTAGAACATTCCATACACAGTACCATGCTGTGTCCCAAGGACAGAGGTAGAAACCGTGTGTAAAAAAGGGCAGCAATGTAGATTTCCGCTCCATTGAAATTTCCTCAGAATTAGAGCTATGCAAAATTGCCATGAGCTATCTCAGGATATGGTGGGCTGCTCTCACTAGAGATATTCAAACCGAAACCAGATGACTACTCATTGAGAATGTTGCAGAAGAGAGCTCCATTCAGGAAATGGGCTGGCCTAGTTAGTCTCTGAGGTCCTATCAAACGCCCGGATTCTCTGATTCAGGCTTCCCTGTGTGGGTTTGTGTGAGTCCCCTGCCAGCACGTCCTGTGCTGTCACAGATGGTTTTTATTTTTCTCACATTCCCAAAGGCTGCCGAAGGGTGAGCTACACTGAAGCCAGAATGATGTTTCAGAGGAAGGTCTCTTCCCAGTGAGTTTCCTCTAGAGCAGGAGTTCCTAACCTTCTTGGGGTCATGGACCCCTTTGACAGTCGAGGGAAGCCAGTGGACCTCTTCTCAGAACAATGTTTTGTTGTCTACGTTCATAATTGAAGGAAATGTTCAATTCCAGGTAGAGGTTAGAGAAACTAAAAGCATGATTGTTTTGTTTTTTTTTTTCCATCCAAAGTTCACAGACTCCAGGTTTGCTACTGTAGCATCTCCATTATAATGATAGATTAAGAACCTATTGACCTCTCATTCCCAACCTTCCCAACCTGTACTTTGGGCTCAGTTTGATATCTGCAGAGCAGTAGAGTAGAGATGATTGAAAAGACTTTGGGTTCAGAGGATCTATGTTTAAATGCTAGCTCTACTACTGAATACCTAAGTGACCTTGGGTAAATTATGTCACCTTCCTAGGCCTAAGTTTAATTATCTGCAAAATGAGAGGGTTGCGCCAGAACATCTGTACAATTCCCATCCGTGACCCTGTGATTAGTGCAGGTTGTTTAGCTATGAGTGGTCTTTTGGACAGCAAAGAGGAGAGGGAGAGCAGTGCTGAGATACCTAGAAGTAGAGATCTTTAGGTAACTCAAAGGTACATAAACCTGCGCTTTTCAGGTTAGACCGGATCTTAGAGACCATCATGTCTAGCTTCTGACTTAGCAGATGAGGAAATTGAGGTCCAGAAATACCCTTTTTTCTAGGGTCACAGGGAAAGTTAGTGTCTGAGGCAGGACTCAAATTGAGTTCTCCCAGTCTCCAAGACGAGGGGAAATGTTACCTTTATTAGTGCTTTCCTTTCTGCCATCTATATCACTCAGGATCAGATGCAAACAAGCCAGGTGAATAACCTTGATGCTAAGACATTAGCTGGTGTCCATGGGATCACACTGCAAAAGTCCTCTTGACTCGTTCTTCCCTGGAACCCTGGAACATTGCTAAAAAGGGGTGGGGAGTATGTGAGAGGGTAGTACCTATGAGGTCGCTGGTAAAATACCTGATTGCCCTTTAGCGTAGATCTATCATTCCATGATGATGGTTATGATTGATGATAGTGATTCATATTAGAAAGGCAGCTGTTTATTGTATAAAGAGCCAGGCTTGGAGTCAGGAAGACCTGAGTTCAAGTCTGCCTCTAAAATATACGAGCTTCGTGACTCTGAGTAAGGAGATGACACTCTCTCAGCATCCCAAATGAATTTCTAAGATTCTAGCTGGTGCTGATCTGCGTCAGGAGGGGGATCTTTTCATTGTGTAGTTCTCTATACCAAGGAAATTATAGACTTGGTCCAAAAATTGATATAAAAATCAGTAAGATCATAATTATCTACCTAGAAAATTTATTCCTGAAGAAGGTGTTGCTGTTGCTGAATGAGGCGTTGCTGTTATTCAGTCATATCTGACTCTTCATAACCCCATTTGGGGTTTTCTTGGCAAAGATATTGGAGTGGTTTGCCATTTTCTTCTCCAACTCATTTTACAGATGAGGAAACTGAGGCAAACAAGGTTAAGTGACTTGTTCCAGGGCCACATGGCTAATAAGTGTCTGAGGTTGGATTTGAACTCAGGTCTAGCTGACTACAGTTCCAGTGCTCTGTTGCTATCTAGGTGCCTGGCTGAATGAGGTACCTAAAAGAATATGTCAGAACCTCACTTTCGCCTTTCCTTCCTTTGATACCCTACATTGCAGACAGCCTATAGCGGCAGTTTGCAGTATAATCTACCTCTCCAGCCCCCATCTCCCCACCTTCCCTCACCTCCACCCCCTACCTCCCCCACACACATCAGCCAGAAGTTGGAATGAGACACATACACTTACTAAGGCCCTGCCAGGGGAACAAAAGATCAGGGTTTCATTGCCAGATTGCTGTCCTCTGATTGACTGATAAACTGGCTTCTCATTATGCTCTGGTGTTTAGCTCCTCATTTTAATTAGCCTCAGGGCCTCATTAGCAGGAGGCTAGAACTAGATGACTATGTGCTTGCCCAGTCCTGGACAAGGACATTGCAAACTCTTCAGACTACCAAGCACTCATCCACATGCTATTATACAATGCAGAGCAGAGGAAGGAGCCAAATCCAGACTCGAGTTCAAATCCTTACTTGGCCACTTGCTCATCTATGACTTTGGGCAAGACCTTTCACTTTTCTTTGCTTCTAGTATTTTCTAGGATCATTTTGTTTCAAAAAAAGAAAAGGACAAAGGGAGGGTGTTTGGTTGAAGTGCAGTGGGGCAGCATTGCCTGGAGAGGGGGCTGGTGAGCACAAACACGGACAGGGAGGGCCTAGGGGATTTGCTCATTTGCCTGACATCTCTTCTGGCTGCTAATGGCTCAGTCCCTCACCTGGACATCACAGCAGAGACCAGGAGGTCCTAGAAGAATGGGAGTAATTGCCTTTGATTTTCTTTGATGTTTTCAAAGGTAGGAAATAATTTTTTGCTATTCTAAGTAGCACTTAGCTGTAGGTTGAGGGGGAAATATGTTCCAGCTCCTGAAAGTGCTAATTAAAAGCAATTATATACCAGGCTTGACCTGCCAGGGCACTCAGGATCAAAGCAGGCTGTGGAGGCAATTTTACTTTTGGCCAAGGCAAGGCCCCTGCTCTGAATACTAGGGAATGGAGGAGGAAGGTGGGGGTGAGAGAATGACCTGTGGGGACAATGGGGCTCTTTTATTTATAGCCAATTAGTCATCACTGTACTTTTTCCAGTCTTGGAGAATGAAGAAGACAATAGCAGTCTAGTCTTCTGCTAACCCTATCTAAGTGATCTTTTATTATGAGACTTTTGCTACCTTGCTGTGGGGAGGTGGTTGAATGAGTGAATGAATGAATGAATGAATGGGTGAGTGAATGAATGAGTGAATGAATGAATGAATAGAAAACAGTAGTTGCATCATGGTAACTGTAAGTCCAAGGATTTGGGGATCTCAGTCACCCTTGTCCTGCTTTCTTTCGCAGTGATGTCAGAGTTCAGCCTTCAAAGTGGATGGCTTGCTTCTTGAAATCTTTGGGGCAGGTGAATGCACTCACTTGGCCAGTCTTAGACTCTGATAAAACAAAGTTAGGAATGGAAGTTATTTACAACAGAAATTCTGCCTTTCTTTTTAGTGAATCATTTTTATATCATTGGATCCTGAGGCATTCAGATACTGTCTAATACATTCCTAACTCTGTCTCTTCCACTCAACTCTTCCCACCTGGTAACATATGTTCATATGATCTAAAAAAAAAAACTACAGTTATATCTGTTACTAATTGGGTTTCTTAGGTGCGGATTTAGCAGTAGGGACAAGGCTGGGATAGAGCAAAAGGATTCTCATAGGCAAAGATTAGGTCCTCTGACAGGTAGATAAATGGAGATGTCCCTCTAGCCACTTTAATCTGAGACATTTCTGCATATGCTTATACATCCATTCCCCATCATTTTTCTGGCCCTCCCCATCCTCCACTGTGATGAACTTACTCTAGCACTCCAAGCAAGTCAAAGCATTTTAAAAAGAAAACTCATTTACCAAGTAGGTCTCTGGTGCAGCTGATAGAATCACTCTCACCGGATGGAAATAGTCATGTAATAGCCTCACTGGGGTTTTTATCACACTGACATTATACCAGGCTAATAAACCCCAGAGGTGTGGAGATGTGCTCCTGCATCCAGCCTTCACATCTGGATGGAGGGTTAGGAAGCCGCAGAATCTTGTGTGTCTCCACCTGCACCTCCTCCATATGGCCACTGGAGGACACTGAAGTCTTCCTCAGCTCATTGCAAGCAACCGGCACAGAGATGAGATTTAGATGAGAAGCAGAATCCAGGCAGGAGGTGTACCCCTTTCTGAGAACCGGCAATTCTCAGCTGGCTATTCAAAATATCCTTCCTAGCAAGAGTCACTCATGTCTACTTAGGCCTTGTTCTCTCCATGCTGTGTAACACGAAGAATAGAGGAAATGGGGACATTTCTAAGATCCTTCTCTGTCTTATTATAAACTAATTTGAAAAATAATGCACATATAGATAAAGCTAAGATGTGGCTAACTTGTTTCCTCTCATACCCACTAGAGTGATGTTTCCATAACCTGAGATGAGAATATAATAATTAATAATAATAGATTTCAGCACTAGGAAACTATTTTAGAAGCACACCAAAATGTGATTAGTTTTAAGCCATTTAGAAGGGCTCATGAGTTGAGCTCCATGGAGCCTTATGGGGTAAAAGAGCTCTAGCCACATTTACATCTATATGACAGTTTCTCAACTAAGTCTTTACCCGGTATCAGATGTGTCTCTTGGTCATGACAAGTTGGATGATCCTTTCAAAGCAGGCAGGGTGAATCACCAAAAGAAAGAAAGAATTTCAAGGGACTGAGGCCGTGGCTAGGCCCTTCTTGCTATCCCAGAAAAATTATAGAATGCTAAAGCTGCAAAAGGAACATGTGGTTTATCTCATTTAAACCTCTTGTTTTACAGAGAAAGAAAGGTCCAGAGAGAGACAAAGGACTTACCTAAGGTCTCATAGTTCATTAGCCCGGTGTTTAAACACCATCTCATGTGTAACCCTGGGCAAGTTAGTTAACCTCTCTGGGCCTCTATTCCTCATTTCTAAATGGAGCAGGCTAGACAAAATAGTCTTTGAGATTCCTTCTATCCTCAATTCTATGATCAGATCATGGCAGCCAGGTAGTAAAGTAGATAGAGCTTTAAGCCTGAGTTAAGAAGATCTGAGTTCAAATGTGGCCTCAGACATTATTTGCTGTGTGACCCTGGGCAAGTCACTGAATCTCTATCTGTCTCAGCTATAAAATGAGGGCAAAAAGAACACCTACCTCTGAGGATTGCTGTAAAGATCAAATGAGATAATATTTGTAAACCTCTTGGCTGGTTCTTGGCACATATCAGCTGCGCATGCTCTCTCTCTCCTCTCTGTCTCTCTCTCTGTCTCTCTCTGTCTCTGTCTCTGTCTCTGTCTCTGTCTCTCTCTCTCTCTCTCTGTATATATATATATATATATATATACATATATATACATATATGCATGTATATATATTAACTATTATCATCATCTTCTTCATCATTGGCTTTTAGGGGCCACTTAATCCAACCCACTCCTTTTATAGATAAGGAAACTGAGGCCCAAAGTGATTTGCCCAATGTCACACAGTCATTGGACTCACTCCTAGATCTTCTAACTCTAAGGAATACTGTTTTTCACTATATCCCCATCATCTCAGAAAATATAATAAGTGCAATTTGCTCCACAGACTTAATAGCAAATGCCCAATTATCCCCTGGAAAAAATAATTTAGACTTAGAGGTCTGAGAAATCCCTGGCAACCTTAGAGGTAGAGTCTTTAAAGATCTCCAGGCTATGTATGAGAGCTAAGAGATACTCATTGTATTTTCCCTATGAAACCACCCAAGTACACAAACAGCAACACACCGCTTTCCTCCAAATGTATGCACACACATAAGCAGAGTGAATCGGATGCCTGTAGGGGAAAACACCTGTTAATTTCTCAACCGGGATGGGAGGGAACGCTATTAACACTTGGCATCGTGGTTCCTAGTGAGTAAGTCTCTTGTATCCTGAAGAGGGTGTGTGTGTGTGTGTGTGTGTGTGTGTGTGTGCTTAACGCCAATCAATTTGGTCCCTGTTCCAGGTAGCTCACTTTCCTCTCATGTGGTTGTGTTTATTTTCCTTCCATGAGGCAAGAAATGAGAAGCGACAGACTAAAGAAAAGCAGCAGACACAAGATGGCAGAAGAGAACTGTCCTGATAATATTTCCAATTCACGACTGGTTTTCTCAAAGAAACAGCAAGACAAAAGCAATAGGTTAGGGAGAGGCTAGAAAGAAAGGGCTGGTAGACAGTCATACACAAGAGAACAAAAGTGTTCATGACTAAGATGAAGCAAATAGGGTGTTGTCCCAGGGTGCCAATATCTGGAAAGTGATCTTCCTCCCGGCGTTGACTATCATCCTTGAATCATACCTCCTGGTCTTCAGTAGGCCCGCAGACCCAAATAGACATTGTTGTGACACCACTCTTTTGGGAGACACCTTGACTACCTTCCCTCAGGGAAGTGGGGATGCCTCTACCTCGCTGTGTAATTACATTCATCATCATACAGTCCTCTGCATTCCCTGCCTGGTTCTAGCCCTATACACTCCTAAATACAAACTGACAAAAACAAAAATGCTAAACAACTTATTTCTTTCCTAAATTAAAACATTCTTAGTTATAGCTCTAGCAAATTTATTTCTGTGTTCCTTCATCTTTGGCTCCAACATTTTCTCAGCCCAGAGCCCTAATTTGTTCTTTAACCGTCGGTGTCCTTAATCCAAGACATATCTTACCACTAGAACCCAAGTTATGGCCTTATCTTAAGACCCTTACTTTTCCACACATTTCTGTTTTTTGTCTCTCCTATCAAGGCTCACTGCACTGATGGCATTCCTGAGAAGAAGGGTCTGTAAAGTTTGCTAACAGGACCTGGCCTTGATGCTACCTCTGAGTTCCTCCTTGAAGAAAGGGAAATGGGAGGCAAGGGTATGGATGAGGGAGGTGGGTGGGGAATAAGGGTGACACTGCACAGAACCACAGCCCTGGACTGGTGGTGGGATTCAAAGGAATTAACAACTGGTTCTCCATGGAACTGAGCTGAGGCACTGCCCCTGCCGCTGATGTGGCAGGATCAGGCCCCACCCGCCACAGAACTAATCTAAAATTAGGTATCGGTTACCAAACTGGTGTGAACTGGCTGGATCCCACCACTGCCCTGGACCCCCGCTTCTATTAGATTAGTAGTTTCCTGCTCTCCTCTTTTGTTAGCAGCCTGAGTTCTCTTATTTGCATTTTGGGGACCCTAATTCAGGAAAAATCTCCTAGTCTAGATGTATCAAACCACAACCCACCCCCATTTCAAAATCTTTTCTGTCCCTTAAAAAGACTAAGCTTATTCTATCTTTACATAATCACTGACCTTTCTTTTTATCTTCCATCATCTGACCTAGAATGGAGAAAGAAAAAGGGGGAAACATTATCTTGCGAACTTTTTTTCCTTAAGACTGAAGAGTTAATGTATTTTTTAAGCAAGTCATCTCTTATCGCTAACCATGTCTCTACCACTCTCAAAATCCTATAGAGCAGAGGCTTTGTCTTCTTTGATTAATTTTTATTGAGTTTTACAATGTACTAGGCATTATACCAAATACAGAGATTAATTGGTAATTTGGCTGTACCAAAGCATGGTGGGCTAGTCCAGGCTTGAATAACAATTCTCCAATAACCCAGCCCCCATCAGCAGGCCTTCATGTCACTGTGGCTCTCTTGCTGTCCCCTGAACACATCATGAAAGCTGCAAATGTGGGCTTAAAGTCTTTCACAGGAAAGCAGCCTTAGACAGAACTGGGATAACAGGAGAGTATTCAGATTGGCAAAAAGAAGCTGGGGTCACAGATTAAAGCAAAGGAGGAAATAAGTTAAAGGAACACAGAGGCACACAATCCCCTTCACATTTATATTTAGCCTTGGTTCAGTTCACATTTGGAAATGCTTCCTCAGGTATTGACACACCCACAAATAAGTGGTGATGTCCACCCTCAACCGGCCTCACAGGTGTACACACGCTAGGCACAAATGCATAACTTAACACCCCAAATGATGGGCAGAGCAGTGCATGAAGGTCTAGGAGTAGATACCAGGACCAAGAATTGCTGTAACAGATGGGAAGTACCATAGTCACCAGATGACTTACACACAGGCAGGCTGCCAGAGAAACACATTCAGAATACATGCACATGTAGCATTAGCGATGCAATGAGATCTTATATTTGGAGATGCTGGGAGAGAACATTTATTCTTACATAGTGACGCGTAAACGTTCCAGGCTTTTAAATGCCAGATGAAGTCGACATTGTTTTTACTCAGTAATGCAGCACAAAAGCTTCTCATCTGGGAGAGCAGTAGAACTCATAGACTAAAGCATTAAGTTAAAGAAGAGAGTGAATGTAGACAGGCACTAGATGAAGTCTGGATACAGGGCCCCAGTAGTGTATTAGCTAAGCTGAGGCAGGTATTATTTTTGCAAAACACAACCACAAACTAGCCCTTTCAGATAACAGAGAAACAAGATCTCACCCTGCGTTCAGGTTGAACTGGACAGAACAAGATTGGGATGATAAGGGTGAAGGATGGAAATTTGGATATGGGGTTCTGATTCTCCCCCTCTGCACCTTATCTTCCACAATACACAGTCTACAATCCTCCAGTAGGATGAATGGCCCTAGAGAAGAGAAGGATGATCTTTCTATTTGGTAGAATGCCTACTGGATTATGGATGTTCAATAAAAATTTATCCGCCAATTAATTGGCAGGAGGCATACCAACAGAATTGGCACGGCTAGAGGCAGCTTGTTCAAAACCTGTTCTCCAAGGTGGAGAGGAGACTCAAAACAAGTGCTCTCATTTTAGGAAGGTAGTATAGCCCTAGGTATGTTTGGCAAAGAGCAGTCTTGAGAAGTACTCCAAGTCACCATCTTGGCACAGGCTCTAATTACCTCACACCTGGACCATTTCAATAACCTTCTGGTTGATCTCTCAGCCTCCAAACTCTCCCCACACCAACACATCCCTCTATCAGTTGAAGTTACTTAACTTCTGTCTGCCTCAGTTTCCCCATCTGTAAAATGAAGATAATAATGGCTCTTACCTCCCAGGATTGTTGTGAGGATCAAATGTAATATTTGCAAACATTAAAGTGCTAGATAAATGCTAGCTGTTGTGGTTGTTTTAATTTTTCAGCTGCCAAAATGACTTCCCTAAAGCATAGGTCTGCCCATATCAACCCCTTAACTAAACAAGCAAACAAACAAACAAAAAAATTCTAGTGGCTCTCTATTACTTGCAGAATGAAATTTAAAATACTTTATTTGTCATTTAAAATCTTTTACAACCTGGTTTCTTCCTACCTTTTAAAAATATTTTGATAATTTTATTTCTTTTTTTTTAAATTTATGGAATAAAACAAGCATTTCCATAGCATAGTATAATAAAAAAGAGGATTGCACATGAAACTGCAAGTCTGTTATGAACAACTTGCTATTCTTTTTAAATATGTAGTAAAGTTATCACATAAATTTCTTTTTCCCCTTTTTTTCTTCATACCTTTCTTACACTTTGCTCCTATCCACCTACAATTAGGCAATACTGGCCTTCTTGCTGCTTCTCACATGTGACACTCCATAGCCTGACTCTTCAACTCTCCACTGGAAGCCATTCCTCCTCACTTCTGCTTCCTGGCTTCTCAATCTTTCTTCAAGACCCAATTCATATCCTTCCCTCTGCAAGAAACCTTTCTCATACCCACTTCCCCATCTCCACTCTACGCTCTCCAAACCATATATAACTTGTATGCACATAATTATTTGCATTGTATGTCCTATTAAAATGTGACCTTCTTGAAGACATGGACCCTGGTTTTGCATTTCTTTCTATCCCTAGTGCTTAACGCAGTGCCTCTTACTAAGGGTATATAACTCATAATAAATCTGTGTTGACTGACTCCCCCACTGAGTCCTAATCTTTCTGGATGGGATCCTCTGATTTCCTTTGGGGTATCCCATCTTATCTCATAGTTTCAAACCTCCTAGATTTCCTCTGTAAGGGAAGAAGATGGCTAAAGGAGCCTACAAATTCCCTGTTTGAAAGTTTGGGATGAAAAGGACTGGAGCTGTTGCCTAATTCTCCACTCTCCAGACTGAAATACAGATGGCCATCAGCTGCTGAGAAACATGCTGTCTGTAGGAATCTCCTACAGCTTAGTCTGGCTGGATATCAGATGGGTGTGTGTGTGCGCGCGAGCATGCCACATGCCTCATTCAGCCAGCAACTCTGTCCCCAAGTCTGCCCTTTCCCTTCTCATTACACATACAGCTGGCTCTGACTCGCATGGGAGGCCTTGTAAGGAGTGTACAGAGGAAGGTACTTAGTATCAGAGTTGGTCATCTTCCCCATATTCTCTGCCTTAGACTCTGCCTGAGTGGAGAGAAATCAAAATGGAGAAGGGGAAATGTGTGGTTTGGAATGAGCAGTGGAGCTAACTAAGACAGGAGTATATGGCCTAATGGTCAGTGAAAGATAGAAAATCAGGACTTCTGTCATCATTGAGACCACTGACTTGACACGACCACATATGTTAACTTTCTTGTACCTCTGTTGACCTGTGGGAAGGAGGAATGCAGACTTCTAAATATTTGGCACTAGAATCAAAGTAACTGAATTCTCAATTTAAAAATACCTTTGAACACAAAATAAGTACTCATTTATCCATCAATAAAACACCTTACAACAATACCGCATTAGTTAAGCATCAATAGCATAAAGTACCAGGCTTGGGGTCAATAAGATTTGAGTTCAAATCTAACCTCACTTCTACTGCACCTCTTCTTCGGCCTCATTAAGACCTTCAATCCCTCCACCTCTCTGGACTTTCCCAGGCCATTATTTCTCCTCTTACTTCAAATTTTTCCCTTTCTAACCTTACCAGCCCAACAGTTAGTCATTTCCAGGCTACACTGTCTTCTGCTCTTTGATGCCTTGCTTGTTATTACTAACCTTCTGTTATTACTGATCTTCTTTTGCTAAACCTTAGCCCTGGGTTACCCTCACTATCTGCCTCCCCTGTTCTCACTCCCAAACCACTGAATAAAGTTTAAAAAAGTCCCACAACTGAGCTGACTGGATACATTAAAACTCAGATTAGCAAACCTCAACTAAGCCCCTCATTGCAGCAATTTAGTTCTTTTATTTGTCCAGAAATGATTGCCTAGGTCACTCCTCACAGAAGCTCTTCCCTTCTGAAACACTATTCCTCTGCTTCCCTCTCCCCATCTCAAATGAGAACCTTGCTTATTGTAAAATCGAGGTCATTCAACATGAGCTACCTCTTCTCCCATTCTCCTTGTCTCAAGACCCCTTGTCTGTCATCTCTCTTTTGCTACTCTTTTCCTGTAGGCCAAGATCAAGAGATGGCCCTTCTCTCTGCCAAAGCCAATCCCTCTCCACCTGTACTTGATTCTCTCCTCATCCCATTCTTCTCTAGCAAATTGTATCATCAATCCTCCCCCCTCCACCTTTTTTTTAATTGACTCCCTATCAATGGGTTCTTTCCCTACTGCCTTCAAACATGTCCATGTCCATACTTTAAAAAAAGACACAAAGCTTTCACTAGATATAGTCCTATATTTCTCCTATATCTTTCTTAGTCATCCTTCTTGAAAAAAATTTTTTTTTTATAATCCCTGCCTCTATTTCCTCTTTTTTCAGTCATTTCTCAACCCTTTGCAACATGGATTTTGACCTGAAACTGCTCCCTCCAAAGTTACTGATGATCTCTTATTTGCCATCAGTTCTTTTCTAATTCTTTGTTCTTCTTGAGTTATCTGTTGCATCTGGCATTTTTCACAATTTGACATTGATTCCTGAATAGTCTCTCTGGGTTTTTGTGAAATCATTCTCTCCTGGTTCTCCTCCTTCCTGTTTGCTCTTTGTCTCCCTTTGGTGGCTCATCATCTGCATCACATTTCCTAAATGTGAATGCTCCCCAAGGTTCTGCCCTAGGCCCTCTACTCTCCTCCCTGTGTATTCTTCTTCTCTTGGTAACCTCACCAGCTCTCATGAGATTAACTATCATCCCCATGCAAATGTCTTCCATATCTATGTATCCACTTTCGGTATCTCCATGTGGCTTCAATATCACAATTGTCTTTTGGACTTTTCAGACAGGATGTCCTAGAGACATCTTAAACTCAATATATCTAAAACTGAACTCATTATCTTTCATCCTAAAGTCCTCTATTCTAAATTTCCCTGTTTCTGCCACCATCCTTCCAATGTCTCAGGATTATAATCTGGGCATCATACTGAACTCCTCACCGTCCCTCATCCCACATATAAAGTCAGTGGCCAAATGTCTCCATTTCCATCTCCACATCATCTCTTGCGACTGATTTCTTCTTTTTAAGCACATAGCTACTATCTTAGTTCAGGCTTTTGTCATTTCTCAACTCAAATTGATGGCAAAATAACATTAGTGCTGCTGCTGCTGCTGTTGATGACTCCCCTACTCAACTAATGCCAGGGGTTTCCTATTGCCTCTATAAAAAGATAAATTCCTCTGTTTAGTTTTAAAACCCTTCACAACCTGCTTCCAATCCATTTTTTTCAGTCTCCCTGCATATGCCTCTCCTTCCTGCATTCTGCTATCCAGACAAATTGGCCTGTTCTCTGTTGTTCACTTATGACTCTCTCCCTTTCCCATCTCTGTGCCCATGGAATGACCGTCCCTTATGCCTGTAAACACACCCTCCTTAACTCTTCCTCATAGAGACCCTCTTTTTCTATAACATGCAGCTTAGGTACCATCTATTGCATGAAGCCTTGCCTGATTCCTCAGTTGTTAGTGCCTTTCTTTCCAAATTACTTTGAATTTAACTACTTTGTATGTATCTGTATTCATTAACTTTATTTTTGTGCTGTGTCTATTTTTTATATATACTTGGGTCCCCATTATAAGCTCTTTGCAAGTAGGAATTGTTTCATTCTTTCTTCTTTTTTTTCCAGAATGTCTAGTGCAGTGTTGTGTACATAGTAGGTGCTTAATAAATACTTATTGATAGATAAAATGACATAAGCATTGAATCAAGGGGAATATATCAATAGATGGAGATAAGGAAACAAGATCATAATTCAAATCCATCATTTTATAGAAAACAAAATTAAGGCCCAGGGAGGTTAAAAGATTTTCCCAATGTTATTCATGTAGTAAGCACCAGAAATGGAATGTAGCCAGGGGTGTGTTGGAGGCAGCTCACACCAGCTCTCAAGAGCTGATTGCTAAATTTTCAGTGTGACTATTTATACCTCAGAAATTGAGAAATACTAAAAATCAAGGCTTGACTTACTGTTTTGCCGATTGTCTAGACTTAAGGAAATCATGAAAACAATGTTAATTATACAGATTAAACTTACAAGTATGTCATACATACACTTTCCCCTAGAGACCTGGTTATTAGACACTTGCTAGCACATGCCTAAATTAAGTCCAGGTTTATCATACCATGTTGCCTCCTACAGGGAACAGAATGAGCTAAGGCAAAGTAATGGTCAAGGCCAAGGTGAAAATGGAGGATGGAAGGAAATAGTTTCTCTGGAACTAAGTAGAATTTAGTAGAAGTAGAGAACTAAGAAGAAAGTGGAACTAAAGTAGAAAGGAGGCTGAGATAAGGAGGGACAAGACTGTAAAGGGCCTTGAATGCCAAGACCAGGAGTTAATCCTATTTTTTTTTAGTAGAGTAGTAAGGCAAAATACAGTATAGTATAGCAGAAAAAATAATGGATTTGGAATAAAAAGGCCTTGGCTCAATTCTCATCTCTGATACTAGCTACACAACTGTGGACAAGGAATTTAATTTCTCTAAGTACAGAGATGGGACACTCAAAGAAAAAAAAGGAGTACAACAAAAGTCTGTTTTCACAGGGGCCAAGGACATTCAGAAGGGTGGGGAGGAGGAAGTAAAAGAAGACAAGGGCATAGTAAAAGAGATCATGAATGACCTTGTAAAAAGTATTTTCAATAGAGCAATGAGCCAGAAGCCAGAGTGTCAGGGGTTAATGAGTAAATAAGGACTCTTCCTACAGGGAGTTTGACAGTGAAGGGGAAGAGATGAGGTAATGTAAGGGGATGGCAGTCAAGGCAAGGATAGTGGTTATCACTTTATAAGGTGGGAAGAAACTTAAGGGTATATTTATAAACTACTCGTTGTTCAGTCATTTTTCAGTTGCATTTAACTCTTCATAACCCCATATGGGGTTTTCATGGCAAAGATACTAGAGTGGTTGGTCATTTCCTTCCAGAGCTCATTTTACAAATGAGGAAACTGAGACAAACAGGGTTAAGTGATTTGCTAAGTGTCACCCAGCTATTAAGGGTCTGAGGCCAGATTTGAACTCAGTAAGATGAGTTTTCCTGACTTCGAGCCCAGCCATTCTATCCACCAAGCCATCTAGCTGTCCTTTATAGACTAGAATCATTGTATGTTGTTTATCACACTGCAATGTGAGCTCCCTGACCCCTTCCTGAGGACCAGGAGTAGGTTTTTGACTTTTCTTTTTCATCCTCAGCACTTAGCATAGTGTTTGGCACATAGTAAGCACTTTAATAAATGCTTGTTTGCTGACTGAGAGGAAAGGATTAAAGACCCATGAGAGAGAGGTGCTTGCTTATGGAGTAAGGTCAGAGAGGAGACATGAGATCTAGACAGAATGGGATCTATGGTACAGATGGAGGGGTTAGTTTTAGCAAGGAGGAGAGGATGGATGAGGATATCCAGAGGTTTAGAGGAATAAGTTAAAAGAATTCATGTTGAATGTACTTTGCTTCTGAAGAAATTCAGAAAAAGTATATCATCCAGCCCCTGGCTTCAAGGTTCTTATATCCTTGCTGGTACAGAAGAGGGATTAACTCTTGTCCATCAACCTTCTGCTGCTCTTTCATTCCATTCCCAGTGCTATGAGTAAAGTTTTCTTTTCATTTTTTCTCTTTTTTTTGGAATCTACTCAAATCAGCCACCAAAGAAATATTCCCCTTCTCTCAAGAGGCCTGAGGGTAGAAAGGTGGTAGGCAGTTTGTTCCATCTTTGCTGGTTTCTTGCCATGCATATATGTAAAGCTAAAATTACCTCACACTTCGCTATCTCCTCTCTGCTTGTGTTTACAACTGACTGCTGCCTAGGGCGGCTGATTCCTAGCTGAGATTCATGCCGGCATCTTTCCTGGCTGCTCCTCTTCAGCTGCAGAATCTACAAGAAGATGTTAGGTGACTAACTCTGAAGATCCATTCTGGCAGAAATGGAGAGTTCAGTCATATCAGAGAATAAACAGGAAAAAGTGTCAAAAAAGACCAAATGTCTTGGCCAGTCTGTCTATCCCCTCCAATCTTCTTCTTTCCTATCACCCAGCTGTCTCTCCAGAATCAACAATACCTGTACTGATCTGTCCAATAATTCCATCCATCTTCTTCTTTCTGGAAGTCTTTTCCCTACTCTCCCTCCCTCTCCTTTCTTGACAACCCCATCTCTTTCTTCCAAGGTGCTCTCACCATATAAATGTCAAATATACCAAACCAAAAGTCCTTTTTAGAAAAGGCACAGGCTTCTGGGGGCCAAGATGGCGGAGTAAGAAGTAAGTCCCTCTCACCCTTCCTTACTGGATAGATATTTGGAAGGAAATAGGAGCAGAGAATATTGCCCCAGGAAAAACCCTGGAACAGCTGAGCCAGCAGAAAAACAGGGTGCAGCAGTCTTGTAGCCCAGGAAGCCTGAGGGATTAATGGGAAAGACCCCTCTTGCTCTGGGGGAGGGAGGGCAGCACAAGACCTGAGGCATCTCAGCAAGCCAGCAACAAGCCCTACCTCAGCAAATCATGGAGAGATCATGAGCCCTAGGGTGGTGGAGCAGGCAAGGGCCAACACCGGGATTCCCAAGTGCCTTAGCACAGGCTTGGAAAACTACCATGTGTGCTGGTGTTCTCCAGCTGCCAAATCTCCCAGTGCTTCAGCCCACCCCAGGAAGCACAACTCCAGGAGGCACAGCTCCAGGCTGGCAGACATCCTCCAGGAGTCAAACATTCAAGTGCAAGGCCTGGGTGAGTTAGGTGTCCCCCAGGGGCCAGACTCCCCACCCCCACCCCAAGAGCCCAGCTCAGCACGAGGTAAGCTGCCAGACCCCTATATCCTCCAGCTACCAGCAGCTGAGGCCCCAGCACACAAAGCCAGTGACCAGGTCCTGGGCACCCAGTACAAGAAGCTTGGGTCAGTGCCCCCTGCACTCCAGCAGGAGAGCTCCACTCTAAAATCCAAGAATTAGGCAAACATCATGAGCACAAAGCAGAAACAGACAGTGGCCATAGATTCTTGCTACGGGGACAGGGAAGATCAAGGTACAAATTCAGAAGAGGACAACATTGTCAATATACCCACATCCAAAACCTCAAAGGGGAATATAAACTGGTCTCAAGCCCCAAAAGCACTCTTAGAGGAGCTCAAGAAGGATTTTAAAAGTCAAGTAAGAGAGAGAGAAGAAAAATTGGGAAAAGACATGAGAGGTGTGCAAGAGAGAGGCAATAGCTTGTACAAGGAAGGACAAAAATTGAATGTAGAAAACAAGTCCCTAAAAGTAGAATTGACCAAATGGAAGAGGGGGCACAAAAACTCACTGAAGAGAAGAACTCCTTAAAAAGTAAAATGGGCCAAATGGAAAAAGAGGTACAAAATCTTATAGAAGAAAAAATTTCCTTAAAAATTAGAATTGGGCAAGTGGAAGCTAATGACTCTTTGAGAAATCAAGAATCAGTCAAACAGAAGCAAAAGAATGAAAAAATAGAAGAAAATGTAAAATACCTCATTGGTAAAACAACTGACCTGGAAAATAGATCCAGGAGAGACAACATAAAAATTATTGATCTACCTGAAAACCATGATGAGAAAAAAGAGCCTGGACAGCATCTTTCAGGAAATCATCACGGAAAACTGCCCTGAATTCCTAAAACCAGAAGGTAAAATAGTCCTCAAAAGAATCCAATAAAGTCACCTCCTGAAAGAGATCCCAAAATGGCCAAAGAATATTATAGCCAAATTTTAAAATTGCCAGGTCAAATAAAAAATACTGCAAGCAGCCAGAAAGAAACAATTTAAGCGTCATGGAACCACAGTCAGGATTATGCAGAACCTTGCAGCTACTACATTAAAAGATTGGAGGGCATTAAATATGGTGTTCCTAAGGCAAAGGAGATTGGAGTACAACCAAGCACCAACTACTCAGTGAAATTGAGATAATCTTTCAGGGGAGGAGATGGATATTCAATGAAATAAGGGACTTCCAGACCTTCCTGATGAAAGGACCAGAGCTCAACAGAAAATTTGATCTTCAAACACAAGACTCAAGAGAGGCATAAAAAGGTAAACAGGAAAGAAAAAAAAACAACAACATGTTATTAGCAAAGGCAAACTGTTTACTTCCCTACAAGGGAAGATGACACTTCTAAGTCTTGAGAACTGTATTTTTATTACACCATTTTAAAGGGGGTATACATAGACAGAAGGCATGAACAAAAGTTAACTTTATGTGATGATAACAAGAGTAAACTATATCACATGAAAAAGCACAAAAACCTATTACAGTAGAAAGAAAGAAGGGAGGGAGAGGAACATTACTTGAACCTTACTCTCGTCAGATTTGGCTCAAAGAGGTAATAACATAATCAATTAGGTATAGAAATCTAACTTACCCTACAGGAAGTAGGAGGGGAAAGGGGAAAGAAAAGGGAAGGGGTGGATGGAAGGGAGGGAAGAAGTAGTTTCCCCTGGCTGATAGAAGGGAGGGAAAAATAAATTATTTATTAAAAAAGAAGAATACAAGAAAAAAAGAAAAGAAAAAGAACACAAGGTTAAATGTCCCAAGTAAGGCATATCAGTCCCCCTTTTCTACCCCAAGCAGGGGCTTCTATACCATCCCTATGAAAGCACACAGAACTAGTTGAGGAAAATCCTTAACCCTAGACTAGAATGAAATCTGTAGGAAAAAGCGAAGCATAGTAAAGGAGAGTCAGGCTAGGGGGAAAATAGACTAGATGTAGAAAATATAAGCAAAGGCCTCTCCCATTTTATTATTTACATAAATTCTCACAATAACAGTGAATAAAGATTGAAATACGATAGAAAGGGAAAAGAAGGCTGAAGGTGGGGTAAAAGTGTGAAATTGAGGACATGCATTCTCATATTCTTCCCAACCTCCTGATTTCTTGGGCCATTGTGCCTTTGGATTTCAGAGTAATTACATCCCTGGGGAGTAGAGTACCCTCAACCTGTCCCGTTCTGGTACTTGAGTGTGAAAGATAAAGTATGACATACAAGTTTGAAAATTTCCCCTTATTACCTGGTACTTAAAGAGCTAAGGCTGTGCTATCATGGCATGTGGGTCTTACCATCATAAGGACAGGTGGGTCTATTTCTAAGATGAATATGGATAGATATTTTGAAGGAAATAGGAGTAGAAGAGATAGATTCGAAGAGTGAGGGATGGATAAGGAGGAGGAAGGAAGAGAAAAGGCCAAGACTGGGAAGAAACTGAAAAATAAGACAGGAATTACATGGGAAGAAGCCAAGCAGTATATAATAGAGTTTGGCAAAAGGCCAAGAGAGACAAAAGGAACCCAGTATATCAATGAGATTCAATAGTGGTTAGAGACACAAGTATGACAATAATGGGAAGGGAAAGGGTTAAAATAGAAATTTAATTAAGATTTAATGATTCCAGAAAGGCATCAAAAGGAAGGATGTCAATAAGTGTTCAGATTTAGTTTTAGATGCTGCAGCCAAGAAATGGCCTGGCAGGTTGTTAAATGAATTTAGTTGGGATTCTGGGTTTTTATATTGTGGTTAATTAATCTATGTAAGTATTTATAATGGCAATGACAGTGCAAAAAGGAGCCAAGACAAATCACCGCAAGCAAGGAAGGGCTGTAACTGAGACATCATGGGGGAACCATGTTGTATGAAATAATTTGGCCCCTTCAGGAGATGGGTAATCCATCGTACAAATTCTAGATCAGGGCAAAGGTATGCTAAAGGTCACAAGGGTCTGAATTCACCTCAGCCAAGCCTAGGTAGAGATGTTGGAGAGTCAGATGAAGAATTCCTTGGAGGTATTGCTTTCCTAGTTTCTAAGTAACTTGAACTCAGTGAGGGAGGGAAGGAAAAAAAATTCCCCAGCTGAAAAATGTCACCTTCAACCTGACACTGAAGCCAGAGCATTTACAAATCTGCCTGTCATAGTGACAGTCTGACAGATAGCAACCTTAGCAGGGACTGAGTTAAATCGCCACTATAAGTCTTGCAAAAAGTTTTGGCTCTTAAGATTTTATCATTGAGACAGGTTAAGGAATGTGGTTTAGTGCTTTCCCAAATAGGAAGGAGATGGGGTTGGTTGGCCTGCCTCCCTAGGTACTGGAAGCTGCTGCCAGAATATCTATTACCTGGAGGGGAGGTGACAAGTGAAAATTACCCAGCACCATCCCCATCTGTTGCTGAACACTGTTTCACCTTCCCTAATTCAGTTGGTTTGTCATTTCCCCTTTATATCAGTGCCATCCAGACAGCCACCAAAAACTTCATGTTATGAAATATATACACACATGTATGTGCACATGCATGTATGTTTACACACATGCATAGCCATGCATGTACTCATACACATGAATCCCAGCAAGAGTCTGGACAAGTCACACCCCAAGCTCAAAGCCCCAGGTATCTTTTTTTTTCCTTCCCAATAAACCAATCAGGTTCTCACTTGCCTTTCCTTCTTGGTTCATTGTCCTTTCCTCCATAATTGAGTTTATACTGGAAGTGACAAAGGGCAAGCTATGATTATGTTGTTCACATTCTGGGTCTGTAAGCAGAACAACATTCTGTGCTTGCCTGTTTCCCTCTGGGAGCTACTTCAACTAAGAAGAGGCTGTAATGTTCTGATGTGAAACTTTTCTTTCTCTTGTACCAACTTACCAGCCCATCACCTTGATCTCCCTGACTGGATGCAGTCATTATTTGGGGGAGGGTGGGTGTAATGCCTAGCCCAGGAAATCTAGTACACTTTAACAAGGTGGCAAAGGTTAGATATGAGGACAAGTAGTTTGCATTCCACCCCATTTTATTAACTTATCTATTAACCAATCCTTTCCCTTTCTCCCAATAAGTCATACTCCCATGAGCAATATAATTTAGAAAGCATTTATCAAATATTTACTATGAGCACAGGACCACGCTAGCCCTGGGAATACAAGGATGAAAAAATGACAGAGTTCTTGCCCTCGAGGAATTCATAGTCCAATAGAGGAGTACATATGCACACATGTAAGTATAATGCCAAGTAGAATGGTATAGAGGCAAGGTGCTAAGGAATTCTAAGTGGGGAAGATGAGAACAGAGAAAGATGAGTCCTAAAAGAAAGGTGAGACTTCAACAGTTAGAGTTGGGAGACAAGCTGAGTAGGTAGGCTATTCCAAGCATGCGTCAGTTTTAGTAAAGATGCAGAGGGGGGAAGAGCACAGGGCAAGAGGCAGGGAATAGTTCATTCCAGTATGTAGAAGCATACATGAGGGGGATTAGCACCAGTTAACATCAGGCAGATTTGTTGGAGCCAGACTGGGTTGATTTATATGTGGGTGCTGGACATGACAAGCATCAAACATCACAGAAAATTAAATTAATTGTATGAAGACAGACAGGTCACTGATGAAGGAATAGGTTTAAAACCAGATGTCTATGTATAGTCACACTACCCATTGACTAAAGGTCAAAATCAACACCAAGTTGGAAAAAAAAGAAAAAAAATGAGGAAAAGGCACTGTATATAATTATAATAGAGCCAACTATAGTTAGACAGACTGTTGACAATGAAAAGCAAAAAAAAATGGATAAAGGAAAAGACATCTACACAGACCATCACCATTTCCCATGAAATTGAATATACTTTGCCACAACGAGGAGCCTGTTAAACTCTACTCATAGGAAATTGCTTTAGTTAACAAGCACTTGATCTCCTAAGTGGCAGTGAAGGTCAACAACAGTTTAGAGTATAACTCATTTACAAAACATTATGGAGGAATGGAGGAAAATCATAAGCAGTACTTGAGCACCAGGAGCAGTCCCACATTGTACATCAAGTTATAAAGAAGAACAGAGAGGGCAAAACAAGTCTTGTAGAAACATTGATATGATTCAGCTAAGCCAGATCAGCCAAAGAGCATTTATAGGCATAGGGAAATAGAGAAATTTCCTATAGAAATGGAAAGGCAGGCAACAAAGAAATTAAAAATGGAACAAATCTGCCAATATTTCTAAGCCAATGAAGTGCAGATCAAGGGGAAAGGAGTTTACTCAAGTTTACTCAAGGGTTTCAAGCCTGAAGAATTTAGAAAATGGTGGTCACATTAACAGAAATTTAGGAAGAAAAGGAGGGATATATTTTAGAGGGAAGGTTAGGAAGTCTCTTTGGAATCTATGGCATCCTGACTCTAGGTACAGCGCTCTATCCACTGTGCAACCCAACTGTTTCTTGGCTTTAGTTTCCTCATCTGTAAAATGAAGGATTTGTTGTTGTTCTGTCATTTTCAGTCATATCCAACTTTTAGTGACCTCATTTTGGGGTTTTCCTGACAAAGATATTAGAGTGGTCTGCCATTTCCTTCTCCAGCTCATTTTACATATGAGGAACTGAGGCAAACAGGGTTAAGTGACTTCCCCAGGGTCACACAGATAGTAATTTTCTAAGGCTGGTTTTAAACTCATGAAGATGAATCTTCCTGATTCCAAGCCCAGTGTTCTTCCCATTGAGACATTCAGCTGCCCAAAAATGAAGAATTAAAACTCAAAGATATAAGACATTTCTGGCTCTAAAATTCTGTGATTCTAGCCACACATGCAATTAGGTCTCCAGTGACACAAATATCCTTACTTCTTCCTCAAAGGCAGGTATTTTCTTCTATTTTGGTTGGGGAAATCAAGGCAGAAGGTGCCAGTCTATAGTTCTAAGGGGAAAACATTTGTGAATTACAACAGGCCCTAGATACCTGGAAAATGTTGCTGAGATTGACGCATTTACCTCCAAAAATATTGCTTCAGCTGAAATAACCTATGTTTCAGCTTAGAATTCTCAGTATGGCTTCTGTCTTCTTCCTCCCTCCCATTCTATCTCTCTCTGTTTCCCTCACCCTCACCTTTGTCCCTTAAACACCCAAAGTCATATACACAAACAGGAAATCCTCCCATAAACCTGTGCTCTTAGGTCAGAGTTAATTTAGAAAGTCAATATAGTACAGGGAATCTTTTAGAAAATGGGCATTCCTCAGGTTACTGAAAACAATAGCTAGAAATCTTAAATTATGTCAACTGACCCTTTGCCCTGACATAAAGAGCTCTGATAGTTTAGTAGAGGAGCCTTGAGTATGAAAAGAAATGGAACTAGAGATTGGTCTATTCACTGGAATGGTGGTGGTCCAGTTTTCAAGGTGAACTAAGGCAAGCTGTATGTTGTTTTTACCAGTCAGGAGATTCTGTTCTAATGCATATTTTCAATCAACCAGACAAGCATTTATTGATCTCCTGCCTTACAGCTGCTACTGTGCTAGATGGTGGGTGTGTGTGCATGTACACACACACAGACACATACCCCAAAACCATAACCAAAAATATAAAACAGAAAATAAAATAGGCTCTGCCCTCAAGGATCACAGATTCTATTTTTTTCAATTTATTTTTGTTTTTCAAGCACATTTTAAAAATTCCCACTACCTTATCCCATTGAGCAAAAACAAAAAACAAAGCAAAGCAAAATGCTTCAAAGTATATCTAAACAATCTAGCAAAAACAAATTTCCATATTAGCCATAGCTGAAAATATGTGTATTTCTATATTTTAATTTCATCACCTCTTTGTTAGGAAGTGAGTAGGTGTTTCATTTTCATTCTTTTGGACTTATTATTTGTCATGCATTGATTGGAGTTCTAAATTCTTTCCCAGTGTTTCTCCTACAATGTTATTCTCTTATGAACTTCACTCTGCATCAGTTTATAATGATCTTCCCAGTTTTTTTTCTCCAATTGTCCATTTCATCATTTCTTATGGTATGATAATATTACATTACACTCAAATGCCACAATTTATTTAACAATTACCCAAAAGAATATCCCCTTAGTTTCCAAATAATGTATACCATGGAAAAAGCTGCTGTAAATATTTTTATATATGTAGATCTTTTTCTTCCTTAGCTGATTTCCTTAGGATATAGGCTCAGAAGTGGTATACCTGGGTCAAAGGTTATGCACATTTTGGTAACTTTCTTGGCTTAATTCTGAATTGCTTTCCTGAATGACTAAACTAACAGTATATTAGTGTACCTGTTTTCCTACAGCCACTCAAATATTTGTCATTTTCCTCTCTTGTCATCTCTGCCAGTCTAGTAGGTATGAGTTTAACCTCAACATATCTTTAATTTGCATTTATTTAATTATTAGTGTTTTGTAGCATTTTTCATATGGTTGTTATTGTTGATTGTTTGGATTTTTTTCCTTTGAAAATTGCCTGTTCACATCCTTTTCATTTCTAATTATCTTTGGGGAATGACTTTTTTAGTCTTCTCAATTCGAATCAGTTCCTTATATGTCTTGGAATTTAGTTCTTTATCAGGGAAACTTGTTGAAAAGATTTTTTTTTGCCCAGTTATCTATTTCCCTTCTCATTTTTACGTTAGATTTGTTTATTAAAAAAAACAAATACCAAAACAAAACAAAACAAAACCAACACCTTTTCAAATTCTGAATAATCAAGATTGTCCATTTTCTTTTTGTTGTTCTTCCTGTCACTCGTTTTGTTATAATTCTTCTCCTGTCCATTGATCTGAAAGATAATTTCATCCTGGTTCCTCTAGTTTAGTTCCTCCTTTATATGTAGGTCATATATTTATTTGGATTATATCTGGGTATATGATGGGATGTTTGTCTAAACCTAAATTCTGCCAGACTTCAGTCCAGTTTTCTCATTAATTTTTATTGAATTATGAATCTTTCCTTGGTAACCTTGTGTTGGCAAACAAAATGGACTCTTAGCACTCAGTTCAACCAAGTGCCCTTGAAGAGTTTGGCCTTTGTTTCCTTGATTAGATTGGGAGTCCTTGGTGACCTCCTTGCCTCAGGGGAGGGTCTAGTTTACACATGAGTTTGAGTGACCTGTTTGGGACATCAGAGACTTTTAGACCACATGGGTTTAAGTCTCCTCTTTGTGACAATTTTAGGTCATGTGGGTGATTTGCATGTGTGACTCACCCTTGAACCTGAAAAAGATATAAAACCGAGGGTTGGCTTTCTCTTTTTTGGAGCTCTTACCCACAGCCATGGTGGCGTGTGTGACTCTGGACCAGCCCTTGTTATGAGCTCCTGGACTGAACCTAGATGTTGGTAACTATGAATTGTATTTGGTCTGTTGATATTTGTAATTTGTTTGTATTTGCTCCGAAGTTCAGGGCACTGGCTTTTTCCCCTGAACTAAGTGAATGGGATTTGTATGCTGAGTTAAAGTAAGCTTATTAACCCCTTAACATTGCTTTCCTTAGTAAAGCAGATCAAAAGAACCTGGGTTTTTTCAGTGTGCTGGTAGCATGCTTGTTGTTGGGCTTGTGCTGGTATTTCACCCCCACAACAGCTGCTAGCCAGATTGTTGAAACAAACCTGGATCTTTGGGTTTATCAAACATCATACTGCTGCATTTGCTTAATTCTTTATGTTGCATATCTATCTGTTCTACTAATTGATCTGTGTGGATGTGTGTGTGTGTCTAAACCAGTACAAACTCATTTTAATGATTACTTCCGTATAGTATAGTTTGAGATCTGGTACCGATAAATCCCCCAGCATTTTTTCCCCATTATTATCCCTGAAAGTATTGACCTTTTGTTCCTCCAAATGAATTTTGTTAATTATTTTTCTAGCTTTATAAATAAAATATTCTTTTGGCAATTTGATTGTTATAGTGCGGAATAAATAAATTCATTTGGATAGTATTGTCATTATATGATATTGGATCCACCTATCCATGAGCAATTACTTATATATTCTTTATTTCCACAAAGAAGCTTTTATAATTAGATTTACATAGCCCCAGGGTAAATCTTGGAAGATATGCTTTCAAGTGTTTTGTAGCTTCTATAATTATTTTGAAATGGAATTTCTCTTTCTAGCTTTCCTTTCTTGGTTTCATTATGTATATATAGGAATACTGATGAATTATGTGGATTTTTTTTTATACTGCAGTTTTGTTCCCTTCCCCACTCCCATTTAACTCCTCCACCCTCATCTTTACTAAGAGCATTTGACTATGGTGTATAAGAAACAGAGAGGGAGGCAACTCAACAAACTTGTCAGCTTTTTCCAAGAATAAGAGAAAATAGGTTTCACCAGACTTCAAGAAGAGGCGATCCCTGTCTCTAGAACCTGACCTTTTCTTCCCTTCATCTTTCTCACTTCTTCTAATTGGAAAAATAATGAGTAGCTGTATCTGATCAGCATGTTAAACAAGACTTATGTTTTTAATTTAAAATAGTTATTGTAGCAATAATTCTGAGAAATAATGTTTTCTCCTGTTCTTCTCTGACCTTGAGCTGTACTTTCTGGATTTTGAGCCCTGTTGATTTTTTTTTAATTTTATGATATGACAAATGAGACTCTTGGGATGACTTCTGGGCTGATGCTGCAAGACCATGTCTGTCCTCATTCCATCAGAAAAAGAAGGGATAAGCTAAGGAAGCAGTGTCCCCATCCTTTGCCTGGATTCTATTATATATGTCTTCTAGGGCTAAGCAACACCATCAAGGAAGGCCTTTGCTCATCAGCCATCAATGACCGCTTTTATCTTGCCTTCTTCTCACACACTGGTCAGTGTCTAAACAGTTGTATGTGTGTGTGTATGTGTATGTATGTTGTGTATATTAACACATACATATACACATACATACAACACATACACGCATATATGCACATGTTATGCCTAGGCATGTATATCTATATACCTATAGATATTATTTATTTATCTATCATCTGGACCTGTGATTATATAAGCACAGGACACTTCTAGGAAAGAAACTCCCTTTACCAATTCACTACAACAATTCTCCTGTGACTTCCAGTCTTAGAGAGTTGCTTGGGATGCTGAGAGGTGAAGTAAGTTCTCAGGGTCACACAGCCAATACGTGCCTAAGACAGGACGAGAAACTGGGTCTTCCTGCATTCAAGGCTGACTGTTTTTCAACATGGCCACTCCATTCCTTATCTAGAATAACAAAAGGTAAATAACTTACATTTGCTTTCCACAGATAAACTATGCTACATGGCAAAGATTTGCTGAAAAGAAACCCACTAAATTATGAAAAAGTGATTTGTAACATGTAATTGCAATAAATCTCAGTTTATAGGTATTTGCATTATGTGTCAGCATCTCAAAGCTGCCTTAGGTCCTTTTTATAGCTTTAGCCCAGTCTCTCCTAGTGTTTTTCTTTTATTAAGTAATTAAAGATCGAGTATTAGTGCCTCCTAACTACTTTTCAGTAGCAATAAAATATGTTCCTTATTTTACATGTTCAAATCTGGCTTCAGACATTTCCTAGCTGTGTGACCCTGGGCAAGTCATTTAATCCTGTTTGCCTCAGTTTCCTCATCTATTAAAAGAGCTGGAGAAGCAACTGGCTTTGTTAATTCCTGGGCCTATTTTTTTCCTTTATTTTGGAGCAATCGGCCTCTTGATAGATAGCTCATAATTAAAAAAAAAATCTGGATACTACAATGTTTGGGAAACTGGACTCAGAATCAAGAAGATCTGAATTCAAATTCAGCCTCAGATACTTACTAGCAGTGTGAGCCTGGGCAGGTCACTTAACCTCAGTCTGCCTCAGTTTTCTCTTTTGTAAAACAGAGGTGATAATAGCCATCTATTTCCCAGGGTTGTTGTGAGGGTAAAATGACACAATATTTGTAAAGCAATTTTCAATAAGTGCTCGCCGTTATTACTATCACTCTCAGGTCTCCCTTGCTCTGTTCCTCCTATGAAAGGTGTCTTTTATATAGGAATAATAATTTACATTTATATTGCTCTGTAGGAAGTGCAAACAGGGTTTAGAGTCAGAAGGAAATTCAGAAATCACCTAATCATAAGACCGTAGGTCTAGAGCTAGAAGGGAGGGCAGGGACCAGCCAGAGCACCCTATAATATTATAGTTGAACAAACAGAGCCCCAAATAGATTAAGCAAATTGCCCAAAGACATATAGGTAGTAAGCAGCAGACCTGGTATTCAAACCCAGATCCACTCCCTCCAGGGTTATTGCTTTTCCTCTACCATCACTCTTGTTCCCACAAAGTACTAGATCTGCCTTAAATTCTATCTGAGACTTATTCTTTGGGTGAATGACGGATGATTCCTCAGCATCATGAGAGCTTTCTTGATAAAAGAGTCAAACTATTTTGCGGCAGAACCAGTCATAGGTTAAACAAAATTAAAACGATGCAATACCAATAATTGCATTAAATAAACCTCAAAGAGACTTTTTCAAATACTACTTCTCTCTAGTCTATGAAGTGATATGGTATTTGCTGGTCCGGATAACATCATCGTATTTCTTACATTCTTGTCTAGGTAGTAAGCCCTCTCCCAGCTGCCTTTTCAATCCAGTTAAAGTCGTAATTATTTTTATTGTTGCAGAAACTAAAGCATCTGCTACCTAATGCCCTTTGGCATTTGTTGTTAATTCCTAGGAGGTCCTAAGTCTTACCTACTACTGACAGAGTATTATTATCAGTCATTATTAAATATGATATATTAAGTTAAATGCCTATTTACACATGGAGCTATGTTGTTAATTGGCAAGGTGATGGGGGGAAGCCATAACATAGACACTGACCTAACCCTCTAGTAACTTACATTATAAAGCAGCCATAGAGGATGCACACACTCTAATACCCCCAATGAATCTCATTAATATGGATATTCCTTTCAAGAATGTGGATTCCAACCCATCCATTCCTTACTGTTCTGTACGATTCTTTTCTATGTTCTTCCATATATTTTCTGTAATAGGATCAACTTGACAATGGGGCAACCAGGTGGCACAGTGGATAGAGCACTGGGCCTAGAGTCAGGAAGACTCATCTTACTGAGATCAAATCTGGTCTTAGACATTTTCTAGCTGTCTGACCCTGGGCAAGTCATTTAACCCTGTTTGCCTCAGTTTCCTCATCTGTAAAAAGAGCTGGAGAGGGAAATGGCAAACCACTGAAGCATCTTTGCCAAGAAAACCCCAATGGGGTCACAAAGAGTCTGATGAAGCTAAAAGATGACTCAACCGTAACAAGAACATCCACTTAATATAAAAAGGACCTGCTCTATGATCTCTTAATATTACATGAACACCAGTGGAACGCAAACCCCAGCTATCGGTTGCTACTTGCTCCTGCTATGGGAAATACCTATGGATTTTCCTGGTTAAACATGTATGCATAATTTCTCATTTGGAATGTGATGTAGCATACTTAAAAGCACCATGTACTTCTTCTAGTCACCTTGAATGATTCCCAACTTTTAATTCTTTGAAGACCATAGAATTCTATGACTGCCAGCCATCCAGCAATAATACTGTTAAAAAGGATAGACCTCTTTTTAAAAGAGAAGTTTGTGTTCATTAAAAGAACTGTGCAAATTCCCCAAGGGATTTCAGCCCACTCTCCTCATCCTGTTCAATTGTCAGGCCAGATTGTTGTCCATTTTAAGTGTCTGAACCATATATTTGTATTGACGTAGGAGCTTTGTATGTTCTCCATCTAATTGCACACTGCAGCGTGGACAATAAGTATTCTTCATCCATTTCTTTCATTTTATTTTTTCTTGTGTAGATACGCCAAATTCTTGAATAAATATGGAGCTCATTTAGGAAATTCTGTTTCATTGGATCATTTGCACATATGCATGGATAAAAGCAACGTGTGAATTCTCAATGTAGGGAATTAACAGCAAATACTTGTAAAGG
Source organism: Trichosurus vulpecula (assembly GCF_011100635.1). Lineage (NCBI taxonomy): Eukaryota > Metazoa > Chordata > Mammalia > Diprotodontia > Phalangeridae > Trichosurus > Trichosurus vulpecula. Next base: position 173,262,565 of record NC_050574.1, read on the forward strand.
CTAAGTGTAGCTTGGGTTAGAGGATTCAGTAGTTCAATTAATTTCAACAAAAACTTGACACATCTGCTATGTGCAAAACACCAATTCATATTCTTTGTCCAGTCTCGGCCTTGCTTTTTTGGGCACCGGTAAGTAGATGGTAGCTGCTGGCTCCTCAAAGATCCTCGTCCTCAGAGGGTACCTCCTTCAATGTGGGGAGTAAAAACAGAATTGCTAAGAACCCATAGCAATGGGCAGCTGAATTAGAGCATTAGAGGTTGGGGAAAGTCTGGGGGCAGGGTGGGGACAAACACAAGATTCCATTGCCTTGGAGTCTAAATCTGGCAGCGGGAACAAGACCCCGGGAGGGCGGAGCAATAGAGATGATGAGACTCGGGGTGGCCCTCTGGGTGCTGTTGAAACTCGTTGACAAGCTGTTTTACGTCTGTGATTCCTGGCTAAACGGGCAACTTACTTGCTAAGTGTGGAGACGTTTGCACAGGCCAAGGGGGACCGTGTTCACAGTGTGCATCCTGTCTCGCTCTATCAATGCTAATGGAGGTTACACAGCCAAATACTCATCCCTTGCATCCGGCTGGAAATTTACCCTCCAGAATCTAAGTGGAGAAATAACAGCTACTTTAGGAGGAGCTCACACTGGTACAAATCAAGGCACCTGGAAGTGTTTTAACTTCTACTGGGCTGGTTATACCATGAAAATGAAATCACTTGGTTGGCAGGCAAGCTGTTCTCTTACACAGATGTACATGCCCATTCCTCTCTCCCCCACCCTCCTTCTGTGCTTCATTGTACTCTTCTTCCAATCTCAATGGTACAAGTCAATTAGGCTAAGATATTCAAGATGGAATTCTTAAGCCCCTCTCGTTAAAGGCCATCACATGGAAATAGGAAAAGAAGTTGGAAGTACCATGGAAAAAACTTTGTCTGCAAGCAGGGTTTCTAGAGCCTAGAATTATAATTTATATATAGAATTATAAGTTAGATAGATAGATAGAATTATAATTTGACCCAATTTTACACTCAGTGAAAGGAAACCATAAAGCCCCTCCAGTCATGTTTTGGTACATCATGTCCCATTGAGGTCCATGATTTTATTGCTAGCCACCCTTCTACCTCTATATAGTTATTGACTTTCTATGGCAGTCCCTACGGCAAATGTTTCCAACCTTTTCTTTCATTTATGAGCCCCCGAGCACCCTCTACATATTAGTCTCCTGCTTCACCTAGACTGAAATTATTGGATGATTTACTGAATTCCCCTCCTCCACTCCACAAAGTATTTTTGCCTCATCAGTCATTATTCCCTCTTTGTCTCCTGTCTCAGAGGAAGAGCTATCCCTACTTCTTGCTCAATTCATTTCCAATACTTGTGCCCTTGATCTCATCTCCTCACACCTCCTCTAGGATCTTGCTTTGGCAATCCATCATCCACTGCCTTAAATGCATCTTATACTTCTCCCATCCCTTCTCCCATCTTCTTTACATCTGCCAACAAACAAGATCAGGTGTCCCCAATATATTTAAAGAAGATTCTTATCAGGGGCCGCTAGGTGGCACTGTGAGTAGAGCACCAGCCCTGGAGTCAGGAGGACCTGAGTTCAAATTTGGCCTCAGACACTTGACGTACTTACTAGCTGTGTGACCTTGGGCAAGTCACTTAACCCCAATTTCCCTGCCTTCCCCCCTCCAAAAAAAGATTCTTATCCTATTGTACCCCAGCTATTTACTACTCCATGCTCTTTGTGGCCAAATTTCTTTGAGGGGTATGCTCTGTTGGGTGTTATACAAGGCACCACTCTAGAAGCGCTGATGGCACAGTGGATAGAAGACTGGGCCTGGTACCAGAAACACTAGCTGTGTGACCCTGGGCAAGTTACTTAACCTCCATTTGCCTCAGTTTCCTCAACTGTAAAGTGTGATTGATAATAGCACCTCACCTCTCAGGATCAAATGAGATACACTCTGTAAAGCATTTAGCACAGTGCCTGGCACATAGTAGGTACTTAACAAATCCTTTTTTCCTTCTTAATGCTTATGTGAAAACATTTAACACGTCCTTCATTTGATTAACTAAGGGATGATTGATAACTGTATTTCCTTGGTAAGAATTTAAAATTAGAGTGCAAGATTCTGAGGCCAGTCTTCAAATCACCGTAATCATCTAATAACACAATCACCCACTTAAGGATTTGTCCAAAAACCTGTTGCCATGTTTTTAATTTTTGGAGGGGGGAAGGCAGGGCAGCTAGTGAATATGTCAAGTATCTGAGGCCAGATTTGAACTCAGGTCCTCCTGACTCTGGGGCCGGTGCTCTACTCACTACGTCACCTAGCTGCCCCAACCTGTTGCCATTTTTAGAAAAATCCAACACCCCAAGATGGTCTCTACAGATAAGGAGAGAGAGAATTATCATGACAATGTTGATGGTGAGAGAGGCTATTTCACAATGAAGATAAATGCTGATAGTTTTATTTTCTGCCTGGACCAAAGCCTGATGTTAAAGAGGGAAGTGAATGAAATGAGATGTATCTGACTTAAGCATCTTTCAACAATCAAATGTTTGATCAGGTTCAGTTTCGGTAAAAAAAGTTTTGTCATGAGCTCTGAGGATGCTACCAAAGCTGGTAGAGTAACACCACTACATCTCTAAAGAGAGACACCTCAAAATACTTAGAGCCATTTCATCACACCATGACCCTCTGATATGAATTAACAATCACCAGGCCAAGACACTCATAAAGATGGAAGGCTTTTTCCAGGTGTGTGTAAAGAAATGCCACTTTCTGTCTTCCATGCAATAGGGTGGTGGCTCAAAGTTTGCTTGCCATGATAACCAACAAGAGTACTAAGAAACATGACTCTTGGTTGAAAAAAACAGTGACTTCCCAGTTATTGGGCATGATGATGGACTGAGTGGGTCAGAGGCAAGAAGCAGTTGCTACACATGCTGCTCCAAAAGAGACCATTAGAACAAAAATTGTCAGCTCAGGATTTATTCTTCTGAATGTTTAATTCTATGGCATGGTGCCTGGCACACAGTAGATGCCCAACACCCATAATTAGCAGCTGACTCACCAAACAAACAAAGGACTCAAAAGGTATCCCTACTACACATTTCTAGATGAGGAGAATTTGCAGTGCTTCCTCAAATTTATGTAAATCTTTCCAATGGTTTTCAGCCAAGAAGATAAACACTAACCTCCCTGCCCTGTGTCTGTAAGAAATCCAAAGTGGATCTAATGAGAAGTATAAATATCATGGGATTTAGAGCTAAAAGGGACCTAAGAGATCAGATGATAAGGGAGGTGAGGCAGAAGGAAAAGTTAGCTACAGTGCTAGGCAGAGAGCTGGGAGAAGAATTGTCATGTGCAAACCAATGCAAAGTGTGTGGGTTAAATACAGCTTTTGTGGCCTTGAGGTTTTGGAATTTTTCTTTCCAAAGCTGGTTTTTGCCATATGGCAGCTTATGTTTTCAGGACTTAATGTCAGTGGAAGCCTTGTTACACTTAAAAAAATGATTTACTATAAACTTAACATTAAACACTATAATACAAACAATTAAACCTACATGGTAAATATTTTCATTTAAATAAATGCATTTTAGTACTTAAAATGTCAAAATAATTTTTCAGTCACTCCCTCTAGGTTTTCATTAGCTTTCTAATTTTCACTTTCTTTTCCTATGGTCCACATTTTTAAGCCAGTATAAAACCAATATTGTAATTGGCACTAATATGGAAGGTATCTTGGGAAAGGCTTAGAAGGGGCCAGTTCTCTGGACCTTGAGCTTTGCTGAATTCCCAGATGCCTTTCCAGACGCAAAGCGATCATGAGGCCCCTGGTCCTCACCTTTCCCACCTGTTTGATACATAAGCTGGAGGCCTCTCTCTTCAGCTGCCCATCTGGCTCTTGGCACCAAATCACTGAAATTATTATTATTTTTTTCCAAATGAAAAGCTTTGCATCGCAGCTGTTAATTACCAGATGATTATTAAAAACACATATTGCCTACTGAGGTTTCAGACGACTACTCATGCATGCTGTCTGGATCTATTCTCAGGGGTGCCAAGCCTTAGCTCAGGTATAACTTCTTTCAAAGAACAAAATGAAATTTTATGACTGCAAGGCGGCCGGCAGATGTGCAGAAATGCAAATGAGGAGAGTGGAGAAATTTGGGGGACACTGTTTAAAGCAATAAAGGTTTCTCCAGCACAGCAGGTTCGAGAATGTCAAATTGCTTATCTTATTCCAACGGCTGACTCTGGATGTCTCCATCTGGGGGCCTTTCAAACACCTGCAACATCTCTGATGGTGCTAAGTTAGGCCTGTGTGCCAATGATTTCCTGAGGAAAATAAAAGCCTTTAAAGGCCCAGCAGAAGGCCCCTAATAAATTATAAATCAGAGCTCTAATACAGGGCCACTGGAGCCTGGGTAAGGGACAGATGGCTGCTGCCTGGGCATGGCATAGACCATGGAAGGAGCAATGGCGTAGAGTATGTTCTTTCACACATGAGTGGAGATGCTGGGGAGCCCTGACTGGAGCAAGGAGGGAGAACAGAGTCAGAACTGAGTATAGTAGAAGAGATGAGCAGATGGTGTCATTGAGTTTAAAGTCTTGGAGTGTCTCCAAACCACAGGTCCAGAGACTGACACTCAGTTCTAAAATCAATCAGCAAGTATTGATTAATTACTTACTGTGTACTCAGTACTATTCTGGGGGCCAGGAGAGATTAAGAAGCATAAGACATGCTATGTGTCTTCAAGAAGCTTATAATCTGGTTAGGGACACAAAATGAATGCATGTAAAAATAATACAAGTCAATATTATTGTACTACAAGACTACCTAGTACATCTTGAGACGATGTGCTCTATTACATCAAAATAAGAAATAAGATAGTAGGAATATTTTTGGCAAGATATTACAAATAAAAAGTTGACTGTGCATATAAATGTGGATATATGTGCGTGTGGAGAGAGAGAGAGAGAGAGAGAGAGAGAGAGAGAGAGACAGAGAGAGACAGAGACAGAGACAGAGAAAGAGAACGAGAATGAGAATGAATGTGAATGTGAATACGAATGTGAATGTGAATGTCTGTCTGGACTACAGATTTTTACCTATATTTGAAACTAGATTTTTTTAAAAAAATGCCTGTAATCTACAGGTTGAGAGAATTGCCAGGAACAATGTGAGATTAAATGACTTGCCCAAGTCATGTAATCATTATGTGCATATCAGAGCCAAGACTTGAACCCAAATATTCTTGCATTCTAATGCAAGCCCTGTGTGTACTAGGCTCCTGAAGTATTTAAAGTGATATTAAATTGACCATCTCCCATGGTCAAGGGGCATAAAGGGGCAATTTACAAAAAAGAAAACAAAAGGGTAATGATCACTTGAAAAAATGATCAGAGACATGAAAATTAAAGCAGCTCCTAAGCATCACATCATACCAACCAATCTGAACAAAATAATAAGAATGAAAAACAATGAAACCATGCTTCTGGGGTTGTAGAGAAATTGGTACTGATTCATTACTGGTGGAGTTGCAAGCTAGTAGAATATTTTGAGACAGCAATGAGGTAGTATGTAGTAAAAATTACAAAAGTCATCATAAACTTTGATCCTCCAAACCTATTGTTGGGAATTTCTCCCAAGAGTGTTATCAAAAAAGAAAAGAAGGCATCTCATTCAAAGACTGTTATAGGATCATTATTTGCAATTGCAGAAAATTAGAGGAAGCAACTTAAATGCTCAATAATAGGGCATTAGTTAAATAAGTCACTATCCATTAATGTAATGGAATGCTGCAATGCAATTAAAATAGACAAGTATGAGGAATATAAAGAAGTATAGAAGGAACTTTATGAAATACTTTAAGGCTTTAAAAAAAGACCAGAACAGAGTAAATTCTACCTACAAGTATATAAAATGAAAAGTAAGTAGGAATAATAGGAAAAGGGGGGGGACCTGATGGAGACAGAAGGCATAGCTGAAAAGCTATGAATTTTTATGCACTCGATTAAATTTAAGAAGCATTAAATACCTACTGTGTGGCCAATAAGGTATTAGCAGCTGGGAATACAAAGGCAAAACCAAAATTGTCCTTGCCTTAAAGGATCTTTCATTGTATTGGAAATGGGCCGTAACATCTGCAAAGAATTAAATTCAAAATATATACAAAATAATTCCTATAAGCAGGTCATTGGAAACTGGGGAGAGGGTGGAGAGTAGGGTAGGCAGGTGAGCTGAGCTTTGAAAGATGCTAGGAATTCTACCAAGTCCAGGTGAGGAGGAAGAGTATTAGTGGCCTGAACAAAAGATGCAAAGAAGGGAGAAGGAATGTCACATATAAGAAATAGCAGGGCACAGTAAGCCTGGAAAAGTATATGAAACACATAGTGAAGGGCTTCCAAAGCATTTGTAGTTTATCCGAGGTAAGAGGAAGGACCAGAGACTGGAGCAGGGCAGTGACTTGTTCAGACATAAGCTTTAAGAGTACCAGTTGCTCAGTTGTGTGGAACAAGGATTGAAGAGGGAAGAACTGGAGTTCCAAGAGACGAAATAGTCCAGGCAAGAAGTGATGAGGACCTAAATTAGAGACCACCGTCTCATGAATTGAGAAAATGGGATATATGGGAGATATATTGTTCAAGTAGAATCAATATGACTTTATTTACTTAATTATACATTTTGGCAGATAAGTTTGATTGTAATAATGCTTAAGAGCTAATTGGTATTGTGGTTAGAGCCCAGGACTTGGAGTCAGGAAGACCTGAGTTAACACTCAATAGCTGTGTGACTTTGGGCAAGTCACTTAACATCTGTTTGTCTTAGTTTCTGTAAAACTAGGATAATAATAGTACCCACCACACAGGGTGGTAAGGATCGAGTGAGTTAAGCAGATGTGAAGTGGTTTGCAAACCTTAAAGCACTTATATAAATGCTAGTTATTATGATTAATACCTCCTTAAGTACAAATGATAAATGGTAAGAGAGCTTAAAAAAGAGGGAAGTTAGTAAGAGCCAGAGTGATCAAAATTTTATGGAGCAAAAAGAACTTCAATTTTTCATTCAGGAGATATTTATTAAACAAATACTGTACCTGGTGCTATGCTAGGTGCCAGGAATGCAAGGACAAAATCAGACTAATATTGACTTCCAGAAGCTTACATTCTATTGAAAGAGCTGAAATTATGTTAATATGTGTCTGAAAGGGCAAATAGAAGCTGAATAGGTATAATTGATAATAATTATCACCTCCACAGGCAATTCTGTTTCCTTCTCTCACACCCAGTGTCCTCAGAGAACACAAGCATTTGCTTATAGAAGATACGGTATATTCCCTACTTTCCTGTCTACACAGAGTCTTTGTGAGACTCACCTACATGTGGATTGTAGATATTCTTGAGACTTTAGTAGGGAATAAGGTCTTTTTATGCAATTTTCTGCAACTGAACACATCATGACTGTTTCGTAATTGACTGAAAGATGTATAGAATACAAGATCCCACTGTGCTTATTTTTTATTGCTTATAAAAAAAGCCTTGCATTCAGGATAGTAAAATAAGGCCTTAAGGCCTCTCTTCCAACAAGGTGGCTCCTAACCCAATAATGCAGTTATTCCTTTCACATCACGCAGTTAGGGGCCGAGTGCTCATGTGATCTGGAAAATCCACGTAAAAATGTTTTGCCTCCCTTCATACAAGAGGAGAAGTCTGAATTTTTCTTCTTTTTTATGGGGTGTTTACAGTACCTTATTATAAAATTTGGGTTAGTATTTGGTCATAGGCTCTGTTTCATCTGCTGGCTTTCACACGTCTGTGGCTTCCACAAAACTCCTAAAATATTCCCATTTAATTTCTTATGCCGACCAGCCAGATATCAAAATCATGATGGGTAAAGTCGGGATGTGGAAGGGATAACTGTAATAGGTAGTAACAACAATCCAACTGCTGCTGATCACCTCTTTTCTTGTTCATTGTAGGCAGCTGCAAACATAGCCAATGCTCACTCAGGTCCATTAATAGTAAATAAAGTTCGTTGCTGGAGGTTTCAATCACCACCTTTTCAGGCTTTGGTGCAGTCCTGTTTACGTGTGTGTCCATCCTGACAGTTGTCTTCTCAGTCCTGGGGAAGTCCTCAAGGCAGAGCTGGCACTGAGTACCAGCTGGAATGCTCCCTTGATGACGTTGCTCATCCAGCAGAGAGCAACCAGTGAGATCTGAAAGGCAGGACTCACCAAAATGGGTTGAGAAAGGGGAATGATCTCCTGCGTCAGCATCAGAGGAGTCATCGAGCAGGCACCCACTTCTCTGATGCATGCTCTCAAGGCGGGGTGGCCTGTTTAACACATGCCCTTCCTAGACCTCCTCAGTCTCTGGCTCTCTCCTCTCGCTAGTGTTTATCATAGCTTATCTTACATTTCCACCTTTTTTCTTACTAATTCTCTTCACATTCTGTACACCACAGAAACTCATACACTCTCAAACATGAAAGGGATCTCAGAGACCATCTAGCTCAACCCATCCCTAAACAAGAATCCCCTCTACATTATCTCCAGCTAGTCCTCGACTATGATAGGCAAACCATCTATCTAGCCAACTCCTCCTTGAAGACCTTCAGCAATAAGTAACTCACTACGTAAAGGCACCTATTATAATTTTGTACTATTCAAATAATTAGGAAGATGCTATTTAGCATCAGGCTGGAATGATCCTTTATAATTACTGCCCATTTTTCCTAGTTATATTCTCTCAGAACAAGCAAAAAAAATGAATTCTCTTAAAGGACATCCCTTCAAAAACTTGATGATAATCACCATGCCCATACTTTCTTGACTTTACACAATCTTCACATTATTGGCTCCACTGAAAATGCCCCTTGTCCCCAACTCAAACTATTCATTTCATTATCATCATTTAAGGGCCAGATTCTATCTTCCTCATGATATCTTCCACAATTCCCTCAAAAAAGCTTTCCTTCCTTTCTCTGATGACAGGTAAGTTCCTTGAGGGCAAGTATCATTTAGGTTTTGTTTTATAATAGCGCTTGAAGGGCAGCTAAGTGGTTCAGGAGACAGAGTGGCAGACCTGGAGTCAAGGAGATTCCTCTTCCTTAATTCTAATCTTTCCTCAGACAATTACTAGCTGTGTAATTCAGAGCAAGTTATGTGACTGTGTTTGCCTCAGTTTCTTCATCTGTAAAATGAACTGGAGGAGGAAATGTCACACCATGCCATTTTCTTTGTCAAGAAAACCCCAAATGGCATCACAAAGATTAAGATATGACTGAACAAAATGACTGAATAGGTGGTTTGCATATTATAAATGTTTCATAATATTTATCAATATGAATTAAACAATCTTAGCACTTTGTTCTTGCCTTAATGTATTTACATTTTACACCTTGTAGCATAGGTGTTTGTGTATATGCTTATATACATCTACATATGTTTAAGTATATCCCTTACTAGATTGTGGAAGGCACTATGCTACTCATTGGGGAATAAAGACAAAATCAAAAACAGTTTATGCTCCCCAAGAAGCTTTTATTCTCCTGGGACAGGTGTAACTTCTGTTTATTTTCGAAACTAAATTTTTTTTATTTTCATTAAAAAGAATTCATATTCTTTCTCTTCTACCTCCCCTACTGTCCCTGTCTTCATAAAGAAAAAAAAAACATGTATCAAATATGCATAGTCAAGCACACAGATTCACCTATTTGCTGTGTCCAGAAATGTATGTCTTATTCTGTATATTTAATCCATCACCACTTTGTCAGGAATTGAGGAGCATTCTTCATCATTAGTCCTCTGGAATCATGGTTGATCATTATGTTAATTTAAGTTCATAAATAGTTAAAGTTGTTCGCTTTTACAATTTTATGGTTATAGTATAAAATAGTCTCTTGTTTTACTCACTTAACACTGCATCCGTTCATGCAAGTCTTCCCAGGTTTCTCTGAAATTGTATTTTTCATAATTTCTTGCACTACAATATAATTCCCTTGAATTTCCACACACTCCATAAAATTTTCAGCCATTCTTTAATCGATAGGCAAGCCCATGGTTTTCAGTTATTTGCCATTAAAAAAAGGGCTGCTATAAAAATTTTTAAAAACAAATGTACCTTTTCTTTTTTCTTTGATCTTTAGAGATATGGCCTAGTAATGGCATCACTGAGTCAAAGAGTATGCCCACTGTAACAACACTTGGGGCATAGTTCCTAGTTGCTTTCCATAATGGCCTAAAGAAGCATAACTTAAATAGATATATAAAAACAATATTATTTGATGAGGGAGAAGGCACTAAGAACTTAGGGGATTAGGAAAGACTTCCAGTAGAAGGTAATACCTGAAATCTTTCTATGCCTCATAATGCCTTTTATCTCTAAGTATAGACTGACTGAGTAAATGAAGGAATATATGTTAAAGTGAATAAAGGTTGAATTTGTTGAATTGAATATGTGCATAACTGCACACACAGATGTGTGGGAAATGGAAGTATACTGAACTAAATACGCATTTTGATAACCACAGTATCTTATATGATATTGCAACTGAGGCAACAAGTCAAATCAAACTTCTACCTTACTGCACAAATATTAAAAAAAAAGCAGCAGTGCAGATCGAGGCGTGGAAAGAGGGAAGAAGATACATAGGATATTGTTCAGTCATATAGTATCACCATTTCCAACCCTGAATTCGCCCTTGGAAGTCCATAATGGATTGAATCTTCTCAGCCCAACATTGGCTCTCAAGATGGCCCTATCATTGATCGATCACTCGTTAATAGTGGAATAGAGTTAATTTTTAATAAGATTCAATTAAGGATTGACTCCATTGTTCTTAATTATCCCCTTCTCTTAATGCTGACCACAGTTCTACAGCTTATGCTTGTTATTCATACCTCAGTGGGTCTACTCTGTTTTTCTGAGGACCCAGACTTAGTATATCTGAGTTCTTCTTCTAGAGGGCTACTCACTTAAGTAAATTGTAGTAAACTTCTGAACTTTATTCCCCACTGTCTGTCTTGGAAGTGAGGTCACTTGTAGACCTTCATTGTACTTCAGCTCCTGAGGTGCCCCGGGCACATACAAATCAGCATTCCTAAATGACTTGGAGCTCCTCAGGTGGAAGCTGTTATGTCTCATGCTGTTTCTAATAGAATTGTTATTAATAATCCTAATAACAATATCAGGATTATGAACAGCATAAGATTCCTCCATGCCAAGGCACACAATCATCATTATTATTTCTTTTCTTATTATTTTTACACCATCACCCAGGGGCTATTCAGACAATTAAAATCTAATAATAACAGAATAATAATTAAAATACTACCACACACAATAGAAATGAACTAGTAAATACCAAAAAGCCATGCAAATATTACCAAGGGGCTAACTTCACTGTGACAGGTGCTAATAAGATCATTGAAAATTGGGACCATAATGGCTTTTTGACTACTTAAAAAAATCTCATCTTCTTCAATGGCCTGTTTGCCACTGAAGTCTCAATAGGTGGTGGATTGTGTAACACTAATTTAGCTGATTCTCCTTTAAAAAGTATAGAAGAAAGAAAGAAAGAAAGAAAGAAAGAAAGAAAGAAAGAAAGAAAGAAAGAAAGAAAGAGAAAGAAGGAAGGAAAGAAAAAAAGAAAGAAAGGAAGGAAGGCAGGAAGGAAGAGGAAGGGAAGAAAGGAGGAGGGAGGGAGGAAGAAAGAAAGAAAAAGAAAGAAACAAAGAGAGGAAGGAAGGAGGAGAAGAAAGAAAGAAGGAAAGAAAGAAAGAAAGGAAGAAAAGAAAAAGGAAAGAAGGAGAGAGAAAAGGAGGAAGAAAGAAAGAAACAAAGAAAAGAAAGAAGGAGGGAAGGAGAAGAAAAAAGAAAGAAAGAAAGAATGAAAGAAAGAAAGACAGAAAGGAAAGAAGGAAGAAGGAAGGAAGGAAGAACAGAAACATGGAGGAAGAAAGGAAGGAAAGAAGGAAGGGAAGGAGTTTTGAAGGAAGGGAGGGAGAGAGGAAAGGTGGAAGAGAGGAAGGTAAGGAGGAAGAAAAAGGAAAGAAAGGAATGAAAGGAAGAAAGGAAGAAAGAAAAGAAAAGAAGGAAGGAAGAAAGGAAGGAAGGAAGGAGGGAAGAAAGAAAGAAAGAAAGAAAGAAAGAAAGAAAGGAAGGAAGCAAGAAAGAAAGAAAGAAGAGGAAGGAAGGGAGGGAGGGAAGGAGGGAGAGAGGAAGAAAAGAAAATCATTACAAGAGCCAGGCTAGAGAATATTTCCCCTCTGGCAAGAATCTGGCAAAACTCCCAGGTTCTTCTCATAGCTTCAAGATTCAATATAAAGCTTTACTTAACTTAAGGTATATTTCACACTTCATTTCCTTCTTTTTCTGCACTCTCTTTATGACTTTCAGCCTCACTTTTTCCACCTAGAAAATGGGTTTGATACTCATATACACTACTTAAAAGGGCAACTAATGAGTACTTTTTGTTTAGTTGATTTCAATTCTGTTAAGTTGCTTAAAAGACATTTAACCACCCTGTCCACTAGAGTCAGCTCCTTACCCCAGAGAGCAATTGAGAGACTTCATCTTATGGTGTGTAGAGTAACCTACACATTTTCCACTTTTCTTGGGGAGAGATTTCCTCTGAAACTCTTCCTAGTAATTTGTCATGCTGGCAATTTGCTTACCTTTGGAGGTTATCCTGGATTGTGGATGGGTCATTGGATATGTTTATACTTGGGGAAAAGAAATAGAGAGAGAGATTGTTAATTTTTTCTTATGATATTAGCACAGCAAAGAGACAACGAATAGCAGAATGTAAGTCTCCTGCTTCCCATATTCATTATTGTGAATAAGTCATTCTACCAGCCTGAGTATACCATATTGATACTGGGATAACTTCTGGTACATTTAAGATTTGGTGTCGCTGTCCTTCCACACAATAATTCCATATTATTTTATACATCCCATATACATAGTTGAATGATAATAATCAACATCATAGAATCACAGAGTTGAAAGAGACATTGGAGGTTATCTGGTCCTGGAATTAGTCTCGGAAATCTCTTACAAATGGTCATCCAACTTTTGCTCGAATATTTCCAGTGTTAAGGAATGCATTACTTCCAAAGGTAACACAGTCTCATTTTTGACAGCCCTCATTGTTAAGAGGTTGTTAAGAAGGTTTTCCCCCTTATATTAAGCTGAAGTCTGCCTCTCTGCAATTTCTTCCCTAGTTCTGCTCTGTAGGACCAAGAAGACCCAGTCTAATCCTTCTTCCACATTGCCCAAGTCCATTCCTGCAGTCCTGGGACTTAAGGAGATTTTCCTAATAGAGCTGAACAGGCAGTGATGCTTAAAGTGGTAGGCCTTTTTTATTCAGTGTATTTTAATTTACTCAGGGGAAATCTTAAGGCCTAAAAGGAGACGTGCAGGAATAATCAAGAATCCAACCACAAATACTTCATCCATCTCTGGGTCAGTGGTCTTTAGGCTATAGCAGGAGGGGGGAGGGAGTAAATGATGATCTTATGAGAGGCCAGCCTTGGTGCCTCAAGCTCCTAGTTCTTCATTAGCTCCGTATCAGAGCAGTTCAGTGATGCAAGAATTGGCTATAGGTTTTACTCTCTATGAGGGTTATGGGAGGAGGGAGAAGGTAAAGGTTCTTGCTTAGGTAAACCTGATTTTTATTTTTACCTCTAGTGTCACAGGCAGAAAATCATTAGTAATTGTCCCAGTTGTACAAGCATAGGGCACGAAAATTTCCAAATATGAAAATTCCACAAAAGAGTAGATGCAGAGGGTTAGAGGACATGTCCAAAGCAGAGTCAACTTGCAAGACAAGACCCCAAATAAATTTTTTTGAATTTTTACATAGAACTGACAAATAAATACTTGAAGATAGCTACTATAATCCATCCTCCTGTCTCTCTTGATCCCCCCTCCCCTCCTATAGCCACAACAACTCATCTTTCCTCCTGTCGAAATGTACTCAGTCTATTCTACTAGTCTTTTTATTTATTAGTCTTTTACCATCTTGAATGAGTTTTCCTGTACGTGCTCCAGCTCATCAAAGTTCTCCCTAAAATTTGGCATTCAGAGCTGAACACAATTCCACAGTCATGTTCTGATCTGGGAAAAATCTAATTGTATTTTTACCTCCCTCATTTTAGATAGATGAGTAAAATCTAGGATTGTATTTAAAATTTCAAAGGGGAAAACATTACAAAACATAGGAACACAGACACAGCACAGAACAGACTACTATATTCTCTCTTCAGGAGTCACAAACTCTCAAATTAGGACATCATTAAACCAAACCTCTACTTTTACAGATTAGGAAACTGAGGCTGGAAAGGGAAAGGCCACAGTGGTTGAGGGCCTGCTTTTCAAACTCAGATGACCTTTTTACTAATTTCAGTATTTTTTTATGTTATATCATGTCTTCTTCTATAGCTCTTATCAAACCACCATCATCTTTTCTTAGTAACATTATTTTCCGTGATATTTTCCATATTTTAGAAATGTTAATGGGAGTTTCAGTATTTTTTTACATTATACCATTTCTTCCCTATAGCTTTTATCAAACCACCATCATCTTTTCTTAGTAACAATATGACCCATGATATTTTCCATATTTTAGAAATGTTAATGGGAATACATGAACTGAGAGTATTTCTGAGAAAAGTATGAGTGAGGAATAGGCAGGTTTTTGAAGACAATTTTCTATAACAGGCCAGACATTCACAATCACAGAACTGATCAAAAGATTTAGAGAATACAATCCAAGGGTGGGGAACCTGAGGCCTCCAAGCCGCATGTGGCCTTCTAGGTCCTTGGGTGCAGCCTTTTGACTGAGTCCAAGTTTCACAGAACAAATCCTTTTATTAAGGGAATTTGTTCTGTGAAGTTTGGATTCAGTCGAAGGGCCACACTTGAGGATCTAGAGGGCCACACATGGCCTTAGGCCACAAGTTCCCCACCCCTGCCGTATCCTATTCTGTTATTTATTACAAAAAAAATCATTTGCACTCCTCAGCAATATTATATCTCCCCTGTGTATATAAAAATCATATAAAATTCTTTGACTGGTACAACCAGAGACTTAACTTTGTTGAACAGTATTCTTATTGATATTAAGCAAGACACATAACAAGAAAACGATGGTTGCTACATGTGTCTGCCATTGGCTTGAAAGATATCTGGGGCTAAATCTAAATGTAGATTGTGAAGTTCTCCAAATCTTCCCATTTGCAGATTGTAATGCACCTCAGTGTAGTACAGAATTCTGTGGGCTCATGGCCGTGACCATATCCATCTCTACCATCCACTTTTCCCTGGCAACCCCAAATGATGTTCTACAAGAACATTACAAGGCCTCATCAAAGAGATCCACATCTGCTTCAGAGAGTCTAGCCTAATAAGCTAAGAATAAAACAAATGGATGAAGAATGCGTTTTGCTCAGATTATGACATCAATCAGATAGATGCTATTGAGTGAGCCCATCACTAAAAGTACTGCAGAGAGAAAAATAAAACTGGACCCCAAACTGAACAGGAGGAAAAAAAAAGACTAGATTGCATTTATTAAATTATACAGGGCTTCCTATGATCCCAAGCCACTCTCTGCTTTCAAATTTTATATATACATATATATAAATATATGTATGTATATGCATACATGCACACAGGTGTACATGCATGTGTGCATTTGTGTGCAGTATGTGTATATATATGTATACACACACACACACACACACACACACACACACACACACACACACATATATATATGTACTAGTATTTTCCAAGTAATTCTATGTGGCTAAGAATAATGGAAAAACCACAGTCTCATTTAAAAAAAATCAGATAATACAAAGAAGAAAGGAAAGCTATGATAGGTAAAGTAGAGTGCAGTATATTAATAATAATAATAATAATAGTATAATTTATACATAGTATTTGCTAGGCACTGTGCTAAGCACTTAATAAATATTATCTCACTTGATCCTCACAACAGCCCTGGAAGATAAGAGCTGTTATTATCCCCATTTTACAGTTGAGGAAACTGAGGCAAACAGCAGTCACATGACAAGCCAAGCATTGTGCTGATTGTAAGTTTCTGAGGTCGAAATTGGACTCAGGTCTTCCTGACTCCAGTGCTAGAACTCTCTACACTGCACCACTCTACTGATGACTTATGTGTGTATATGTTTACACATACACATACACACATACATATACACACGTGTATGCATATATACATACATATATACACACATTGGATAAAGTCATCAAAGATGTACAAAATGAGAATAAGAGTTGAGCTAGTCATGTTGCAAGAGTAAGAGATAACAGATGGAAAGTTTAAGCATTGATTGTACTAGAACCTAGAATCAAAAATGACAAAAAAAAAACACGACAATATTATCAACAACAAAGAAAGCCCTCCAAAGGAGGACTTATAGAATACAGACTAATTCTGCAGCATTAGAAGGCATGGATAGATTGCAATCTATAACATTGTGGGTAGAACGCACATGTGAAGTCATGTATCCATTGAAGAATTAAAGTGAGACCACTTAAGTTTTGTGTGTGTTTGTGTGTGTGTGCAATGTCACACTGGTATTGGACTTGCAGTCCACCAAATTCCATAGAAGTGTTTTACACGAAATATTATCTAATCACGTCTCAGCACCCTGTACCTATACAGAATATATATATGTATGTGTGTATGTGTATGTGTATATACACACATATATAATTATATGTATTACATATACGCATGTATTACATATTACACACATACGTAGGAAACAAAAGATTTTGAATTTATCTCTATTAAATATCATCTTATTAGTTTCAGTGATTATTTTTTAGGCATATTAAATTTTTTCTGTCATTCCTCTTGTCTAATGTGCAAGCTAACCATATGAGGTTCAGGGTGTTTGAAAATTTCCTAAGTAGGTCATCTATCCCTTTGTCAAAGCTATGGATAAATTGAGGATCTCTCACAATATTTTGTGACCTAATGCATTTAGTATAATATCATCTGCAAAAAGGAGCATGTAGAAGACCTCACCATACATAGATTCTTCCTTCTTTTTCACTCTGCACAGGTCATCTTTCATAAGAGAGGAAAATGCTTTGGGTCAACATACATGTCCCTATGTAGTATCTTCTTTGATATTAATAACAAGAGAATCTTCAAATAAGGTTTTGTCTGTGGCCTTATTTCTTAGAGAATCTTTTATAATTTTAACACTTAAATGAGAACCACTTTATTAGAGTCATTAAGGAGACATTTTGCTCTAAGTAATTTTTTTCAAATAAAATCAAGCAGTAGGACCCTTTATTCTCTAAACTATTCAATTGTGTGATTAAATATATGTTCTGCTAAGGAATAGTTTCTAAAAGTTAGCATATATCTCTTTTTTAATAGTATTTTATTTTTTCCAATTACATTCTTAACATTCATTTAAAAAAATTTTGAATTCAAAAATTTGGCCCTCCCTTCTTCTTTCTCCTTCCTCTCCCTAAATAGTAAGCAACTTTACATATTTCTGTATTAGTCATGTTCTGAATTTCTTTTTTAATGAATGCTATTCTTGACACATTTGTAGATCATATTCGTTAAGATTTTATTTTACAATTTTTATGTTTTATTTTATTGATCAGGACCTGATATTTCACTTAAGAAACTCCCTTTGCCAATGCTGATCAGCATCTGTTCTGTGATTTATTAGTTAGACATTTGGCCATGGCCCTGGTAAGTTAAGTAACCAGTCCAAAATCACAGAGGCAATATTTGACAGAGGAAGGAACGGAACGTGGGATCTCTATCCCTAACACAGTGTCGACCTTTTAAAAAGTAGAAAAAGGCTTTATACAGATGAGAAACAAGGGATATGAGTCAGTCAATATGTCATTTAATTGCTTGAGTTTTTGGAGTTGTTCTGTATCTATCTTGTAAATATTTTGAAAAAATTACCCTTCAAAGCCTTTAAAATGGCATGCCTTCCAGTGTGGCTCTCAATGCATACTCAAAGTTAAGGCCAATTGCTTCTCCTGACTTCATTCTTTAAGTGCCATTTCTACTTTCTCATACTCTTATCAAGTAGTAAGTTGCTAAAATCCAAATATGAGTGAGTTCACTACTATAAAAGACAATAGCTGCTATTAAAATACTGGCTGATTCCCCTCCCCTCCCCCACTTTGATCACTTAGTTGTTTTCCCCCTCCCAGTTTTCATCTATAAAAGCTATTAAGAAGATCTGGCTTAGTTATTCTCATGCCAAGCCTTCTGCAGACTTGTATGCTCATTCACTACTCTCTGTTATTTAATTAGACATGTAATCATATACTATAACATTTAGCAAATGAAATTATATCCTAAATGAATAATGTCCTGACTGCCTTGACTCTCATCCTGGCAAGATCAAGTTTTTTTTCTAACTGAGGAGTCATTTGAGCTCTTTTTGCCCCCTCTTTAGAGTGATTACTTCAATTAATTTCTGTTGTAAATGTAGATGATAAGCATCAATGTCTTTTCATTCATCCATTTCACATTTTTTTATTGCCAATAGGCCAGATTTATAATGTTGTTCCTGTCTACACTCTTTTCTCATTTTTACTTTTTCTTCAGTTTTGGTGTTGTTTTTGACCTTTGCCCTAATGGGTCAATGGTCTGATTGCAAATGAATAGCTAATTCAGCTACGACTCTCACATTTAGTGACCAGACAATTCCTTTCTGCTAAATGATATTTAGTTCCTGTGTCTGTGTGTGTGTGTCTGTGTGTGTGTGTGTGTGTGTGTGTGTGTGTGTGTGTGTGTGTGTGTGGTGTCTTTTGGTGCTCACTGTGTCCAGGGCCTTCTAAATCTCTTTTGAAATAAACTTTTCATGATACAGAGGCAGGAGCTTCCTGTGTAGTTTACAAGTCTTTGGTCTTTTCTTCATATTTTATTCTTAAACTACTTTTTCATATATATATATATATTATATATGTATATATACACACACATATACACACATATGGGTGTGTATGTATGTATATATAATCTATATATAAATAGATATAGATGTGTCTTGTGTGTGTACATATATATATATACAAACACACATTACATATGCATATAAATGAAATATAAATACATATACATATAAATACAATCAGGCAGCTAGGTGGTGCAGTGGATAAAGCACCAAGATTCAAGTCAGGAAGACCTGAGTTTAAATCTGGCCTCAAACAGTTACTAGCTGTGTAACCCTGGGCAAGTCACTTAACCCTGTTTGCCTCAGTTTCCTCATCTATAAAATGAGCTGGAGAAGGAAATGACAAAACACTTCAGTACCTTTGCCAAGGAAATCCCAGATGGGGTTACAAAGAGTCAGACATAACTGAAACAACTGAACAACAACAAGAAACATGTGTAAGTCTCTATCTTGCTAAGAATGAATTTCATTTAATATTTACAAGAAATAAGATTTATGCTTTGACTCCTATCCCTGTCTATGGTGTTGAATATTGGGTGGTGATGACTCATTTCAGGCAGATTTGAAGTGAGACTTGGATTAAATTACCAGCTCTGACATTTGCTGTCTGTGTGACCTTAGGAGATTCACTTGCTTCCTCTGAGCCTTTGTTTCTTCATCTATAAAATGATGGATTAAGATAGATTATCCCTAATACTCTTCCAACTCTAGATGTTTTATATTCTAGTCCTTTACTATGTACACTTTTGTATTGAAGTCACCAAGTATAAATGTTGGTTTGGTTAGGAATATTTTTATTATGCTCTTCATAGACGTTCTTCATCTCTTCATCCTCTGTAGCCAAGTACCATCTCACTTTGCACCTGATGGATATAATTATCCTAGAAGAGAATATTGGGGGAGTAGGGGTGGGAATATTAACTGTCTTTAGTTACATAAAGAACTTTAGAAAGGGAAAAGAGATTGGACATTGTTTTTTTTTTTTTGCCTTATTCCAGAAGGAAGAATTGGGAGTCAGCAGTGGATAGAAGCTAGAAAGAAGAAAATTTAATCTTAGTATAAGGAAGAAAAAAATTGCTAACTTTTGGAGCTATCCAGTGATGGAATGTTCTTCCTTAAGATAATGAGTTAAGAGAGTGATAGCATAAATCTTTATAAAAGTATTGGAAGACGACTTGTTGAATATGTTATAGAAGGAAGTCTTATTCGTGTATGGGTTGAATGGAATGGCCTCTAAGGTCCCTTCCAATACTAAGAATCTGTTATTCTCTCCCATGAAATAATGTTTTCTATTTTCTTTGGACATGTGATGAAACTAGTTCTTAGCTATCCATCCATTTAGTTGTAACTTCATTGTTTTATGGTTTGATTTACAGGGGAAAAAAGCTAGTATGGAGATTTCATTTTCTCCAGTAATATATGGTCATTGAACAAAGAGCTAATATTTAGAGCTTCAATAGTTAAATTCCAATAATATGATTCACAATACTTTTTTTCCTCCTTGTTGTCTTTTTTTAACTTTTCTGCCACCATCACTATAAAAGTAAAAATGGGGCTGTACTGAACTGAATGCCATTTCATAATTTTCTTTGTTTCATGGATTATCATAACCAAAGAAATCATTACCTCTTGGCCAACCCATTACTGATAAGCCTCCAGCTGGGCTGGTCCACAGAACACAGATACAGTCTTCTTGTGGGCTGTATATGAAGTCTTTCCAACGTGGTGTAAACGATTGGTTCTTGTACTGCATTAGCATTGCCTAAATAATAACCTAAATTCTTTTCTACACCATGCTGAATTCCCAGTAAGGGAGACTTTTGGTAGACAAAAAAAGGAGGTTCTCAATTTTCTTTGTCATCTCTTCTTATTTTCCTTTCCGCCCTGAACAATGAGGCTCACTTATTTCTTTCCCTTTTTGTCTTCAACATAACTAACAACAGACAGACAAACAGCCTTGTTGGTTTTCTTTAGGATCAAATCCTTCTGAATATTACTATTCCTGACATGTGTCCATGACCTTGTTTTCATTTTGTATTCACTTACATATCTTTGCTTTCATTTTACCTATATGCCTTTTCTCAAAATTTAAATTAATCACTGAGTTTCTTGTACAGTCGTATTTGTACACTTAGGCAATTTGAATCATTTCATAGCCTTTTTGGACTGACTTTCCTTTCTCCTGTTCTCTCACTACATAGGGAATGCATTAAATTGTATCTAGTTCTCAGTCTCTGTCTCTCTCTGTGTCTCTCTGTGTCTCTTTCTGTCCCTCTGTCTCTGTCTTTGTCTAACTCTGTCTCTGTCTGTCTCTGTCTCTGTCTCTCTCTCTCTGTCTTCCCAAGCTTCCCATCATTTCTTCAACCTCAGCATCCCCTTTCTGTGTATCATTCAGAATCATATCTGGAACCAGTATTCCTTTCATCAATTTTTTTCACCTTTCAGAGAACAAAATGATCTTCAGAGGAGTCCAGAATTTTATTTTCTCTTTTAGCAGAGGCAAAGAATTCTAACAGAGAGAAATCTGGATAGTTGAACTTTCCTATCACTATGATGATATCTCCAAGACAATTTTGTAAACTACTTCTGAAATTCATCATCCATCTCTTTCTTTTTGGCCAGGAGATCTGTAGCCTATACCCATGAAAATATCACTTGTGCTTCTTTTTCAGTCCTCTCACCCAAGGGCCTTCTACCATATTTCTCTCATCTGGTATGTGGATTTCTTCAGAGATGTATTTTCTTTTGATTTACAACTATACAATGTTCCCCTCTTTACCTAATTTGTTCCTTTTAAATAAGGTTTTCTCTTTCATTGTGTATTCCCGTCTTGAATCATGCCCTGCTAATTCTCAGTGATACCTCTGAGATGGAGTTTACCTCATTTCATTAGGATCTCTAGTTAATTTTGTTTATTACCTTGAGTCTGCACATTTGTGAATATAAGATCATGTATATTATTGCTGTCCCTCTTCTGTGAATTACTGGGTCTTTCTACTGATAATCTTCCCATGCTTAAGCTGTAATTATCTGTGATATCTGACTTAATGCATATATTCTGGTAGCTTTATTTGTCTTGCCATGTATATTTTCTTTTTGTCCCTCATGAGACATATTCCATCTATATTCCATCCTGAAAAAGAACCTATTTTTACTGCATTTGTCTCCCTGCTCCAGAAATCCAATTCCACTTCATGATATAAATGGAATTCTCCATTGAATGTTAACATTCCAAATCCGCCTTTCTCTTTTGAAGCCTCTACATTTGGTCAGCAGCAGTTATAAAAATACCATCTCTACCCCAAAGGTCTTCAGTGTCTTGCCCAAGACTTTCAAATACTAAGCTCCTCTTTTAGAATATAAGATCCTTGAAAGTAAGAATTGTTTCATTTATTGTGTTTTTATTTCCAACCCCTAATGAGGTTCTGGCCAATACTAGGCACTTAATAAATATTTATTGATTAAGTTGGTCAGTGTCATTTTTTTGCCCACAGAAATTATTATAAATGGGAAATGGTCATTAGATTTGACAGTTCTCATGGGGCTGTTACATATCATGGGGAGACAGCATATTTCTTCTTTTGTTTCTGTCAAGTCAACACAGTGCATCTTAGTGCCTCTCATAGAAACAGTAAACATCCAAGAGAAAAAGAGATGAGGTTTCATTGGCTGATACAAAAATCAGGACAGTATTGCTAAGTGAAAGAGCAGGTAGATCTCCACTCTACCTTGATTCAGTGCTTGACTTTGACTACATAGCATATGCCTTCTGAGTCTCAACCAATTCCTCAACCTTTATTCATCTTTACATGAGGTATTATGTTAGGAATTAAATACAAAGTCATCTCCCGGCATAGCAGAGAGAGAATGACTGCTAGGCTCAGAGTCTAGAAAATTAGGGTTCAAATACTGCCTCTAACATTTACTATCTGTCACTCTGGGCACATTACTTAATCCCTCTCATTCTCAGTTTTCTCTTCTAAAAATAGGGATGATTATACCTGTAGTGAATCAGCTAGGAGATAAACGTATTGAACTTGGAGGCAGGAAGACATGACTGTAATCCTGCCTCAGATGCTTACTAGCATGTGACCCTGGGCAAGATGTTTGATCTCTCTCATCCTCTATTTCCACATCTATAATATGGGAATAATAATTACTTACCTCTGTAACAACAATGCTACCTCCTGCTAATGTGGCTGTGTAAGGTTAATAACACCAGCACACAGGAGGGCTGCTAGCACAGGTTCTTTGATCTGCTTTTCTAAGGACAGCAACTTTAAGGGGTTAACAATCTTACTTAAATTAAATATACATATATCATTCTTTTAGTTCAGGGGGAAAAGTCAGCACCCTGAACTTCCAGGAAAATTCAAACAGAAATTACAAACAGGAACTACGAGCAGAGAGAATAACAGAAACCAACAGACAGGCTTCTATCTGTCTGACCAAATCACAACACATAGTTAACAGAGAGAGAAGCACCAAAATCTGGGTTTTCAAAGCTGGGGAGGGGGGCTCTTGATGACTACCCAGAGCCTTGTCTGGCCAAACCACACAACCACTCTTCCAATGAGTGAAACCCCCAAAACAAAACACCAACCTCAAATCATATATACAGTTCTCAGGGCCCTGGGGCTTAGTACCTACTTCAGGGCTGTCCAAAATGTGGCCTGTGGGCTGCATGCGGCCCACAGTGTGATTTATGAGGCCTGCCTACAAGCATAGAAATTTATGTAAATGCTTTAGTAAATGAAGCTGAGCTTCGGAAGAACTCTCATTAAAATGGCAAATGAAAATATATTGTCTATTCTTTCAATAAAAACAGGTTGGACAGCCCCGACCTACTTAGCAAAAGGGTGTGGGGCCTGGAGCCTGGGGCTTTCTTGTTTTGTAAGTATTTGATTGAAACAAAGACTCTTGATTCAAACAAAGGACTCAATCAAAGGCACTTGATTGCCTTAGTACTGAGAAGCACTCCAGAACAAAAGACAACAAAAAGCCCACTTTGCTCGCCATTCACTTAGTTCAGGGGAAAAAGTCATCACCCTGAACTTCAGGGAAAACATAAACAGAAATTACAAGCAGAAATTACATAAACAGAGCAAATAACACAGAGAAAACAACAGACAGGGCTCCAGCTGTCTGACCAGGACATTATATACATAGTTACCAGTGAGAGGCACAAACATCTGGGTTTTCAAAGCTGGGGGGCTCTGTGATGGCTACCTAGAGTCTCATCTGGTCAAATCTTATCATACTCTTCCAGTGAGTGAGCCCCAAGCAAAATGCTAACCTCAGAGTACATATATATCTATATCTATATCTATATCTATATCTATATCTATATCTATATCTATATCTATATCTATATCTATATCTATATATGTGTGTGTGTGTGTGTGTGTGTACTTCTTCAGGGTCAGAGGGTATCACAACCATGCAACTCAAACCCATGTGACCTAGGCCTTCCTGTGACTTAAGCAGGTCATCAAAGACTTCCAATTCAAAGACTCTTGATTGAAACAAAGGCAAGACTCAATCAAAGGTGCTTGATTGTCTCAGTGCTGAGAAGCACTCCAGAACAAAAGACAACAAAAAGTCTACTTTGCTTGCCATTCAACCTCATAGGATTATTGTGAGGACCAAATTTATTTATGTGTTTGTCTATATATACATATATACATGATATATGCATGTATGTACACATATGGGTGTCTATATAAGCATATATAATATGCTATTATAGTCCTTTGCAAATCTTAAAGTACTATATACATATTTCCTATCATTGTTCCTTTTTATTATTATTATTAGTGCCTATTTCAGAGCTCTATTATGAGAAGCAAATGATTAACTATCTGTAAAGTTTTAATAAATGAACCACATCATGATCTGTTCTTATTGTTACTGGCAGATACAACATATAAACAGATAAATACATAAAATATAAGTTAAAGAAAGAGAGAACACAAATAACTTGGCTAATCAGGAAAGGCCACTTATAGGAGGCAGTATTTGAGCAGAGCTTTGAAGGAAGCTGATGAATCCAAGTTGAAGGAGAGAGGATCCTGCATTGTAAGACAGGGGTGGGGTGGGGTGTGGGCAGAGCTTTAGTACGGAGATGAAGAGATCATAAATAAGCCCCTTTGGCTGGAATGTGGAGTGTGAGGAAGAGTAACCAGGGTGTGGTAGATAGAATAGATACAGGATTCAAAGTCCAGAAGACCTGGCTTCAAATACTGCCTCTAACCTTCTTTTGCTGTTGGATCAAAGGCAAATGACTTGCCTGCTCAGGCTTGAGTTTCAAATGGAAGCAATAATAACTGGGGTTTTTATTTCAGAGTTGTTGTGAAGCTCAAGTAAAATAATGTATGTTACAGGCCTCGAAAACATGTGTGTGCTGGTTTGTCCTTCACTCTAGAAGAGAACCATGACATCAGGAAGATGATGACATGACTTGCTTTGAATTGGATGTGAGGGAGGGCTGTGCAAGGTCACCAGCCTCATTTTCTCCTCCAAAGCCATCTGGATCCAGTGGCCAGACATGGATCAGGATGACTGGAGATGGCCTAGGATGCACTGGGAGACCCTGGCCTTTTTAAGCTAAGGTCTTTTCAAGTTCTCACTTTGAGCGAGGCAAAGCCCATTCAGTGAATAGGCCTGTTAAAGAAGTGAGACAAGGGATGGCCTCTTTAATTAAAAAAGAATATTAGGCTGGACCTAGAGTGCGGATGCCAAGATAAGGAATTTGTATTTTATCCTAGAGATAATAGGAAGCTATTGAAGATTACTGAGTATTGGAATAATATCATCAGACTTGGGTTTTAAGAAAGACTGAAGGAAGAGAGGCTACTTACTAGTAGGCTGTTTTTGTTGCTTAAGACATAGGTGGTCTAGTCCTGACCTAGAGAATAGGGTACTGTGAGCGGAGAGAAGGGGATGAATAAAAGAGATGATGTGGAATGAAATGATGAATAAATGAACAAATAAAGCATTCTTTAATAGCTAATATATAAATAGCACTTTAAGGTTTACAAAGCACTTTATAAATATTATCTATTTTGTTTCATCCTCACAGCAATCATAGGAATTAGGTACTCTTACTATCCCCATTTCACAGATGAGGAAGTTGAGGTAGACAGAAGTTAAGACTTACCCAAGGCTATACAGCTAGTAAGTATCTGATGCTGGATTTGAATTCAGGACAGATCCAGGGCTTTAACCACCATACCATCTAACTGTCTCCTTAAGCCCTTTCTCTGTGCTTATACTATGCTAAGTGATGTGGATGCAAAAACAAAAAGAAAGATGGTTTCCTAGGAAGGGAATTCTGGTCTAGGGAGTTGTATGGATTGTCAGTCAATTGACTTGCCCTTTCTAAAAGTCATGGTGCCATTGATTTGATTACTGGGCCCAGAGCAAGAAGCAAAATGGGGTGAAGAGGTTGCATGTTGTGACAAGGTGGTCTGGGTGGATGACTGGATCAGATGGGAGGTGAAGGATCACCTGAGATCTGGGGTCAACTCGACATAGTGAATAAAGTGGAAGAGTTTGCCCCAGCCAATCTCCAATCCAAAAGGCTGAGATTCCAATGATTATAATCATGACTTGATTAACCTCCCCAGGGACTGGGGAGGTGCAGCAGGGGAGGGGGGATGGTTGGAGAGATGTGTGGATTATAATGATATGTAAGAAGAGCATGGATTTTCAAGATTTGGAAATTCACTAAAAATGAGAACTTAGGGAGAGGAAGGGCTTGAATAAATGAATGAATAATTAAAACATTAACAAGTGTTTACTATGTGCTAAGCATTGGATATAGAAACAGAGAAGAGAGTCTTTATTCTGAAGGAGATCATATTCCAATAGGTGAGATCTCTACCTCGAGTCAGATGGAAAAGTCCCAGGGTCCTTCAGGTACTATGGCAAAACAAATGGCAAAGCCTTTTATTTAATGTCATTTCCACTGATAAAAAGGATCTCAGTTTCTGACGTCGAGCCATTTCAGAGTGCCAGCACTTCAGTGGAAAGAACTTTCTTTCCTGGGCCTTCACTAGCTGTGGGTGTAGCATGTGCAGGAGTGGTTGCCAGCCTGCATTTCTATAGGGGTTGCTTCCCAGGAGGATGTCAAAAGGCACTAGGCTGGAAGCATTGCTGTTTCCAAGGCTGGTGGGCTCAGAGTCCTGGGTTTCTTCCATCAGGGTCTGAAGGAAAACACTGGTCAGGGTAGTGATGGTGGTCTGACTTGCCTGCTGTGTGATGCTTCCTCTCCCTCCCTTAGGATACCTTGCTGCTTCAGCTAGATTGTCTTGCCAGCTCTGTCTGTGGCATCCATGGTTGAAAATGACTCCAAGGTTGGGAACTTGGGTGACTACCAGAAGAGTACTGCCTTCTGCTATTACCTTCTCTTGATGCTGATGAACCTTGTATTTATATGATATTTTAAATAATAATAAAATATTCCTATAGTATTTTATTTGTAAAGCACCTTCCTTAAAAAACACAAAGGGTTAGATAGGCAGGGTAGGGATTGTTACGTCAACTTTACAGATGTACCAATTGATACCCAGGTTAGGTGACTTGCCCAAGGTCACTGAGCTAGTAAGGGATAGAACAAGAACCAATAAATACTTAGATTTTGCTACTCTAATGCACTTTCTAGGATCCTACAACTGATTCTCATCTGAAAACATTCACACTCCCTCCTTGACATATATGCACCCTTCACTTGACCTCTAATCCTCTTCCAAGAATATACTGCATATCATTGCCAAGATATTACTTTGCAACTACAATGCAGTCAGTGCATCATCCATGTAATTTCTCTACATGATAACTAAGTTGTTTAAGAACTGTATTAGCCTTTACTTACAGAGCACAAAAGCACCAGTAGTCAGAAGCGGCCTGGGCAGCCCCGCCTACCTCCTCTTCTTTCTCCTCTTCATATCAATCAGCCCAGTGGCTGCTTCCTCAAATGGATTTCACTTTCTGTTCCATCTCATTTGACACTTCATCAGGGGGAGATGGCTTGGAGACAGTGTTCTGTCAGCCCTTGAGATCCATTCCCTACCTGCCAAAAGCCTCTCACTACCTGCCAAGGCACCGTAGGACACACACAGGGAGAAAGAAAGGAGAGAGAAGTGTGATTAGCTTAACTGGATGTAGTTATTACATTTTGAGAATTTCCTTTACCACTCCCCAAGGGTAGAAAGGACTATGGAGTACAAGAAGAGAGAAGAGAGAAAGTAGGGAGAGGAAAAAAAGAAGAATATTTCTCTCCTTTCTTCCTGGAAGGGTAATTTCCTGGTGTTACACGATAATTTAGTGTTCGTCTTCCCTGCTTCCTCATGGGCTTTGTGGAATATGTGTGTATATCATCAGCAGCCAGTACTTATTAAGTACTCCCATGCAGACAGTGCTGTACAAATCAAGGCTGAACAGACATGGACCCTGCCCTCAGGGAACTTTAATGTGTTTACATTCATTCATACGTACAATAAATAGTTCTGCTTATTTGCTTGGAAAACAACCACTTTTTGTCGATGTCAGGCAGTCTTAAACTTAAGGCATAAGGGAGAATCTAACTAACTGTGATGTTCCAGAAACCCTCACAAGACAGAGGAAAGAAAGGGGAATGAAAGCCTTGGAGGAATTTATGTGGTTTTAGAGAAAGTTAAAGCATACCATTTGTAGGGGTAAAAAAAGAAAAAAGAGGGCCATATTCTCAGTAGCTAGAATATGGAGGATGGCCTGCACTCAGTCAGCCATTTCAGAACTCCTCAGAGCCAATCATCTGGGCCTCAAAAATCTGTCAAAAGCTCATGGTCGAGAGACATCTGAGATTATGAGTCACAGCCTCACTTTTGAAGTCCAGTTAGCATATTTGCTCTGCTCCACTTCCCAGTAGAAGTGAAACCATCCCTGCTATTTGTCTTACTGTACATCTATTTTTATCTGGCATAAACTGTGTTGATTTTTCAGTTTTCTTATTTGTTATTTGATTTGGCCTCCAGAGCTTGGCAAAGAGCATCAAGCATGATTTTACTTCTCCCTTCCCGATCGCAGGAGAAGATTAATAGATTTGTGCTTTATTATGTCTGTGCTCTCTGCTCCTATTCCCTTTTCTCTTTCCTTATGCCCCTCTCTTTCACCCCCAGCCTCTGCAAATATTTTCTACTTGGAATCAATTTTTTTTTCCTTTCTGGCCTGAAGTAAACAGGAAAAAAAGTTCCAACTGTCCTGAAACGCTGACAGAGAAATTAATCCCTAATACAAGTTTGCCAGCCCAGGCTTGCAGATCTCCATCTTTTCCTTCCTCTCTCCCTATGATGGTTTGGCTTCAGGTATCAAATGGTTCTTTTTTTTTTGGATCTGAAAATTAATTTCTAGACAAAAAGAAATATGCGTGCACAGGGGCTAAATTTGTGTTGTCTCTCAGAGAAGCTGTAATTACACTGTAGATCAAACTGACTCCTTTGTTTTCAATGCCTTTTCTTTCCCTCCAGTGTCCCTGAAACTGCCATCATAGCCCACAGCGACAGTTTCCATTATGAGTGAGCCAGGATGGGGATGGATGATTCGGGATTTGCCATTGGTCTTAGGTTATCTCCCTTCAAACTTTTTTTTCTGGATAGACAGCTTTAGTCTGACAACCAAGCATAGTGGTAAGGGCAACAGTCTTGTAGTCATAGGGTATGTGTTAGAGTTCAAGGCTAGCACATTACTTTGGTGATTCTGAACAAGGGATTAAACTTCCAGAGAGTCAGATTCTTCATCTATTAAATGGGGATAATTCTGCTATTAGGTACCTCATGGAGTTGTTGAGCAGAAAGTCTTTTTAGTACCTTGCAGGGTGCTCTGTATACAGTGGGTACTTAACAATGTTACTGCATTTTAAAATAACTGATGCTTCTATAACACATTATTTTAAAGTGTATGCCTCACAACAATTCCACGAGGTGGTTACTACAATTTTGTTGGATTTTGTTGTTTACTTGTGTCCAACTTTTTGTGAAGAGACTTGGGTTTGGGTTTTGTTTTTTTTTTTTGATGAAGATACTGGAATGGTTTGCCATTTCCTTCTCCAGCTCATTTTACAAATGAAGAAACTGAGTAACAAACAGGATTATATGACTTACCCAGGGACATACAATTAGTAAGTATCTGAGGCTGGATTTCAACTCAGGAAGATGAGTCTTGCAATATTATCCTAATTTTACAGGTTTAGGGAGCTTAATTGGCCTGCCTAGAATCAAACAATTAGAAGTGACAGAGCCAGGTCTTCTGACTCCAGAGGTAGCATTGTTTCCACTGACATGCAGCCCTACTGGTGTGCTGGTAAATATTTAATAACT
The DNA here is from genome assembly GCF_011100635.1 of Trichosurus vulpecula. NCBI lineage: Eukaryota > Metazoa > Chordata > Mammalia > Diprotodontia > Phalangeridae > Trichosurus > Trichosurus vulpecula. The sequence goes on from NC_050574.1 coordinate 173,292,914, forward strand.
AGCTTTCAAAAAAAGTATCTACAACACTCTTTTAAGTTTAATCTGTGTTATTAACATTTTCTCGATCCTTTTTTTAAGTCTAGACAATCAATAAAACGATAAATCAAGCCCTGGTTCCTAGTGTTTGCCAAGGTGTAAATGCTTATAATGCAAATTTAACAACTGGCTTCTGACAGCCAATAAGAGCTGACTGTAAGTACTCTATCACATGTAGCCTTCCTAAGAAGAACTAATGCAGCCACCTCCAAGTGAAGTTCGGGGCATCCTAGAATTTAGAGCTGGAGACAAGCTCAGATGTCATTTAGTCTGACCCTTTCATTTTACAGAGTGGGAAACTGAGCCTGAAGGTCGTAAAGTTAAGAAGGCTGATATTTAAATTCAGTTCCTAGAATCCTAAATCCATTTCACTGTCTTCCCTTAAACTTATCATTCATGGTCCAATGCTCTAACTTCATTGTTAGAGTCCAGTTGGATTGCATTTATCACAAATCTGCACCAAATTCTAAGTTCTATTTTCCCCCTTTATGTCCTCTTTACCTTAAAAGATGTTTCGGTCTATACTTTCTCTGTAATTATAATTATAGTAATTATTAAGATGAAGATTATTTTATTTGCTAGACGAGAGGTATCAAACGCATAACCTGCAGGCAGCAAGCTGTCCACTATACTCAATGTGTGGTCCAAAGCAGATTAAAATGCAATTGGAGGGCAGCTAGTTGGTGCAGTGAGTAGAGCATTGGCCCTGGAGTCAGGAGGACCTGAGTTCAAATCTGGCCTCAGACACTTGACACACTAGCTGTGTGACTTCGGGTAAGTCACTTAACCCCAATTGCCCTGTCTTCCCCCCTCCAAAAAAATTCAATTTGGAAATATTTAACAAATTTAAAAAAACACTGTAAAATGTAATTGGAAAATATATAAATAAATAAAATATATAAATAAATAGAATATAAATAATAATTTGTGGTTTTCAAGTCCATTTACAAGCAGCAGGGATCCTTGAGTCTGCCACAACTGGACTTATGTTGCTGTTGTTGATTTGTTTTAATCATGTCTGACTCTTCCTGACCCCATTTGGGGTTTTCTTGGTAAAGACCCTGGAGTGATTTGCCATTTCCTTCTCCATCTCATTTCACAGATGAGAAAATTGAGGCAAACAGGGTTAAGTGACTTGTCTGATATCACACAGCTAGTAAGTGCCTGAGGTTGGAATTGAACTCAGATCTTCCTGGTGTTCTATCTACTGTGCCACAAACAGACTAGAATACTCCAAAAGAAGGATTTTCATCCATCTGCATTTCTGTGGTTCTGTCAGGAAGAACTGCTGCCGCAAACATCTGTATTCTTCTTAAGATTAAGTTTCCTGTGGTCTTTGCATATACATCTTTACTGACATAAGGCTATATTCACAAAAAAAGGGATAATCCTTGTGGATTGGCATCACAGTAAGAAATTGTGAAATAGGAGAGAAACATTAAGCATTATTCAAGAATGGTAAAAATGAAATATATTTCACGTGGATTCAATGTTGTGCATCCTAGAGAAATTTCTGGAAGATCTGCCATTATTTTATGCATCTGTATTCCATCTCCTATTTTTTCGTTAATTCAAACACAGCTTATTTAGTGTTATTATAAGCCTAGATCTATGACTCTTAAGTGAATATCTACTCCTCTCACCACCTCGTTTTTCACTTCCAAAGAAACTCATTTGGCCATAATGTCTACACTGTGACTGCAAGTTATTTTTTTTTTCATAAATATGAAAAACATTCTCCAATTTCCTCTCAATGTATTGGGCAATAATAACTTGTTCATGGAGACTAGAATATTAAAGTATCATTCAATGGAAAGAAGATTGTTGAATTGTCGATTATTCCTATCAAGTGAGTCAAAACTCCAAGAGATTGTATGGCCTACTGGATTCACTTAAGATTCAAGGGGTCACGGTTTAAATCCCAACTTTGACTGAGTGCGACCTTGGCAAGCCATTCATCCAATTTCTTCTTTGAATTTAATAATCATTTTCAGTGTGGTACGGTGGAAAAACTTATGGTTTTGGAGTCAAGGGACTTGGATTTGAATCCTAGCTCAGCTAATTACCACCTTCATGACCTTAGGTGAAACACTTAACCTTTTTGGGATTGTTTCCTGTTTCTCACCTAGGATGTAAGACGAATGCCTGTGTTTTCTATTTCATTTTTGTTGTTTTTGCTCATCTTTCATTTTGGAAGAGGACCAATGATATCAGGAGGGTGATTTCTTGACTTGAAGGTGAATTGGATCTAAGTGAGATGAGGCTGTGCGAAGTCATCAGCCTTACTCTCTCCTCCAGAGTAGTTGTAGTTCATTTTAACTTCACCACCTCCGCCCCCACCCCTACCAAACCCCTGGTGCCTAGCCCAGGGTTCTGGACCTAAGGGAGAAATATTTGCTACTGGTACATTGGGCTAGAGCTGGTGCAGGTGAGGAGGCACCAACCTTCTTGCTGTACGAGGTGCTGGTGGGTATAGTCCTTTCCTGACCCCTCTTTAAGCCTTTAGGATATTAACATCAAAGGATCACGCCAGAGTGCTCTTTCTCTCTAGAGATGATTTTTTTAACCATTGGAAGGGGAGGGATATCACAAAGCCACTATATGGTCACTGATAGGAAACAGACTGTTCAGGATATAGAGCCCAAGGTGCTATGACCTCTCTTCTCTAATGAAACAGAGGGACCTGATTGCCCATTAAGGACTTTGTCAGAATGTATTGGTAAAGGATGGATTCATACTGGTTTGGCAAAATGGTTTTGAAAGATACCAGTGATGCAGTTAAAGCTAAATACACAGTCATCTAGAATAAGGGGTTTTATTATTTGGCTGGGCTTTCTTATTACCAGTCCATGAAAAAAAAAAAAAAACAAACTACAAATCTGATCTACTCAGTGAACCGGATCCTGGCTTCATTTTGTCTGCTTTCTATGTCATCCTTTTTTTGCATCCTAAAATTCTTTCTCATTTCCATTTGCTTCTTGCCTGTTTTCCTTCTCTCTCCCCCAATTTCCTCCTCCTTGCATCTCTCTCTTCCCCTTTTCTCCCTCTCTCTCTCTCTCTCTCTCTCTCTCTCTCTCTCTCTTTATTTTTGTGTCCTCCATGCAGTAAAACAGAGCTGCGGGCAGTCAATTTCGAGTCAGTGGGCTGTGAAAAGCTGTTAGAATAATAGTTTATTGACCCTGGATGTGGCAGCTGGAACCGAGGGCAGGCACGGCTCAGGCAGAACGTAATCATCACAAAGAAGGCTTGATCATCTTTGATCATTTCCGTGACCTTTAAGAGACAGAATATTTGGAGGTAGCATTGCTGGCACATCCAGGCGACTGTTGTCCTGTGAAGATTGCCTAGCTTACTGCAGGACAGGCCGGAATAGGAGAAAGCCAAGTGGGAATTAGGAGAAGAAGAGGAGCTCTATTGTAGACTCACCTGGAGGGGACTTTTCATCATCAGTTGTTTAATTATTTGATCCCTGAGAGTTTATTGCCACCCATCAGTGCTTTCTAGAGCCCCAAATACATTCATTTGTGGAAAGCTTCAAATCTGCCAGAGTCTTGGAACAAAAGCCTGTTGGCATATACAATTATCTCCGGTACCTGCCATTTTCCCTAAACTCAGACTTGGCATTTTCTTTTACTCCAGTGACCACAGATTTTTTTTTCTTTTGGTGGGAACATAATTGTAGATTGTTTTGCAGGCTGCAATGTTATATGAATAGCATTTCTGTCAGCGGAATTATACATGCAGAAAGAGTGAATGAAAAAGAGACCAAGAAAGACAGAGAGGGATGTGAAAGAAAAGAAGTCAAAAGGGAGAAGGATGAGAAAACACCAATATAATTAAAACAGCCTTTGTCTAAAAGAAACAGTTAAAAAAAAAAGGGAAGGTGCATATAATTACAGGAAATGAGAAATGGAATCGATAGTCAGAATTTGTGACTTGTGAGGTAATTTTGCTGTAGTGTCTAGAATGTATTTCCTAATAATTAAATACTAATTCATTCTTTAACAAAGCATCACCTTTGCATTATTTGTGGTGTTTGAGGGTATTTTAGGATTCTCAGATTCACCAATTAAATATTACAAGAGAAGTCATGAAAACAACTTGGTCTTTTTAAACCAAAACTCACAAATCAAAAACAAATCAAAATTATGAAATAGCCCCTCTCCTCAGGGCGGGATCCATGCAACGGGGATTTCAAAGAACCTCTGGCTAAACCCAAGTAGTTTTCAGGACCAACAATAAAGGCTGCTTAAATCAAATTCCAAATTCAGTGAATTTTACATAAGATACAGTTTCCAAACCCTGTGAATTTTATGTAAAATGCAAGGGGAAATGGGTGGCTATGTTTTTTTTTTCCTCTTTTCTTAGTCTTCAACGTTTTAAAGTTCTGCTGAACAAGACAGTTGGTCAAACAGTATTTACTATCCAATGCATACATTATGTGCTGTGCAATAAGTGCTGAAGAATTAGGAGCTAGGATTCTTATTTTCTAGGAGCTTACAATGCTTGGTATGTAATAGGAGTAAAAAATATTTATTAAGTCCCTACTGTGTACCGGCTACTGTGCTAGGGAATTGGGATACAAAAAGTGGCACAATCACTCCCTTCTCTGAGACTCATAGAAGGCAACACGTATATACAGAGAAGAGATAGACAAAGAAATGAGTTTTGGTTTGAGAAATCGCAGGGCTGGTGAGGAGCCATAGGACAGTTGATTGCCTCACTCTTTTCCAGAAGCAATGGTAATATTGTTCAGATTACTGTCCTCAGAGCAAGAGAGGGAAAGGGTTATGGGATGGCAGATGGCATAATATCCTTTGCGGACAGTTGGATGGAATAGATGCGAAGCATGGTCTGAAGCCAGCTAATATAATGAGTTAGATGAGTTTGTACTCACTCATTCACTAGTCAGGACAGTTTAAACTCAGGGCTGAATCCCAAAGTTCAGTGGACGTATCGTGCCAGAGAATGGGCGACTCAGGAACGATGTCTGGAAGCCCGATCCAGAAGACACTATCCTAGAAGGAGAGAAAGGGGTGGGTGCACATTGACAAATAGCAAGGGGTCAGGCTGGTTAGATTGAATGGATGTGTCATAGTGTAGTAAGTATATAATGGCTTTAGGAGAGTAGCGTGGTAGTGTCAAATTCAAATAGAAATGAATCCCTAGACTGCATATTAACTTAGGAAACCACAAATTAACATTATCTATGTTGTATTTTATCATTTTGCTAAAAATTTCCCAATTATATTTTAATCTGGTTTGGACACTCAGGAGTGGGAGGTGAGTTTGACACCTCTGGAGTTAGAGAACTTACAGATGGAAGAAGCTTCTTTTTCAGAATAGTAAATTAATGCAGTATAAACAATATATTAATATTTATGGAGGTAATGAGTATAAGACTGGCATCACATAACTACTCAGTTCTAGATGGTTTCCTGAATGAGATGAACTTTGACCTGGTATTTAAAGCAAGAAGCATAGAAAAGCAAGAAAAGATCATGATGGGCTTGGATGTATTAGGCAGTATGATCACCTACCTCACCTTCCCAAGTAAATAGTTTGGGCAGGCAGACTCCTTTCTGCCTATTTCCTGCTGTTTTTCTAAACCCGCCTTGCCATAATCCTCATCTGGAGGCCTCCACCCTTTTATTCATTTTCTTCCACATTAAGAGGACCAGGCACCAAGCAATAAGACTGAAAGGTCATGTGAAATATTGGAGGCAGCTGTTCAGAGCCTGCTGGAAATGTGCAGCAACACCCTTCAGCATAATATGGATAAATTGTAGGCCTATACCCTACTCTCTCATTTTATGAGTCCAGTACTGGAGGGGCTATCTAAATTCCCCAACAAACACATCTGTTTTGTTTCTCTTTTCCTCTCTCATTCCCTCGTCCCCACCCCCCAGCCTGTTCATTCTTTGCTCAAACCTCCTTGGGGCCATGTCCATTTTTTTTAAGGAGTAGTCTCACTTCTAATCATCAGGCAGGGTCTTATTGACTCAGGATAAGGAGATGCAGGTAAAGGAGATATGATTATTCATACCTGAAGTTCTACATTCAACCCAGGTTTGGGATATATATGAGCATCAAGCGTCTATCTTTAGCATTATTCCCTCTGAACCTTTAGGAGAGTCACTTAACCTTTTTGATTTCCCAATCTGCGAATCAAAAATAATTATCCCTAAATCTACAGTGTCGTTGAGAGGATTCATTTGTTAATGTTTGTAAAGCACTTTGAATGTGGGAAGTGCTAAGTACTATTATATTCCATGAAAATAAATTGCAATTTAAAGCCTAATGGAATCTACTAATTGACTTTACTCCTGTGAGTTTTTAATATTGTAGCAAACTTACCAAAAAAGGGCTTTTCCCTCCTCTAACATTAGTATAGGTATTAGTATTCTGTAATATAGGTCACTGTAATCAACACTCTGTAACACACACACACATGTACATACATATACACATACATATATACATATATACGTATGTATGTATGTATGTATGAAATGACCAACATGGGATTGGGGCTTCCTAATCTGAATTACAATTGTCAGTTCCGTCCATAGCCTGTACATATTAAAGCTGGTAGAAAAGGCCAAAGGAAAAGAGGTGATTAAAGAAAGGAAATCATATATAGGTTTAAGGAATTTAGGAGAGGCAAATTGAAGAATTTATTCAATATAAGGTTCATCAGAAAATGGAATCTGCTGTCGAGTGATCTTCACTAGGTGTTGCAGTGGATAGAGCACCAGGACTGAAATCAGGAAGACCTGAATTCAAATCCAACTTCAGACACTTACTAACTGTGTGACCTTGGGCAAATCACTTAACATTGTCTGCCTCAGTTTCCTCATTTGTAAAATGAGCTGGAGAAGGAAATGGCAAATCCCTTCAATATCTTTGCCAAGAAAAACCCCAAGTCTAACAAAGAGTCAGATATGACTGAAACAACAGAACAACAAGAATATTAGACTCTCTGTCTCTCTCTCTCTCTCTCTCTCTCTCTCTCTCTATCTCTCTCTCCTTTCTGACTCTCTTTCTCCACATATATATGTACGTATATATGTATATATGTATATATGTGTGTGTATATATATATATATATATGTATGTATGTATGTATGTTTCTATACATAAAGACCAGTCCCTCCCTGGGTTTGTTTCAGTACAACTCTGCCTACAGGCAGGCATTATGATTTCTTGAAGTTGCTCTTGTGTATAATATTACTGTGTACTATGGCTGCAAGTCATGGAAGCCTACAGTATTGGAAGAATTAACGTTGAGTATCACCTAGAGAAGGTAGATAGGTGGCTCAGTAAATAAAGGGCTGGAGCTGAAGTCAGGAAGACTTGAGTTCAAATGCAGCCTCAGATGCTTCCCGGTTGTGTGACCCTGGGCAAGTCTTCTTCTAGCTTCTGTTTGCCTTAATCCACTGGAGAAGGAAGTGGCAAACCACTGCAGTATATGCCGAGAAAACTCCATAGATGTTATTGGCATGCTGTGGTTTATGGGGTCACAAAGAATCGGACACCACTGAACAACAACATTCACGAAAAGGGTAAAAGAGAGGAGCATGGTAGTTGTGAGCAGGCAGGCTGCCTCACATTATAAGCAAAAAGGTATATGGGAAAAGAGGTATTAAGGTTGTCTTTGAGGTAACATATGATTGAAAAGGTTGCATAGAATGCACAAATACAGAGATCACTGCTCCAGTGCTCTACTAGAATCCTTATAATGTTAGGATTTAAGTATAGCCCTCAGTGCATTAAGTGGACCCCTTGTGGCCAACTTATGGAAAGATTTAGATGAGAATGGCATGGAATAGACATGCTTAGCTGGGTTGTGATCCCCATTCTTATAGGTGATACCCACGTCAGTTAGATCAGAGACCTATTGGAATCTTTCTAATATAATTACCTTCCCTCAGGATAGCAACTCTCCATATCTATATTTTGCCTGCACATTGTGGGTACTGAGCTACCATTTTGTTGTTGTTCAGTTGTTTCAGTCATGTCTTACTTTTTGTGACCCCATTTGGGGTTTTCTTGGCAAAGATACGGGAGTAAGTTGGCCATTTCCTTCTGCAGCTCATTTTACAGATGAGGAAACTGAGGCAAACAGGGTTTAGTGACTTGTCCAGGATCACACAGCTAGGAAGTGTCTGAGGCCAGATTGGAACTCAGGAAGATGAGTTCCTAACTCTGAGCCCAGCATTCTTTCTACTATACCACCCAGCTGCCCCAAGCTACCATTAGAAACTGCTTTAGATTCTTACTGATTATTTCTTTAAAACAGAGAACAGTATCAATATGTCTAGAGATGATATTTCTACTTATTTCATTCCCTGAATGTACAAGTGTGTGTTATTTTTCAGATAATGACTCACGCAGCAGTGTCTATTTGAACAATCCCTAGGACACAAAGTCAAAGTCTCTCACTGGGGTTCTGTTGACTTAAGCCCTGATTGATGGTGCTATCAGAAACCTCTTCATTGAGTTACAGCCCTGGGTGACAGTGATTATTACTTCTGCTACTTGGTCTGCTTTTCCTAGAGCTATCCCTATAGGACTTGAAAAGATGCCTGCAAGGGTTTTAGTAGAAAACCATTGGACTTGGTGTCAGGGGACATGCCACTAACAAGCTGAGTTAACCATAGGTGAATCAATTAACCTCAGTGAACCTCAATTTTCCTTATCTGTCAAATGGAGATAACAATGTCTGACCTATCTATCTACCTCATGGGGGCTAAAATAAGATGAGGCTAACATGCTTTGAAAAGCTTTAAAATTCTATACAAATATTAACTACAAGTGCATCACTACCACCACCATTGTAGCCTGCTTAACTGTTAAAAATAAAAAAAAAATCATGGTTAGTTTCCAATTAAAAATATGTTCTCAATCTCCTTATATGCCATCAAATGTCCTGGAAATTCCTAAATTATTTTAAAGATAATTATTTATGAAGAAGCTATTACATGCAATGCACAATACAAGATGTTAGGAATACAAAGAGGAAAATGAAATGACCATGCCCCATAGACTCTTTACTTTTGATCAGGATTGATATAACATGTATATAGATAAGAAATTATAAATTACTATAAGTAACTATAAATTAAAATAGAAAATTAATTATAAAATATGGGAAAAGAGTCATTCAAAATTTTAAGAAAAGAATACCAATAACTAAGGTATCAAGGAAGACATGTTGTGGGAGATAGCATCAGAACTGTGCTGTGAAGGAAGCCAGGGATTCTAGGAGAGGCGAGGAAGGACAGAATTCTAGACATCAAGGGAGAGAGGGGAGAGAATATCATGTACAGGCTAAAAAGCTAGTATGACTAAAAAAGGGAATATAGCAACTGAATGAATAAAATTAATAAGCACCATGGTCAGGGTACACATAAGTCACAAAAGGTTGCATACTCTTTCTATTGAAACTAGCCCAGGGCAGGAGCAAAACCTGCCATGGACTGAAGGCTTCCTATGGTTCCAGTTGAGATTTCTCAAGTCATGGCTAAAAAGTCCCATTCAAAGAGGTAGCAGAAGTATTTGTTTGGTTGTGGAGAACCAGGGGAAAGTTGGTGCATACATAGGATGCTAAACTGAGGGATTGCAGGTAGGTGTCCACTTTCAATTCAGAAACATGGCCCTTTAACTGAACCAACAGATTTCAAGCAGTGTAGGTGGGGGGGGTGGAGGGAATTGGGGGGTGGTGGGGGTAGATGGGCAGAAAGAAATGGTCTAACTCTGGCAGAAGGTCCTGGTACTGGGAAAATGGGACAGTTCAAGGTTAGCCCAGAAACCAAGATAATTTTTCCCTACTTGGTTTTCTTTATGAGGGCATATATGTGTTTTTGTTGTTTTTGTTTTTAATGCCTAATTACATAGGCCTAATTCCCCTTTCCCATTTTACCACATTTGGGACTCAATTAGAGGATTCCCTAAGCCATTGACAGTGCTATGCTCTGGTTAAACTGCCCATTCTAATAGTTATTTGACCACATTCTTTACCAGCTAAAAATGTGGTTAAAAAATTATCCTGGCCCAGGTTATTTACAGTAACAGTTATGTAGTGTAAAGTTATATATGAATGTGGGACAGATGGTGAGGAGCAAGCTAGCAAGCTTTAGAACAAAAGGAATGACTGGCCACATTTCTAGAGGCAGTCTTGTATAGTGGAGAGAGCTCTAGATTTGGCTTTCAAGGGCTTCAGCAAAACGTTTGGATCTAGCAGTTACTATCTGTGTGACTTTGGGCAAGTTAGTGAACCTCTCTGGGCTTCAGTTGCTTCATTTCTAAAATGAAGAATATTGCTCAAATTTTGCAGAGATAAATGCAGACTCCTGCACATGGGTTAAAAATAGCATCAATTTCAGAAATACAAGATGTAGGAGAATAACTAGATGGTGAAAAAGATCTAGGGGTTCAGTGGACTACAAAGTCTCTCTGGGTGAACAGTGCTGACATGGAAGTCAAACAAACAAATTAATATAATCTTGGGCTGCATCAAAAGGAGCAATAGTGTCGAGGACTGGAAAGGTGATTGTCTCCTTATACTCCTTTTATTAGATCACACATGGAGTATTGTGCTCAATTCTGGGCACCAACTTTTAGGAAGGTTATTAATCCATTCCAATAAACATTTATTAAGCCTCTACCATGAAGCAAGTACTGTGCTAAGCACTGGGTGTATAATTAATAAAAAGACAGTCTGTGGCATCAAAGGAACTTACAACTTAAAGAGGGAGCCAATAAAAACAAAAAGAGTCAGGAAAGTGGGAAGATGAAACATCTGGGGGTAATCCAGAATGGGGGCCATCTTGTTCTTTGGAGTTGAAACCAAGCAGGGCAGCAGATGCAAAGTGGAGTGAGCTGAGAGTTCAGTTTCTGTCCTCTATAAAGGGAGGCGTTGGGAGGAATTTGGTATTTTGCCTTCCAGCCCTCCACTGGTGGGATGGATCAAGGCTTGAGTTAGCAGTATGTTGGTGAGCTTGGAAGTGACAAGCATATCCTGGGAGGGGCTTCTTGTTCAGTAGAGTTGAAACCAATCAGGACAGCAGATGCAAAGTGGAATGAGCTGCATCCACTTGTTAATAAGCTGGAGAGCATCCAGAGACAGATGCCTCCCCACCTAGTGCTTGTAGGTATTTTCATATTTTCTATACATCTTTTTTTATGTACATGTTGTCTCCCTCAACAGATTGTAAGCTTCTTGGGGACAGGGAGGGTTTAAATTTTATGTTTGTATCCCTAGCACCTAGAACATTGCCTGGTAAAAATAGTATTTAATGCCTGTTGATTGAGTAATTAATCAGTTAGCTGATTGACTGTCCAGGATGGTAAGGGATATCAAGTTCATACCACAACAAAACTGATTTTTAAAAAGCTGAGTATGTTTAACCTAAAGAAGACAGGACTTGGAAGAGGAAGAGGCATGATAGCTGTCTTCAGATACGTGAAGGGCTGTCACCTGAAAGAGGGATTCAGCTTGTTCTCCTTGGCCCCCAAAGGCACAACTAGTAGTAGCAAGTAGCAGGTGTAAAGGCAGCTTTTGACTTGGTTCAAAGAACATTTTCCTAAGAGTTTCCTGAGAGCCATCCCAATATAAAGTGGACTGACTTGGAGGGCAATGAGTTCTTCCTCTATGGAGGTGTCTAAGCAGAGTCTGGATGACCTATCGTTGGCTATGATATCAAATAGTCTGAGGACTCGAGTCAGAATACAAATGGTGGTGGCACTTGCAACGTGGGTGACCATGAGCAAGTCACTTCCTCGTGAGGAAAATGGGGTTGGTTTGAAAGGCTTTAGAATTCTGATCAAACTGATGACACACCACAGGCTCAAAGAGTGAAAATAAAACATTTCATTCACTTGCTGCCAGAGAAGCACTGAACTTTAAGCAGAGAAAGAAGCATTTATTTTTGCATATGGTAAATGAGGCGATTTGTTTTGCCAGACTGTGCATGTATGTAGTGAGAAGTGAGATTTTTGCCCATTGGAGAGGTGGGGGGGAGGGTGAGTATTGGGAGAGATAGACCATAAAAGAAAAAAAAAAGACAAGTAGTCAAAAAAGAATTATGTAAAGCAGTACCATTAAAGATACTATATTTTGAGAATCTTTACAGCAAAAACCAAGCCAATTCAGCCCTAGTAATATTATGTCTATTTTATTATGAATATCTATATATCTCATGTTTTTTTAACATTTTATGTTAAAATTGGCTTGTATGTTTAAAAACAAAACAAAACATTTTTTCACTAAAGAAAACAAACAGATTGGACTAGATGGTCTATAAGAAGCCCTCTTAAGCCTGACAGTAAAAGGAAGGAGACTGGCCACTCACTCTTATTTTGGATTCAGAAAGCACAGTCTCCACCTATTCATAGTCAGGCTGCTCAGCCTCTTCCCTGCCAACTTCAAACTGGCTCCTAACACAGGAACAACTCTCCTGGAGAGCGAAACTGGTCACAGCCAGGCAGAAAACAACTCCCTGTGGGAAACCACACCACCTCCTTCGGCGCCTTAGGGAACTATTTCAATGCTGCAGACAGTTCTTTCCTCTAATCTGTGGTCTTCCGTGGGCTGCTCCTCATCATGTCAGGGCTGCTGGGTGGCTCACCCAGGAGAATAGGGCTATATAAACTAGACCCCTTGGGGACTCTTTTTCCCTGAATGCCAAAAGCTGGTTGAAGAGCCTGGACTCTAAGAGACAGTCTGTGCATTTCCCCTCTCCTTAGACATATATGTGTTTTGGCTCCTAGAGGTAACTGGGAGGCATAAGGGAGCAAGAGGAAGGAAAAAAGGAAATCTCTACTTTGGGACCACCTGGCCAAATGCCAGCTCACGATTACCAGCTCTAAGGCAACTGGTTTCCACAGAACAAAGTGGGAAAAGGCATCTGGATCCTCTGGGCTAGACCTTCCCAAGACATGGATTTCAAGACCATTGTTGCTATTATCCTCTGTTGGAATAAGAACTATCCAGCCTCAGAATCTCCCAGAGCAGGAGGGGGGAAACTGTGGTCTTGAGGCCACACCTGGCTTTCTAGATCCTTAAGTGTGGCCTTTTGACTGAATCCAATTTGCAAGTCCCCCACCCATCCCAGAGTAATTGTTAATGTAAGAGGAAACTCCTCTACTAATCTGAAGAAATTTCCTTCTCTTTAATTGGGCTTGCAAATGTGTGGTGGCATCCCTGGCTCTTGTTAGTCTTGTTTTTGGTCCAGATGGTTTGAGGAACTTCCCAAATGGAAAATCCCCCCACTAAGACAGACCAGCAACTTCTCTGTAACTTAATTTGGCAGCTAGGTGGTGTGGTGGATTATCTCTGGACTTGGACCAGGAAGAACTGAATTCGAATCTGCTTCAGACACTATATAGTTCCATGACCCTAGACAAGTCACTTACCTTTCTCAGCCTCATTTTCTTATCTGTAAAATGGAGATAATGGGGCATCATCAATGGTACAGGGAGAGGCCGAGGGATCACGAGGGCAATGCTGATCTTTGCCACCACCTTTTCTCTTATCTTTAAGGGTTCTACCTTCTTCCCTGTCTTGTTATCTCTGTAACAAGTATAAAACTCCTCTTCATGTTCTTCTAAATTGTTTATTATTATTACTAATGTTATTATTATAATGACCATAAATTACTATGTTATATAATATAGTATATTATTATAGTATTTTAAACTATTAATAATAATGATGATTCCATGGAAACAGTCCAAAACAGCTTAGACACATAGTACCTTAAAGTTTTCAAAACACTTTTTTTTTTTGCAATAATATTGCGAGTTGGTTCCTTGAGAGTATTTCCTCCATTTTGTACATGATGAGACATGCGCAGAACAGTGGTATGGTAATTATCCAGCATTTAGTAAGTGTCAGTGCCTGGATTAGAACACTGGCTTCCAAACTCCAGGGCTAGGCCTCATTCCCTGCCACTATATAGCCTTTTCATCAGGCTGACCAAAGTTAAGGTTTGTGCTGAATAGAAATAGGAGATAAAGGTTGGATGAGGAGGATGGTATCAAATAAAGAAAAGATTGCTCAGTTATAAAAGCTTAAAAAGCTAAACCTAGCCTTCTTTTCTTCAATATCCTCTGCTTTCTTTTAGTTTTCCTCAGTGTCCTGAATGTCTCTAGTCCTGCTCAAATTGAAATACAAGTTCTCGGGCTTCACCTGAAATAGATCTGCTATGGCAAGATTTTAGTTATTGCTGTATGTGTCACATCCCTCTGCTAAGTTCCATGTAGGCAGGGACAGGATAGGTTTGCATTTTTACTGGCTCCTAACACAGGTGCTCTGTATGGGACAATGGCTTGATGAATATTTTTTGAATTGAACTGGAAGGCACTAATAATATTAGCTCTTCTAAAACCTTCTTCCCAGTTCTCAGGAGCTGAGGTTGGCTTCAAGTGAGCCTCCTGACTTGCAGAAGGAATTTCCAGTCTAGCTCCCAAACATTCCTCCCACAGATTTCAGTCTGTCTTGCTAGGACTTAGCAGCCACCTCCTTCACCTTCACTAATGGTCTCCATGACTTCAGGCCCTTTTGAAATTCCACCCTTGTACTCCTTGTTCCTGGATGACCATGGTGCTTCCCTATCCATCTTGCTAAGATTCCACTCTTAATAAGACTCTGCAGTTACCTTCTTTACCCTGACTCAAAGTCTCAGTGGCCCTGGTTCTTTAAAGTAAGTCTTATTTTGGAGAAGGAAATGGCAAACCATTCCAATATGTTTGCTTTTTTTTTTCTTTTTGAGGCAATCTGAGTTAAGTGACTTGCCCAGAGTCACACAGCTAGTAAGTATCTGAGGCCAGATGTGAACTCAGGTCCTCCTGACTCCAGGACCAGTACTCTATCTACTGTGCCACCTAGCTGCCCCCTCCCTTTTGAGGGGGATAGCGGTTGTATTCTTGCCAAGAAAACCCCAAATGAGGTTATGAAGAATGAAACATGACTAAAAAACAAGTGAGTAGCCATAACTTTACTCTGATTAGTTTTCCATAAGCCAATTCACCACACACTCTGCTCTGAGGGCCTCCCTCATGGATACCATAACTTGGATAATCTGTTCCAAGAACTTTCTTAGCTTTCCTCTGATAACTTATTATTCTATATCCTTCCTACTTCCCAGGGGAGTGATTATAAACACAGGCTCATCATGTTTAAAGGAATGCTTTGCAAATACAGTAATTCATTTTAATGCAATGAGAAACATCACTAATGACAAGAACATCTTTATTTCCTCGATAGGTAAAAATTAGTATCTGATCCAGATGGACATTTAGAGGTCATCTAGTTCAGTGGTAGCAAACTCAAATGGAAACAGGGGTCACTAAACCTTATATAAGGTTCTGTACAGCCATATATTAACTTAAAAAATGACTTATTATCATTATCTATGATCTATTTTATTTTTATTTATTTTGTTCAGTATTTCCCAATTACATGTTTAATCTGGTTCAGGCCATATCTCTGTTATAGTTCAACCCATCCTTTTAAGAATGAGGAAATTGAAGAGATGAGTTGGTTTACTCAAAGTAATAGAGGTCAAATTTACCAGAGCTGGAGACTCCACTCTGGTCCTCTGGTCACAGGTCTAGCCTTCCTTACACCATATGACTCTACCTACCCATTAATTGTTCAAGTAGTATAATTGCTTGTCTTCATGCTTATGGCGAAACTTGCTATGCCAGGATAACAGGGTTCTTTTGAACATAACAGAGCTCTTTTATTAATCGCATTTGCTGATAGGCTACAAGGACCTTTGTTTCTGCTGGGATGGACATAAGGATGTGTATTTACCTAATTTCTATCTTCCAAGGAGCTAAAAATATTTTTCAAATGTTATATTATTATTCCTCTACCTTCCTAAGCTGGCATTTCTGCACACTTTCCCTCATGGAAGCATGTGTCATGTAGTAACACTATTAAACATAAGCAGTAACAATGATGAATTCTATGATAATTATTCCTCAGAGCAGAGAGCCATAGTAAGAAGATTAGCTTTATGTCTACATTCCAGAGGAAAAACTGAGGAATAGGGCAGGGAAGTCATTTCCTACATAGGTTTTTTTTTTTTAAGTATTATTGCCAATAGTCACAGAAACAGAGTAGAGAATAGAATAGAAAGGGTGACAGAATAATTTCTTTTCCTTCAATGTTCCAAGGATCTGTGATTTCATAAGCATAGGTGCACCCTTCATGGATGCAAATAGCAACCTCTTTGTATCTTAGTAGATGATACTTTATAGAGGAGACAAACCAACTACAAATAATCAGATTACAAAAACTGATAACTCAGTCACAGTACGTAAGTGCATTTCACAAGATAACCAGAACAAAACTATTAGGGAAAATGAGATCAATTCAGTGTGACAGTTTTCATAGCATAGACTGTGACTAAAAAAGGTACAGTGCTGGTATTTTATTATACTTAAATTAATATGTGATTTAATCTGTGTGGCCATTATTTCCGCAAATGCAAATGGCAAGCAATCGTCCACCTCTCATTCTGCTCAGCTCTTATCCTTTCATAAAGTCTCCAGAGAAGTTACACCAGGTTAACTGAGGTCTAACTTTGTTAGTTTTTGGTTTTGTTTTTAGAATTTCATGTGAACCTGCATAGAACGTGAGTTGCTTGATACACAAAAGACCCACATACTTTTCAAATTAGGCCTTCCCCAGGTGATATCCTTTGCTGTTATCATGACACTAAACTGACCCACAGAACACTGAATCAAGTGTATTTTGCAACAGTGCACCAGGTTTTCCTGCAACATACAGATAACACAGATGCAAGAACAACCTGGCAAAAGTAGAGAAAATGCTTTTTACCAGCAGGGGTCACTGCAGCTAACAAGTCACAAAAGAACACAAGCAAGAACAAGAAAGGTTAGGAGAATTTACCTTGAATTTGTAACATTGTAAAAGTCTTCCATTTATATGTGAAAATCCACATTTCTTTGCCTTTGGGGACCTGGCTGCATCTCTCACTTCCGTTTGATGACTTGTTGAGTCTTGTGGCTTTCATAAACTTGCATCTTTGCGGCATTCCGATTATTTGTAGTTGGCTTGTCTCCTCTGCGAAGTATCGTCTCCTAAGATACAGAGAAGTTGCCATTTGCATCCATGAAGGGTGTACTTTCCTCATGAAGTCTGTTCCTCGTTCATGCATTGATAGAGTGGCTGTTGTTCTGTGTGTGTGTGTGTGTGTGTGTGTGTGTGTGTGTGTGTGCATTTTGTCTGAGGAGATTATGCTGAAAGGATAGCTTGTAGCCTCAAAAACCTTTTTGCTTTTAGAATTTGCAAAGCAAACTTCTATTAACATATTTAATCTCAAGTACTTCCCCAAAAGTGAGGAAAATGCCTCTTTCTCCCATATCTCCATGATCCAAACACATCATGAAAAACCTTTTCATTTCTTCCAATTGGAGGCCAGCATTTTCTCTCCTCTTTATGTAGAGGAGGGGAATTTGAAATAGCATGTTTTTCCTACAGGAATGGAGAGTTACAGGTACAAAGATGCAGCCAACATTATTTCTTTTTTTTTTAGTTTTAGTTTTCAACATTCACTTCTATAAGATTTTAAGTTCTACATTTTCTCCCTCCCTCTTCTTCTCCCTCCCCAATATGGTATGCAATCTGATATAGGCTATATTTGTATGATCATATTAAACATATTTCCACATTCGTCATGTTGTGAAAGAAGAATTAGAACAAAAAACAAGAAAAAAATAAAAAGAAAATAGTATGCTCCAATCTGCATTCAGAATCCATAGTTCCTTCTCTAGATGTAGATAGCATTTTCCACCATGAGTCTTTTGGAATTGTCTTGGATCATTGTATTACTGAGAAGAGTTAAGTTTATTAAAGTTGGTCATCATACAATGTTGTTGTTACTGTATACAGTGTTCTTGTTCTGCTCACTTCACTCAGCATCAGTTCATGTAAGTCCAGGTTTTTTTCTGAAATCCACCTGCTCATAATTTCTTATGGAACAAGAGTATTTCATTATATTCATATACTACAACTTTTTCAGCCATTCCCCAATGGATGGGCATCCCCTCATTTTCCAATTCTTTGCCACCACAAAAAGAGATGCTGTAAATATTTTTTGTATACAACATTATTTCTTGAAGGTATCCCTTTTTCCAAAAAAAATCACTAAATGTAATCTCAAACTCAAAGAAATCCCCATGTAGAGGAAAAAAAGGGCAGATGAGAGAGAAGAGAATAGAAGACAGACAGAGAGAGATCCTAATGAAACGAAGAGGGGAAAAAAGCTGTAGAAACTGTGTGTATGGCTTCAGATGATCCTCAGACTGTATTTTGATTATTTAGGTAATTTCCATTACCATTAAATGCTAGCTTTATAGAAGCAGATTATTTCCTCCCACTATGCCTGCAATCTAGTTAGCTGTCTTTAGGGGTCACTGTGGTACCTCAAACTTGGCACCATTCATCCAGGGATTAAATGTTCTTTTCTCACTTTGTACAGGTAAGGGAGAGAAAACATAAATGCCACTCATATGATCCATCTCCTTATGCTTCTCTATCATAAATTCATATACATATGCATGTGTATATAAATACATGCATACATATATGTGCATATATACATATATGTATATGTGTGTTTATGTGTATAAATATATACATATATATGCCATAAGAAGTTTACTAATCTCTAATTTTTAGGTGTGAGGAATTAAATGTAATGTACAACAGTGTACATTTTGTAATCCCCCAGTAGAATATGAGTTCCCAGAGGAGATGGACTATTTCAGCTCTGTCCTTGTATCTCCAGGGCCCAAGACACTGTATGAGGGCATACAACATGTTCTTAATAATGTTTGTTGAATTGAATGGAAAAGTCAAAGAAATATGAAAATTCACAAAAATGTTAAACATATTTTTTAAAAAACATATAGGGATTTAAAACAGTTTGTATGATAGATTCCTTACATCACAAGACCCCAAAACAATTCTATCTGATAGAGCAAGTTTTCAGTGGCAGATTATTGTGAAGGGAAAGGTAATACAAAGAAATATGTAAAGTTTACTAAGTGGGGACTACATTTAGTGGGGACTACAAAGTATTACTTGAAATGCCACATAGCTGAATTTAATTGAAACATCATAGAATCTCAGGTTTGGAAAGGACAACAGAGGTCCCCTTAGGAGTCCAACATGTAGCTAACCAATAATTCTTTCTCCATCCCTTAAAACTGATCACAAACCTACACTTGAAGGTTCTCTAAAATGATAGGAATCCCATTACTTCCTGAGATAGCCTATTCTACTTTTCAACAAGTCTAATTACTAGGAAGTTATCCTCTAGGAAGCAGCCAAAATCTGCTTCCCTTCCACAGACATTATATGCCTGTAGTCATGCCCTCTGAAGTTAAATAGAGCATATCTAATCCTTCTCCCATATGACAGCCCTCCAAATACTGGAAAAAGTTATCATTTATGTGTCTTCTCTCTCCTGTCTGAATGTCCTCAGTTCAGTCATCCAATCCTTGTATGTCATAGTTTCCATTCTCTCATCATCCTGTTTGCCCTCGTTTGGACATGCTCCATTTTGTCAGCTTCTTTCTTTAAATGTTATTTCCAGAAGTAAACTGAGAACTGCACATCTAAAAGTGTTTACAATGACATCCCTAATTCTGGACACAATTCTTCTATTAGTGTGGCCTAAGATGGAATACATCCATGTTTTTTGATGCCATCTCATTAAAGTTCATTAAAGTCATCAAATATTTTCTATAGGATTTGTTGCATAGCTTCTTTCACTCATAGTGTACTTGTAGAGTACAGGGAAGTTTGGGGAGTAGTTAATTACTCTGCCCTCCAGCCTTCCAATCGGAGGGGAGAGGCAACTGCCATTTAATTAACCCTGGCTGTCCCTTCCCACCAAACTACTTCTTAGCTCTCATTGCTCAACAGGTTCTAAATCCATGTAATTGTATTTTCATATAACCTACATCTCTCCACCTTGCTGACAAGGACATCATGAGAGAATTTGCCAGACACTTTGTTGAAATACAGGTACACTATGCTACTATACTTAATTCCTTTGACTAAAAGTTTTTATTTTACTCAATCGGAACAGTCCCCTAACCCCCTCCAGTACATACCTCTGTTTTTATAATGTGTCTCAATGAGGCAATAGAATTTGTTTTACCAACATTGTCCAGTAAGCTTTAACAACTTAACTTTTAAAGTATCCGTAGCTCCTTGCAGAGCCAGGGCAAAGGGTTGGTAGGTATAATGTCTGCATAAATTATTATTTCAATTGTTCCTAGTCAACAATTTCACTCTTTGACTTTCAGTGACTGCAGGTAGTATGTGTAGGGTTTGGTAGAAGTGGAGAACAATAAGGGGAGAGTTAGAGATTATAGGTACAGAGAAAGGTTGAGAATGCTTTCAATGATTCTGAGAATGTCTTCAGTGATTCTCTAAAGTCCCTGTCCATTCTCAGCTAATGGTCATAACTATTCAAAACTTGATTTGCATTCTTAGTTAGGGTCTGGGAGAGGAGAAATTGAGAATGCCTGAAATTGCATTCCTCTTCTACAAAGCCTTTGCTTCCTCCATCTTAAAAGACTGTGGGTGCCTCTTTATGAAAAAAGCCAGGGTTGCTTTATTCCTGAAATAAGAGAGAAGAGGATGTCCTGCTAGAGGGAGCTGGAAAAACCACTCACTCCCCTGACTTACTTTACCCGACAATAACAGTAGGACCAAAGGGCGATCAGTGAAATTTATGGCCAATAAATTCCCAGCCATTAAACAGAAATGCTTCCTCATCTGCCATGTGGTTGACTGCTTGCAGGAGGTCACTGAAGCAGAACCAGGGGCTATGTTTAAAACGGGGGGCTGGCAATTTTATGATCCATAAAAACGTAGATGGTGATGCGGGGAAGAGCATGGCCATCACATCCCACCTTAGGGCACAAAGAGAGCTGACACTGAAAGGAACATGGTCTGCCTTGGCCCAATATACCTTGCTGAATACATTCTAAGGGGAATCTTCCCTTCTGTCTGGAAGGCAGGACCCTATTATACTCTTGAAACCTCTTTTCTATGATAAGTTAATTTTGACTAAAACTGAACACCAAACAATAGCTGATTCAGCCAGTAAGTATTGTCAAACCCATATAAAATTAAATCAACAAGGTAATTAATAAATACATTAACGCATTCATTGAGGGTCAAATAACTGCAATCTAGGAACAACCGCTGTCTCACTCAGACGGGGAAGATCAGTGAGGGGAGTTACAAACAGAAGCTATGTACACTCAGGAGGGGTGGCTAGGTAGGTAGATGGAACAGCACTTATGTATCATAAAATCATAGATTTTGAGCTGGAAGGGACCTCATAGGCTACTTAGCTCAACCTTCTCATTTAATAGATGACAAAACTTTGACTTAGGGACTTTCAATGACTTGTCCAAGATTACATAAGTAGAAAGCACAGACATAGGATTTGATTAGCCAGGTTCTTAGATTCCAAAGATAATTTGTATTCTACTGTACCATGGGTAGTTAGATGGCACTGTGAATAGAGTGCCATGTCTGGAGTCAGGAAGACCTGAGTTCAAATCTAGTCTCTGACACTTACCAGTTGTATGATCCCGGGCAACTCACTTAACCCTGTTTGCCTCAGTTTCCTCAGCTGTAAAATGAGCTGGAGAAGGAAATGGCAAACCACTCCAGTATCTTTGCCAACAAAACCCCAAATGGGGTCACAGAAAGTCAGACATGACTGAATTACAAAAGAAAGAACTCCATGTTGCCTCTTTCTTGAGGGCCTACAGTATTTAGTTCTCCGATTTATTTGGGAAGGTATAGGGAGTCTAGAATTGTGATTTCATTGGTATAGGGAATTTCTGTCAAAAAAAAAAATCTCCCTACCAATGCAGATTATGCCACTGTTCTCAACTGCATAACTTTAGAGAATTGCCTGGGGGCACTGAGGGACTAAGTGACTTGCCCAGAATCAGACAGGCAGGACTTGGACCCAAATCTTCCTGACTTGGAGGCCCACTTTCTGTCAGCTTCACCCCTGGGTCTCAAAAGGTGTGCCAGATTTCAATAGGTATGCCCTAAATTGTATGGAACTTAAACTTACAATTGCAAGCCCCATCCCAAGTCTCCTGAGTTTCCCAAAGTGACCAGCTTAAACATTAAGCTTACCTGGATTCGTTACAGCAAAGAATGATACTCTGTCCTTAGGGAGAAAAACATTTGAAAACCACTGCATGGTGCCATGCTGACTCTTAGAGTCCTTTACTAGCACTGTTATTCAGAATTATCCAGACCCTTTCTATGGTTATAATAGGTAACATTGATATAGTGCTTACTATGTGCTACACACTGTGCTAAGCACTTTACAATTATCTCATGTGATCTTTCTGTCTCTTAACAGCATTTCCCTTTCCCAGGGGAAATAGCAGGAGAGAAAGGGTATTTTATTATTATCATTTTTATTTGTTATGAATTTTAGTCAAAAGTAAAGGGAGTGGGGGATTAAAACTTGGCAAATGAACTTTTTAAATCTGGATATTTATTCCCCACCATGGTATTTCTTCCCACCAAGCTCCATTCTAACAAAGCTGGCATATTCCATAGAGAAGTTATCCTCAGTATAGTCACCTGGGCAGAAGAACCTCAAAAGGAAAAAAAGCCTTAATGGAAGAAGCTTAAGGGCTGACTCTCCTTTTCGTCCTCCTCTTTATCTTCCCCAGGTCCTCCTCCAGCACAGGTAGGGCTGCTATTCATGCAATCCACCCCAGCTCCTTGAAAGAGAAGAGATCCTTCTTCCTAGTTCTCGACTCTCATCAACTTGATATGAACTCAAATTCTCATCTTGTTTTAAAAAAATAACAAGGAAATTATACTGAGAAAACAGTTGTAAAGAGGTGGGATTTAGGATAATTTAAACATCTTAAGGATGAAGCTAAACCAGATCAGTAGCAGCGGGACCTGTGAACTTTTTATTTTTTTTTTAAGAGATTAGCAGTAAATTACCTAAAGGAGGAAAAAAAAAAAGAAATTCAGTCCAACATCCTGGATAGTGTTTTCTGACCATTTTACCTTGAATATTTAAAAAAATCACAGCAATGGAAATTCCATGAAGGGGATTAAATGGGGATAGTGTTTTAATTTATAATTGTTATCCCACTGCCTTGAAATTATAAAGAGTGTTACATTTAAAATTTGACTTATAATAATAGCCTTTGTGTTTTAAGTAGGTCAACTCTTAAATGGTTCCCATTAAGAAACAGAAGCTTTTAAATTTATTTTGCAAGCTTGCCATGGGGTTTTCTAGGACTCCACTGAGTGACTAATCTCACTGATGCAACAAGTGGAAAAGCCCCAGGGTCTGAACTCAGAGGAATCTCTTCTGCATTTACTTCCTCTTTGGACTGATTTGCAAGTCAAGGACATTCTTTAAAGACTGTCTAGTGAGTTTTAATATTGTCTCCTTTCCTTGCTTACCCCTGCCTTTAATTCTTTAATGTGTAATAGCTAGGTGGTGTAATGCATAGTATGCTGGACTTGGAGTTAGGAAGTTCTGAGTTAAAATCCGGCCTCAGATATTTAACTAACTGTGTGACCTTGGTTAAGTCACTTAAGCTCTGTCAGCTTCCATTTCCTCAGTGAAAAAGGAGATAATAATATGACCTGCTTCACGGGGTTGTTGTGAGAATCAAATGAGATAATATGTAAAGCACTTTGCAAAGCTTAAAGTACTATATAAATGCTGGCTGTTAGTTTTTAAAAATATGATCCCAGCAATTTCTTAAATCACCAGGTTGGGACAACCTTCTGATTGATATTCTTACAGTATAAGCATACCTAAATACATTCCTCAAAATTTTCATGTAGATATACTTTATTAGGGGGTGAAGGTTTTGTTTTGTTTTTTTCCTTTATAAATGGAATCATATTTGAAATTCATCTAAGATGCTCACCATTTGACAGAAGACATCCAGAAATACTTTTTTCTTGGAATTGCCAATGATGGTGCCACTAATTGATCAGTTGGGTCAAGTCTTAATTTTTGTACATCATATTTTCTAAAGCAATGTCATCTGTCCTTGTCTAGAAGACACAAATAGAGTCGTTTGGAGAGGAAGAAAGAATTACAAATCCATGATAATAATAAACAAAACCAAGGCATCAATGATCTAATCTTTTCATGAAGTCATGAATCTATGAGCCCATGTACAACAAGGACTTTAAAGTATTTTTTCACATCACAGAATTTTGTGGCCCCTTGATTTTAAAATGTAATTATTTTATTCTGTTTGATGTGTTCATATATGTGCATCTATCTATATATCTATGTATCTACGTATCAGTCTGTCTATCTATCATCTATCGGCTTATCTACTTGTCTATCTATTTATCTCCTTTTCCATCTGTCTTTTTGGATGTCTATCTGCCTTCTTAGGACAGAGAGGTAGATATCAAAGAATTAGTAATTTCACTTGCTTAGTAAACTTCCTGGTAGGGAAATTCCCACTTTTAATATCAGCGAGGACCCCCTCTTTAATTTATTGTTCTAGAGGGTTGCCACTAAATCACTGAGAAGTTCAAAAACTTGGCAACAGTCACTTAGCCGTTTCTGATACAGGACTTGAACTCAGATCTTCCTGGGTCCAGGACCAGCTTTCTATTCATTGCATCATGTTGCTCTCCCTTAACCACAAAAATTCTGTGG
Organism: Trichosurus vulpecula; assembly: GCF_011100635.1. Taxonomy (NCBI): domain Eukaryota; kingdom Metazoa; phylum Chordata; class Mammalia; order Diprotodontia; family Phalangeridae; genus Trichosurus; species Trichosurus vulpecula. The sequence goes on from NC_050574.1 coordinate 173,317,702, forward strand.
GGTTCATGACATTGACCTCTCTTCTCCTCATAGTATGGTCCAGTGCCGACTTTGGAGTTTGAGAAACCGGGTTCAAATTCTGGCCCAAAGTTTCTATCTGTATAACCTTGGCCAAGTTGCTTAGCTTTCTTAGGTCTCAGTTTTCTTAGCTGCAAAATAAAGGGGTTAAATTAGTTGACCTCATAGATACCTTCTAGCTTCAAATCTACAATGCTTCCCCAGTTTTTCCTGCTCCCCACACAGCTATGGTGAGACGTCCCTCAAAACACAGACCCTTATGAAAATAAAATACTGAGGGAATGGAAAGAAGGCTGTTTAATTTCACAGAAGGCCTGCTAACCAATTTTCAGTAAATATGTCCTGCATTGTTTTAGCTCCTAGGTCTTTTGGCCAGGGCTTATTTTCATGGCTGCTTCAAGACACTGAAAGCTTTACAAAGTCCTTAATTTATCTCTTTGAAAACTGAAAGATTCTAGAAGCAAAAATCCAGTGAGGCCTTGGTACCAGATAGATTTATTTCATTATGGAAGGGGTCCAGTTTTTTATTTTATTTTATTTTTAATACCTTTTTATATATTTTTCTTAGGACAGAGAGAGACTGATGTCAAAGTGTTAATGAAAAAACTAAATAACTCTCTGAACATGAACCCATCATCTGAAAAACAGAAGCTAATTTTGAATTATTAAAGGAGGCCCGATCGCAACTCACCGCTGAGAAATGGAGGGAGGGAAAATGGTGTTTGGGAAGTCCAATTATTTCTGAACCACAGACAGTCTTATTAACTTGGGCAGAAAATTAATTAGGCTAATTAGAAAACCTCATTGGAATTCAGAAAGGAGTTATGAGAGGAAAAATGACACCAGTGAATATGGTGGGATGGGGAAAGGGGTTCTGGAGGAGGGTGAGATTAGTTTTTCAAGAAGTAATTGGCAAGCAAAGCACATACTTTGCATTCAATCCTCAGGTCAGGTCAGAGGGAATAAGCATGGGTTTTATAGACTTTCTGTTCCTAGTGGTAAGACAGTGCCACCTATTAAAATTGACGCCTGTTGTGTATCACTAGGGGAGAAAAACAAAATGGGAACGAAAGAAAAAAGATTTATTCTGAAGCTTCAGTGGGATTTTGTATTTATTTTGGTATTTCCAATATGCCAGTTCATCAGCATGGGGCATTGTTAAAAACTGCTGGGTGGGTGGTTTTTTATCTTCATGGATTTATTGCATCTTTAAAACATCTGTTCCATTCTGATTTTACCGCTCAGTACAAGGAAGCTACTTGGGGAAAGCATTGAACATGGAACTGTTTCACTGGTTTTGGCAGCCAGCTAATAGAGATAACTCTGATGGGAAAATCAGTGGTGTCTATGGGCTTGGGGTAGCCAGGGGATTCCATCTTCTGTACCGAGAAGAAAGCTTGTAGAAATTCCATTCTTGTGCCATGCTTGGTGATGGCAAGTACAAAACACAGTTGAGATAGTTCAGACTTAGGGAAGGAGTGAACAGAAGGAAGTAAGGTGGTGGGGAATGGACTGGGAAACATTTCTTCCCAAGGGTAAAAGGAGCTTATGAATAGGACATAGGGCTTGGCCTATCTTCATTGAAAACAAAAAACACTGGGCAATAACTTGTTTTAAAAAATATTTAAGTATTTAATACACATCAGGTGCTCAATGACTAATAATTAAAGAAATGACACCTGGCAGATATGCTATCATGCAAAATAGCCCTGCAGTATACCACTGGTCTACTAGGTGAAATCAAAGAATTAGTAAGACTATCTCCCTCACTGATGGTTATCGTCTTAGATACCACAATCCACAACACCGAGCTTATTCTGTGGGCAACTGAGGTACTCTTTAGTGCGTATTGCCTTGGCAGTAGCAGTCTGCGATGGTATCCTCTCATAGATTCAAGCAATTTGAGAAGTGGCATCGTTCTTCCCGGTGTGTGAGTCTCTATATCCTGTCTTATAGAGTTTTCTAAGACAGGGTAGTTTCATCAATATTATCTTGGGGAGAAGGGATACTTTCAGGGACTCTTTTGTCTATCCTGGAATAATAACTGAATCAGCCCTTTAGATAATCTTGGTTGTGGAATTATTGAGCATAAGTATCCCAGAAAGAGCCTAGTACTTTAAGTTGGTGCCTTAAACAATAACCTCTGACTAGCCACCTGATATGCATACTGAAGCTCAGTTAGTCAACAAGCATTTTTTACGCACCTGCTATGTGTCAGCTATTGTGCTGAGTACTAGGAATACAACTACAAATAGAAGGAAAGATAGCCCCTATCTTCCAGGAGCTTCCATTCTAATAGAAGACAACACATAAAAAGAAATAGAGAGAGAAAAAGGTACTTGCTGGATACATGGTGGAGCACATCCAGAGTACAGCTTGGAGAGGAATGAAACATGACTGGCCTGGTTACCCTCCTTAAATGGAGGCTTGAGGAGAAGCCATCTAATCATAAGGAGAGGACATGGGGATAGGGGGATGATGGGGAACTTCCAGTCTATGAATTCCAGGGCTGAAGTAAGGATTCAGAATGAAGAACTGAAGCATGGTAAAGGAGGTCTAGAATATAGCCTAGAAAAGAAAGAGCTAAGGAAAGAGTTTAAGGTCACACTATATGGTTCATCATGAAAATACAATTAACTTTAAAGGAGGGAATGTGCCAAAATAAAGACAAAACAGTCAGAGAGAGTTCTTTGAGTCTGCCAACTATCCCCTGCCTAGTTGTCATCCATGAGAAAGAAAGTCACGATGATTTCTGACTCTTGAATTGGGTCATTGGATCAAACCCTTCATTTTAAAGATGAGGAAACTAAGGCACCAGGAGGGTAAATGATTTGCCTGTGGTTGTAGGGGTGGTAAGCAGGAGCGGTGGGCCATCACTAACTATGGCCAAGTAATTTTCAGAGGAATGAAGTCTAACTCTTGCTAAACCTTGACTGAAGAAGGGGAATTCTCAAGGAAGGGGATCAATGAAGGGAATTAGATTCGTGGTGGAGTACTAGCTGAAAGGATCTGAAAAGCACTTTCCTCACAATAGTCCAGTGAAATAGATATTACAGTATTGTTATACACATTTAACCTAGATGGTATAGATACATAGAGAAATATGTATATGTATATATATGTGTGTGTATATGTCTACATATATCTCTATTGATCTATTTATCTATCTATTATCTATTATCTATCTATGGAAAATGAGTCTCAGAGAGATTGGTAATATGTCAAGGAAGTTTCAGATCTCAGACCAAACATACCACACTGCCTTTCAAATACTAGAATCATTATCTTTTTTCTCCCTTTTTTTCTACTGCTGCTGTTGCTGAATCTGACTAGAAAGACAGCATCAGTGATATTTGTTCTAGAAAAGAAAAGGTCTTGGGAGAAAAAGCTTATGTATCCACTGCTCCTGGACCATAGAAATCACCATGCAGTGTCACACTAGCCCCAAAGTTTGAGGATTTTTGTTTGTTTGTTTTGTTTTGTCCATAGGAGAGTTCCAAACTTGGTATGCTTTATTCCAGCAATAATATTTGACTTGCCCCTAGAGTTTAGGCAACTGAGCTCTTTGAAACTCTGCCTAACACTGTGCTATCATGGAGTTTTTTTTTCTGACTTCCTTTGGGGAGGTTGCCTGTGTGCAGTTTCTTATCTTATTTCAGAGAAGAAATCAGGCAAAAAGGAAAAAGGGAGATGTGAAGTGAAAAAGATCTGAATTCTAAGTCTCCTCTCAGTTCCCTTTGCTTGGGAATACAGGCAGATGGTTGACACATTTTCTCAACAGGCCAGTGGAATGTCAGGGAGACATAGCCTGAGCTCCTGTCAGGGGAGGGCATGGAGTGAGGTGGATGTCATCACGTAGCAACCAGCTAACTGTTAAAATTCACCAGGCCCAGCAGGTGAGATGGTGTCTCTGCCCTCCCCTAGCACATTTATTCTGACTCTCCTTTGCCAGTCACTTGACTAAGCTGTCAAGTTGAGCCAAGTAATGAGACAAGAGTCAATTAGTTCTTCCTGATAGGCTGCCCTCCTCAGTCCCCCCCACCAGCCTCCCAGGTGACCCTATTATAATAATGGCCCCACCTGGCTCCTCAGGATGAAGGAGTGAGAACTTCCTTGAAACCTGAATAGTAGAAAGACTGGCAAAGTACACTCTCTACTCCCCACAGTCTTTGGACAGGAGCCTCCTGCTTCCCCATTGTCATCGTTAAGTGATGCCATTTGCTTAATGCTTATGCATCATGCCATTCATTCTAACAGTGGGATAGCCTGTTGATGTCCATGCAGGCAAGTGGATTCATAATACAGACTGTACTGGAAGCACTCAATTGTCCCCACTGAAAATCCATGTGATCAACCTTGTGAACAGGTGTCCATTTTCATCTCCTCAGATGTATACTTAGTCTTTTGGGGGACTAGGAAGATCCCTACAGAAGATCCTAGGGTCTCCCTTTCCAGGTCACTGTATACCTTGTTATACACACTCCGTCAAACCCGCATACCCACACAATGTATATATACACATACACACGTGTGGGTGTGTGTATACATATATGGTATACATAGTATGGTTATGTATGTGTCTATATGTATACAATATACATGTACAATGCATATATACATACATAAATGCAGAGGTGGTAAATATATACACACGCTTTTATATACAGGCATAAAATATGTGTGTATATACACAGCTGTATTATACACATATATGCATGCAAGTATGTATGCATAGTGTGTCTTCATTATGCCAATATAGAGATGGGGGCAAAATCAATCATCTGGCTATTTGGTCTTTCTGACAATTGAATGTTTCCAAGAATTTACATATATTGGCACTGTGAAAACACAGTCGTAGTGTGTGTAGTAGAGGAAATGGAAATTTCCTGTGAGAAATTGGTAGAGATTAAGTATCTTTAAAATATCAAATAATTTTGAATGCCATAATTCTGAGCCCCCAGTATAACGTTTCTCAGATATATGTATATAAATACTATCCACAGAGATGTGAAACATGCCTCTAGCCAACACCCCATTTTACCCATTTAATTTCTGAATATGCTCTAAAGCCACTTTCTCTAGGAAGCTTTCTCTGCTCCCCTATAACGGTATGTACCTTGAACCTCCCAAAGCACATTTTGTCCTCTGTAAATACCTTCTCAGGGAATATTGCGCATTATTCTTCTCTGTGTCTTATTTCCCAACTAGACTATAAACTCCATGAGAGGAAGGATTGTATCAGATCTAGAGTCTGCATCTCCCCCAGCACCTAGCACATGGCTCTGCCTACAGCAGACACTTTTAATAAACGATCATTGAACGACTACACTTAGCCAAGACCAAAGCTATTTTAAGGGTATTTTACAGGTCTAAGTGTGGGTTATATGTGATAAACTACCTAGTTTAAAGGGAATATATTATGCAAGTAGCATTTGGTCATAGACAAATGTTTTCATATCCTGGGGGAGATGAAGCCCAAATGCATTTCTTTGTTCAGGGATAGAAACTAAATGTACCTGACTGCAGGAAACAGCAGGGCCTCTCGGTCCCTGGGCCCATTCTGTAAGACCACATACCCGCTTTGCAATCTTTCCCTCCATTGCTTAATTGTTTCCTTTTTTTGCCACCTCTACTCTCTAAGCGGTTTTATATAGTGCATGTCCCTGTAGTTCTGGGATAATTTATTATTTAATTATGTAACCATTACATAATTCTTCGGCTTTAGTCTTCTGTATTTCCATTGTTGTTAATGTAACTGCCATGAAGCCATGTAACTTTTATTTATTATTTCCATTGCAGAACAATAATTATGTAACCCTGCAATTCTGCAACTATTATTTCTATTTGTTTAATTACATAACTATAACTATATTAAACCTCTAAAACATGTGGTGATAGATTTATGGGAAAGATGCTAGCAGACGGCAATAATAATGATATATCAGAGCAATAATAAAACTAAATAATATTATTAATATTAATATTAATGACAATAACAATAATACACAGTAACATTATCATTTGCTTTTCCCCAATGCTGCAGTTGCTTTCCATAATGGGTAACTTGCCAAATCTTCCTGGTTAATTTGCAAGATAACATTCTGTAGTGGGTTCAACTTCATTTCTAGACTCAGTATCTAGCAGCCTTCTTTTATAACATACAGAAAACAGAATTGGTTTGTTTCTCATTTTTGATTGGTGGAGTAGGCAGTGATTTCTCCTTGCCCCTTACTTCTGGATGCATAACTTGTTAAGAACATCCTTTGTTCCAGGGCAGGCTCTTATAGTCACTGGCAGCCCTGAACCCATCCAGGATGGAGATAGAGTTGGGAGACAGCAGGGAATGCCTTAAAATAGCAGCATATGGTGGCAGTGAGGACAAGAATGTGAGTTGGTCAAATTTCTTCTCTGTGGAAGAGATGTTTCTAAATCTTTCTTCATCCGTCTAAGCTTTTGAAACCCTACTGGGAAAGATATCTTTCTGCTACATAAAAGGCAAAGAAGAGAGAGTCTTCCTTACAAGCATCAAAATTGTGTCAATGTCTGGGATTCCTTGGCTTAAGCCAGTGATTCACTTGGATGAATGAAGTATATATTAAGTACTTACTATCTACCAGGCCCCGTGGTGATATAAATATACCAGTGGTGATATAAACACAAAAGTACGTTGACCACAAGTACTTTACATTCTAACTGAGGAAGACATGTGATGACCAAGGAAGAGTCAAAGGGAAGGCAGATTAGATCCACAGGACAGTCAATCGTAGTCTTTCAAGAAACAATTATAGTGTGGCAGTATTAATTTGATTACTAAGCCCAGAACAAGAGAAGGGTGCATCGGTAAGGCAGCAGATGGTTGAGAAACATGGGACGTGAAACATGGCCTAGTTTGGAAGCCTAGTAGCCTGAGGATAGCTGGATTTTAGATTTAGAAGTGGAAAGGAACTTAAAAGATATGTAACTCAACCCTCTTATGTTACAAAAGCAAAGAGAGGTTGAGTGATTTTTCCAATGTCCCATAGTTAATGACTAAAGTGGGATTTGAAGGCAGGCTTTCCGGTCTCTAAATCCAATGCTTTATCTACTATACTGTGTCTACAATTAGATCTAGCAGATGAGTCGATGGTGTGTTGTTTTTGTTATTCAATCATTTCAGTCATGTCTTCAGGACCCCACTTGGCAAAGATACTGAAGTGGTTTGCCATTTCCTTTTCCAGCTCATTTTATGGATGAGGAAACTGAGGCAAACAAAGTTCAGTGATTTTCCCAGGGACTCACAGCTAGTGAGTGTCTGAGGCCAGATTTGAATGCAAGAAGAGGAGTCTTTCTGACTCTAGCCACCGTATGGCCTAGCTGTCTACACAGAGCAGGGAGGAGTTTTTGTAGGTTCTGTAAATTTTATGGATCCCAGGAAGGCTACCTTAGAGGAACATCTTTCTTTTCCCTCTGGGTTTTATTCTCTCCCCTTTCTCTACTAACTTCTCTTCCCAATTATGTTTCCTACGTTTTTCCTCAAAATAGACCCACAGGATTTTGTGGGTTTTCTCTCTCTTTTCTGTTCTCATTTTTCTTTGCCGTCCCCCCAACTCTTTCCACCTTTATGTTTACTGAATTTGCCATGGATCTAGAAGTAGAGATACAGCCTCCTTTCCCGTCACCAGTATCGTTAATACTGCTCACATCTGCCGCTATCAGGCTCTTTTTCCTCTTCCTTATCATCAGCATTGGCCTTACGTTGACTGTATGTTTCCTTATCAGGATGTATTGCTGATGAATACAGCAGAGGACTGCATGACCATCCATGCTTTCCTTCCTTCATGACCTTTTATCTCCTTTCCAATCCATCCACTCACTATTAGAATGCTAGTCACATTTATGTCTTGAGTTTTCATAAAGCTCATGATAACATATATACTAGAACTGTTTCTAACTGAAAGTCATGCCTTGTCTTGTCAAAAACCATCTCTCGATCCAAGCACAGTAAGTAACCCAATCATCTCCCAATCCAGTATGTTCTTTAAAAAAAAAGAAAGAAAAAAAAAACTTAAGGCAACTAAGCAGACTATAGTCTTCTTTCCTTTTATTGCAGAGTCTGGGGCCTCGTGTATCATTCTGTCAGCTACCACCACTAGCCTTTGCAATAAAATTCCCATGAGTATTTTAAAGTCTGAATTCAATAGTGTTAAGAATTGCCAATTCCTGATATCTTCCCTCTTCCCATTTTTAAACAAAACAGTCAATAGCCCTTGTGTCATAGACTTTGCCATCTCCTCTTTCTCCAAAATTGCACTGAAAAGTGTGTCCAACTTTATGGTACTTAATCAGTCAGTGCATTCTCCATCAAATTCAGTGGTGAGCAGATCTATTTCAGGAGTCCTCTCTAGCCTCAGAAGCCTTATTATCCTTCCTAGCCCCTGGGGCACTTATTTTTGCTACTAGATCATCAATTTCTTCTGTCAGTAGAATGTTAGGGAGGATGTCAGAGTATTTCTCCATTTCCTACCTGACTGTATATATCAAAGAAAAATTATCTTGTTGTGGCCTCAATTTTCAATATATTCTTTACTGCACCACACCCTAATGCGCACGCGCGCACACACACACACACACACACACACACTTTCTAAATGAACTTGATAATTCAATAGCAATAAGCTTTTAATAAGTTCTTTCCAAAACAAAGCATTGTGGTAGACACTGGGGATAACACAATAAAAATCAAAAACACAATTTCTGCTTCTAAGGAGATTATGTTGTCCCAGGGAATACAACAGGTAAAGAGATAGATTAATAACAGATAATTTTAAGAGGAAGAGAGCCACACACCCATAAGACCCATAGGGGTCAGAAAAGTCTCCCTTTGATAGGAGGAGGTCCCTCAGTCAGTCAAGTAGCATTTATTAAGCACTTACTATATGTCAGGGGCTGTGATAAGCTTTAGGAAAACAAAGAAAGGCAAAAGACACTTCCTGCTCTCAACGCATTCACGGCATAATGGGAAACAACATAAAGTCAATTATGTATAATCAAGATACATATGGGATAAATTGAAGATAACCAACAGTAGGAAGACACTAATATTAAGGGGGATCTGGAAATGCTTCCTGCAGAAGGTGGGACTTCTTGAACTGAGTCTTGAAAAAACGTTGACGATTCTAAGACTTGAAGGTAAGGGGGGAATATATTATTCTAGACATGGGAGGACACCTTGCAAAGTCACAGTGGTGGGAATCGGAATGACAAGTAGGGGAATAGGAGACATGAAATAAATCTAAAAAAGTGGGAGGGAGTCAGATTGTAAAGAAGTTTAAACGCCAAGCTGAGTTGTTTGTGTTTTGTCTTAGAGGTAATAGGTAATCACTGACAATTCCTGAGCTGCTGAGTTCATAATAATTTTCGAAAACCATATAAAGATAGAAATGTTTGCCTGTAGGAGAGCCTTTTGACCACAAGCCCTTCTATTATTCCTAGCCTTCCCCACCTTCTAATGTTCTTATAAAGCTAATACAATGAAATAAAAGTGATTATCTACTACAGACATGTCCAGCAAATGTCTAACATTGGAGGGGAGTGTGTTTAAGCTAATCATGCTTTTGGTCCCTAAATATTATTTTCCAATCCACTTTTCATATCAGTATGGTAATAAATACAGTGAGAATGCTACCTTTCCACCTTAAAGTACCATTATGTTGTGAATCCAGGTGCCACAATGGGACAAATTCATGCTTATGAGGTACCCCTTGGAGTTAGGTAGAATGTAACTTCTCATAGTTACTCTGGCTACCTTTATATCTTTCAAACACCTCTCACCATATGCTTCTCTCCACTTATATGGTCATTACCCTAGTTAAAGCCCTCATTACCTTTCATCTGGACTACTGTACTAGTATCCTAATTAGCTCCTTTGCCACACACACAGACAGTTTCTCAATGAACTTGATAATTCAGTAGCCATAAACTTTTAATAAGTTATTTTCATGTGCAAGGCTTTTTGGTAGACATTGGGGATAAAACAATAAAAAACAAAAACACAATTTCTACTCCTTTTTAGTTCATCTTCCACAAAGTTGCCAGAATATTCTTCTTAAAGCATAGGCCTGACTATGTCACTCCTGTTTAAAAAACCTACAGTAACTCCCTATTGCCTCTAGGATAAAATGCGAATCCCTTTGCTTAACATTTAAAGCCTTTTACAATCTGGGTCCAGTCCACCTTTCCAGACCTGTTTCAAGTCACTCCCAAACACACATGATGCATCCTAGATAAACTGGCACATTTGTGGGTCCCCATGTATGACATTCCATTTTTTACCTCTTTACTTTTGCCAGTCTATTCCCAATACCTAGAACGTTCTCTTATTCCCTTCATCCTCTTGTTGCCACCTCCTATGTGATTAATTCTGAAGTGTGAACTCCTACATGAAACCTTTCATGAACGCATTGATATTTTTGTGCTTTCCACCTCCTAGGAAATTGCCTTATATTAATAGGATCATAGATTGAGAACTGGTAAGGATGTCAAAGGTCATCTAGTCTCTCTAGTCCAAAACCTCATTATAAATATAAGAAAACTAAGGCCCAGAGAGATAAAGCAATTTATCTAAAATTGCATTATTAATAAACATCAGAGATGAGAGACTTGAATCCAGGTTTTCTAACTTCAGATTCAATGTTCTTCATCTGTATACACACATCTTCTAATAGAATGTATGTTCTTTGGTGGAAGAGATTAATGCTATGCTCATATCCTCACTGCCTAGATCAGGACTTGGCAGGTATAGGTGCTCAATAGGTGCTTGTTGTACTGACTTGAATTGAACCTGGAATAAAAAAGGGCACCTCTCCCATGAACTGAAAATCATTATAGGACATTTCTAGACAATCTCTAAGGTCCCTTCTGGTTCTGACGTTCTAAATTCTATGGATCTCTCGTTGATTTCCTTCCTAGAGACTTCGTTATGATGAAAAAGGTAGATGGTAGCTTAGACTAGAAGCAATTGCTGCCATGGAACCAAGGTATCCAAATCCTAAGTTGCTGGCAGGTTCTCAAACATACCCTTGGCTTGACCTGAAAATTCTGTGTACCACTGCTAAAGAGACTGTTGCACATGTGCTGGCTCATTCTCTCCTCTCTTTTTCTCAACCATACATGAGGCTTACTGAGTGCACCTCTTGCTTCCTACTTTATTTAATGGAAATTGAAAATAGCAATTTGAAAAGATAAACACTCGCTTGGTTTATGGGAAGCCTTACCATTGCTTCTATTAAGTTGCCCCTGGACTATAACTCAGTGTAGGGCACCTCAGTGGGGAGCCTTCATTTCCAGATAAATCTATAACTCACAGAAACAGAGTCAAATGTATTTTTAAATGTTGCATGAATGTATTTTGCACATAGCCCAGCTTCAGAAAAACGTCAGATTAGTAGCATCCTGGTGGACTGGATTTAGCATCTTTTGGTTCATTCCTTCATTTCAAGGGGTTTATAGTCTAATTTCATTCTGCTCTCTGGTGGGTGTAGTATCTGTTTAGGAAGTAGGGAATAATAACATATTCTTTCCTTAGCATAAAACTTTTTTTAAAAAAATCCCTGGCAAATTAGGAATATGATTCTGAGTTTCCTCATTCACCTGAAATTAACATAACTTTGGAAACCACTGAGATACTAAGAATAATGGAGGTCCACTCACTTGTCCTCTTGAATTGCAAGAATTATACTATATATAATTGAACATTAGCACACATTCCCAAAGAATTAAATTCATTCCCCAAACCCAGTCCCTCCTTCTCCACCAAGCAATTGAATAATAGTTCTCCTAGATTATAATTTTCTATTTTTAAAGAGTCCATTGTGTGAGTTATTGAATAATACAGTGCTATCTGAGACCCTGCACAAAAAATAATTAAATGTATTCCTACCTACTAGTAGCTTATAATCTAAGGCAGGCCTGTCCAACCTTATGTTTTTATTGAAACAATAGACAATATATTTTGATTTGCCATTTTAGTGAGAACTCTGCTCAGCTTCATTTACTAAAGCATTCATGTAAATTTCTATGCTTGTAGGAGGGTGTATAAATTACACTGTGGCCTGTGGGCCACATTTTGGACAGTCCTGATATAAGGTAAGCATTGACAAAAGAAAATAAGGACATAGAATCTATTTGACCAAAGGGAGTAGACCAATACCTATGTACACAGCATTACTATGAAAGAGTCATGTGAAAGGGCAACATTCAGTGCTAGATAAAAATAAGTACATAGCTGGGAGGTGGAAAATAGGTATGGGAACAATTGTGAATGGTCTGTTCATGACAGAAAGCATATGAATAGAAAAGCAGAGCAGGAAGGAACCTCAGAAATCATTTAAACCAGAGGTGTCAAACATGTAGCCCATGTTGCATTAGGGCTGGCAATACTCCTGAATGTTACCAAAGCAGGTTCAAATGTAATAGGGAAATATTAAAAAAAATGAAAATTCAGTAAAACATAGATAATGTTAAGGAGTAATTTACTAAGTCAATATAACCCACAGGAATTCTTACGTGTGGATCAGTGGGTTCTAGCTTCTATTCGAATTTTATACCACTGATTTAGACCAGCCATCCATGTGCTACAAATGAGAGAGCTGAGACCCAGAGAGATGAAATGACTTACCAGAGATAACATGGACAGAATTAGGATTAGCACCTAGATGTCCTGGCTCCTAGCTCAGTACTCTTTCCATTATGCCACACTTCCTTACCATGGTTTTTGTAATGTTCATGCATATTATATATAACATGAGCAGAAGCAACTATATCCCTCAACACTCTTTGAAGGTCACCCCTATTTATATGCTTCCTTTATGCCTCTTGAGCTAAGTTAGCTCTTGAGTCACACCTCTTTCCACTATTCCATACTGCCTCACCATGTTTCGTTTTCTTTGTGCATGTGTGTGTGTGTGTGTGTGTGTGTGTGATGTTCATACATGGAATATGTAACAAGTAGAAGCTACTATATCCACCAGCACTCTCATCTTAGAGCACATGCCCCCACTGGGCATCTTGAGCTAGGTAGGATGGCATAGGACAAGTAGTCCCAGTGTAAAAAAAAATGCAGATGATCTTGTTAGGTTCATTATAATTACAAATAAAGGCAATCCTCAACTTTCGTTGCTAGAATATGGTGAGAAAGTAAAAAAAAATGCAAATGTTGATATATTGAACCTATGGGAAATAGGGGGTTGGTTCCTGAAAACATCCCAAACTGTAATCTTTCACTAGAGATGGCTGAAAATACACTTTTCTGCATATAATTCTTTATAACAAATCATTAATTCTAATAATATGCACTTTTCTTAACATAGCCATGAAATAACCCGTAAAATGCAGTACACAAAATAAAATTGGTAACATGCAAAACATTTTTTCTCACTAGTAATTCTCTAGAATTCTTTGATCTTTTCTGCTAACATCTCAATTAAAAAAAAACTTGAGAGGATACTTTAGTACTTTCTGGAGCAGATTCACAAACGCTTTTATGAGTATAGTATTTTCTACCTTTTGCAGATTCTGATCTATTCCTTAACACCAAACTTGCTTGTGGACAGCAGCTGCAGAAATTCTGGCATAATGTTTATCTAACACCTTTATTTTCTCACTAAGCTGCATCACTGGCTTTCACACTTAGGCTTAGATCCAAAAGGACTTTGGGGGGCATAATTGTCACATAAAACTTTAGTTTTAAAGGCAAACAATGAAAATAGGCAGTGAGTGCATGAGGATCTCTTTACAACAGTAGAGTGAACAGAACTAGCGAAGCACCTAGTAGGATATCAGCCACTTCATAAACTTGCCAGCATAACACCTCTCACCATTTTTTCTCTACTGCACATGGCCTCAAATGTAAGGGTTGCTAACGTGAAAGTGAAAATGAGGTTACTAATAAAATCACAAGAATGGCATGAATGTTGAGGATTGACTGTACTCATTTAACAAAAAAGTGATCTTGGTCAACTTTTAGAGGGAGAAGGAATCTTGCTCTGGAGGGAAAACACAGGTGAACAAAAACCCGCTTCAAGCTTATCATGGTGTCATTACATCATCTGTCAGAGCTGCTCAGAAGCTTAATCCTATTGAAGGCAGGGGAGGAAGGGGGAAAATAAATCCAGTCTTTTCAGCAACATTAAAGGCCTGTCATTCAAATCCCAGATTCTAAGGGGATTCAGAAAGACCACAGGGAATCTCCCCAACTGGCTCCCTTGGCAGGCTGTCCCCCTTGCTAGTGGTGGCCTGCTGACTTTGTCATGGAGGGTAAAGCCCAGCACATACAGCAGGCCTAGTGCCTGATAAGCTATTGAAAGAAGACCAAGTGCCATCCTTACTCTAAAGGCCATAAGCAAATGCCTAGAAGCTAGAGGATTAGGGAATCTATTTAGAATTGATAAAGTTTAGGCAGAAAATGAAGACTGACCTATCAGCTTTAATTCTACTATTCAGATAAGTGGGAGATTTTCCACTTTAAATGTCTTGGCTCTTTTTACTCAAATTGAAGGCACTTTCACAAAACATGAAAAAAATAGAGAAGTGTGGTATATTGCTATTAACTCTTCAAAGGCTAACATGTTATAGGGGCTTTTTAACTCAGAATGGAAATATATATATGCAAACATACATACGTACATAAATACGTGTGTGTGTGTGTGTGTGTGTGTGTGTGTGTGTGTAGTGAAGCAGGGTAGTGAAGCAGAGTTTAAGGAATCAGGAGACCTGGGTTCTAATCACACCTCTAACTTGAAATAATGCAAATGTTGATATATTGAACCTATGTGAAATGGGGGGTTGGTTCCCGAAACCACCCCAAACTGTAATCTTTCACTAGAGATTGCTGAAATACATTTTTCTGCATATAATTCTTTATAACAAATCATTAATTCTAATAATATGCACTTTGGTACACACATATGTAACATTAGGAAAGTCACTTTCTTAACTTAACAGGAGTTATTTTTTCCATCAGTGAAAAGAGGGAATTAGATTAGAGGATATGTAATACCTCTTCCTGCTCTAGCATTCCGTGATGCCATAGTTTGTATGTTGAAATAATCATCATTAGAATGGAAGCTCCTTGAGGGCAAGGATTTTCTTTATGTTTATTGGCTTGATCTACTTTTCAATTTCCCCATTTTTATCATCATCATCATCATCATCATTTTATTAATCCCTTAGAGTCAAAACATTAGACTAATTTTTGATTCTTGCTTCTCCTCCATCTCCTATGTCCAATCATTTATAATATCTCATTAATTCCTTCTGCAAAATGTCTCTGGGGTTCTACTCTTCTCAACAATGTCTTGGGAGGTCCCAGTGAAAAAACACCTACAAGTTACCCTGATCTATCTCTACCAGCTACAACACAGACATAGCAAGAAATACATAACCAGGGTGGAGATTAAACTAACTCTATATCAGAACAGAATAGAATATTGAACAGAAGTCAAATATTTCATACTAACACAGCTTCCATTGACCCAATTCTTCTTCCTAGCTGATGATGACAAGGTCATGGGCTATAGTCAGGTAAAATACCAATGAATCAGGCTCCATAGGGAATGTAAAGGTTTCCAACTATATATTCCTTATGCTATGGTGCTTCTGGTCATTGATGAGATAGAGGCTAGATAGGCATTGGAAATAAAGTGAGTTGCTTTAGTTCAGTAGTCACACTCCTACTTCCTTTAGAAAGAAAGAAAATGTCTTGTAAGTTAAATATAACACAAGATAAGAAAGGATGATACACAAACTGAGATCATGGAAAGGAAATTGGTAGAGAAGATGCTATTACAAACCTAAGATAAGCTGATTATTGGAATTGGGCACTGAATTACTGAATTTGGCTCTGGGTTTTTTGGCAGCTCAGGAAAGAAAAATGTCTTTCTGATCAAATAAAGACAGATAGATAAAGCATTTATTAAGTTCTTACTCTATGCCAGGTACTGTGCTAGCACACAAATTCATCACTGGTCAACAAATTATTTTCCCCCAGGAACAAATCTCAAAGAAGGAATTTACCTCATGGGTCCTTGTTTAACATATATTTGTAACATTGGACAGCATCTTCAACCAGAGTTTTGCAAAGCCCGTGGAAACACAGTTCAAATGGATGCCTCTTGTATCAACCCATTATTAAGGCAGAGGACATAACATTAAATTGCAACTCAGTGAAGACATTTCTGTGGGGGGAGGGGCTGAGATAATAAGGTCTTTTGCTTTCTGATGATCTGAGTTAATAGAAGGATAGAACTTGGAGTATCTAGATGAATGGATTGATAACATGTCCATTAGGCTGGCTCCCTGAAATGTCAGGCTCTCTCAAAGATCGTTTAGGCAAACTGAGGGTAGGTAGGGGCTGGATTATAGTCAATTTAAGCTTGAATGAGGACTGGCAATGCAAATTTCTATGTTGTTTAATGGACAGGCAAGTCATATGCTTTAGCTCTCATATACTTATGAGAGAATAGTGGAGTGCAAGCACTGGATTTAAGCCAGGTGACCTAGGTTCAAATCCTGCCTTATATGAATCTGTGGAACCATGGACAAATTATTTAAACTCCATGAATTTCAGTTTCCTTAACTATAAAATGGGAATAATAACACATGTCCCACTTTAGAGGGTTGTTGTTCTTTGTTTTTGTTTTTTTCTGAGGAAGACACTTGGCAAGATGTCAAATGTCATACAATATAAATTGGAGACCAGGTGCTACAGCATAAAATGTTCTGGATTTGGAGTCAGAAAACCTGAATTAAAATTCCAACTCTGCTACCTACTACCTATGTGATACTGGACAATTCACATTACCTTTAGGGGCCTATGATCCCTATTAAAATGAAGACTTTGAACCAGATGATCTGAAGGTCCCTTCCAGCTTGAAACCTCTTATCCTTTTATTATATGCCGTGGAAGACAACATGGTCATTATATAGTGAAAATTTAAAAGTGGAATTTATAATCTCACCCAGAAAGAAGGCCAGTCCATCCCATTGCTGCTGTAAGCACCAAGAGTACCTACAGAAATGACAGCGTGTTTCTGAGAGAGAGAGAGAGAGAGAGAGAGAGAGAGAGAGAGAGAGAGAGAGAGAGAGCTAGCTTTGTATCTTTTAAACAATTTTTGATTGAGGTGCTATGCATCATAGAAGAGACAAATTTAATATGAACAGCTTACCAGGGAGATAGTAGAAATCAAATTCTACCAACTGACCTCTATATGATAAAATAACCTTAGTATGATTCCTCCTAAATTACTAACAAAACCTAAAATTTAATGATTGTGCAATTATAGTCCTAGAATTTCATAAAGACTGCTTGCAATTCAAAGACTATATGATCATAGAATTAAGATCTGGAGTAAATATTAGCTATAATCCAGTCTATCCTCTTCATTTTACAGATGAAGAAACAAAGCTCTAGAGATAAAAAAGAAAAATGATGTGCCAAAGTCACCCACAAGAGGATTCAAAATCAGGTCTTTTTAACTCCAAATTCAGGACTCTTCACTAAACCAATTGCCTCCCTTCCATAAATTACTGAATTAATTCACTTGTTGGAGAGTATTATTTAAATTTTATAACAATAACTAGAATTATATAGCACTTTAAGGTTTGCAAAGTGCTTTAAGTTAACAAATTTAGTCAACAAGCATTTATTTATTTTTAGCTTTAGTTAATATTTTATTTTTCCCCAGTTACATGTAAAAACAGTTTTTAACATTCATTTTTAAAACTTTGAGTTCCAAATTCTCTCCCTTCCTCCCTTCCCACTCCCTCCCATTGAGAAGGCAAACAATTCAATATAAATTCTACATATGTAGTCATGCAAAATGTATCTATAGTAGTCCTGTTGTAAAAGAAAATATAGACAAAAAAACTCAAGAAAAATAAAGAAAGTTAAAAAAGTATGCTTCAATCTGTATTCTGACACCACCAGCTCTTTGTCTGGGGATGGATAGCATTTTTCATCGTAAGTCCTTCAGAGTTGTCTTGGATCTTTGTGTTGCTGAGATGAGCTAAATCATTCGCAACTGATCATCTTACAATATTGCTGTTACTTTGTACACAGTACATTTCACTTTGCATCAGTCCATGCAGTTCTTTCCAGGTTTTTCTGAGAGTATTTTGCTTATCATTTCTTATAGTATAATAGTATTATGTCATAATCACATACTGCAACTTGTTCAGTCATTCCCGAATTAATAGGCTTCCTCTCTACTTCTAACATTTTAGCCTCAGAAATGAGCTGCTCTAAATATTTTTGTACACATAGCTCCTTTTACTTTTTGTTTTCATCTCTTTTGGGATATAGACTTAGCAGTGGTATTGTTAGCTTCAAAGGGTATGCATGGCTTTTAGTCCTTTGGGTGGAGTTCCAAATTGCTCTACTGAATGGTTGAATCAATTCACAACTCCACCAACAGTGCATCAAAGCCTCATTTTTCCCACATCCCCTCCAACCTTTGTCATTTACCTTTTCTGTCCTATTTGCCAATCTAATAAGTATGAGGTAGTACCTCAGCATTGTTTTAATTTGCATTTCTCCAATCAATAGTGAGTTAGAATATTTTTTCATATGTTTATAGATAGCTTTGATTACTTTATCTGAAAACTGTTCACATCTTTTGATCATTTATCATTTGGGGAAAGGCTTGTATTTTTATAAGTGTGACTCAGTTCTCTATATGTTTGAGAAATGAGGCCTTTATCAGAGAAACTTGCTTCAAATTTTTTCCCCCACAGTAACTATTGCTAACTGTATTTCTCTCCATCCTAATCCCTACCCTGTTTATTCTATTCTCTCTCTCCTTTCATCCTGTCCCTCCTCAATAGTGTTTGGCTTCTGACTACCACCTCCCCCAATCTACCCGACCTTCTATCATCTCCCTTCTCTTATCCCCTTCCCTTTCCTACTTTCCTAAATTTCTATACCCAATTGAGTGTGTCTTATTCCCTCTTAGAGCCAATTCTGATGAGAGTAAGGTTCACTCATTCCTCTCACCTCCCAACTCTTCCCCTCCACTGTAAGAGCTTTTTCTTGCCTCTTTTATCCAAGATAATTCAGCCTATTCTACCTCTTCCTTTCTCTTTCTCCCAGTACATTCCTCTCTCATCCCTTAACTTTATTTTTTTAGACATCATCCTTTCATAATCAACTCACATCTGTGATATTTGTCTATATATACTCCTTCTAACTATCCTAATAATGAGAAAAGTCTTATAAGTTACGAATATCTTTCCACATAGGAATTTAAACAGTTTAACCTTATTAAGTCCCTTATGATTTCCCTTTTCTGTTTACCTTTTAATGCTTCTCTTGAGTCTTATATTTGAAAGTCAAATTTTCTGTTTACTTCTGGTCTTTTCATCAAAAATGCTTGAAAATCCCCTATCTCTTTGAATTTCCATTTCCCGCCCCCCCCCAAAGGATTATACTCAGTTTTACTTGGTAGATGATCCTTGGTTATAATTCTAGCTCCTTTGCTCTCTGGAATACCATATTCAAGCCGTCCAATTCTTTAATGTAGAAGCTGCTAAATCTTGTGTTATCCTGACTGTGGCGCCACAATATTTGAATTGTTTCTTTCTGACTGCTTGCAATATTTTCTCCTTTACCTGGGAACTCTGGAATTTGGTTATAACATTCCTGGGAGTTTTCATTTTGAGATCTCTTTCAGGAGGTGATTGGTGGATTCTGTTGATTTCTATTTTACCCTCTGGTTCTAGAATATCAGGGTAGTTTTCCTTGAAAATTTCTTGAAAGATTGTGTCTCAACTCTTTTTTTGATTACAACTTTTGCAAAATCCAATAATTTTTAAATTACCTCTCCCAGATCTATTTTCCAGGCCAGCTGTTTCTCCAATGAGATATTTCACATTGTCTTCTATTTTCTTTCATTCTTTTGGTTTTGTTTTATTGTTTATTTCTCATAAAGTCATTAGCTTCTATTTGCTCCATTTTAATTTTTAAGGAATTAATTTCTTTAGTGAGCTTTTGTACCTCCTTTTCCTCTTGGCCAATTCTGCTTTTTTAAAGCATTCTCCTCTTTATTGGCTTTCTAGACAACTTTTATAATTTGGCATAGTTTGTTTTTTAAAATTTTTTTTTCAGAATTTTTTTGGTGTCTCCTTTAACCAAGCAATTGGCTCTTTTTTCATGATTTTCTTGTATCACTCTCATTTCTCTTCCTAATTTTTCCTCTACTTCTCTTACTTGGTTTTCAAAATCCTTTTTGAGCTCTTCCATGGCCTGAGACCAATTCATTTTTTTTTCTTGGATGCTTTGGATGTAGGAGCTTTGACTTTGTTGTCTTTTTCTGAATATGTGTTTTGATTTTCCTTGTCACCACAGTAACTTTCAATAGTCAACACTTTTTTTTTCTGTTGTTTGCTCATTTCTCCAGCCTATTAGTCGAATTTTAACTCTTTGTTAAAGTAGGGCTTCACTTCCAGGGTGAAGGGCACACTGTCCCAAGATTCAGGGGTTTTGTGCATTTGTTTTCAGAGATACTTCCAGGCACCTGTAAGTTTTCAGTTCTTCCAAGGTGGTATTATCTAAGAAGAGGTGTTTACTACTCTCCTGGCATGTGCTCTTGTCTGTGAGCAACCACAAGCACTCTTTTCTGCCTTGGAACTGGGAAGAATGTCCCCCCTCCACTGTGGCCACAAGCGCTGCCAGGCTAGTGCTCCTCCTCACCCTGGAACTGCCACCCAGGATTGCAACCTGGATCTGAGTATGGACAAAGCAATAGAGTCCTGCCTCAGCGCTAGCAAAAGACCCCTGTAATCTTCTTTTGACTAGTTGTTCAACCCTCTTGCCATCTGTGGGCAGAGAACTCTGGAAACATCCACTCCCACTGCTGCTGCTGCTGCTGATTCAGTCACTCCCAAGGCCTGCTCCTGGTTTGCTGGGCCTGTGCTAGACTGCACTCCTCTCTCACTCTGGTGTAACAGACCTTTCCTGCCAAACTTCTAAGTTACCTTGTCTTGGAAAATTTTTTCACTCCATCTTTTCTGGAGCTCTAGAATTTGTTTAGAGTCATTTTGGAGGGGCTTGGGGTCAGAGCTCAGGTAAATCCCTGCCTTTACTCTACCATCTTGGCTCCACCTCTCAACAAGCATTTATGGAGCATCTGCTACATACTAGGCACTATGCCAACTACATCCATGTGTTATCATATTTGAACTTCAAAACAGTGTTTTAAGGGTAAGTGCCATTATTATAATGCCTATTTTGCAAATGAGGAAAATGAGGCTGAGAAAGGTTAGGTGCTTTATACAGAGTCACACAGTGAGTGTCTGTGGAAGAATTTGAGCTCAGGTCTTGCTGACTCGAAGTTCAAAGTTCTATCACTGTCCCTTACTCCACCTAGGAGTCTAACCATCAAGTTAAACATTTAAGTGCTGATGAACACCTTACCAATATTATGGTTTTGGGGTTTTGGGACTTAATATGGAGATTTAACTCAAAGAATTATAAAAAAATTAATGAAAATCAGAGGATTAATAGCTAAAAGGGCTCTTAGAGCCCATCTGTCCAAAATTCTTTATTTTGCAGAGAAAGACACTGAGACCCTGGGAGAGAAATTGGTTTGCTCCAGGCACCAAAGGTAGTACTAAGTAGCAGATCAGGGATGAGAATCTGGGTCTTTTGATTCAAAATCTGTTTCTCTAGGGTGTTCCCTCCTCCTCCAGGATCAATTATTTCTTAAAAAAAAACACAATCAAATTTTGCTTCCGAAAGAAAACCCACCTTCTCTTCCTCATTCTCTTCCTCACATTGAAAAAGCAAAAAGAAAAAAACCCAAACACCAAAACCCCTGTTACAAACATATATAGTTAAGCAACCTTATTTGCCATGTCCTGAAAAATATTTCTCAATTTGAACCCTTAATCCATTACCTCTCCAGGTAACGGGCAGAATGTTTCATAATGATTTGTCTGGAATCGTAGTTGTTCATTGCATTGATCAGTTCCCAAGTGCTTCAAAATTATCTGTCTTTATACTATTATTGTTGTTTAAATTGCTCTTCTGATTCTGCTCATTTCACTATGCACCTATTCATCGAAGTCTTCTCAGGTTTCCCTGAAACTGTCACCATTTCCTAAAATACAATAATATTCCTTCACATTCATTTACCATAACTTGTTTAGTCATCCTCCAATTGCTGGGCATCCTCTCAGTTCCTATTTCTTTAACATTACAAAGAGAGCTGCTATAAATATTTTTTTTGTGCATATGGAGGGACCAAATGCTTCTTCAGAACTCTACTAATCAGAAACAGTAGGACCTTAACATCATCCACAGGGAGGACGAATATGTGTTTATCTATTACTGCAATAGAGTAACATACTTCCAATTCACTTATTTTTTTTTTTTTACTTAATTGTTTAGGTAAAGATTTGGAAGAAAGACTTTTAGGACACCACCCTACTTAACATCATTCAAAGCTAAAATTTACAACTGTCATGATTCTGTCCTGGTCAATTTTGTTTTAGTGTCTCAATGCTTACATGCCTTAATTGTTAGTAACTTGGACTCTATAAAGGTGTGGCAGGTTGGTTCATATATATGTTTTGTCTCTTACGTCAACAGTTAATGATAGATAGATGAACCCTGCAATTATCTTTAAGTTATTATGAACTGTTTTCCCAGTGTAGTAATAACTTAGAATAGCTATAGTTCTTCCAACTATAATGAAACGATTTTGCTTGAGGACAGTTAAAAGGAGTTGGCAAAGACAGAGAACATGGGTATTAGTTGATTATACAAGAAAAGAAGGGATGAAAAAGAGGGATGCACTAGGAGAAAGAAAACGGAAGAAAGAAAGAAGAATGGGGGAATTTTCTCACATAAAGGAGGCACATAAGGAAGAACTTTTATGATAGAGGGAAAAATGGAATTGTGGCAAGAAATGCTTGAACCTCACTCTCATTGTCATTGGTTTAAAGGGGGAAGAATATATATGTATATATATAATATATGCATACTATATTACATATACACATGCACATTCAATTGTGTATAGAAATGTAACTTACCCAATAGGGAAATGGGGGGTGGGGAAGGGGATAAGAAAAAAGTGCAGGTTGATAACAGGAAGGACAGATTAAGGAGGCAGTGGTTAGAAGCAAAATGGACTTTTGAGGAGGGACAGGGGGGAGAGAGAGAGAGAGAAAGAGAGAGAGAGAGAGAGAGAGAGAGAGGGAGGGAGAGAGAGAGAGAAAGAAAAGATAAAAGAATGGAGGGAAATACAGAGTTAGTAATCCTAACTGTAAATAGGAATGGGACAAGCTTACCCATAAAATGTAAGGAGAAACCAGAATCCAACAATACGTTGTTTACAAGAGACACGCTTAAAACAGACACACAGAGTTAAAAATAAAGGGCTGGAGAAGAATCTAATATGCTTCAGCTGAAGTGAAAAAAAAGCAGGGATATCAGCCATGATCTCAGAAAAAGCAAAAGCAAAACTAGACCTAATTAAAAGGGATAATCAAGGAAAAGACATTTTCCTCAAAGGTACCATGGACAATGAAGTAATATCAAAATTTTTTACAGCAAGTTTCTCTTATAAAGGCTTCAGTTCTCAAATATATACTGAGTATATAAGTGAATTAAATTTATGAAAATAATAACCATTCCCCAATTGATAAATTGTCAAAGGACAAACAGTTTTCAGAAGAAGAAATGAAATCTATCTATAGTCATATGAAAAATGCTCTAAATCACTATTGATTAGAGAAAGAAAAATAAAAACAACTGGAAGGTACCATCTCATCCCTATCATAAATGACAAATGCTGGAAGAGAAGAGGGAGAAATAGGTACATTAATGAATTATTAGTAGAGTTGTGAACTGGTCCCAACATTATGGGAAACAATTTGGAACTATGCCCAGAAGGCTATAAAACTATGCGTACCCTTTGATGCTGCAATACCACTACTAGGTCTATATCCCAAAGGGATCATAAAAAAGGGAAAAGTACCTACACGTGCAAAAGTTTTTATAGCATGTCTTTTTGTGGTGGCAAAGAATTAGAAATTGAAGAATTGCTCATCAGGATTATGGTGGATGTGTGTGTGTATTGGTAAAACAAAATTTTAAAAAATATTGATGGTAGCATTTGAACCCAGGCCTTCCTAACTCCAGATCCCTTACTCTATTTACTATATACTATATTGACTTCTCTATGTAACAAACAAACCAGTAAATCTACAGTTTTGGAAGAACAAGTTCAATTAAATTCATTTTAACACACATTTACTTTGTCTGTAATATGTAAAATCATTGTGCCAGGTACCAGGGATGCAAGATGAAAAAGAAGAGCTTAAAATAAAATAAGAAGTATTTGGCACATCTACGGGTACAGTGGGAAAAATAAAGAGGTCCCAACAAAGTGATTAAGGAAAAAAGAATGATAAGCAATAGTTTACTCTCCACTAAGTAGAAGATAATCAAAGGTTCAGGAAAGAAGTACTTGAGCTGAGCCTTGGAGGAAGAGGGTGTCCACGGAAAGAAATTTAGGTAGAGTGCACCCCAGTGTGACTTAATGGAGGTGAGAAAGGGCAAGGCAAAGATGAGTATACTGGTATTTTTAGTATAAATTTAGAGTGTATGAAGATGTATATTATAAAACAAGGCTATAAAGTTAAGTTGGACCCAGATTAGCAAATCCCCCATTAGCAAAATGGGTCTATTAATAGCACTTACTTTATAGAGTTGTTGTGCAGATCAAATGAGATAGCATATGCTGTAAACCATAAAGGACTATATGAATCTGAGACATTTATATTTTGTTATTAATTTTAAATAATAGACCACAGGTCAATTCATCCCATTATTTGTTGATACATCTTGCAGTAAACCTTAAATATGAGACCAAATAGAAATACGTTGGCCTATCGGCAGCCAATAGTCATTGAAGTTTGCTGATCTAGGGAATCATGTGGCCAGACCTCCTGTGAACTAGGAAAATCATTCTGGCAGCTTTGTAAAAAGTAGAGCAGAAAGGGAAAGACTGGTGGCAAGGGAATTCAGTTAGGAGTCTATTATCATAGTCCAGAGAGAGAAGACAAAGGATTGAACTAGAATGACGGCCTTATGAATGAAGAAGAGGGAGAACATGGAAAGATACTCTAGCAAAAAAGTGGTGACATATGTCTGCTATTTGGATACAGTGTGGAAAGGCAGTGGGAAGATTCAAAGACGATCCTGAGGTTTTGATCCTAGGTGACTGTCAGGATGGTGATGCCTTCCTTTGAAATACAGAATTAGGAAACAAGGAGGAAATTTAGGATACATTATTATGAGTTTCCTTTTGGAAATATTAAGTTTGATATATCATTGGGACATACATATGGATAGATCCAACAGGCAGTTAGATGTGGTGTTAGAGCTCAAAGGATAGATTGGGATTGGTTATATGAGCTTGGATGTTATCCGTATAGAGGTAATGATTGAACCAAAATCAGAAGTTGACATGGAAAATAACGTAAAAATATTAAGTCTTAGATCATAAGTTTGAAGGATACCCATGCTTAGGGGCAGAAAAATGATGAAGCAGTGAGGGTAATTAAGAAATGCCTCTTCTCCTGCCATTAGGGATATATCCAGGAAAGAGTAATATTACAAAAGCCAAAGAGTAATCATATAATAAAAAAACATCCTTTTTTAATGATGAAGGAGATTGAACTCAACCTAAGAGATATATACTTGGTCCCATGAATTCCCTTTGGGAAAATCCCTGGAATTTTCAAAAATGTGAAGAGAACATCATAGGAGCATATAGTTGAATAAAGGAACTTGTTATTAGTGGAAATTCAAGTTTCAGCAATTCCTTTTGCATAAGCTTCTCTTTAGGCAATGTCTCCCAATCGGCATTACTGATGACCTTCACAAGTAAGCACAATGTCTCTCATTGATATCAACCGTCATCTAATTTGAGAAGATTATGTATATCCATTTGGGAAAAATATCATTCTTTTACTGGTAGCAAGAGTGGGCATTATCATTATATTATTTATTATTATTATTGTAGGTATAAAGAATTTTTATACTATGACTGTGTATTCCATTACTATTCTACTTGAAAATTTTTAATGATTCCCTCCTTGTTGCCTCCAGGATAAATACAAACTTTTTAGCCTGACATTTTAAAGGTTTTAATCTGGTTCCAGAATTGTTTACTATTGCTTCTCTTCACACATACCAAATTCCAGCCAAGCTGTTCTTCAAGCTAGACATTCTATAACCCATCTCTATGCTTTTTAATAATTTCTTTCCATTGCCTGGAGTGCATAACCTTCTCCACACCCATCTTTGACTTCATTCAAGACTCACTTCAGCTTCCATCTCCTAAGAGAAACCTCTCCTACTCCAATCCCAGCTGATTGCCCTCTCTCTTTTCTCACATTTTCTTGTATAACGCATACAGGTTCTTGTTGAATTCCCCTAGTTGACCTCCTCCTCGAGGTGAAGGTCTTTTTCATTTTTGCCCCTGTCCTCAGCAATTAATACAGTGTCCTTCATACAGTAGGTAATTAATAAATGTTTATTTGAATTGAATTGAATTGAATCAATTCTAGGGTAGATAGATAGGAGTTATATCCTTAAAGTTATGCAGGAAATCTCAGAGAACATGAATAGAGCTCATTACCTGAACTTGTTGAGCTCCTAGAGTGAAGTGGAAAGAGCCTGAAATTACCCATTAGAATACTTGGGTTCCAGCCCTGCCTTTAGCACTTTCTTGCTGTGTGACCTTGCACAGGACATTTTCTCATTCAATGCCAGTCCCTGTGTGTGGCATGAGAAGAGTGGACTACATGATTTCAATGATCCTTTCTAGTCCTTTATCTCTATGAATATAGAAACTCAAAAGATATGGGTTTCATTCATGACTTCTACTGCTACCTCGTTATGTGACTTTGGGGACATCACTTGACTCTTTGGCACCTCAACTTCTTCATCTGTGAAATAGAAATGAAGATTTTTGCACTTTACTTTTTGTAAATTTTAAAGCATATAAATGTGAGTTGTTACTACAACAATAATAATGATAATAATGGATGATGATGATGTCATCAGGAATATTCACTCGAATCACAATTGAACATAATAGATTAAACCCATGTGCACTGTAGCCCTGGTTGCTAAATTCTTCTTGACCACCCTTCTGCATATACATGCCTACATACATATGTACATGCATGTGCATATTATATATAAAATATTGTGTTCAATTGAAAATGAATAGGATTCAATTCAGTTGAATTCAGTTGAAATGAAGACATTACCATGTTGCTAGTCACCCAGGGCCAAAACCTTCCAGTCTTCTTTGGCCCTTTCCACTCCTCTCTCTCATTTAAATACACACACATATACACACATACACATATGCATATGTGTATATTCTACTTCAGTGTGTGCACTCCTGCATACACACACCTATTATATATATATATATATGTATATACACATATATATGTATATATTCGTGTGTGTGTGTGTATGTATATACGTATATTGTGTATATGTGGGGGAAGTAGTACATTAGAAGGAAAGATGAGTGGGGGAGAGGAGTCTTGAAGTCTAGCTGCCAACCTTTAACTTGCCCTGCCATTTATGAGCCCTACACATGTATGCACATTTTAGCAAGCCCAAAGCCAGAGTTCTCCCCACCCCCACCCTGCTGTTAAGCTCTGCTCTGATCCCTGTCACAGGAGTATCAGTTAGGGAGAGAGAAATGGGAGAGAGCTCACAATAGAGCAACACACATGATTAAAGGGCTGGAGGGATTGACTTGTAAGATAAGATTAAAAGACCTAAATATTTATCTTTTGGCTAAGCTGGGACTGTGGGACAGTCAGGATAACCATCTACAAATATTTGTTGGGTATAATCACCTCAGACCAAGCCACATCCCTCCCCCACTGAAGCATACACATCACTCCATGGGCAAATCGATGCCAGCTGTCAGAACAGAAAGAAGTTTGACAGGTGGAGACTGGGGTAGCACAAGCAGCCAGCTGGATGCTAACTCTGCCATTTCTGACACAACCCTCAGGGATTGTGAGCTCACTTGTAGCTATGGCTTTAGAAATGCAGTGCCCCAAAATCCATGTACCTCTCTTCAGAGGAAGTAGTTCACATGCTGGACAATCTTCTTCAGTGGAAAAATAACCAATTATTTACATGCTATCAGGAAAGTAAAGGTATGGATTATTTACAAGTTGGGCAACTCAATTATATCAAATACATAGAGTTGATTATTTAATTTGGATAAAACTCTAAGCTAGATGTCTGGCTTAGCTCTCATTCTCTCAGTCTGGATATATTCCAGCTGAGTGTGACTATCACTTTAATAGCCCAAACCTTCCCTTCCTAACTTGAACCTTCACTTTTTTTTAAGGTTCTTTAGGTCTCCTGGCCTTCCCCTAACAGAGGAAGTGAGGCTTTTTTTTTTCTCCTCACAGGTTTCCCATTGTCTTTTAAAGCCAAAGTACCATCAGCCTTAATTCCTCAGTTAGGGAAGGGCAAGGCATGATTTCTTTTCAAAAGTTGAATTAAAGAAACAACAATCCTAAACAACATGTATTAATCCTCTGTCACGAATACAAGGCATTGTGTTAAGCACCAAGGATAGAAAGATGAAAAATAACACAGTATATGCCCACGAGGAGTTTAAAACCAAGCTTAACATCTTCTGCTTACCTGGTTACATTAAAATACAATCCTTGCCACTCACAAGACATCAAACATTCAGCATGTATACTAAAAAGATTCATCTAGCACAGAGAGGAAATACTTTAAATAGAAGCTCTCTATGCTTTAAACCACTAAAATAAAAAAGAAAGGACAAATTAAACTGAATTATTACATAGTCTTAGAGATATGAGCCTTTCCCCAGGGAAAAATGCAGATGCATGTCTGAAACTGTCCTTTAAAGTAAATTGAACATGGCACTGGAAGGAGAATAATCTTTTAATTCTGTGAAACTCCCAAAGTCACTTTTAACTTTTCAGTACAGTATGACCCTGGGGCTAAATTTTCAATTCATTTCAATTTAACAAACATTTATTAAGCACCTACTGTGTGCAGAGCCCTGAGCTAAGTAATAAGGAGATACCAATATTAGATAAGACAAGTCCCTGATTCCATGGAGATCATGTCTAAGAAGAGCATGTGGCACAAACACAAATAACTATAATACAAAATATATTATTTGTGTTTTAGGCTCAAAATAAAGGGCCTTGCTCATAGTAAGTGCTTAATAAATGCCTATTTGATTGAAGTGAATTGAATTGGAAGTACTTTGCTCAAGTTAGGAAAGGTAATTATTAAGCCAGTATGCGCCAATCAAGAATATGCCAGACTAATCCCATTTCCTTTTTCCATCAGTTAACTGGATTGGCAGATGAAGGATGTGGTAAAAACAGAGCCTATCTGGAGTTAAGCAAGGGATTTTTCGGTCTCTCATGATATTCTTGTAGGCAAAAAGAAAAGATGGAGGGTAGGTAACAGTAAATGTTGTAGGTAAAGGTAGTTAAAATCCAAAGGGTAGTCATTAATAGATCACAACTAGCCTAAAATATCCAAACTGGACTGATGCAGGGTTTTTTCCTTGACCCAGCTCTGTTTCTCCCCCAGTGGCTTAAATAAAGGCATGAGTGGTATGCTTATCAAATATGTAGTTCATGTGAAATGAGAAGGGACACGTGGGAAAAGACAAAGTCTAGAATGATCCACATTTGCTAATACAAATAATTCACAAAAGTGAATAAGGTTATATTTAGGTTCTTCAAAATCAACTGCTCAAGTACAGATTTGGGGAAGCTTGGCTAGACAGCAGTTCATGAAAAAAAAAAACTGAAGGCCTTAGCAGTTTATAAGCTTGAATGTCAATCACTCAATCAAAAAGCATTTATTTAAATTAAGTACACCCCAGGTTCCACACTGTGCTCTGGTGAGCAAAAAGAGAAAGTGAATTAGTCCCCGTCCTCAAGTAGCCAAAAAGGCTCATGGAAACTTAGATTCATCTAATAGAAATTGAGCACCCAGAATATGAGTTGTTAGGTAGTCCACCTGTGTTCTGCCTTGGTCACACTGTTTCTGAAATGTTTTGTTCAGTTCATAGTACCATACTTTAATAAGGACATTGACAAAATGGAGTGAGTCCAGAGGAGGGCAGTGGGGTTGATGAAAAGACTAGCAACCATGCCAGAGAAAGATTAGACCTGGAGATGTTTACCCTGAAGAGAAGAATTAAGTTGTGGAGTGCATGCGATCTATCTTCAAGTATCTAAAGGGGTGTTATGTTTAAGAAAGATTAGACTTGTTTTCCTTGGCTCCAGATGGAAAAACTAGAACAAAGGAATGGAAGTTGTAGAGATGTGGATTTCAAGACAAAAAGAAATCTGCCTCAGCAGTTAATGAATTAGTTACTGATGGAGTTTTTCTCATGAAAGCTGGATGACTATTTGTTACAAACTGACTCCAGTTCAGATATGGATTTCACTGAAAGACCTTCAAGGTCCTTTCCAGTTCTGATATGTGGAATTTTGTGACTTTGGCTTTCAGGTCAGGCCACGTTAAGAATACGGACCTTGAGAGAAGCTCTAAAGGATAGGTAGTAGAAGACGATGATAGCCAAACTATATTGCTTTTTAAGACTTCAAAAGTACTTTAAGATATTTAATTTGATTCTTATAACCCTGTAAGGTAGGTGCTATTATCATCCCCATTTTACAGATGAGAAAAACTGAGACTGAACAAAGATCAACGTGACTTATCTGCAGTCACATGTCTTATAAGGATGAGAGGCACAATTTGAACTTATTGTTTCCTCACTCCAAGTCAGGCACTCTGTCCAGAGAGCTACATTATGGAACAATAGGAATAAGTTTATATAGAGGCAGAAAATGCAGCTATTTGTCACATCTCTTAAAGGAGCGGAAAATATCTTGGTTTAGCTACAGAATAGAATATGTAGTGAACTGTGAAACAAGATAGAAAAGGAAGGTGGGATTATGGTAGAGGACATTAAATTCTAGGAAAAGCATTTTGAACTCTGCTCTGCAGGCATTCAAAAGCCTTTGAAGGTTTTTTAAAAGGAGGAATGACATATATAATTATTCTGACAGGGACATAAAGGATGAATTAGAGTGGGGGAGAGTAGAATTGGGAAGATTTGCAACTGCAACAGTCTATATGAGTGGAAATGAGGGGCTTTTCTACAGTGGTAGCAGTGGTGATACAAAAGTGGAGAAATGAGAGGAATGTTGCGGATGTAGAATCAGCAGGGCTTGGCAACCAATTGGATATGAGAGCTCACCAAGGTTTCAAATATGAATGCATCGATCAATAGTAGTGACCCTGAAAGAGATTTTAAGTCAAAAGTAAAGGATGACTTACAGAGGTGATTTGCAAATATAATCAACCAGTCATTATGCATTTAGTAAATACCTGCAATGTGCCAGATATTGTACTAAGCAGTGGAAATACAGCAAAAGGCCAAAATTGTCCCTGTTCTTAAGAAGCTTACATTCTAATGGGGGAGCTAGCATGCAAACAATTTTGTACAAACAAGATCTACAGAGGATAAATTAAGGTGATCTCCAAAGTCAGGCACTAGTGTTAAGTGGGGGAAAGGAAAGGAATCTTGCAGAAAGTAGGATTTAAGATGAGGTTTAAAAGAGCATAGGGAATCCAGGAGGCAGAAAGTCAGAGGGAGAGCATTCCAGACATGGGGGCAGATAGCAAAAATACACAGAATTGGGAAGTGGAGTGTGTTGTTCAGGGAACAGCAAGGAGGTGAGTGTTACTAGGAGGTCTTAAGTGGTCACTGGAGTTTATTGAGTAGGGGGATAACATGATCACACCTGTACTTTAGGAAGATCACTTTGATAGCCGGGTGGGAGATGGATTGGAGCATTTAGAGACTTGAGGCAGGGAAAAAATAGCCATCTCTCCCAGTAGTCTAAGCACGAGGGGAGGAGGGACTGCTCTGCAGTGGTGGCAATGTCAAAGGAGAGATGGGGTATATATGATAGATTTTTGTGAAGGTGGATTCAGTGTGACTCGGTGACAGATTGGATTTGTGAGGTGAGGGCAAGTGAAAAGTCAAGAATGACACCAAGGTTGTGAGACTGGGTGAAAGGAGAATGATGGTATCCTTGACAATAATAGTCAACAAGCATTTATTAAATACTTACTATGTCCCAGGCACTATGCTAAGTCTTGGAGAATACAAAAAAGGTAAAAACAACCCCAATCCTTGCTCTCAAAGAGCTCATAGTCTAATGGGGGAGACAACATGAAAATAATTATGTTCAAATAAACTATCAGGAGGATAATTTGGAGATAATCAATCAATGGAAGGCAGTAGAATTAAGAGGGGTGGGGAATGGCTTCCCATAGAAGGTGGGATTTTAGTTTGGAAGAGGGGAGGATTGTGTGGAAAAGAAAAGAATTCAGTTTTAGACATGCTGAGTTTAAGATGTTTATGAAGTATCCAGTTCAAGATATCCAATAGCAATTAGAGATGGGAGACTGAGGTTCAAGAGAGAGTTTAAAGACGGATAAAAATCATCTGAGAATTTTTTTGCATAGAGGTGATAAAGGATTGCATGGGAGATGATGAGATCACTAATTGAAAGCACAGAGGGAGAAGAGAATAAAGTATAGAAGCATAAAAGGCATTTCTTTTCCACCCCCACTCCCAACACAGTACAGGCTTTATTTATATTGCTATCAAGCTGTGGGTAGCTACTGAGTGTGCAGTAACTGCAAAAACCACAAGGTGGTGACGTAAGCTCAAACTGTTCACCTTGCGTCCATCATTGAAGGGGCCAAGACCTATTGTCCAGCTCTATATAGGCAAGCCACCAGATAGCACTTCAAGCTTTGAGCTGCCATCCCCAGTACCTTTGCATGCATGGACAGGATTTACATGTAACCTGCATCTCTTTTCCTTTCAGCAGCTTCCAGGATGTGTATTTCCATCTATAGTAGGCTAATGAATTCTGCCCGAAAGCCATAACATATCACGTGACGCTAGCCTCCATTCCCACAGGATCTCCCTCTCTTCTCTAACTTCACATGACCCCCCAAATATAATTCATTTACATATGGACTAAAGTGTACTTTTAGAGACGGATTGAAATAAACAAAATACTTCTTTCAAAGGACTCAGATGACATGTAGCCTCACTGTAAAATCCTCATATTCTTTTGATACATACCTCATTGCTCCCCTAGTGAAGGAAGGGGGAAATAGTCTGTCTTGAGACCTTGAATGAGATATATTTCTAAATATCCTGTGATACCAAGGTCATGAGAGGAAAGGAGAAATCATTTCAATATACTTGGTTCCCAATCTCTGGCTTTTCTTTCATGAGTTACTAACCATTCATCTGACAAAGCCACTGTTCAGTGTCTTCATACATTCACTAATGTCATTTTAGACATTTTTTTTCACTTTCGTAGCCAGGACTCTAGGGTGAAAGGGATAAATTAAACTGTAAGAACAACTGTTTCATGAGGACATATTGTAATCTCTGTCCCTGGAAGAGATGGGAAATGCTGCTTCTGCCATATTTCTGCAAAGGTTCTACTCAATATAATTTTGTGACACTTTCTCACCCATTTGTTCTTATTCCTTGAGGCTACTCAGTCCTATAGCTCCCACCTCTTATGCATCTTCCTGATATGGGTCGTCGAAGTGAGACATGTACTATTTGCTTAGCTGGAATTTTCACAGGAAATAGTGCAAAGACATCATTAAAAGTAAGATCTACATGTTCTAACATAGGCAGACCTTACTTTCTGCCATGACATTTCATTGTTCTGCCAATTCTATGCTGTCTAATTAATTTAAAAGTATTTATAAAACACCCACCCAGTATCAGATACTGTGCTAGATCCTGGAGACTGAAAGAAGATGAAACTATCTCCTTCATTAGTTGAGACAATATAAACTAGATAACTA
This sequence comes from Trichosurus vulpecula, assembly GCF_011100635.1. NCBI lineage: Eukaryota > Metazoa > Chordata > Mammalia > Diprotodontia > Phalangeridae > Trichosurus > Trichosurus vulpecula. Next base: position 173,351,732 of record NC_050574.1, read on the forward strand.
GATAGATGGATAGATAGATACATGTTTATACAGACACACACAGTTCTTGATTTACATAAGTGAAACATTTCACAAATCTCTATGTAAAGCAATTTTTATATAATATGAATTTGCTCATGGACCTGAGGAAGGGAGGAAAAGAGGAAGCAAAAAGAGGGTCAAATCCCTGAAGGAGGGGGCAGGTACATAGTTCAAGAACACATGGGGGCCAGGGATAGAGAAACTAGAGTAGGAGGAGGAACACATGAGGCCAGAGCCAGCCATATGGGGACCTGGTTGGAACTGAGAGGAAGAATATGGGGAATCACAGACACAAACAGGAGAGGACAGGTGACAGGCAGGGACTAGGGATAGACACGTAGTACCTGATCAGGGGCTGATGGAAGATAGGTGGGGCCTGACATACTAGCACGTGGGCAGAATAGGGCAAAGGTCTCCTTTCTCGGTGCTGGAGGTCTCAAGGCAAGCCCCCAATCCAGGGGACTGCTATGGCTGTCTCACTGTGAGTCTATTATTCTGTTTTCACCTGGAGGGTTTTTGTTTTTTGTGGGGCAGGGATGGGAGGCCAAGGAGCACTGAGCAGAGGGGTAGGAATGGAAATAGAGAGAGCATGGTACTATACAACAAAGTTGACGTAGGTGGGGTTTTTTTGGAATGTGGATTTCTTTCAGAATTCTTTAATGTCAAATTTGTATAGCACAAATTTATATAAAATGAGAACTATCTGCATATATATATATATATATACATATATATATATATATATATATATATATATATATATATATATATATATATATATATATATATATATATGGACATGTTAAAGGAGCAGAGGACCTGAAACATGATATTTGTGAAGGCATAGGAGCTAGGATTACAATCAAGAATAATCCACCCAGCGCAACTGAATATAATCCTTCAGGAGGAAAAATTGGATATTTAATGAAATCAAGGACTTTCAAGTATTACTGATGAAAAGACTAGTGCTGAATAGAAAATTTGACATTCAAACACGAGACTTGAGAGGAAGGTAAACATGAAAGAGATATTATAAGGGACTCAGCAAGGCTGAACTGTTTACATTACTATGTGGGAAGAGGATTTATATAACTCCTAAGAACTTTATCATTAGGGCAAATTAAAAGAAGTTTCCATAGTCTGAGGGCATGAGTATGAGTCAATTATGTTAGAATGATCTCAAAAAAAGAGGGATACACTAGGAGAAGGGGGAAGAGAGAGGTAGAATGGGGAATATTTTCACACTGTGGAGGGAGAGAATTTAGAACTCAAAATTTAAAATGAAAAGAATTTTAAACATTAATAAATGATTAAAACAAAAGCATGGGGATAAAAGATACAGCATTATATATGAAGAATAGTGAGAAGGTCAGGAAGCTTTTCCTATTTTCTCTACCTGTCCTATCCACTCTGTCTCTGTTGGTGTTTCTGTCTCTTTCTGTGCCTCTGTTTCTGTGTCTCATCTCTCTACATATGTGTGTATTGTATTTAGAAATAGATATCTTATATGCATATAGTTATTTATATGTTATTTTGCCTTTCTTTGCATCCCCAATGCCTAATACAGTGTCTGGCACATAGTAAGGGCTTAATAAATACTAACTGAATGACCAACTGATATCATGAATCATAGAGTATTTGAAGGGGAACTCCGTATAATCAGACTGCAAAGGTAGATTTATACTGCATTCCCTGCCATCTTTTATTTGCATGTTCAGTGGCTTCCATTGATGTCCAAACAGAGGAAGGCAAAGGTCTAGGTATGGTTTGACAAGAGAAGGCAACATGTATGTTTGTATGAGTTGAGTTTCCACTTTTCAACACAGTCTCTAGTAATGCTTTGCACCTAAAATTGCAGATAACTTGTAGAGTAAATAGAGGTGCTGAAGAGAAATATTTTCCATATAAAGCAACCAGGTGTGGCTTGAAGATCCCAGCCTGAAACCTACTACTTCAAGAGTCGATGAAATACTCTTCAGCTGAAGAGTAGGATCCCAGAGGCCTCAATAAAAGGCATCATGCTCATCACTAGGAGCCACATTTCTCTGTGTTCTCCTAACCACAGTTTGCTCTGTCTTACAACCACATAAGTAAGGAGCACCTGGGCATTGCCTAATTTAATCATATGACATCACTGCAAGTGTCATCTGGTCCATATGATGGGTAGAAAAGCCAATGTGCCATCTGAATAGAGACAGGAGATTTCTGTTCTTTCATTTCTCATGAGAATTCTGATCTCCCCTGTGCAGAGAAATGGCATCACTGTCCAGAAGCTACATTCTACCATCAGTTTGCCATGGAATGAATGAAAATGAGCAGAGCTATAAGTGGTTTCCCCAAGACCTAAATCCATGTGCTCCCTCTCATTTTCAAAATTGATCCCAACCATCCTCTTCTCTAGAGAGGAAGGTATGCATCAGGGTGTGGGAGTTGAATTCATTACATTTGCAAATAATTGGAACTGATAGTTATTCATCGAAAATATTTAGCAAATGATTAAATAGTAACATCTCTCTTCCATTGTTTTCTCTTAGTAAAGCATTTCATTGTTTAATGAATAAGTAAAGGAAATACTTAGCAGTTTCTAATAATGCAATTCTAATTAAATGCTTTTCAACATAAAAGAGTTTCTGAATAATGTGTTTGGTAAGTAATGGCGTTCCTGAATAATCTTTACACTAAGTAAATGACTTAAGATCATTCATTAGGAACTAGTGAGCTAGGTTATTTTTTTCCCCTTTTGGGTTTTCAAGGAGAGGGGAAAGAAAGAACATCTCCAGTGAAAGGAATAGTGAAGAGATGAAGAACTATCATTATCCATTATTGGTTCTGGGCACCATATTTTAGCAAGGACACTCATAAGCTGTAGTGTGTCCAGAAGAAGGAAAAGGAGATGCTGTGGAGATGCTAAATCATGTCATATGAGGCTCATCGAAGGGCCTGGAGATGTTTAGCAATAAATGGATGCTTGGAGTAGAAAATTTAAAGGCACGTATGATTGTCATCTTCAACTATGTGAAAGGTTGTGATATAGAAACGTTGAAATGTGTGGCTCAAGAGGCCAGTAGTTTTCTCATCTGTAAAATAAAGGAGCTGCACTAAATAATCTCTGATTTCCCTAGATTTCCCTGATTTCTCTAGAACCATACCCTAAGACAAATCAAAAGAATTTAAAGAGATTCAAATTTTGACTAAAATTTTTTTAAAAAGACTTCCTAATTTGTAGATATTCAGAAAAGGAATGGGATGCTCTATGTGTGTCTGTAAATTCCTATCATAAGAGACATATAAGAGGCTGAACAAACTTCACAGAGATGTTGTAGAGAGAGTCCACATTTTATTTATAAACTCAATGACCTTTTTGTTTCCTTTCAAGCCTGAGATTCTATCATCACTGTCAACAAAATTTTTATAATGATTATCTGTGTGTGTATGTGTGTGTGTGTGTGTGTGTGTGTGTGTGAGAGAGAGAGAGAGAGAGAGAGAGAGAGAGAGAGAGAGAGAGAGAGAGAGAGATATGCTATGCTAGGTACTAGGGGATTAAAAATGCAGAGTGGACCAATTCCTTGCCATCGAGGGAATTTATAATTTTACAATGGAGAGAAGACAAAGATAAATGGATAGCAAATAAAGGCACCAAGAGTCATGTATATGGAAGAGGAAAAAGATCTGATCATGGCAACTATGCCCTCAGATGATTACATCTTTTACTAGGGGGTGAGAAAAAGATGCTAAGTATATGAGACATATGATTCATATAGGGTTTGGAATGAGAGAATTTGGGTTCAAATTAAGGCTCTACTATTTACTACGAAATAGGGAAAGTCATTTCAGTTTCACATCACCAACTTTCTTTTAGATATCTGAAGCTGGATGTCCCATAGGAAATATTAACTCAGTATGTCCAAAACAGAGCTTTGCCTCAAAACTATATTTGTTCCCAATTTTTCTATTATTGTAACCATCCTCTCAGTCACCTAGGCCTACAACCTCATTGTCACTTAGACTCCTCATTTCTGTTCTACATATGCAATCTGTTCCTGGTTTTGTGGTTTGTACTTGCACATAATCTCTTGTTGAAATGGTGCCCTAGTTCGGGCACCATGCTTCCACTCTTGTGATAGCCTTCTGGTTGATCTCTCTGTTTCAAATTTCTCCCCATTCCAATCCATCCTTCTGCTGCTAAAGTCATTTTCCTAAAGGGCAGTTCTGACCATGTTATTATAATACTCTATAAACTCCAGTGGCTCCCCATTACTGCCAGGAAAAAAAAATATATATATACATACATACACACACATAAACACATATACATATATATGTGTGTGTTATATGCATATGCATATATATGTATACATGTACATATATATATATATGTATATGTGTGTATATATACATATTCTCCATTTGGCATTTAAAGACCTTTACACCCTGACTCCTTCTTAACTTTCCAAGTTTCTCATGTCTTACTCTCATATATGCTATGATCCATCTACACTGGCCATTGGCTTGTGTTTGTCCTTTGTTCTTGAAGAGGACCATGACATGAGGGAAATGATGACATGCCTTGCAGTTGACTTTCATTTGAGTGAGGGAGGGCTGTGCAAGGTCACCAGCCTCACTTTCTCCTCCAGAGCCATCTAGATCCAGTGGCCTGATATTCATCAGGACAATTGGAGATGGCCCAGGATGCATTGGGAGACCCTGGCTCTTTTAGGCTAAGGTCTTTTCAGGTTCTCACTTTGAGCTAGGTAATGCTCATTCAGTGAATGGGCCTCTTTAAGAAGTGAGTCAGGGGATGGCCCCTTTAATCAAAACTCAAAAAAAAAAATCAAACTGGGAGGGGATGACCCTCAGGGTTCCTGCCCAAAAGAGAAACAGTTACTATTTAGTATTTACATTCGCTCTGTGCCAGGAGGGCAGAGACCTATCTACGAGCAATCTACGAGCTATGAGTTGGGTTTAAGGCTTGGTTTTTGAGAAAGAAATTTAGCCAGTAAACTCAAAGTTAAGGAGGCAGCCTTCAGCCATTGCAATGTACCTTCCTTTAGACAGAGTACCCTCAGGTGTCTAGAGGATGGGGGAAGAGAGGGGAGGAGGAAGGGGAGGAGGAAATGGGAGGGGAAAGGCTACTTACAGGTTGCCTTTGTCCTTCCTTCTTGAAGAGGACCATGAGGTCATGGCCTACTGTCTATTCCTTGAATAGAACAATCCATCTCCCAAAGTAGCCTTCCTCAAATGCCTGGACCGCTCTGTTCCCTCACCTCTACCTGCTGGCTTCCCTGACACCCTTTACTCATCTCAAATCCTACCTTCTGCAGGAGGTGCCCACCCTCTCCTAAATGCGTCCCTTCCATTTACACCATATATATTTTGTATGTTCATAGTTACTTGCTTGTCGCCTCCTCCATTAGAATAAGACTTCCTTGAAGCCAGGGACTGTGTCTTTTGTCTTTCTTTTACACCCAGAACTTAGCCTCCTTCCTGACACACAACAAGTACTTAGTAAATACTTGTTGACTAACTTCACCTCTCTGGGCCTCAGTTTCCTCATCTGCAAAATGAAGCAGTTGACCTAGAGGATTTCTTAAATATTTTCAGCTCTAAAATCTGTGATCCTATAATTATTAGGGGGAAAATCCATTTTATCAATTCCTAGGTAGGATAGAAAATTCCCAAGCCATTCCTACTCCCAGATCAAAGATCTCCATAGGATGCTGGGTGGCATGGCAACCTTCCTGTCACCCATGGTGGTGAGGAGGAGCAATATGTACTCCAGAGAAATAGACTCCTCGTTTATCTTCCTCAGTCTTCAAAATGCCCTTCAGGGAGCAGAAGTTGAAATCAAAAGTCATCCTTCCCCATAATTTTGGAAGTTTTTTTTATGAACTTCCCCTGAATATGACATTTAAAGGTAGGAGTTCCTTCTTCAAAGCAAAGATTTGAGAAACCATTTTTAAGGCCCCTTCTACCTTCTCAGGATCCCCAGAAAGGTATACAATGATTTGGGGATACTGTTGTCTGGGTCACGGTCACAAGAGGAGTGCATTGTCTGTACGGACTTAAGCATGTCCATCTACCCTCTAGGAACACGAAGGGCATGTGACCCTCATTATCTTACTGTTTTCTCTGTTGAATGATCCGCCATCCTGCCTGCCTAGAGACACTTTATCACACTGATAAGTAAGTGACTTTGGTGAGGAAGGTCAACTTAAACATTTCATTTGAGTCTGTAGTTTGTTGCTGTTTGTGAGAAAGCAGCTGTCTTTTCATCCTTCCAAGAAAGACCAGTAGGAAAAGGTGTGGGAGGTGGGGGAGGGGGTGGGGGGGTAGGTGGGAGAGTGCTGCTGTCTCTTGAGTACTACTTTGAGGATTAACATAGGGAGTCTTTCCAAATAGTTGCATGATATTTTTCTAATTTATTCTGTTTTAAAATTTAATTTATGTTCTTTCTGCATATGAATAATGTTGCTAATGAGATAGCTACTGCATCATATTGTGGAAAAATGATTAGACTGAGTTCTATTCACAGCTCTGCTACTAACTTTTGTTATTCAGTCATTTCGGTCGTGTCCAACTCTCCATGACCCCATTTTAAGGTTTTCTTTGCAAAGATCCTGAAATTGTTTGCCATTTCTTCCTCTAGCTCATTTTGCAGAGGAGGAATGGAGGCAAACAGAGTTAAGTGACTTGTCCATGGTCACACAGTAATAAATGTCTGAGGGTGAATTTGAACTCATGAAGATGAGTCTTTCTGATTCCAATCCCAGCACTCTATCCAATGCACTACCTAGCTGCTACTATGTGACCTCAAATAAGTCCCTTAATCTCCCTCAGACTCAGTTTCCTTTTCTGTAAATTAAGTTAGTTGGACTATGTGATCTCTAGATCAGTGGTGTCAAACATGTGGCCTGCAACAACCAAGAATGTGACTCAGACAAGATTAAAACATAGATCCTAGCTGATTTTAAAGTGTTGATGTATTAATAAAAAATGTATATAGAATGTGATTTTCTAAATCAATATGCCACCCATGGGGATCCTTATGTATGGTTTAGTGGCCTCCATTTCTATTTTAGTTTGAGACCATTTCTCCACATAATCCCTTCTGCCTAGAATATTCTGATTCTAGGTGCTAGGGAATGCATTTCTGTGGAGTTAGAGTATTCAGGTTAGCTGATTCCAGATGGCATCTAAGGGAGTAAGATACAGGATAGACCTATTTTTAACTCATGCTTTCTCTCCATTTCAATGCTCGCCCTGAGAATTATTCCATCACTTTTCAGGGGCTAATTTTTGCTGAGAAAGGCAAGAATTCCCCAAATATTGAAAAGTAATAATGTACATATGGTAACTGGGAGAAATCAATAATGCATTTTAGAATAATTACTAATGTAAGTCCCAGGTGTCTTTTCTCATAGATGGATTTTTATATTCTCTGGAAAACAACAATCACTTTGGTATGTATCACTAATTAAAAACTGTTGAATAATTTCCAACAAATATTAAGTAATTATTGGCAATTCTAAGTCAGCACCGGCAAATAATTATCTCACCTTGTATCACATAATTAGAATTACAATGCCCCCCCCCCAGCAAATAATAAACAGTTTGAAATAATTCCAAATGTGCACTAGTAAATAACAAGCAGGTATTCAACTCTGTTATGGTGGTAATTTAAAATGACATTTTAAAAATTTGAATATTGATTTATAAAATAAAAAAAGTATTAATTTCCCTTTTCTGGCAGGTTAGTGCCCTTTGGGGATAAAGCAGATGTTCCACTGCCTAAGGTTGGCAGCTGGGGCAGAGAAAATTAGCCAGGCATACTCATCTAGGTCCAATTTAACAGCAGAAGAAAAAGATAGTACCAGTGGGTGGCAGGAAGGAATAAATAAACTAAGGATTTGAGATAATGTGGTTCTTCGGAGCCATGTCTCACATTCACATTATACATCTTGAATCTCAAGCCTGAGGACTATACCTTGTGGCTCTTTTCTTTCTTGTAGCTTCTGCTACAGGACCATCCCACATGGTGTGCCTGCACCAAAGGTTCTGTGATCTATGAGCAAAGCAGAATTGCAATAGCTCAAGAGAAATGTGAGATGTGCATATTTAAAGACATCTCCCTCCCCAAGGTTCATACAGGCCATTTGTGCCCAACCTATGGTAGAACTCTCTGAGTTTGTATTAGTTGATCAGCCATAGTTGGACATGCTCTACATTGACCCTGACATAATGATGTCATTTTGTCCTCTTCCTCTTCATGTCATCTTCAAGTACAAAGGACAACAACCAACCAAACTCTCCGCTCTTAATTTCCCCTCTAAAAATTTGAATATTTTATATCCATGGGCATGGGATCTTCTTCTACTAATAACCTAATAGTGATGCACATTTATACAACATTTTAGAGAAGCATTTTCATACATATCAGTATCTTTTGGGGTTTTCATGATGACTTCGTGAGATGGACAGTGGTATCATTATTAACTCCATGTTATAGGTGAAGAAATTTAGTTTTGAAGACCAAAGTCATACAGTTAATAAGTGAGGAGCATTGCATCATAGATTTAGAACTAGATGTAATCTCAGAGGTCAACCCCCTCATTTTGTTGGTGAGGAAATTAAGGACCAAATATAAAACCAAGGTTTTGTCTTTGTATGTCCAGTGACTTGCTTCTGGTCACACAGATAAGTAGGTTGGTTAACTAGGATTCAGACCCAGCTTTCCTGCCTCCAAATCCAATGCACTTTCTAGGATGTCACAGATCCATAATTCAGAGCACAGTCTCTTTACTTCAAGTCAATCAACAAACATTCATTATGTTCCACATATGAGCCATGGCGTGGGGCACTAGGGACCCAAAGACAAAAATGAAATGGCCCCTACCTTCAAGAAGCTTACATTCTGTCAATGATCTTTCTTTCTCCTAGGCTACAGTGACAAGAAGAATTAGACAGTGAAAGAGAATCTGTTTTTAGACCCAGTAACATGACTTCTTCAGGTCTCATATTTGTTCTGAGTGCCATGTCTTCCCTCCTCCTGTCTAACCGTTTCTGGTATTTCTGAGATAAGAGGATGGCCTACCTCCAGAATCAAAGCTTTAGAGAAGCACAGGTAACAACAGTGGCAAAGAATGAATGAATCAACCAATCAAAAAGCATTGACCAAGCATCAATGATATCATGGCTCCTGTGGCACAAGACGATATATCAAGCTTAGTAAGGAGTGCGGCTGAGTCCAAGACAGATTAACTCTACCAAATGTCAGACTAGAGTGTTCTAGCTGTGAAGAGAGAGAAATGCTATCTATACCATTATTTTCCTATTACTTTTTATTTAAGTCATGTTGGTATTTATTTTTTTTTGTTATTTTTCATGTTTACTTGGGACTGAGGATAAAGAAATTAACTGAAAGGAAAATAAGATTTGGATAAGATAAGGGTGACTTTCTGACTTTGTGAGCTATGAAATAAAAGAATAAATTATCAAAAGAGATTGTGAGACTGCTTCCCATGAGAATTATAAAAACTGTCTCCACACTCCTCTGTCTGGGATGCTCTCCCATGTAATGAGGGCAACAATATACAGTAATAATAAAATGAGTCATGAAAGTTGAGTGATTTCTGAGTCTGACACATAGGTGTGGGACCCTGGATAGGTCAGTTCTTAGAATCAAAGACAATCAGAATCATAAAAGACTTGAGACATCACCTAAGCCAACCCAAGCCTGAAAAACATTCTCTCTATAAGGTGACTGAGAAGTGGCCTTTCAGCCTTGGCTTGGAAACTTTCATACCATTCTTCCTCAAAAGCCCTTCTGCCTTTGGACAGCTTCAATTATTAGGAGGGATTCCTTACATTAAATCCAACTAAACCAATATTATGCAAGATACTGAGGATTCCAAAAAACAAAATAAACCAACAAACCAACCCCAAACCCCAATAAACAGTACCCTGCCTCATTCTACACCTTATATTCTATTGGGGAGGCAGGCATAATGGATAAATTAATAAATGTGTGCATATGTATGTATATGTTTCTGTGTGTGTGTATATGTGTGTGTGTGTGTGTGCATGCGTGTTTAAGAAAGAACATAAACCACTAGATTAAAGAAGTCATCAGAGAGGAGCCTTGAAAGAAGTTTAGCACTTAGATTTAGGATTAGATGGAGGTGAAAAGCAGAGCACCTTCAAGGCATGAAGGATGGCTTTGGGAGATGCTGTGTCAAGTTCAGGTTATAACAAGTAAGCTACTTTGGTTGGAACACAAAGTCAGCTAAGTGAGGTAATATGAAATGAGCCTGCCAAGGTAAATAGTGGCCAGATGGGTCAGAGTTTTAAATGTCAAGCTGAAAAGTTTATATTTATCTTAGTGACAGTAGGGAGCCCTTGAAGGTTCTTGAGCAACAAAGTGGCATGGTCAGAATTGTGATGTAGGAAGATTATTTTAGCAGTTTTATAAAAGATACATTAAAGAAGGGCTGGAAGTCATAAATCCAATTAGGAGTCTGCTACAAACATCTAGGCAGGATGTGATAGTGGTTTGAGCTCCAAGTGAATGGAAAGGTGATTGATACATGTTATAGAAGTAAAATAGGCAAGACTTGGAAAGTGATTGGATATGGTCTTAAGGGAAAGAAAAAAGCTACAGATGATACCAAGGTTTCAAACTTGGGTGACTATAAGGATGGCAGTGCCTTCAATAGAAATAGAGAAGTGTGTAGAGGAATTGATTTGTTGGGAACATGACTTCCCTTTGGGGCCAGTGAAGATAGCATAGGGTTGAGGAAAACAAGGAACAGTGGGGATTGTTGGGAACTGTGGAAAGATCTCCCAGGAACTGATTGGTTGATGGGGCGGGGCGGGGGGGAACCTGTGTCCTTGAGGTCACATGTGGCCTTCTAGGTCCTCAAGTGTAGCCCTTTGACTGAATCCAAACTTCATAGAACAAATCCTCCTAATGAAAGGATTTGTCCTGTACAACTTGGATCCAGTCAAAAGGCCACACTCAAGGACCTAGAAGTCCACACGTGGCCTTGAGGCCACAGGTTCCCTACCCCTGGAACCATTAAACCAGCATTTGCCTCTGCAATTACTGCACTTTGCTCCCAGTCTTATGTCTAAAAGAGTAAGTGTAAGCCTGCTTTCATATGGTAGGCCTTCAAATAATTGAAGATCATTACTATCACCCATTTCCTAAGTTTTCTCGACTCATGATAAAACACACCTAGTTTTTGTCAAACAATCTGTGTATGACGTGGTCTCCAGTCTTCTCACTATACCACCGATTGTCTTCTGAACACTTTCTGACTTATCAATGTCCTTCTGAAGTGAACTACCCAGAACTCAGGACAAAATATGGTGTGATTTCCACCTCCCTTATTCTAGAAACTGTGTTATTGAAGCCTAAGATCTCATTAACTTATATTTTCTTTGCTCTCTCACAATGTTGATTCTTACTGAAATTACAGTCAACTAAATCACAGATCTTTTTTTTAACTTAATTTATTTAATATATTCAGTTTTCAGCATTGATTTTCACAAGAGTTTGAATTACAAATTTTCTCCCCATTTCTACCCTCACCCCACTCCAAGATGGCATATATTCTGATTGCCCCGTTCCCCAGTCAGCCCTCCCTTCTGTCACCCCACTCCCCTCCCATCCCCTTTTCCCCTCCTTTCTTGTAGAGCAAGATAAATTTCTATGTCCCATTGCCTGTGTATCTTATTTTCTAGTTGCATGCAAAAACTTTTTTTTTGTTTTTGAACATCTGTTTTTAAAACTTTGAGTTCCAAATTCTCTCCCCTTTTCCCTTCCCACCCTCCCTCCCTAAGAAGTCAAGCAATTCAACATAGGCCACATGCATATCATTATGTAAAACCCTTCCACAATACTCATGTTGTGAAAGACTCACTATATTTTGCTCCTTCCTAACCTATCCCCCTTTATTGAATTTTCTCCCTTGACCCTGTCCCTTTTCGAAAGTGTTTGTTTTTGTTTACCTCCTCCCCCATCTGCCCTCCCTTCTATCATCCCCCCTTTTTTATCTTCTTCCTCCTTCTTTCCTGTGGGGTAAGATACCCAATTGAGTGTGTATGGTATTCCCTCCTCAGGTCAAATCTGATGAGAGCAAGATTCACTCATTCCCCCTCACCTGCCTTCTCTTCTCTTCCTACAGAACTGCTTTTTCTTGCCACTTTTATGCAAGATAATTTACCCCATTCTATGTGTCCCTTTCTCCCTCTCTCGATATATTCCTTTCTCATCCCTTAATTTGATTTTATTTCTTTTAGATATCATCCCTTCATCTCCAACTCACCCTGTGCCCTCTCTCTCTCTCTCTCTCCATACACACACACACACACACACACACACACACAATACATATATACATACATACACACACATATATATACATACATATATATATACATATGTGTATGTGTATATATATGTGTGTGTATATATATATATATATATATATATATATATATATATATATATATGCATATTCCCTTCAGCTACCCTAATACTGAGATCTCATGAATCATACACATCATATTTCCATGTAGGCACGTAAACAAAACAGTTCAACTTTAGTAAATCCCTTGTGATTTCTTTTTCTTGTTCTTTTTCTTGATTACCTTTTCATGCTTCTCTTGATTCTTGTGTTTGAAAGTCAAATTTTCTATTCAGCTCTGGTCTTTTCACTGAGAAAGCTTGAAAGTCCTCTGTTTTATTTAAAGCCCATATTTTGCCTTGGAGCATGATACTCCGTTTTGCTGGGTAGGTGATTCTTGGTTTTAATCCTAGCTCCATTGACCTCCGGAATATCATATTCCAAGCCCTTCGATCTCTTAATGTAGAAGCTGCCAGATCTTGGGTTATTCTGATTGGGTTTCCACAATACTCAAATTGTTTCTTTCTGGCTACTTGCAATATTTTCTCCTTGATCTGGGAACTCTGGAATTTGGCAACAATATTCCTAGGAGATTTCTTTTTGGGATCTATTTGAGGAGGTGATTGGCGGATTCTTTCAATTTCTATTTTCCCCGCTGGCTCTAGAATATCAGGGCAGTTCTCCTTGATAATTTCTTGAAAGATGATATCTAGGCTCTTTTTTTGATCATGGCTTTCAGGTAGTCCAATAATTTTTGAATTATCTCTCCTGGATCTACTTTCCAGGTCAGTGGTTTTTCTAATAAGATATTTGATATTGTCTTCCACTTTTTCATTCCTTTGGTTCTGTTTTATAATATCTTGATTTCTCATCAAGTCACTAGCTTCCACTTGCTCCAATCTAATTTTTAAGGTAGTATTTTCTTCAGTGGTCTTTTGGACCTCCTTTTCCATTTGGGTAATTCTGCCTTTCAAGGCATTCTTCTCCTCATTGGCTTTTTGGTGCTCTTTTGCCATTTGAGTTAGTCTATTTTTTAAAGTGTTGTTTTCTTCAGTATATTTTTCAGTACTTTTTTGGGTTTCCTTTAGCAAGTCACTGACTTGTTTTTCATGGTTTTCTTGCAGCCTTCTCATTTTTCTTCCCAATTTTTCCTCTACTTCTCTAACTTGCTTTTCCAAATCCTTTTGAGCTCTTCCACAGCCTGGGACCAGTTCATGTTTTTCTTGGAGGCTTTTGTTGTAGGCTCTTTGACTTTGTTTACTTCCTCTGTCTGTATGTTTTGGTCTTCTTTGTCACCAAGGAAAGATTCCAAAGTCTGAGACTGAATCTGGGTGCATTTTCGCTGCCTGGCCATGTTCCCAGCCAACTTACTTGACCCTTGAGTTTTTCGTCAGGGTACGACTGCTTGTAGAGTAAAGAGTACTATGTTCCAAGCTTGGGGGGATGCGCTGTTGACCAGCACTCCTCCTTCCCCAAGAACCCCCAACCTAGACTGGACTTAGATCTTCCGCAGGCTCTGCACTCCTGCTCTGATCCGCCACTTAATTCCTCCCACCACGTGGGCCTGGGGCCAGAAGCAACTGCAGCTGTAGTTCTGTAGCTGCCCCACCTCCACTGCCCCCTTGGCAGTGGCTGAACCGCAAACTCTATCCCCCTGTTCCCAGCAGCTTTTCCCACTAACCTTCTCTGTTGTCTTTGGTGTTTGTGGGTTGAGAAGTCTGGTAACCACTGCAGCTCACTGATTCAGGGCACTAGGGCCCACTCCACCCGGCTCCTGGTCTGGTTAGTCTGTGCCGCTCATGCTGGGCTCTGCTCTGCTCCCAGCTCCATGCAGGATAGACCTTACCCAGAGACCATCCAGGATGTCCTGGGCTAGAGCCCTGCTTCCCTCCACTATTTTGTGGGTTCCGCAGTTATTCTCTGTTGTCTTTGGTGTTTGCGGGTTGAGAAGTCTGGCAACTGCCACAGCTCACTGAGTCAGGGTGCTAGGGCCCGCTCCACCCAGCTCCTGGTCTGGTTGGTCTGCACAGCCCACGCTGGGCTCTCCTCTGCTGTGCTTCGCTCCCAGCTCCGTGTAGGATAGACCTCACTCAGAGACCATCCAGGCTGTCCTGGGCTGGAGCCCTGCTTACCCCTGCTGTTTTGTGGGTTCTGAAGTTCTAGAATTGGTTCAGAGCCATTTTTTATAGGTTTTTGGAGGGACTTGGTGGGGAGCTCACGCTAGTCCCTGCTTTCCAGCCGCCATCTTGGCTCTGCCCCCTCACAGATCTTTTTTTAAAAGTAAAAATAATATTTTTCAAAAAGATATGCCTTCTCTTTCTGCCACTTTTTCAACCCTGTTGAGAAATCAAGAAAAGCAAAACCTTTACTACAAACATATGTAAGCAAGCAAAACAAATTCTTGAATTGACCATGTTCTCACAGAAAGTCTCAGTTTTAACTCTGAGTCCATCACCTCTCTGTCCGGGTAGAATGTTTCATCATGAATCTTCTGGAATTGTGATTGGTCATTGCAGTGAGAGAGTTCCTAAGTCATTCAAAGTTGTTTGTCTTTATGATGTTGTTTTGATTGTATAAATTGCTCTCCTGATTCTGATCACTTCAGTCTATATCAGTTCATCCAAGAGTACCTAGATTTCTCTAAAACCCCTCCATCATTTCTTTCTGTGCGATAGTATTAGATCACATTAATATATTTATCTTATTCAGCCATTGCCCAAATATATGATGCTCCTCATTTTCCAATTCTTTACACTCATAAAGAGGTATTATAAACATTTTTGTACATAGAGGTCCCTTTCCTCTCTCTTTGATCTCTTTGGGTATATTGGCCTAGTAGTCATATCACTGGGTCAAAGAATAGGTGAAATTTAACAGTTTGGGGGGTCGGGGTGCTAATTCCAAATTGCTTTCCAGAATGGCTGGGGAAGTTCACAGATCCACTAATAGGTCATCAATGTGCCTCTTTTCTTCACAGCCCTTCCAGCATTTGTCCTTTTCTTCTTTTTTTATAACTTTGCCCATCTAATGGATTTGATGTGGAACATCAGACTGTTTTAATTTTTATTTCTCCAATCATTAATAATGGAATAAAAGATTTCCATTTGTTCTGGGACTCTTGACCTGCTTATTCAACTGTAGGTTTCAGAGTGTTCTGAAGGCTGGAACAGAAACCTTGCTCCACTGCTGGGATCAGATCTACATAGCTACTGTTTGCTTATTAACTTATTCCTTGTTTGGGAATACATAGCCTAGGGCCCAGGAATACACAGTAAAATGGACTACTATGCCTAGGTATAGGTACCCTCCTCAGCCTGCCATGGATCCATGATACAAAACTATTTAGTGAATGAAAGAACTGTCATTTAGTACCTTTCTTTACATCCTAAAGGAGGTCAGAGCCCCACTACACAAAGTCTGGGAACTCTTCTTGACCTGGCACACAATCTCTGGCCTCTTTCCCCTTTATTGTGCACCTGTGCAATAGTCCCTGGCCAGAACCCTTCCTCAGTGTCAGAAGACTCTCTGTCTACCTCCCCAGGTTGACCCAGGCTAGAATATGACTCACTGTGACTTTTTTTGCCTTGATTCCCCCACCAAGACCTAGGCTAGTGCTTTTACTAGATCTTCATGGAGGAATTGTGTTGGGGAGCTCAAATGTACTTCTTTCTGTTCTGCTGTAACAACAGTGTTGCTAGCAGCTGCTGTGGAGGTGAAAGACCCAACAAGACCGGCAACATGAGCACACAGAAAGGCTGCTAGCACAGGTTCTTTGATCTGCTTTTCTAGGGCAAGCAACTTTAAGGGGTTAACAATCTTACTTTAATTAAACATACATATACCATTCACTTAGTTCAGAGGGAAAAGCCAGCACCCTGAACTTCAGAGCAAATACAAACAGAAATCACAAACAGAGTCAATATCAACAGACCAAATCACAATACATAGTTACCAGAGAAGCACTAACATCTGGGTTTTTCAAAGCCAGTGGGGCTTTCAACCATTTCCCAGAGTCTCGTCACCAGCACTCTTTCAATCAGTGTGCCCCCAAAACAAAATGCCAGCCTCAGATCTTATATACCCTTCTTAGGGTCAGAGGGTATCACAACCTTGGGACTTAAACCTATGTGAACTAGGCTTTCTTGTTTCTTAAGCAGGTCAAAGACTCTTGATTCAATTAAAGAAACAAAAGACAACAAAAAGTCCGCTTTGCTTGCCATTACATTTGAAAGGGAAGACTCAACAAAGATACTTGATTACCTTAGCATTCTGAAAGAGAATACAAAAACGTCCCACCCTAATTACCATAACATCTGCCATCTTTACTCTGCCGCTCCTGAAAGATCTTTTTTTCTCCCACATTACCTGTTACCTAGTCATCTCTCCTCGTCCTTGTATTTCTCTGAGCTTCAAATTTGTCATCGCTAAAATGGAAATAATTATACTTTTACTGCCTACTGCAGAGTTTTGTTGAAGAAAACATTCTAATTTCAAATATGAATGATGAATACTATTGCTATTGTTACTATAGAGAAGCAATGTGAAATTTTGGGTAGAGAATCATCCTCCAAATTACAAAAATCTGAGTTCAGGGTCAGCCTCTGATACTTATTGCCTGTGTGACCCTGGACAAGTCACTAAAGATCCATGTTCTAGGCAGCTCTTAAGGCTATAAGGTATGGAGAGCACGCTGACCTACATTGATACAAAGAGTTTCATCACGTGGGAGCCCCCCCCAGCTCAATGAAGTCACAGTACAGTACCTATCTTCACTATGATGACATAGAAGAAGAAGAACGGACAAATCTGCCAAGTTTCTTTTTTGGCCAAGGATTCTATTTTTCTTAGATTTTCATTCAATTTTATTCAACTGGAATTTGTAAAATCCCTGATATTCCAGAGCACCAAACTCTGGTTTCATAGATACCAAATAGGAGAGCAAAAAGATAGTGTAGCTTGGCTTGATATCTGTGCAGCCTTGAGTCTATCACTTAACTCCTCTGTGCTTTACTTTTGTCATTTGTAATAATGATGGGATTTTACTAGGTGTTCTCTGAGGTCCCTTTCAGCCGTAGATCTATTATCCAATGATCTTTCATCTCCAACATCTAAAATTACTAGCGTGAAATACTTCCAGCTTCTCTCAACAATGACAATTACAAAAAAAAGACAAAAAAAAGACATACTGGATCTCAGAAGACAAAGGATACGTGGGGGATCCTTTCACCACACCCCACTTCACAAGTTAGTTTCTTTAGGATTCTGTCTAGAAGGGGTCAGGATGAATCTTTTCTGGGCTAATGTTGTTATAGTCTGCATTACTGATATTTGCAGAGAATAGCTCCATGTACCAATAGGACATATATCTGGAGTGCTATAACTCTTCATCCTGCTGAATGAAGAATTCAATTTGAAAAAAAAGACTTCTTTTAAATGCTTTGTGATTTGAAAAGACAAGAATGAATATCTCCCCTGGTTTTGCATTGGTCTATGGGAAAGAACACTCTAGAAGGCGGGGAAGAAGGTTGTCCCCATGTGTGTATACCCTACATGGGGAAACCACGGTGGTAGTGATGGCCATTAAAATCCATTGTGGGGAGTATGGTCTAATTGGAGAGACTTCTTGGATCTTGAAGACACATTGATTCAATCAGAGTTGGTAGAGGTTTGGCTTTTCTTCATGGGCATTGTATGAAGAATTCCCCATGTGATAACAGCAGAACAAAAAATGGCTCCATAATTCACTGACTTAAGTCTTCCAGGAGTCCTTCTTCCCTGAGGTAATCACTGTACACTGAGCAAGAAAAAGGAAGAAATTAATATATAGTTCTTGTTGCTGTTCTTGTTTTTTAATTTGGGTAGACTCAATTGGGACCTGAATTCTAAAGTATTTTACGTTTGGAAATTAAATGATATATTTGAACCCCGGTACCTTACTCAGAAACAGAATGAAAACTGAATTTCAAAAGTTCAGTCCTCATTGCGAATAAAATGTCCTGCTTTTGAGAAGACCATTCAAACATGATGTTCTTCAACAGCCATTCTCTTTTCATGTATGTGCCCTAAGATGGAAACATTCATATGGATTGTGATTTCAAACTTTTCTAGTCTAGAATAT
Source organism: Trichosurus vulpecula (assembly GCF_011100635.1). NCBI lineage: Eukaryota > Metazoa > Chordata > Mammalia > Diprotodontia > Phalangeridae > Trichosurus > Trichosurus vulpecula. The sequence continues at coordinate 173,370,278 of NC_050574.1, forward strand.
TAGGATTTACCTTCCCCACTAATTGGGCCTAAAATGGTGTGGGAGAAAGAGGAAGTATTAAATTAATAGTATACTACATCTACCCTCTATTACCCTTTCTATTCACTTTTATTTTGCCCTTCAAAGGTTGTCCTCCAATCAACCAGGGATTTAATTTAATTGTGCTCCCAATTGGAGATATTCCTTCTTGCAATTACATCTAGATCCTGCCCAAGTTCCTAATTATCAAATCAATCAACAGATATTTCAGAATTTATTACATACAAGAAAGCATAGAAGACTCCAAGTAATAAAAAATAAGGTCCCTGTCTTCATGAAACTTGTTCTTTATTTGAGGAGATGAGACCATACATACCTGAATGAAATTTTTTAAAAATGTTTTATTTTTCCCCAATTACATATAAAAGCAATTTTTAACATTCATTTTTTTTGTTTTGAGTTCCAAATTCTCTCCCTCCCCTCTAATCTAATGTATGCAATCATGCATATCATTTCCATATTAGACATTTTGTAGGAAAAACTCAAATGAAAGAAAGAAGGAAGGAAAGAAGGAAGGAAGGAAGGAAGGAAGGAAGGAAGGAGGGAGGGAGGGAGAGAAGGAAAGAAGAAAGAGAAATAGTATGCTTTGGCTGCCATTCAGATGCCATCAGTTCTTTCTCTCGAGGCAGATAGCATTTTTCATCATGAGGCCTTTGCGATTGTCTTGGATCATTGTATGGCTGAGAATGCCTAAGTCATTCACAGTTGCCCATTGTACAATATTGCTGTTACTACAATGTTCTGCATCAGGTCATGTAAGTCTTTCCAGACACACCTGAATGAAAATTAAAGTTGTTTTTCATTTTTAATTGACCCTGTTATTTCACTAGGATATGGTTTGAGACTTCAGTGAGTATTTATTAAACACTTATTATTTGTCAGGCATTGTGCTAAGCCCTGGGGATACAAAGGAAGGCAAAATAGCCCCTGACTCCAAGGGTCTTACATTCTTATTGGGAAGAAAGCATGCAAGCAACTATGTACATACAAGATATAAACAGTTTAAATGGAAGGTTACCTCAGAGAGGATGGCTCTAGCAGGGCAAGACAGTGAAATATGTCTCGCAAAATGTGGTTTTTGAGCTAAAGTCTTGAAGGAAGCTAGTAGTAAGAAGAGGAAGGAGTGCATTACAGGTATGAAGACAGCCAGTGCAAATAATTGAGTAGGTAGTTTGATGGTATGAGGAAAAACAAGTAGGTCAGTTACTGGTTATAAGCTACATGGAGGGGAGTAAAGTGTAAGAAGACTCAGAGGTAAAGGGGACCCAGGCTATGAATGGATTTACACATCAAACAGAGGATTTTATACTTGATCATGGAGGTGATAGGGAGCCACTGGGGTTTGTTGAATAAAGGGATGGATGATACGATCAAAGCTACACTTAAAGAAGATTGCTTTGGAAGGATGGATGGATGAGAGCAAAGATGTGAAACAGGGAAACCAATTAGAGTTATTGCAACAGTTCAGGAATGAGATGAAGGGGGTCAAAGGGTGATCACTGTATTTGGAGAGAAATGAAGGGAGCATATGTGAGAGATGGAGTAAAGGCAGAAATGACAGTATTGGACAAAGATCGATTGGATATGTGGATTGGATGCAAGTCAGTTTAGAATGACACCTAGGTTGCTAGCCTTGGTAACTGGGACAGTGATGGTGCCCTGGATTGGAATATGGAAATTCAGAAAATGGGAGGGCTTTGGGTAAAGGACAGTGACTTAGATTTGAATGTGTTGAATTGGAGATATCTGTAAGATACCCTGTTAAGGTATCAAGTAGGCAGTTGACTATGGGAAATGAGATCAGAAGAGATATCGGGCTGGATAAATGGAGAATCATCTACATAGAGATGATAATTGAATCCATGGGGATCCTCTAATGCAGTTTAGCATCTGCTCTGCACATTATTTGGAGAGTTGCCTGGAACACTGAGACATCTAGTTGACTTGTCCACGGCCACACAGCAAGTATGTATCAGAGGCAGGATTTGAATCTAGGTCTTCTTGATTGTAAGGTCAGTTTTCTAATTGCTACATCATGCTCCCTCTCCAACTAAGAATAAGGCCACAAATGATGCACCAAATCATGGGCATAAGGTAATGAGCGCTGCAGGACTTCAGAGGAATTGGTTTGGGATGTCATGGGAGACTTCATGAAAGAGGAATGATTTGATGTGGCCCTCAAATAGACTAAGGAGTTTTATTCATTCTATAAATGATGGTGAGCCATTGAATATTTTTGAGTCAGAGAATGCATAATGAAAGTTCTTAATTATACTCTAATGATCTGTAATTGCTATACCTGTATTAATCTTGTTCCCTTAACTAGAATATAAGCACTTTAAGTACAGGGATTCTATTTTATGCTTGAATTTGCCAGTGATACTTAGATCAGTTTGGAAGGAAAGGAGAGTGCTAAGCACTTACCAATGTTCAATAAGGCCTAATTTATTTTCTTCTATTTTATATCACTCTACAGCTTTCAAAGCATTTTCTCCCATTCATTATCTCACAGGTTTCTCATAATCCTACAAAGCAGGCAGGGCACATATTAGCATTTTCATTTGACAAATGAAGAAACTGTAGCCCTGAGAGGTCGGGTGGATTACTTACGATAACAATGCTAGGAAGTGATAGTTCAAAGACTTGAAACCCAAGTCCTGATTCCACATTCAGTGTTGTTCTCATTATAGTATGTTGCCTCTTTTGATGAATGGAATAATGATGATGGTGGTGGTGATGGTGGTAATGATGATGATGGCAATGATAGCTAAAACTTCTATAAGTACTTTAACATTTATAAAGCACCTTACAAATATTATCTCGTTTGATCTTTGCAACAGCCCTGGGAGAATTAGGTGCTATAATTATACCCATTTTACAGATTGGAAACTGAGATATACAGTGGTTCAGTAACTTGCCCAGGATCTCACAGCTAATAAGGTCTAAGGATGGATTGGAACCCAGGTCTTTCCAACTCCAGGGCCAGTGTTCTATCCCCTGTGTCACCTAGTGAAATGAACCTTCTTACCCCTATTAAACAGCATACAGATAGGTGCACCTGAGTAATTTCTTTTTAGACATTTAGTCATGTTCAATTCATGTTGTATTTGTTGACTGCCTGCTGTGCCCCAGTACTATGATAGTTACTGGGTAATTTAGAAGTAAAATACATAGTCTTCTCACTTAAAAAATGCAACCTTATTTTTACATAAAGGGCCTCTCGCTTGCTAAATGTTGGACCCATACATAATGAAGGGTTCAGAGAACCCCTTTCCCTGAGGAATCTGGGAACAACAACTAAGTTCTTCTCTTGATTTTATTCCTTCTTCATGTCTTAGTTCTACGCCAGGTTGAATGGATTATTTTCTTTAAAGATCTTCCCATTCCATATGTAACCCTACCCTACCTAACTAGGTTCTGTCGCACGCTTTCCAATAGGAATCCCTATGGAGTCCACATCCCTGCCTAAGGAAGCTATGTATTCTTGTCATCTCCACCCAGAGAAGCTATATGAACTGGAGAAGCTGGCTAGATGCATTTTGCTTTGTTTCAAATAACATTTTCTTTGACTGCTTTTAATCGCTGACTCCCCTGATCCAGGCATGCTCCCTGCAGCACACGCAGGCTGCATACCTAACAGATATTTTGAATATATAGCTTGACAACCCCCACTGCTCTGATGATAGCAATTGGCTAGGTGTTCCATCCCCTCTCTGCTCCCCCCTTGACTGTCACAAGGGGATTTCAAGTGCAATTTTGCCTCTCACATCAAACAGCAATTTTCCTGTAGAAATCACAACCTGCAAAAACTCTGCCCTAATCAAATCTATCAAGCCCAATTTAGGAGCAAGCTTGTGTCTGTTTATCAGGAAAATGGAGTTGAAATTGCCCCCTTTAATGGAAACACAGCTGCCCACCGCAATTGCTCACACGAGTGTTTGAATTAATGGTGGGGCATGGCCCATGCTCTCAAACTTAGGGATTTGATACCAGTTGTAGAAAATTGCTATAATTTTCAGGATCTATGATGCTCAGTGACATTGGGGCAATAAGGATGGGGTTAAAGTGTGTGTGGCAGAAGCTTTAGTGAACTCATGAAGGGTATGGAGGTCAGTGCCTTTTTATGACACCTATTAGTCCCCTTCTCTAAAAGGTACTTCCAGCTGTTGTCAGTGGCACCTACTGTCATGAAGGGAAAAAGGAATGTTTTCAAAACAAAGGACTGACAAAGGAATTTGATAGATGTTGGTAGAGTAGATTCATTCTTGCAGAAGAGGAGGAAATGTGTATTTGCCTTTATCAAAAGGACTTGACCCTTCTGAGACTTGGTTTTGTCTCTTAGCCCAAACAGGAAGATCAAGGTGGGTAAGTAGTAATAGTTTGATAATTAGATGGACTTATGATCTCATTTATCAAGCCAATTACTACTCCCTCCAGCATTATAGATCACAACCCATCCATGCCTTTCGGTCCTGTGTAACTCTTTTTTTACCACTTTGTATGGTGATGTAAATCTTGCATGGGGGATTAAGCAAATGGGCTACAGGCCTTCCTGGAGATCTCTTGTTATTGCATGGATCACAATGGGCTGACCTTACTTGAGATCTCTTTCTATTGGTTGGGAGTACACAGGCTGCTCCCTGGCTATTCCTCGCTCTCATTTCGTGACTGGCCCACTTCCTTGTTCAGACATACATTTCATTAATATTGTGTTTAACATTATTTCTCTTATGTTACCCTTCTTCATAGGTAACATACTACAGCCTACTCATATCTACTATGTGTTTCTCCATTGTCCTTTGGGTAACCTATAACTTGAATTATTAGAAGACTGTGTGTTGTATTCCATGTTTTGTGGCCATGTTAACACTACCAGATTGCTATTGATATCCCTTGTTGCAGCGAGAAAATTGGCAGGAAGGTATGGGGATAGGGAGTAGTCAGCAAAAGCACCAAATATATTTCCGAATGCAATCCATTCCATTTTTTTCCTTCTCATGAATTTTATATCATTGTCTGTCTGTCTAAGATGTATATGCAGATGGACTGTACATATATATAGATAATATATACAACTGCTCTCAATCCAAACAGAGTTGAAGGGAGAGTAATACCATAATACAACTATTACTGATATTTCACACATGCATAGCACTGTTTAATATATATATTATCTCATTTCAACTTTTCGATAGCTACATGAAACATGAGATAGGTGATGTTGTATTTATTTTACAGATAAGGAAACTGAGGTTCATTCAGAAAGGTTAAGTAAGTTAGCTACAATAGGATGCAGATAAGAATCAAATCTGAATCAGCCTATTGTTCTTTCAACTATTTCATGCTCAGCTAAGATGTAAAAATCTTCACTGAAGATTCTGATCCAGGAATGAGAATAGAACAAAATAATATAGCCTACCTTCTCCACCACTATGCCAATTCATACTGTAAATTTAAAGTATTTGTTCCTCAGTTGTATCTCAGGAATGAATAAATTATACTAAGACTATGAAAAGAGATCCTGTGGGAAGAAAGTGGAGATGTTTAGACAGAGGCTGTGGTTGGTGTAGATTTGCTATTATTTAATTTTAAGATTCTGTTCCTCCTTTAATTCAGCCCACTTACTGTTGTGGTTCAGTCATTTCAGTCATGTTCAACTCTTCATGACCCTGTTTGAGGTTTCCTTGGCAAAAATATTGGAGTGGTTGGCCATTTCCTTCTCAAGTTCATTTTATAGATGAGAAAATTGAGGCAAACAGGATTAAGTGACTTGGCCAGGGTCACATAGCTTGTAAGTGCCTGAGGCCAGATTTGAACTAACAAAGTAGTATCTTCCTGACTCCAGGCCTGGCACTCTACCCTCTGCGTCAAGTAGCTGCCCCCAGTGCATACTATGCACCCACCGGGAACAAGTTACTCTGCTAGGTTCTGGGCTTACAAAAGCAAAACAACCAATCCTTGCCCTCAAGGAACTTCCAGTACATTCTACTGCAGGAGATGCAACATGTAAATAGATAAGTAAATCTTAGCTATTACAGCTGAGAGATAAGAGAAGGCTTCCCAAGGAGAAGGTAATAACCCAGGGACTGAAGGTAGTGACCGAGGCAAGTCTTGAAGGAAAGAAACCACAGGGTACTGTAGAAGATGCACATGCTCAAGAGCCAGATGAACTGGAATGATATCTTTGGCCCTAACACTTACAATCTATGTGATCTTGTGCAAATCATGGAGCTTCTTTAGGCTGAAGTTTCCTTAATTGTAAAATAATATGATTGAAGCAGATGGGCCCCCTTCTAGTTCCAGTTCTATACTCCAATTATAAGCATTGGGAAGGCAATGGTGAGGAGGCAATATATTTATTGCAGGTGTGAGAGATAGACTTACTGCTAATTAAAAGCACAGATGGGATGGGAAGGTGGAGAGTGTCACATAACTTGATATTAATATTCCCATTTGAGGTACAAAAGACTTAAAGGACTTTAAGTGACAGAATTAGTTATGAAGTTGAGACTAGAATGTAAACAAACAATTTTTAAGAGCAGGGCCTTTCCCATAAGTTTCCCTTTCCACTCTGACCCTTTCCTCCATGTGCCTTATTCGCTCTGAACTTGGCTCATCTCCTCAGACAGGGAATGAATTCCTCTAAGCACACTTCCATCCTCATTTCAGTCATAGAAACCTGAAGACATTACTGCTTCCTCATTCCTACCCACAAGAATTAATCTTCAGCACTACGCTAAATAGCTATGGGAGATCTTTTCTCCATGAAATGCACCTGATATTTTTCATCTTGCAATAAAAAAGACTGTTAAATTAGAGAATCACAGGAATTTAATAAATGGGGGGAAAAGCCTATTAGGTCTCTTCAAGAGTTGCTAATGCCTCTCAGAATATCTCCTATTTAGGATGAATTCAGCTTTTCTCTTATAACCATTTCCCATTCCTCTCCTTCCCTCCCTCCTGCCTCATTTCATATTATTCAGGGCCATTTGCATGGAAACAGAGCTTCTGATGCTTAGGAGTTTATCTGTTCCTGTTTGTTCTCCACTAGAATTCATAATCCCCTGATATCATCACCATCTCTCCACCAACCAAGTTGGGCTCATAACTTTAGGTTAGAGGGAGCAGACTTCTGAATCAGACCCTCCATTCCCTGTGGGGAAACTGGAAACTTGGCTTTGAAGTAAATGCCCTAAAGACTGATAAGGTGATTGCTGAGATACTTGAGGTGAGAAAAGAAGGGTAAGAGAAGGTGACTAGCAAAGCTGCCTTTTCCCTAATATTAGCAACTGTGCTCCAGAGTCTTTGATCAATTATTTGAGTATGATGGGGGTAGGAAGACATGACCAGTTCCTAGTGATTGTTGAGAGTGTTAGAGCCCATTATGTTCCTTTCTAATATTTGAGTTTCTATCTAACCGCCTGAGATATTGTGAAGACAATAAGAGACAGGAAAATAAAGTGTTATTCTCTACTCCCCGTTTCCTCTCTCTACACAAACACAAACAAAATTTGTTTGTAAGATATGGTATCATCACTATTTCTGCCCTTTTATTTGAGTGTGAATTGCTAGAGAATTATGAATTGTTAGAGACTCATTGTTAACACTGGAAAAAAAGCCAAAAGTGTACATGTGGATATCTGTGTGTATGTGTACAACCAACTGTAGTTCACCCAGGAATAACATAGATAATTGAACTCTACCAATAATTCTAAGACTTTTTAAGCAGTAGCTTTTGTTTCCAAATATTCTATAGAAACTAAGGAGTAACAAGTCACAAAGGTTTGCAGTTCATTTCCTTCCTGGCAAAAAGGTTTTGTTTTCTCTTGTTTCATTTATTTTTTTTTAATTAAGATTTTTTATTTTTAGTTTATAACACTCGATTTTGAGTTCCAGATTTTCTTCCCCCCACCCCTCCCCAAGACGGCATGGAATCCGATACATCTTCTACATATAACTTCGCATTTAACTTATTTACACAATAATCAAGTTGTAAACAAGAATTATGACCAATGGAATGAATCATGAGAAAGAAGAAACAAAACCAAAAAAGAAAAACAAAAGAGAAAAAAAAGGAGAGCAAATTGTTTACCTCAAACTGCATTCAGACTCCATAGTTCTATTGTTTTATTTTAAATTGGGAGAAGTCCATATGCAAGAGTTTAGGAGGAATTGATGGTTTTGCCAAAGTGAAAAGAAATATTTCTGACTCCTTTTAAGCTTCTGCTGTTCTGTAGAAGAAAGACTGAGTTCTGTACTGAACCAGTCAATTGACAAGAATTAAAAATCTGGCTGTATAGTCTAAAATGGACCATCTTGAATGTATTGTATCAAAAACTTCAGGATAAAATGGTTCTTAGAAGTCAACTAGTCCAAGCTCCACATTATACAGTTGAAGAAACCAAGGTTTAGTGAGGTTATGTAACTCATCAAAGGTCACACAAGTAGGAAAAAGCAACAGAATATTAGAACATTATTCTCCTGATTCCAAACTTAGCACTCTTTCTACTACACTACCCTCCACATCATAAAATGCAAATAGCAAAGCAAGTAAGCACCACTGAAGTATAAGAAACAGACTTATTCCTAATAATTTTCTTGAGTTTCATAATCTTGGTTGTTGAGTAATGCAGGGAATCCTTGAGAGTGATTTGATTTGCAATGATTCATATCTGTACACATTCATATTATCAATTACAGCTCTTAGAGGATATAGTCCATACATAAACTTATGTAGTATATTCCATTTTGCAGAAATGGATACTATCTCTAAACAATGGAGGAAGACCAAAAAGTTGATTGCTTGGGTTTTCCTTGCTACAGAAAGTTATTGTTTTTTTTTTTGAGATTTCTGATTTAACTGGTATAGGTAATTCCCTAGTCAAGAAATACCCTCTAGCAAAGCATACCAAGAATGTTCTGTTACATATTTTTAGAGAATTATCTGGGTCTCCTGAGTTTAAATGACTTGCCCAAGATCATACAACCAACTTACTACAGAGGCAGGGCTTGTATTCACCTCTCCATGACTCTGGGGCCAGCTCTCCATAGGGAATTTTTCAGTGAGAAAAAGAAAGTCATAAAACAGCCATCCCTAGATCTGTTTCTTATATGGTCAACAAGTTAAGCTTAAGGCTTTCCAAGGATCATTGTCAAAACTTCCCCAAAGAATCATTTTGGAATCCCATGATACTAAATGTGTACTTTTGCCTTCTGAATCTTTACAATAAATAAGAAGCCAAGCATTATAGGACAAAGATATAGGATGTTTGCATATAAGTTTATATTATATTTGTTATTGTGCAGTCATATCAGTTGTGTCTGACTCTCTGTGACCTCAGTTAAGGATTTCTTGGGAAAGATACTGTTGTGGTTTACCATTTCCTTCTCTAATTCATTTTATACAGGAGGCAAATAAGTTTAAATGATTGCCTGGCTGGGGGGGGGGGAGGCGGGGCAGAGCCAAGATAGCGGCTGGAAAGCAGGGACTTGCCTAGGGCTCTCCCCCAGGACCATCCAAACACTGATAAAAATGGCTCTGAACAAATTCTAGAACTGCAGAACCCACAAAATAGCAGAGGGAAGCAGGGCTCCAGTCCAGGACAGCCTGGATGGTTGCTGGGTAAGGTCTATCACGCATGGAGCTAGGAGCGGAGGAAGGGGCAGAGCCCAGCATCCCAGACCAACCAGACCCGGGAGTTGGGCAGAACAGGCCCTAGAGCCCTGAATCAGCGAGCTGTGGCAGTTACCAGACTTCTCAACCCACAAACACCAAAGACAAAAGAGAAGGTTAGTGGGAAAAGCTGCGGGGGACAGAGTGAAAGGAGTTCATGGTTCAGCCACCGCCCGGGGTGGTGGAAGTGGTGAAGCCACAGAGCTACAGCTGCAGTTGCTTCCAGCCCCAGGACCACCTGGTGGGAGGTATTAAGTGGCAAATCAGAGCAGGAGTGCAGAGCCTGCTTAAGATCTGAGTCCAGTCCGGGTTGGAGGTTCTTGGGGGAGGAGGAGCACTGGTGTGGCAGAGCTTGCTGTGTAGAAATAGCTCTGAAAACAATAGCATATCCCCTCAAGCTTGGAACAAAGTACTCTCTACTCTACAAGCAGTCATACCCCCATGAAAAACTCAAGGGTCAAGTAGTTGGCAGGGAACATGGCCAAGCAGCAAAAATGGACTCAGATTCAGACTCAGACTTTGGAATCTTTCTTTGGTGACAAAGAAGACCAAAACATACAGTCAGAAGAAGTCAACAAAGTCAAAGAGCCTACATCAAAAGCCTCCAAGAAAAACATGAACTGGTCTCAGGCCGTGGAAGAGCTCAAAGAGGATTTGGAAAAGCAAGTTAGAGAAGTAGAGGAAAAATTGGGAAGAGAAATGAGAAGGATGCGAGAAAACCATGAAAAACAAGTCAATGACTTGCCAAAGGAGACCCAAAAAATACTGAAGAAAACAACACCTTAAAAAATAGACTAACTCAAATGGCAAAAGAGCTCCAAAAAGCCAATGAGGAGAAGAATGCCTTGAAAGGCAGAATTACCCACATAGAAAAGGAGGTCCAGAAGACCACTGAAGAAAATACTACCTTAAAAATTAGATTGTAGCAAGTGGAAGCTAGTGACTTGATGAGAAATCAAGATATTATAAAACAGAACCAAAGGAATTAAAAAGTGGAAGACAATGTGAAATATTTCATTGGAAGTGATTGCCTAGGATCATACAGCTAGTAAGTTTCTGAGGCCAGATTTGAATTCGCCAAGATGAGTCTTTCTGACTTAAAGCCCTTCACTCTATCTACTGTACCACCTAGCTGCCTGTATACTACACTATATTATATATGTTATGTATTATACTACATAGTATTATGTCATATAGTGTCATATCCTCTCCTATCCTATCATTTAATATCACATTATATCATATCACATCATATTATATCACATAATATCATCATATTCTTTCATCATATCCTATAGATTGTAACAATGTGGTCTGGTAAAAAAAAATGCCGTGTGACCTGTATTCCATAATAGGTTTTCAGGATTTTCTCTGACCCTGAGTAAGTTATTCCACTGTGCCTCAGCTTTCTCATCTATAAAATGAGGGATTTGTATTGAATGACTTTTCATGCTGGGGACAGAGGCCCTGGATTCCAAACCCCACTCTACCACTTGTTGTGTAGATGACACCGATCTCGTCATTTCAACTTCCAGGGCCTTGGTTAATTCATTCATAAAATGAACAAATTGCTATAGATGATTTAGAAGGCCCCTTTGAGCTCTGAATCTATAATCCTTTTAGCTGTATAATTTATATAAAAATTTAATTTACATAAAAGGTGATACTTTGCTGTCACTTTTACATGACATGTGTACACATATACATACAAATTTTATGCTCTCTGGTTAGATCTAATTACATTTTGTCATCGATTAAGGTACTTGAGATTATTTCTATTAAAAATAATTAAGCAACAGTCTCTCTTTTTGAAAGAGTAAGATTTGACTTAAAGTACCTTTGACTTGTAGTACAGTACCTTTCCTAAAAATGCAAACTTCTGGGTTGACTGCCTGTATTAGTTGCCAGTGTGAAAAAAAAAAAAACATCATGTTTTGACAATGCCTTTGCAACAAATTAAATTATCTGATGAATAACACATAGTATGAACAACTTTCATACTCAAAACTCCAGGGCAAGTTAAAAAAAGAAAGTTGGCTTCAGATGCTTTTAATGCACATGCCTATCTTGTGGCAAGGTAGTTGAGTGAAGGGATATATCCAAGCCCAGCTTCCTTTCACTAACTTAGAATGGGAAGAAATTCACCAAATAAGTTAACAAAACAATTACAAAAGAAGAAAAGAAAGGAAAAATTCCCCAGAAGGTAATTCCTACAGAAAACAAAACAAAAGAGCAAAAGAAAGCTAAATTATTGCTCCAGTACTCTTTTCTATGTGTCCTGTTGCCACCCCTACTCATCATCCTAACTTTAATCCCCCGTCCCAGCTCTTCTTAGCTGGGGCAGCATCTGTCATTGATACTCAGAATCCCCCTTGCAAGCAATTCAGTCAAACTTCCCCACCCCTTAGTGTGTGGAGTTTTGGAAATTCAGTCAGCCCTGACATTCTGGACAGGAGGCAGCCAGTTGCTGTAGGTGGGAGAGCAACCCAACAGTTTTGAGACTATTCCAATACTATTTGGAACAGAACAAAAGGGGCTGCAGTCTGGCAAGATGACTGAGTAAGAGGTCATTCCTAAGCCCTGGTCTCTTCCATCATCTCAAACTACTAAGAAATGTGCCAAATGGAGCAAAAGGAATGACAATAGAACAGCAACAAAGAGGGAATAGGAAATAATTCATCACATGAAAGGCATCTCGGGAGAACAAGCCAAGAGACTAATTTTAAGAATAGAAATAGAAAACAGCAAACAAGAAAAGGATCCAATACAATAAATAAATTCTATAGAAAAAAAAAGTAAACTTGAAAATGCCCAATGAAAGGAAAAAGACTACAGCTACTGTGAGAATCTCAGAAATGATAGCAGAATAGCTAAGGCAGAATATGGCAAAAGAACAATCAAATAATTAAAAGAAGACATAAAGTGGTAATTAAAGCTAACAAAGAAACTAGGAAAAAACAAATAATGAAGAATTTATGGCAAACAATTGGTAAATTCTCAACAATAATAGGTTCTGTGAAAAGGAGAATGGCAGAGTTACAACTCCAAAATGTAGCAGTGGAAGAAAAATTAGCAGGGCAATATCAAAAGACCCTAATATTGGAAGAACATCTGATATCTATAAAAACCAATGCAAATGATCTTCTCAATAGTGTTAAGGATCTAAGTATATATTCTAGAAAAATACTATAAAATACAAAAGCTCAGATACTTCAGGAAGTCATAAAATTGTTATCTAGGAAAAAAAATATTGAGCAAATTACAAATAAAAAGAATCCATCAGATATCAACAAAAAGAAAGACCAATTCTTAACCCACCAACAAATTTCATGGCTAATTATTATTGCAAACAGCTCTACACATTCTGAGTCTGACTTGCCAAAAGTTATACTCTTTGATGATCTTTTAAGGAAAAACACTATGCATATCAGTTTGAACCCCCAAATATCAAATCGCAACAAGTTGAATGTAATAATCAATGAGAAATAATCTTTCAGTAAAAGGGAAGGGTTTTGATTCATTCATCCAAAAGAAACCAGAAGTAAATGGGGCATTTGGCATATAAACTCTTCAAACCAAAGAAATACAAGCTAGGTAAATAGAGATAGCAATAAACGGCTAAGGAGATAAAGCATTAGGACTAGATACGAGTTTCTTTTTAATACCACACCTTTTTTGAGGGCTAATAAGAGATCAACCATGAACAAATTTGAAAGATGACCAAAGCAACTATGGGTACAGAAGGGGACAAATGGACTTAATATTTCTTTGGAATTCACATTCCATTGTCAATGAACTTATGTTTCAGAGGATAAGAATGCACAGAGCAAGTTTGTGCAGGGAAGTGGGAAGAAGAGAGAAAAGCACAAAGATTCTGAACATTTTTGGTATCATAGACACATTTAGCAGCTTCATGAAACACATGGACTCCTCAGAAATGTTTTTAACTGCACAAAAATTATATAGGGTCATAAAAGAAACCAGAGACTAGTGGTGCAATTTCCCCCCTAAGCTGATAGACCCTTTGATATTTAAGAATCCTTTCTAGGAAGATATTGAAATTCAACTCTGTCTGGGCAACAGGACAGAGGGAATTGTGATCCTTCCAGCTCTTCACCCTATTTGTGAACCACTGAAAAAAGCAGGGAGAAAGTACTAGGGAATGGGAATTGGTAGGGAGAGGGAGTTATGATGTTTTGGGAACATCATGGCACATTCCAATAGAAGTGGGAGTAGGAACAATGCAATCCTTTCTGTAGATACTTTTAAGAGACAGTAGATACTTCAGAGGATGTTCCTTTTGAGAGCAGGGATGTGATCCTTGGGACTGTGCTTTAAACCAGGGAAAGATGTGCCTGGGTTCCAAGAATATGTGATGTGGAGGACAGGTCTAGATATATAGAGATGTGTTGACTCCCAGATTGGCAGGTAGTGAGAAAAACATGGATTGGGCTCAAATTTGATGACTCTAGATTCAGATCCTTTCACTACACTATAGCCTCTTTTAAGAATTAATATGTCTAGGAAAGGGTATCCTCAAAATATATTTCCAAGAGAATGTGGGGAAAGGAGGCATAGAAAAATGCTATAATTTTACTATTAGCTTGGCTGAAAAGGAGTAAAGTTCTTGTTTTTGGAATGTCTATCACAGATATCATAAAAAGAATGATGATGGAATGTATAAGTGCAAAATTCCTTAATGGGAGGTTGGATTTTAGGGTTCTAGAAGGAGAAAGGAGTAAGTGAGGGGATGAATTAAGTAAAAATATCTTGGAAAATGATGCCAAAATGAATGTTGTTCAGACAAAAGTCTTGTATTATTGGGCAAGGGTGAGGCAGGAAAGGTCTATACCATACTCTTAACTAGGTCACGAAAGGGAAGAACAATGAAATAGAGAGGGAGAAGAAGAGAAGGAGGGGGGGATAGAGAGAGAGGAAGAGGGAGAGGGAGAGCAAGAGCGAGAGCAAGAGGGAAAGGGAGAGGGAGAGGGAGGATATAATACAAGTAGATTAAAGGAATTGGGGCTTGAAAGTAACAATTGGGCCTTAGTGTAAAAGAAGGATGGGTGAGATAAACTGTAGAAAGAGACAGGTATAAAAAAAGTATAAGCCCATGACCCACCACACTTACAAAGCACTCATGTTGAAAAATGCTATCTGCTTCAAGAAAGAGACCTGATGGACTCAATGTGCAGAATAAAATATTTTTCCTCTTTCTTTTCTCCTGGAACATGGCTAATGTGGGAATTTATTTTGCATTACTTCATATTTGTAATGAGTGTTGTATTTCTTCCTTTCTCAGTGAGTGGGGGAAAGGGTAGGGTGAATGAAAATAATATAATTTAAGGAGGAGAGGGACAGACAACATTTATACCTCTAAAATGGATTAGACTCTCCAATGAAATGAAAGACAATGGTAGAATTAAAAAGAACACAAATCCCAAAAAAATGTGGTGTGCAGAAGAATCATAGTTAAGATATAAAGACACAGAGAAGGTGAAAATGGGAAACTAGAACAAAAATTTATTTTACTTCAGGAGACAAAAAGAGCAGAAGTTGCCATCATGACTGTAGATAAGACAACAGTAAAACTAACATTGCAAAGAAAGATAAAAAAGGAAAGTGTATCATACTTAAATGTACCAACAAATTCACAATCATAAAATAAGTTAAAAAAAGAAGTTTTGAAAATCAGTTTAGCAATAGATAAAATGGAAAAATAAAACATCAAATCAATAAACAAAAATGTTGGTTTTGACTTCATAAATCATCTAATTATATTTTTAAATGAGAAGAAAATTTAATTGTTAAATTAAAAATGAAAAAGGTAAAATTCCAGTGAATAAAGAAGAAAATAGAGAAAATTATCACACATGCATAATTATATGCAGCACTATTTTAAAAATAAAAAGAAATGAATGAATGTATATTAAAAACATGAACTATCTATATTTAAGTATAAAGACTTAGAGATGCTAGAACTCAGAATTTTTGAAAAGGAAATTGATTAAGACATTAGTGAGTTACCATATTTTAAATAATCAGCCAAGATGGATTTAGAAGTGCATTCTTTCAAATATTTCAAAAGATGTAATGTCTATTGGACACAGATTGTTCTCAATGATAAAAAAAAGGTCCTGGGAAACTCCAAACAAGGAAGGAAAAAAACAGAGGAAAAGAATGCTGAACTTCTATTACTGATGAATATTATTGTAAAAATGTAAATGTCATTTTGGTAAAGAGATTCAGCAGCATATCAAACAATTTATGTACTATAAGAGAGTAGAATTTATGGAAGGGATACAAACGTTTCAACATTAAAATGATCAGCACAATTTACATACACACATGCACACATATATATGTATATATGTACATATATACATATATATATATGTAACTAAAAGTCACTGTATTACTTCAATACTACAGAAAAGCTTTTGATAAAAATTTCATACTCACTTTTAATACACTAAAAAAAGGCATGGAAGAGTCTTTCTTTAGCACAAAAAATTTCAAAAACCAAGAGACAGCATTATGTATAATGAAAAAAATCTGGAAGCTTTACTGACACGCACAGAGGTATAACAAGCACCTGCCCTTTTATTTAATCTACTATTATATGAACTAGCACTAGAAATACTAACCACAACAATGAAACATTCATAATGTCAAAAAGCATTTATAATCTGCCTGATACATGGAAGATGCTGCCTAACAAAAGTGTTAGGTGCTGAGGATGTAACAGCCAAGTAGAAACAAATAGTCTTTGTCCTCAAGGAGCTTAAAGATAAATAAAGGAATAAAAATTAGAAAAGAATTAATAAAATTATTCCTATTTGCTAATATTATAATGGTTTATTTGAAAACTCTAAAGATTCATAAAAATAATTATTGTCTCTTAATTATTTCAGTAAGGCAGAAGGATATGAAACAAAACCTCAGCAGCATTTCTGTCTATTGCTAATAGAAACTAAGATTAAGGGATAGAAAGAAAAAATACATTTTCCAAAACTTGAAAAGTTTGGCAGTATACCTACTAAGACATAACAACTTATTCAAATTGAACTGCATAATATATTTTAAAGAATTGAATGAATGACTAAATTATTGGAGCTGAATGTTTATTCATGGCTGTTATACATCAATATAAAAATGAAAATACTACTTAAATTAATCCACATGTTTATCTTTAACAGTCAAACTGTCAAAGAGTTACCTTATAGAATTTAAAACAGTAGAAGCAAAATTTGTTCGGTGGGGGAAAAATCAATAATTTTAAGAGAAATAATTAAAAATGGGAATGAAAGGAGATGAGCAGTATTATATCTCGAATTATTTTAAAAAACAATACTTATCAAAATTATTTTATACTGTTTTAAAAAAGGAAAGCAAATAAATGAAATGTATTAGGTAAACAAGACTCAAAAGTAAGTGAACATAATAGTCCAGTATTCGATAAACCCAAGAAAGCAAACTACTTGGGACAGAGTCCCTATTTGACTAGAACCACAAAAAAAATTATAAAATAAAAGAGAGCAGATGTGTTAGTCCAAGTGCTACACTGGTAGTTATGAAATATAAAAAAATCTAGCAGAAGGTTTCTAACACATATGTTATCTTTGTTCTTTTCATAGTTGACTAAATCATCACCTTTTCCAATCATCCATTTCTTTAATGACAGCCCTTATTCTGCTTTTTGTGCATAGATCATAGCTGAAAATGTGTTATTGCCTATTTGTACCCATTCTTCAGAAGTACTGATGCTCCAAGATCTTCAACCACGCAGAATCACCAGAAGAACATTTGTGTATAATTAAAAAAAACACAAATCTTTTTTGTCCTAATGCAGTGGTTGGAGATTTCTTTTAAAAAATACATTCATACACACATATGTATAAAACTTTATTAAAAATTTCCCAATTACGGAAATGTACACTTGAGGAGCCAAGATGGCGGCTGGAAAGCAGGGACTAGCATGACCTCCTTGCCGAGTCCCTCCAAAAACCTATAAAAAATGGCTCGGAACCAATTCTAGAACTGCAGAACCCACAAAACAGCAGAGAGAAGCAGGGCTCCAGCCCAGGACAGCCTGGATGGTCTCTGGGTATGGTCTATCCCACACGGAGCTGGGAGCTGGGAGCTGGGAACGGAGTGGAGCAGAGCCCAGCCTGAGCGGTGCAGACCAACCAGACCAGAAGCCGGGCGGAGCGGGCCCTAGTGCCCTGAATCAGTGAGCTGCAGCAGTTACCAGACTTCTCAACCCACAAACACCAAAGACAGAGGAGAAGGTTAGTGGGAAAAGCTGCGGGAGTGGAAGGAGTTCGTGGTTCGGCTTCCAGCCCGGGGGACAGCGGAGGTGGGACAGCTACAGCTGTTGTTGCTTCCAGCCCCAGGCCCACCTGCTGGGAGGAATTAAGTGGCGGATCAGAGCAGGAGTGCACAGCCTGCTGAAGATCTAAGTCCAGTCCGGGTTGGGGGTTCTTGGGGAAGGAGCAGTGCTGGTGTGGCAGAGCTGGCACATCCCACCCAAATGTGGAACATAGAACTCGTTAGCCTACAAGTAGTCATACCCCCCTGAAAAACTCAAGGGTCAAGTGAGTTGGTTGGGAATATGGCCAGGCAGCGAAAACGCACCCAGATTCAGTCTCAGACTTTGCAGTCTTTCTTTGGTGACAAAGAAGACCAAAACATACAGACAGAAGCTAACAAAGTCAAAGAGCCTACAACAGAAACCTCCAAGAAAAACATGAACTGGTCCCAGGCCATGGAAGAGCTTAAAAAGGATTTGGAAAAGCAAGTTAGAGAAGTAGAGGAAAAATTGGGAAGAGAAATGAGAAGGATGCGAGAAAACCATGAAAAACAAGTCAATGACTTGCTAGAGGAGACCCAAAAAAATACACTGAAGAAAACAACATCTTAAAAAACAGACTAACTCAAATGGCAAAAGAGCTCCAAAAAGCCAATGAGGAGAAGAATGCCTTGAAAGGCAGAATTAGCCAAATGGAAAAGGAGGTCCAAAAGACCACTGAAAAAAATGCTACT
Source organism: Trichosurus vulpecula (assembly GCF_011100635.1). NCBI lineage: Eukaryota > Metazoa > Chordata > Mammalia > Diprotodontia > Phalangeridae > Trichosurus > Trichosurus vulpecula. The sequence continues at coordinate 173,389,035 of NC_050574.1, forward strand.
TTAAAAATTAGATTGGAGCAAGTGGAAGCTAGTGACTTTATAAGAAATCAAGATATTATCAAACAGAACCAAAGGAATGAAAAAATGGAAGACAATGTGAAATATCTCATTGGAAAAACCACTGATCTGGAAAATAGACCCAGGAGAGATAATTTAAAAATTATTGGACTACCTGAAAGCCATGATCAAAAAAAGAGCCTAGATATCATCTTTCAAGAAATTATCAAGGAGAACTGCCCTGATATTCTAGAGCCACAGGGCAAAATAGAAATTGAAAGAATCCATCGATTGCCTCCTCAAATAAATCCCAGAAAGAAATCTCCTAGGAATATTGTCACCAAATTCCAGAGCTCCCAGATCAAGGAGAAAATATTGCAAGCAGGCAGAAAGAAACAATTTGAGCATTGTGGAAACCCAATCAGAATAACCCAAGATCTGGCAGCTTCTACATTAAGAGATCGAAGGGCTTGGAATACGATATTCCGGAGGTCAATGGAGCTAGGATTAAAACCAAGAATCAACTACCCAGCAAAACTGAGTATCATGGTCCAAGGCAAAATATGGACTTTTAATAAAACAGAGGACTTTCAAGCTTTCTCAGTGAAAAGACCAGAGCTGAATAGAAAATTTGACTTTCAAACACAAGAATCAAGAGAAGCATGAAAAGGTAATCAAGAAAAAGAACAAGAAAAGGAAATTGCAAGGGACTCACTAAAGTTGAACTGTTTTGTTTACATTCCTACATGGAAAGATAACATGTATGATTCATGAGACCTCAGTATTAGGGTAGCTGAAGGGAATATGCATATTTGTATATATGTTTATGTGTATATATAAGTGAATGTGTATGTATGTATATATCTATGTGTGTGTATATATATATATATATATATATATATATATATATATATAGAGAGAGAGAGAGAGAGAGAGAGAGAGAGAGAGAGAGAGAAAGAGAGAGAGAGAGAGGACACAGGGTAAGTTGAAGATGAAGGGAAGATATCTAAAAGAAATAAAATCAAATTAAGGGATGAGAGAGGAACATATTGAGAGAGGGAAATAGGGAGAGATAGAATGGGGTGGATTATCTCGCATAAAGGTGTCAAGAGGAAGCAGTTCTGTGGGAGGAGGGGAGAGGGCAGGTGAGGGGGGAATGAGTGAATCTTGCTCTCATCAGATTTGGCCTGAGGAGGGAATACCATACATGCCCAATATGGTATCTTACCCCACAGGAAAGAAGAGGGAAGAAGATAAAAAAGGGGGGAATGATGGAGGGGAGGGCAGATGGGGGTGGGGGTAATCAAAAACAAACACTTTCAAAAGGGGACAGGGTCAAGGGAGAAAACTCAATAAAGGGGGAGGGGTTGGGAAGGAGCAAAATATAGTTAGTCTTTCACAACATGAGTATTGTGGAAAGGTTATACAGAATGATACACATGTTGCCTATGATGAATTGCTTGACTTCTTGGGGAGGGTGGGTGGGAAGGTAGGAGGGGGGAGAATTTGGAACTCAAAGTTTTTAAAAATAGATGTTCAAAAACAAAAAAAAAAGTTTCTTGCAGGCAACTAGAAAATAAGATACACAGGCAATGGGGCGGAGAAATTTAGCTTGCCCTACAAAAAAGGAAGGGAAAAGGGGATGGGAGGGGAGTGGTGTGACAGAAGAGAGGGCTGACTGGGGAACAGGGCAACCAGAATTTACGCCATCTTGGAGTGGGGGGGAGGGTAGAAATGGGGAGAAAATTTGTAATTCAAACTCTTGTGAAAATCAATGCTGAAAACTAAATATGTTAAATAAATTAAATTATAAAGAAAAAAAAGAAATGTACTATGTACAAAGTAACAGCAATATTGTAAGATGATCAGCTGTGAATGACAACTATTTTCAGCAATACAACAATTCAAAACAATTCTGAAGGACTTATGATGCAAAATGCTATCCATCCAGAAAAAGAACTGATGGTGTCCGAATAGAGATTGAAGCATACTTTTTTTTTTAACTTTGTTTTACTTAAGGTTTTTGTTTTTTGGTCTATGTTTCCTTTCATAACATGACTAAAATGTAAATATGTTTTGTATGACTACGCATGTATAACCTATATCAAATTTCTTCCCTTCTCAGTGAAGGTGGTAGGGCAGGAAGAAGGGAGAGAATTTAGAGCTCAAAGTTTTAAAAATGAATGTTAAAAATGTTTTTTACAGGTAATTGAGGAAAAATAAAATACTAAGAATTCAAAAAAATTTTTTTAAAAATTCCCAATTACATGTAAAAAATTTAACAATCATTTTTAAGAATTTTGAGGTGCAAATTCTCTCCTTCCCTCTCCCCCTACCCTTGAGGCTAGAAATTTGAGATTATAAATGTGAAGTAATTCAAAACACTTCCACATTAGCTGTGTTGCAAAAGAAAACACAGACAAAAAATAAAGCAAGAAAAAAAGTATGCTTCAGTCCATATTCAGAGTTGATGAGTTCTCTCTCTGCAGGTATGTATATATCGTTTTTCATCATGGATCCTCTGAAATTGTCTTGGATTATTTTCTTGACCATAGTAGCTAAACTATTGATTGTCCTTACAATATTATTGTTACTCTGTACAATGCTCTACTGGTTCTGCTCACTTCACTTGCATGAGGTAATATAAGTCTTCCCAGGTTTTTTTTTTCTGAAACCATCGTGCTCATAATTTCTCATAGCATAGTAGTATGCCATCAAAATCATATAACACAAATTGTTCAATCAATCCCAAGTTGATGGACATCACTTCAATTACCAATTCTTTGTCACCACAAAAAGAGCTGCTATGAATATTTTTGGACAAATAGGTCCTTTTCCCTTTTCTTTGATCTTGTTGGGGCACAGATGTAGTAGTATTGTTGCATCAAAGTGTATGTACAGTTTTATAGACCTTTTGGCAAAGTTCCAAATTGTTCTCCAGAATGGTTGGACTAGTTCACAACTTTACCAACAGTGCGTTAGTGTCCCAATTTTTCTACATCTTCTCCAGAATTTGTCATTTTCCTTTTTCTATCAATTTAACCAATTTGATTGGTGTGAAGTATACCTCAAAGATGTTTTAATTTGTATTTTTCTAACAAGTACTGATTTAGACTATTTTTATGTGTCTATGGATAGCTTTAGTCACTACTTCTAAAACTATCTGCTCATGTCATTTGACCATTTATCAAATGGAGAATTGCTCTTATTTTTATAAGTTTGGATCAGTTCCCTATGTATTTGTGAAAGTAGAACTTTATCAAAGAAACTTGCTGCAAATTCCACCTCCCCTTTCCTTCTAATTTTGTCTTCATTTATTTCCATTTTGCATCCCGTAATGCTGTGTATCTCTTGTTTGGTCATGCATTTTTCCTTTATCCGTAAATCCGACAGGTAAGATATTTCATGTTCCCCTAACTTGCTTATGGTATCAACCTTTATGTCTAAATTATGTACCTGTTTTGATCTAATTTTGGTATGTGGTGTGGGATGTCAGTCTATATGTAGTTTCTGCCAAATTGCTTTCTAGTTTTCCCAGCAATTTTCATTAAATAGTGAGTTCTTAGGTTACTATTGTCATTTGCTACAGTATATTGTGTATCAACATTGTCTTCTGTTTACCTAAATGCAACAAAACTTTGTGGGTGTACTCACACAGCAAACTTTGGCACTTAATAGACTGTGATTGTAGGGAGAAGAGACAAAAAGGATGTGAGAGTGACAAAGGCAATGTGTGATGCAGAGTGCTGGACTGATCATAGACTTATCCTCTCCAAGCTAAATATTCACATTCAACAGAAACTGGCCCCAAGGCAAAATGATGACCAGAAGAATTAATGTAAACAGATTAGAGCACTTTTCTGAGCAAGGATAGTTTGTTGCTCACTTGGAGGGAAATTTGAACCAACACACAGTTGGCAACAGTGGTGCAGAAAAGGACTGGGCAGCTTTCAGAGATTTGGTGTACAGTACTGCATTTGCTCATCTGGGTCAGAACACTTCCAAACATCAACATTTGACAAAAATGATGGGGAAATTCAGAGCTGCTAAGTGAAAAATGGGAACTCCACAGAGTTCGCCAGTGGGATAGTTCACCCATCTCTAAGAAGGCAGCATTGGATTCCACCAAAAGTAAAGTACAAGAGAAGCTTAGAGAGATGAAGGATTCTTGGCTCAGTAAGAAGGCAGATGAAATTGAGTTTTATGCTGATGGTAACAATGCAAAGCACTTTTATGATGCCCTGAAGGCTATTAACAGGCCAAAGACATATGGTGCATCTCAACTACTGATAGATTAGTGATAAGGAAATAATCCTAAAGAGATGGGTCGAACACTTCCATAGTGTACTCAATAGACCATCATCAATCAATGTGGAAGCCACTGACTCTTTACCTCAGGTTGAAGTCAGTCAGTCCCTAGTTAAGTTTTGAAGAAGAGGTTTTGAATGCCATTAGGCTTCTTTCATATGGCAAAGTTCCTGCAGGGTCTTGCAAGGGGGATGGGGGAGCTATTGCTTATGCAAAAGCTGATTGAAATTTTCCAGGTTATATGGCAAAAGGAGGTTATCCCCCAAAAGTTCAAGGATGTTTCCATTGTTCATCTCCATAAAGGTAAAAGAAATAGATTGTCCAATGACAATTACAAGAGGGTTTCTCTCTTAGTCATTGCTGGCAATATTCTTGCCAGAGTCCTCCTAAATTGGCTGATCCTTCACCTGGAAGATGGTCATCTACCTAAGAACCAGTGTGGCTTCAGAAAGGGCCGAGGAATAGTTGATATGGTGTTTGCTGCCTGACAACTCCAGGAGAAATGCCAGGAGCAGAACAGAAGTTTGTACACAAGGTTTGTAGATCTGATCAAGGCCTTTGATACTGTTAGTCATAAAGGTGTATGGAAAATTATATCAAAATTTGGTTGCCTGGAGAAGTTCATCAGTATTATACGTCAATTTCACAACAGCGTGCTTGCCTAGGCTCTGAATGATGGATGATGCTCTCATGCTTTCCCAGTCGCCAATGGAGTGAAACAAGGCTGTGTGCTTGCCCCTATGCTTTTTTAGCATGATGTTTTCAGCCATGTTGTCAAACGCCTTCAATGAGAATGAGCACAGCATCAAGGTCAGTTACCACAATGATGGTAAATTCTTTAACTTGAAAAGGTTACAAGCCAAGACTAAAGTGGAAGAAATGTTGGTTCATGATTTTTTGTTTGCAGATGATGGTGTGCTCAATGCAGCCTCCAAAACTGAGATGCTTGATCTGAGATGCTATGGATCAATTCTCTGTTGCTTGTGTTAATTTTGTCCTAACAATTAACACCAAGAAAACACAGGTGATGGAGATCAGCTAGCACCACGCTACCCACATGTAGAACCATTGGTTACAGAAAATGGAGAGGTTTTTTATACCGACTTACCTTGGCAGTATACTTTCCAGGAATGTATACATTGATAATGAGGTTGGCACATACATTGCTAGAGCTAGCTCAGTGTTTGGGAGGCTCTGAAGGAAAGTGTGGAAGAGAAGAGGTATTAAACAGACTACCAAGCTGATGATCTACAGAATCATTGTGCTGACCTCATTGTTGTATGCCTGTGAAACCCAGACCATGTACCAGTGCCATGCCAGGAAACTGAATGACTTCCATTTGAATTGTCTTAGGAAGATTTTGAAGATCACCTGGCAGGATAAGAGACCAGATACTGAATTCCTTTCTTGAATTAAAATGCCAAGCATTAAAACTCTATTGCAGAGAGTGCAACCCTGATGGGCTGGCCAAATGTTAAAATGCCAAATGTACACTTGCCAAAAATACTATTTTATGAAGAACTCACACAGGACCAGTGCTCACATGGCAGTCATGAAAAGCAATAAAAGGATGCTCTCAAGGTCTCTCTTAAGAACTTTGGAATTGATTGTGTGACATGGGAGACACTGGTACAGGACTGCCCAATATGATGTGCCTTCATCGGAGAAGGTGCTGTGCTCTATAAGCAAAGAAGAATTGAAATAAGTCAAAAGAAATGAGAAATGTGCAAATTTCGAGAATCCACCCCAACTGTTCACATGGACTATTTGTGCCTGACCTGTGATAGAGCATTCTGAACTCCTATTCATCTGATCAACACAGCTGGACACATTGTAACTTGACTCTAACATAGTGATGTCATTTTGGTCCTCTTTGAGAATGGACAACAACCAACACCATTGTGTACCTAATCTATTCCACTCATCTGCCACTCTATTTCTTTGCCAGTACAAGATTCTTTGATGATTAAAACTATGTAATCTGGTTTGAAATAGGGAACCACTAGACTGTCTTGCTTCACATTTTTTCCCATTTATTTCCTTACTATTTTTGACTTTTTGTTCTTCCAGATGAATTTTGTTATTATTTTTTCCAACTTTGTAAGTTAATTTTTGGTAGTTTTATGGCACTAAATATGTAAATCAGCTTAGGTAGAATTGTCATTTTTATTATAGTCATTCAGCCTAATCATTAACAATTAATTTTTATCCACTTGTTTATATCTGTCTTTATTTGTGTGAAAAATATTTTCTAATTGTGTTCATATAATCCCTGGGCTTGTCTTGGCAGGTAGATTCCCAAGTACTTTATATTGTCTACAGTTATCTTAAATGGAATTTCTCTTTCTATCACTTCTTGCAGCATTTTGTTGGTAGTGTGTAGAAATGCTGATGATTTATATGGATTTATTTTATATCCTGAAACTTTGCTGAAGCTGTTAATTTTTTCGACTAGTTTTTAAGTTAATTCTCTAGGGTTCTCTAAGTATAACATCATCTACAGAGTGATAGTTTTGTTTCCTCATTGTCTATTTTTATTCCTTCAGTTCCTTTTTCTTGTCTTATTGCTATAGCTAGCATTTCTAGTACAATATTGAATTAGTGGTGATAATGGACATCCTTGCTTTATCCCAGATATTATTGAGAATGGTTCAACTTTATCTCCATTACAGATAATGCCTGCTCTTAGTTTTAGGTAGATACTAATCATTTTAAGAAAGACTCCATTTATTCTGTGCTTTCCAATGTTTTTAAATAGGAATGGGTGTTGTATTTTTTCAAAGACATTTGCTGCATCTATTTAGATAATCATATGATTTTTGTTGTTTTAGTTATCTACATGGTCAAATAAAGTAATAGTTTTCTTTATATTAAATCACCCCTACATTCCTGGTATAAATCCTATTTGGTCATAGTATATGATCTCTGTGATATATTGCTGTAATCTCCTTGCTAGTGTTTTACTTAAATTTTTTTGCATCAATATTCATTAAGGAAAATGGTCTCTAGTTTTCTTTCTCAGTTTTTGCTCTCCTGGGTTTATGTATCAAAACCATATTTTTTCTAATAAAAGGAATCTGGTAGGACTCCTTTGCCAATTTTTACATATATTTTATGTTGTATTAGAATTAACTATTCTTTAAATGTTTGATAGAATTCACTTATAAATACATCTGGTCCTGGGGATTGTTTTCTTAGGGAGCTCATTTATAGCTTGTTCAATTTCTTTTTCTAAGATTTGACTATTTAAATATTTTTTCTCTTCTTTCAATCTGGGCAGTTTACAATTTTTCAATATTCATTCATTTTACTTAGATTGTCAGTTTTACTGGCATATAATTGGGCAAAATAACTCCTAATAATTTCATCTTCATTAGTGCTTTATTTATTCTTTTCAGTTTTAATACCAGGAATTTGGTTTTCTCCTTTGTTTTTTTAAAATCAAATTAATACTTTCTCTTTTTTATTTGTTTTTTCATAAAATATCTCCTAACTTTATTTATTAGTTCATTTATTTTTACTTTCAATTTTATTAATATCTCTGTTGATTTTCTAGGATTTCCATCTTGGTTTTTAATTGAGGATTTTAAATTTTTTTTAGTTGCATGCCCAATTTGATGATCTACTCTTTTCTTTTTTATTGATATAAACATTTAGAGATATAAAATTTCCCCTAAGTACTGCTCTTGACTGCATCCCACAAATTTTAGTATGTTGTCTTGTTGTGGTTCTCTTTAATGAAAATGATTGTTTCTATGATTTGTTCTTTGACCTACTCATTCTTTAGGATAAGATTATTTAGTTTCCAATTAATTTTTAATGTATACTTCCATGGCCCTTTTTAAAGTGTAATTTTTGTTGCATTATGGTTTAAAAGAGATACATTTAATATTTCTCCTTTTCTGCATTTGGTTGTAAGATTTTTGTGTCCTCATACATGATTAATTTTTGTGAATGTTCCATGTACAGCTGAGAAGAAGGTAAACTTTTTTCTATTCTCATTCAGTTTTCTCGATAAGTCTATTATATCTATTATGTCTAACTTTTCTAAGATTCTATTCATCTCCTTGACTTCTTTTTATTTTTTTGTTGTTAGATTTATCTAGTTCTGAGAGGGAAATTTGATATCCCCCACTAATATAGCTTTACATTCTATTTCTGCTTAGAAATCATATAACTTTTCCTTTAAGGATTTGGATACAATGCTAGTTGGAGCATATATGTTCACTATTTATGTTATTTCATTGTCTATGGTACTTTTTAATAAAATATCATTTCCCTAGTTATCTTTGATTAGGTCTATTTTTGCATTTGCTTGGTCTGAAATCATGACTTCTGCCTCTGCCTTTTTTACTTCAGCCAGAGCAGAATAATTTCTGCTCCACTCTCTTATTTTAACTCTGTGCCTATCTCTCTGTTTTAGGTATTTCTTGTAAACAGCTTATTGTTGGATTCTGCTTCCATTTTATAGGTAACTTCAGCCCATTCACATTCACATTTATGATTTAAAACTTTATTTCCCTTCATTCTATTTACTTCTCTCTCTCTCTCTCTCTCTCTCTCTCTCTCTCTCTCTCTCTCTCTCTCTCTCTCTCTCTGTCTTTTACTGTGTTTCTCCTCTAAAGTCTGTTTTGCTTCAAACTACTGGCTTCTTTAATCTGCCCTCCCTTTTATGATGCTCCCCTTTAAACCAATTCGGATGTGATTGAGGTTCAAGTGTGTCTAACTCCCTCTACAATTTTCCCCTCCACTGTCAAAGATCTTCCTTTCACTCTCTTTTATGTGAGACAATTTTCCCCATTCTTCCTTTCCCTTACCCCTTCTCCTAGGGAATTTCTCTTTCTTACCTCTACTTTTAAAAAAATCATCCCAACACAATTGACTCACTCCCTTACCCTCTTTCTGTATAGATTCTTTCTAACTGCTCTAATAATGGTAAAATGCTTTGAAGTTACTGTATCTGTAAATTCTAAGAACTTTATCATTATTAGGGTAGTTACATATACAGAGGATATGGCTGTGAGTTGATTATGTTGGAATGGTCTCCAAAAATAAAATAAAATAAAGAGGTGAGAAAGTGAATGCACTGGAATAAGGGGGAATGGAGAGGTAGAATGGGGAAAATTTTTCTCACCTAAAAGAGGTGTACAAGGAACAGCTTTTACAATGAAGGGGAAAATAGACGTGGTATAGCAGGCAATGCTTGAACCTCACTGTCATCAGAATTGGTTTAAGGAGGGAAGAATATACACACAGAGACACATACGCTCAGTTGTGTATAGAAATCTATATTACCTAATAGGGAAATAGGAAGGGAAGGGGATAAGAAAAGGGGGTAGGATGTTAAAAGGGGAAACAGATTAAGGGGAGGCAGCGCTTAGAAGCAAAATAGACTTTTGAGAAAGGACAGGATAAAAAGAGAGAAGAAAAAATAAAATTGGATGGAGGGAAATACACAGTAATCGTAATTCTGAATTTATATGGGATGGGCTCACCCCAAAACTGAAACAAATAGCAGAGTGGCTGCAAAGCCAGAATCCAACAATATGGTGTTTATAGGAGACACACTTGAAACAAAAAGGCACACACAGAGTTAAAATAAAGCACTGGAGCAGAATCTAATATGGTTTAGCTTAACTTAAAAAAATGCAATAGTAGCAATCATGACCTCAAACAAAGCAAAACCAAAAATGGACCTAATTGAAAGAAATAATGAGGGAAACTGCCAGAGACAACAAAGTCATATAAAAATAAATTATAGCAACTTTCTCTTGTAAAGGCCTCATTTCTCAAATATATACTGAGTAGAGAACTGAGTCAAATTTATTAAAATAAGAGCCATTCCCCAATTGACAAATGGTCAAAGTATAGAGAGAGGCAGTTTTCAGAAAAAGAAATCCAAGCTACCTATAGTCATATAAAAATGCTCTAAATCACTATTTATTTGAGAAAGACAAATTAAAACAACTCTGAGGTGACACCTCAAAATTATTGGAAATAACACATGGTGGAGGGGATGACAGAATAAATAATAGATACGATTGGTAGAGTTCTGATCTAGTCCAACCATTGTGGAGAACAATTTGTAATCATGCCCAAATTGTTATAAAACTGCATACCCTTCAACTCAGCAATACCATTACTAGGTCTGTATCAAGCAGAGGTCAAAGGAAAAGGGAAAACACCTATATATATATATATATATATATATATATATATATATATATATATATATGTATAGAAAATTTTTTATAGCCTCTCCTTTTATGGTGTCAAAGAATTGGAAATTTAGCAGATGTTCATCAATTGGGGAATGGGGAAATGGCAAGCGGGTGGTCTCAGAAAAAATGGCAAGACATATATGAACTGATGCAAAGTTTAGGGAGAAGAACTGAGATATCACAGTGCATGGTAACAGCAAAGTTGTAATGATGATCAACTGTGAAAGACTTGATTACTCTGATCAGTACAATGATCCAAGACAAATCCAAAGGACTCATTCTTTTGACTGTGTTTTATTATTTCTTTATGTCTTGTGGAGTCGTTAGCTTCACTTACCCATTTCTAATTTTTAAGGAGTTATTTTCTTCATTGAGACTTTGTATCTTTTTCCATTTGGCCAATTCCACTTTTATGGAGTTATTTTCATCAGTGAATTTTTGTACAACTTTTTTTTTCCTTTTGGCCAATTCTGTTTTTTAAGGTGTTATTTTCTTCAAGCCGTTGTCTTTTCATATTTTTTTTTGCATCACTCATTTCTTTTCTAAACTTTTCCTTTACTATTCTTTTCTATTTTGAATTTTTTTTAGTTTTTCCAGGAATTTTCATTAATCTTCTGTCCAATTAACATTTTTTTTCTTTTGAGGCTTTGCTTACAGTTGTTTTGGCTCTGTTGTCTTCTTCTGTCTTGAACTTCCCTGTTGCCATAGTAGTCTTTTATGGTTGGGCTATTTTTATGTTCTCATTTTTTCTTCCCTATTTCTTGATTTTGAACTTTATGTTAAATTTGAGCTCTGGTCCCAGTGTGCTATGGAGGAGGGACAGTGTTCCTTGTGACCAAAAGTGTACCTCTCGACCTTTGAGCTGTGATCTAGAAGTGGGTATAGGCAATGAAGTTGCCAAGTAGCATCTGATCTTATGTCCATTGTTAGCCTAGGAATCCTCTATAATCTCTTTCTCTCCAGTTGCCAGGTCCCTGTATCATCATTGGCTTGAGAGTTCCCAAAGCTGTTGCTGTTTCTCTTGCCACCACCTGGTTCCACCATTGGTCTTATAAGTGGCTCCATGTCACAAATTTCTCTTTCTGATGATCTTCTAAGTTGTTTTGGGCTAGAAGAATGTCTCACCCTGACCATTTGTTGTCCCTGCTGCTCCAAAATTTGATTTAAGGCATTATTTTAAAGTTGTTTGGTGGGGAATGTTTGGAGAGTTCAGCTGAGTGCTTTCTCTACTCCATTATCTTGCCTCTGCCCCTAGAAATCCCTCTGGAGATTTCTTAAAGCATGGTACAAGTTCTCAAAATCATTCAAGGCCACTCTTCCTTATATTCTTAATCAAATTCATTATGCAGATACCTGACTATGTATTAAATTATATTATTAGAATGTAAAGTGTTGACTAAATTGCTTTCTCCATTTCTCAGTATTGTTTTGGTATATATTTGTATGAGAACTAGAGCTAGGTTTCTGTTCTGTATTCGTCTAGTCTAATTCTTTTGTTTCCAGAACAAGCATCTTAGGAACCAATGGTTAAGACCACAATCCTTTGTACAGCTGTCCCTCTCTTCCTTTGTATCCACCTAGACCAGAGGGATTTTGCAGTTTTTGTGTCTTGTACGGCTTTAATATTCTACTATAGCCTAGGCCTATATTTTCAACATTTTTCACAAAAATTCCCCAAATTTTGAAATTTAGCATTTAATGCAGTGTTTTAAAAGTGAAAATAAAGATTCATTGTTCCCCATATAAAGTCACAGATCCTCTGAAATCTTTCAATGGGCCCCTTTCAGTCTTTGAACCCCAGATTAGGAACCTATGTTGTAAAGAAAACTCAGGGAGTAGAGGTTTTTCTCCTCAAGATGATCTTGTGAGAGGCTAAAATGCCTATGTCTAGTCTTAACATCTCATTAAGTGAGATCAAGAAGAGATGAGTCAGGAGCTTTGACTTCTTTTCTTAGCTGTGCAACTGATTCACTGGGTCATAGCAGTGGAGTCATTTTAGGTCTATGACTCACTTTACTTGTCTGTGAAATGGGACTGTCATCTCTCCTAGGATTTCTTGGATGTCACAGAGTCAAGAGGAGAGATGACTTTTCAAGGAGCAATTACCAAAATCCACTGCCTTTTCAAAGTCCCCAAATAGTCTGCAGAGCAGCACACGGATGTGGTGTGATGGGAATGCACTATAACCACTGCCCGGGATTGTCTATGTGCCTCTCTTGTCAGTTAACAACTGTTATATTGGTGCAGAGAAATGTAAGAATGAATAGAGAGGGATCACAAAAGGGCAGGAGGGGAGAACTGAAAAACAGTGGATACAAATGTAGCATTTTTCTAAGATTTTCCCAGCATGTCAAGCAATGTTTGAACACAAGTTTCAGAATCTCCTAGATATATTCCCTCTTTTGTCAGCTGCTATCTCAGTTTTGTTACTGTGAAATCTCCTTTCTCTCTCTCTCTCTCCCTCTCCCTCCCTCCCTCTCTCTCTCTCTCTCTCTCTCTCTCTCTCTCTCTCTCTCTCTCCAGAACTCTCCCTGATTTTGATCTGAGACAGCTGTCGCCTAGTGACAACCAGTGATTCCTGTTAACGGCACCAATATAAATCCTGTGCTTTCCCCCTCGGTTCTTGTCAGAGGAGTGGGACGGAGTGCCTAGTATGACAGCAGCTTTCCTCTCTGTATCCCAAAGCTGGGGAGCTACTAGTTTCCTGCTGCTGTCCTTCCAAATCACCTAGCAGATTTGTTTCTAAACTCTTGCCTTGACGTCGATGTATGTTTTGATAGAAGGTTAATGCATACGTGAATACACAACTTTTTGATTTATTGTTTTTGTGAACTCATCACTCTTTTCTTTAAATTAAAACTCCCTCCAGATGGGAATCTGTGACACAGATTTATCGATCTGCAATAAAACCTCACTCATAATCTGTACAGCTGCCCATTCATCTTCTCCTGAAAGAGGGTTCATTATTCTAGATGTCCCAAGAATGAAAGCAAGAACCTAACTTTTTCTCTTTCTTCCCTTTCTGCCCCTCCTCTGCTTTTATCCACTTTTCTCCCTCTTTTTCTTTGCCTACATTCTTTCCTCTCAGGAATCCCACAGTCAGAGATCTTCCCTCTTTCCCTTCCTTCTAAGATGTGTGTGTGTGTGTGTGTGTGTGTGTGTGTGTGTGTGTGTGTTTTCTCCAATTTTCCCTTGTGACCACTTTTTGCACAGCACTCCAGGTTTCCTCTTTTTCTGAGATTCTCATAAGCAATAGAGCATTGAATCTGATCACTGGCTGCATATCAATACCCTAGCTCTTTAGTCTCTTCATTCCAGATGGGTCTGTAGTCTCTTGTTTGGACATTTATCGACAATCTCTGCTAGATGAATGAGGTAATTAGAAAAAGGAGAGTTGGGCAGCCAGTCTTGTTGGAATTTGAGAGGGAAGCAGGTGGGCAGGTTCTAGGTATGGGGCTGGGCAGCTCAAGTGTAGATAAAGAATGCTTATCAGTATGAGTTTGCTGGGGTCCAAAGAGCTTTCTGATTTATTGCTTAGGAGATATTCTGGAGCGAGAGCATAATGGAGGCAACTTCCACCGGACAGCAGATGGTTTGGTCAGTGTGCCAGGAAGCAGAAGTAGCTGTTATCTCAGAATCAACAAAAGGAAGGGCAAAAGGACTTTGGAAATAGTCAGATGGATTGCCTAAAGAGTTCAGTGAAGTAACATTTAGTTCTAGTACAATTCACAAGAATTTCTCTGCTGGAAAGAAGTTGGGCAAATGATATAGTTCAGGCAGGTGACTTAGAAATCTGCATCCTCTGCTGTTTTTCAGAAGAGCTCAAAAGGTCTGCAGCCTAAATCCTATGATCATGCCTAAGGACGGCTATTATTTCCTTTAGTTAAAAGATGCAAAATCTGAGGCCCAGAGAGCCTACAAAAATAATTCAAGGTCATGTGGTCAGTCATTCAGTCAACCAACAAGCATTTATTTGATAACTACTATGTGCCAGACATTGTTCAAAGTGGAGATGAAAAGGAAAAAAAAATGGAATAGTCCCTGCCTTCAAGGAACTTAGAGTTAAAATTCTATTTGAGAGGCAATACATATATAATATATGTATCTTATATGTGTATTGGATGTGTATATACATAACTACATATGAAATATTTACAAAATAAATAAATAAAGGTAATTTGGTTCAGGAGGGTTCTAGTAGGTTGATCAGGAAAGACTTCATACTAATTTTAGGAAATGCTGTTGGGCTAATAGGGACTGGAATAGTGTGCCACTCCCCAAGGAGCCCCTCTGCTCTCAACCCAGAGGTGTAATTTACACAGTATCAATGCCCTAGGAACAAATTTACTTAGATTTCAGGTTATGACTCATATCTCGTACTTCCCCAAATAGAGTAAATAAAAAGATACTCATACCATAGGAATCAGGTATGGAGCAGGTAATTTATTCCTACACACAAAAGAAATGTTAAACATAAAAAAATCCCAGAATTCATTAGGAGAATGATAAATAGGATCAGTGATAACTTATTTTGACTTTTAGAATATACTGAGAGACTTAAACTTATTCCTAACATAAAGCAGTTAAAAGTACTGCTAATTAGTCATTTTACATTTTACCACAGTTCTACACTAGCCAAACAATTCATGGTAGATGTGTATAAGGCAAAAAAAAAAAAAAGCCAATCTTGAGTCAGACCTGTTTTTGGTTGCCTTCCTTTCTGATGCAAAACTTTATCCTAATGCTAGGGAGCTCCAAATCTATGAGACGCAGGGCCTCAGGGCTTCTCAAATCATGGCCCAATCCTAGATATATTCTTGCACAACAAAACCTGATCAGCTACCCAGGAAAGGAAGCACAAAAGGCAGACATGGGCCCAGGAAAAGCTTGCCTAGTTGAGTCCTGGCTCCACAGGCGAATGGGGGTTGGGTGGAGAAGGATTACTATCTGCTTCATGGAGTGTTGAGAGACATATACGAAAGCTGAAGAAAGAGATTGAGCTTTTAACTGATGCAGAGCTCCAACATTCTACTGCTGTCCCAGAGTGGGAGGAAGACGAAGAGACCACTCAGGACTTGCCAGATCATACTAAAATATCAACTCTCACCATCCGTACACCACCATTTGACCAGAAAACATCACCCGAAGCTACACAGAATAGTTCATTTTACCATGTATAAGTTAGCACTTGTACTGAATTTTGAAGGAAATATTGGTTTCTAAGAGACAGAAATAAAGAAGGAGTGTATTCCATGCATATGGGATAACCAGTTTAGGTTATTGGCAAGACCAGGATTAGAATCCAGATCTACATGGTACAGTATGGGGTGCATTTCGCCAGGCAACACTGCCTCCTTTTAATAGACTGGGAAGTAGGTCTTGGATTGGAGCAGAGGAATAGGTGGAAGAAGAGATACTTGGAAATGAATCACCATTTATCACCCTAATCAGGAAGCTACCCCGAGCAGGTTTAATCACCCCGTGCGGAGATGGAATGCAGAGCAAGTTTATGGTTTACAGTGAGCAGGCTGACACAGCTGATTGATGTCAAATATGTCATGATGTATATTGTAAAGCTGGGAGATTTAATGGTGTAACTCCATGGCAGGCTTAGAAGTGAAGAGCTGCAGAGTAAGGAGTGATGGATGGGCTCATTTACATGTAAAATTGCCAATGGCATTGACAGCACTGGTATGCGAGGGGAAGATAAGAGAGCACATAGCAAGATTCACTCTTGTCCTAGTATTGGAATATTAAAATACAGCTGTGGTAGCATCTGGACTTTCCAAAGGTCTTTATAGATTTAATTATTTCTCACCTTTCAGCCCCGAGTTACTCCGCTCTTTTATGAGTGTTCTATATAAAAAGCCACTAAGCTCACCCTGGGTCAAGTGTTTACAGTGGATGATGATGCTGTTACGAAAGTCAGTGGCGTAGAGGTTTTTGCTGCTTGTTAACAAAGAAACATTCCCTATGGCTTTTACGTTTCTCCTCTCTGACAACCTGAAAGTGAACATCTGACGACAGTGAGAAGAAAGACCAGAATACAAATTTTTAAAAACTCCTATCATTCTCTTTTTTTCGCTCTCCTCTTTTCCCTTTGCCTACCAAGGAATCTGAGTCACTCTCTCCTCTCTCTTTTCCCTTCCTCCATTTTTTCATCCCTTTACTAATAAAGATACTGGCACTATCGGTATAATTCCTATATACTTGTGTGGACTACTTAGGCCAAATTCAATCCAAGTACATTTTTGAGGGAGGTCCTTTCCTCTCTGTCTTGCCCTTTAGCTTTCAGGCAATAGAGACTGGTTGACCACCAGCAAAAATGTCATTCATAAGAATAAGCTTCCAAATTTATTTTTCCTGAATAAAGAAAATTTTAGGATTGACCTACCTTTGTAGCTCAGCATTGATTCACTGGAGAAGACAGCAATGGGGACAGCATATTGCAAAAACATGCCGTCATGCATGTAATTATTTATCAGTTTGATAGAATGTTTTGTTTTCTTTTTATGAAGTAGTGAGTTCTTTAGCATTAGAGATATTCATGGAGTGTTTGAATTTTCAAGAAGTTGACTGATCCCTTGTGTGAGATGTTTAATAGGAATTCTATTTTTCAGGAGTTTAGTGCCTTCTTTTCCAGTTCTAAGATTTAGTGATTCTACCTATGGCCTAGGAAATAACTGGACTTTATTTTCTTAATTTTGAATGAAAATAATGTGATAATTCTGCTGGTGGTGTAGTGATGAGGAGCATCAAAAGAAAACCCATTATCATCACTCTGGAGCCCAGAATTGCCTCCCACATACTCGTTAAGCATCTTAAGAAGCTAGCAATTTATCATATGTAGGCATCAATTATCCAGGCAGTATTTCTGGATATTTCTTATATGACCAAGAGATTTCTGTGCCCACGATCAATTATTAAGATGCATTTAGCTAATAGAGTCCATGCTGATACTCATACTGCTACAATGCTTATTCCTATTACTTTGCATATGCCTTTAATTTCTCAGAGAACTTTCCCACCTTACAAAATCTTGTCGAGACAAATGGGGGAGATATTTTTTTTCTATTTTATGGATGAGAAAGTTGAGAAATTATTATATGGATAGAGGGTACTTAGTACGTTATGAAATGACTATAAAGGACCTTCCTCCATCAGTAAGAATTCTAACTATTTGATACATAGCACTTTAAGGGTTACAAAGCACTTCACAATTTCACTTTATCCTCACATCAGTCTGAAAGATAGGTACTATTATCATTCATATTTTATACATAGGGAAATTGAGGAAGAGTGAAGCTAAGTCCTTTTCTTAGGGTCTCATGGCTAGAAAATATTTGAAATTGTATTTGAACTGAGGTCTTCTTGATTCCTGGCCCAGCCCCCTAGCTACCTCTGTGAACATCACAACCTGTAGGAACATCACAAGAATCAACAAACATCAAAATATCATATGATTTATCAGATAGTCCTGGGGACTTTTCTGAGGCACATAGAGGTTTAATGTCCTATTTAGGGTAACAAAACTAGTAAGCATCAGAGAACATATTTGAAACCAGATCTTCCTGACTTCTACCCCAGTACTCTATCTACAACTCATTGATTCATTTATCTTAAAGCTAATATTGATTATTAGTGAAAGGCAACATCCATAATGGATAAAGTGCTGGCCTTAAAGCTAAGAAAACATGGGTCCAGGTGTTGCCTCTCATATATACTTGTTGTGTCAGCCTGGATAAGTCAATTTACCTCTTATTTTGTAACCCTCTATGGGTTACAAAGAATTTGTAAACCTACATAGATAGTGATATGGTAGGCCTGGCTCAGGTACCAAATATATCAACATTAATATCTAGGGAGAGGTGGGAGGACTGGGAAGGACACTTCCAATACCAATCAGGTTGCATCTTTTCCACAACTTATGATTTGGACAGTGAGAATTTAATGACCACAACCCTTAGGTATCAGTGGCAGTACTTGAACTCAGATTTTCCCATCTTTGAGTTTTTCTCTCTATCCTCTATCTAGACAGGCCTCTCAGATAGGAGCTATATCAATGATTATAGCTTGTACAATGAAGTATAGTATAGCTCCTTTAATAAAATAATGACACATCTGCCCCCACCCCAACATTGCAACAGAATTTTGTCATTCCTTTTCTCTTATGGCAGAATTCAAAGAACTATGACCAGGGGTCAGACCTTACCCCTTCTCTGATGGGATATTTTAAGCTCATTCTACTCTTCACTATGGTCTTATCAGCTGCAGACTTCATGAATGTGCAGTTTACCTGACCTCCCAGCTCATTAGTTAAGCTGCTTTGAAAGACTGCACCTGGCATGCCCCCCATTGTGCCCCTTTAGAGGCTCTCCCACAGATGGACCCTCTACCAAGCCAGATTGTTACCTGACACACACATGCTCTTCTCAGGAATCTGATATTGAAAAAGAAGCTTCTGGAATGTTCATTTACCCAGGCCCCCATTTCCCAGGTTTTTCCTCCAGACTCCTGGATCTTAAATCCTATAAGATATTTCTAATTTTCACTCTCCCTTGATTCAACCTTATTTTGACAGTAAATTGAGAGAGGCCTTTGTGTCAAATACCTGAAGAAAATAGACCTGGCTGGGAGGTAACTAAGGAAACCCAGATGAAATCACTTTAGGCTGTTGTCAGCCTTTTGGGATTTGCCCTCCAACTCTTCCTCAAGCCATCCAGTCACTCTCTTTTTAGAGATGCCATACTCCATGCCTCCTCTGGTGATTTTTTACAGTGACAAACGATGAATGATTAATCAGGGGTAGGGAGAATGGTGGAGAGGAAGAAAGAACCACTGCAGAGACCAAGAAGATGCTGGGCAGAAGGGTTACAAAAGGAAAAGTATTTAGGCTACATTCCCCCTTCAAATGCTCCTTTTCCACAACATTGTCTTCCTCTTGACTGTGTTCCTAATTTTTTTCTGTTTGACAGTAAGCAAAAAGGTCTAAATTGGGATATTTTCTAGAGACAGGTTGACTAAGCACTGACTGAGCTGACCCTGATATAAACGCTTAAGAGGCTTTGCGCAGAGGGATTAAGCAGCTGTCTTTAATCTTGCCTTCTTCAGGGTGATGCAGGGCAGATTCCAGCATGTTGGCAGGGTTGTGGATACTTTGTACTTCCCAAAGTTGCAAGTTGGGGTGAGTGCAGTGTCGTAGGGAAGTCTGGTATGAAGAATGAGAGAGGCAAAAGCAAAGGAGACAAGTAGCCAGATTCCTCCATTTCCAGTAATACAGATGAATAATCTCCTTTATTCCTCTTTGTTATTTTTTTATTTAAAAGGCAAAAAGAAAGTAATACTAATTATATTTCTGAATTTATGACCATTGGTGGTTGGGGAATTAGGTGTATAGGAATTATATAGTCACCAGGGATACAGATACACGCAGGAGTAAATAAGGGAGGAGGTGTGAATTTTGACCATACAGAGAAGACATGGGAGAAGCAGCAGAGTCTTAGACATTAATCAAAAGTGTGCTTTATACTCCATAGCCTTCAAGCTAACTCGATATTTTCCCAAGTGACACATAGGTTATGAGACTGATGGCCCTTCTTACAAGATATCTGAGCCAAAGAACTCCACGTGGAAACAGCTCTTGTATCTATTGGCACTATGGTGTGTCTGCTCTATAGGCTCTTGAAGGATGCAGAAATATATGATGATCACCAGTGTATTTAGGGGTTCTCAATTGCTCCTAAGAAACTCTCAGCAAAAAGTACAGTTAAAGCTTTAACATATTAGAATGAGTTCTTTCTAAACCTGACCCCAAAGAAGAGATCTAAAACAATACTTTCCCCTGGTCCTTTGCAGAGGTTGGGATCCATTGATGTAGATTATTACATGTAATATCAGATTTTTCCAATGTGTTGATTGATTTTACTGAACTTTTCCCCCTCTTTCTTTAAAATAATTAGTTTATGAAAGATGGCTCTCTGGGATGAAAAAGAGAAATAATATGGGGGAAGTCTAAGTGCTATAAAAATCAATAAAATCTATCTTTAAAGAGACTAGGTTCTTCTTAGATCATTTCAAGCCCTAAAAACTGGAGTGGTATGGATCAAAGGCCAAGAGATAGTAGAACAGGTCCTTAGACTTAGGAGGGACCTCAGAGGGTGCTTATTCTAACCCATACCTGCACGTGAATGCACTCTACAACATAGTCACACTCTACAACATAGCTCAAAGGTAGTCATCTAGCTTTCTACTGAAGATGTCCAGTAATAAGGGAATGGTTGAGGAAAGGGGAAGGTGAGGAGGGGTAATCTACTGTACAGAGAATAGTCAGTAAGGGAGTTATGCCAGGAAAGGGGGTAGCCCTTCCCTGAGAAAGTCTGGTTTGCGCCTCTATGTGGATAGAATAGGAGAAGGAAAGCTCTAGGAAAGGGGCATGAAGATGATGGAACCCTGAGAGTGGCAGAGGGAATGGGGTCATACAGTATGGTTAAAGTGATCTGTATCTTGATGACCATGACGAAAACACCTACCTTCTCTTCCTGAATGTGGTTGCTTTGTGTTAAGCCCCAGGAACTGCTCTCTAGAAATAGTTCTAATGAGGCATTGGAGCATTTTATTTCAGTTCTAAATCTGACTCCTAAGGACCTAGAACTGAACCTTCCAAACATTATCCTTAATCCTTTTAAGATTCATAACTATTGCATATTTTCCTATGGCACATAGTAGACATTTCCAAATGGGAGCAATTTTCTGACCCAAAAAGCCAAGGTATGAACACTTTAATTTCTAGAAATATTTTCAAATCCCTCTCCTACTTATGGATGGCCTGGATCCCCCTTCTAAATTTTGAATTCGATGTTATAATGAGTTAATATTTCAAGTCAACTTCTCCCCTAACTGCTCAGCATTTTCTTGGATTTGAGTCTAGGTTGACCTGAGCCCTCCCCATACTTGCCCTCATTTTTCCCGAAAGACTCATGTGTATTATTGTACTTGTATATTAATAATGTATTTGATTCATTACTACTGCACCCCAAGCAATAAGACCTCGAGGCACATTCATGTCAGTTAAGATTAAACATTGTTTAACATTGAAATGAATTGTTTAAAAAATGAAACAGTCTTTAGGGGAATGAGCTCTGTACCCATCTCTGTGTGTGTGTGTGTGTGTGTGTGTGCATGTGCATGTATGTGTGCATTCACTGGTGCTAGTGTATGTTTTAAATGAACTCCAATCCCTAAGAGTTATCCTCCCAGGAGTCTTTTGGGGGCAATATACAGATTTCAACCCAATCCTGGAAGTGACACTGATTCTTTCAAGGAATTGCCCTGGTGGCAATAAGTGGGATTTTTTACCCAGTAGATAAGTCCCAGTCCTCATACCCACTTAAAAAGGTTAAATGTTTATAGACTTTAGGAGCTGGAAATGACCTTGGACATCTAGTCTGACCCCCTCATTAAAAAGATTGTTTATGTTTAATCTGCCGATTACCTGCTATCACCTATCAACAGTCTAAACCAGGGCTATCCAAAACTAGGCCCTCAGTGCGATTTATGCAGCCTGCCTAC
Source organism: Trichosurus vulpecula (assembly GCF_011100635.1). Classification (NCBI taxonomy): domain Eukaryota; kingdom Metazoa; phylum Chordata; class Mammalia; order Diprotodontia; family Phalangeridae; genus Trichosurus; species Trichosurus vulpecula. The sequence goes on from NC_050574.1 coordinate 173,411,129, forward strand.
AAGCATAGAAATTTACATAAATGCTTTAGTAAACGAAGTGGAGCTATGCAGAGCTCTCACTACAATGGCAAATCAAAATATGTTGCCTGTTGTTTCCATAAAAACCTAAGGTTGGACAGCCCTCGTCTAAACTATTTAGGTACATGACTTCACCTGATAGTCTTCAGTTTCCTTATTTGTAAAACAAACGGTTGAGGCTCAATGTATCACCTAAGGGACCTCAGACACCATTAGTTCAACCTATATCTGACCCAGAATCTATTCCACAACATCTCCAACAAGTGCTCATCCAACCTTTGCAAAAAAGAAAACTAGTGAGAGCCCACTACCCACCACTCAAAGAATTAATTATAAGGAAGCTTTTTTTCCTTCTTCTTACCTATCACCTACTTCCTTTCTTCATAACTTCTGTTCATTGTTCCAAGTTCTGCCCTCTGGGGCCAAGCAGATTAAGTTTAGAGGCTCATCCCACACGACAGCCTGTCAAAGACTTGAATTTAGCTATTATATCCCCCCCCCCACCATTTCCTTTTCTCCCAATCTCTACATCCTTTTAAGCCCTGAAATTCTATGATTCCAACAATATTGAAAGCAATACCTCTGGCCAAATATGGATATCCCAGGAGCACCCAGAATGTTAGTTGACCACTTTTGCATGTAGACTCAATGAAATTATCCCCAAAGGTAAAGATAACTCTCCTGTTTTGGCTCTGGTCCATGTTCTGATTCCATCACCTTCTCTCCATCTGGCCTCACTCTCCCTGCAAATACTGTTTACACAGCACAGAGGTCTTAACCACACCACTGCCATTAGAAGTAATTACCAGCGCCTGTGTGCTTTGACAAGGAAAGCTACACTGCCCCCTTTAAAAAGACAGCTTATCCTGAATCACATATATTTCATGATGTGCCCCCATAACCCATCAAGGTCCAATCATATCCATAAGGGATTCTAAAGTGCACAATTCTAACTTTTCTGGCTTATTTTGGGTTGGAATTACAGTGGTTGGTGCCTTTTGTTAAAATGGGGAGCAGGGAGGAGCCCCACTCCCTGGTAATTCTTTCCCCTCCATTGAACATCTCGTCATCAGCATTCACAGAGAATGATGGTGTGCTTAGGGTTTGTGGGGCATTGCATTTTATTCTCCTCACTGTCACTCTGAGATTCTCTTACAGCCCAACAGTCTGTAGACTGAATTGATTGGGAGTAGCAATGGTCAGGAAACCTCACTTATTTTAGAGTACCTGAGCCTAAAATTCTGGACTGAGCAGTGCAATCTGTAAAATGACTGCTGAGGAATCAAGCATGGAACCTATCCACATTCCAATGTCCTTCCTCCAGCCATAGGACTGCCTGATATGAACCCAGGTTTAATGTCCCCTTCTAAATCTGAGAAACTGGGCAAATGCACAAAATACATTTAAGCAGAATATAATTATTACAATAAAGTTATCAATTTTTTTTTCACAGTGACACAGACCAAATCCTCCATAGCCTTCCATTCTTGGGGAAGGAACTCCATCCCTAAAAGCCCCAAAGCCACAGTTTAAGACACTGTAATCTTAACAGTCCCAGAATCATGGTATGTTAGAATGATAATCAACCCCCTTTTGTCCTATGATCATGAGACCATAGATTTAGAGCTAGAAGGAACCTTAGGGAATATCTAATCCAACACATTCATTTTATGGATGAGGAACTGAGTCTCAGACTGGTGAAGTGACTTACCTAAGGTCACACAGGTAGTTAGTAGAAAAGCTGGGACTGAGGCCTACAAGAGATTTTCTTGCTCATCCTTGCCTCCAGGAAGGGCACCCTTGAATACTCGACGGTTCATTGCCATTTTCTTTGAAAATCTCCAAAACATAAGGTTTCAAAACTCTCTTAGGAAGTTATTTCAGTGTTTTTCCATCTATATCACCATGAGTACTTCCCATATGTCTTAGTCCACCATAAACACTTCCAACAGACAGGTTTAACCGATGCACCCCAGAAGCTCTTTCCCTTGCATTTAGCCCCGTTTCCCAGTTTGCCTCAGTCACGGCACCACTCCTCATCCGTGCCACTTTCTGATGGAATCACATCCCTGCTCAGGACCGTGACAGAAGGGTGCTGGGGGCTCGTTTCCCTTTATTTATTTTTAATTATAATTTTCCTGCATGGCCCTGCTCTCCCTTGAGAGCAGCGGCACCTCTGTTAATGGGATTATGTGGTCTAGATGCTGCCTCATACATGTGTGCTTCTCCTCCTCTCTTTGAATTTCACCCAGATAATTGATTTCTGTCTGTTCCCTGACACTCGCCTTTGCAGCACAGAGTGTTATTAGGGCCTTTGTTCCATTTTTTGAGTGACAAAGCCTTTACAAGCCAGCCAAGCAAGAGCAATTGTTGCATCTCTCCCTTTTCTTATTAACTAACAGGGAATTGCAGGCAGCTCAAAACCCACTGAGAGAAATAATAACATAAGCAGCTGCTTGGGAGCAAAGTGGGTCCTTTCAACCACGACAGGCTGGTGGGATTAACAAGTGCCCCTCCTCTCATCCATGACTTGGATCTCTAGCTCCTTGCTCTTCTCCCTTCCGTTTCCTTCTTCCCCTGCATCCTTCCTCTGCCTTTCCCTTACACATGCATGTCTCCTTGGAATTCCATTACCCTTCTCTTGGAAGGGGCACTGGGTGGGAAGTCTAGAGAAAGAACTCTAATACCAGTTTTGATTGAATATTCTCTTTGTGCCTTCATTTAGTTATCTGAAAAATGGGAATGCAGATTTATATATTTCTCTTTATCTGTGTTTCACTTGGTGCCTAGCACACTGCCTTACACATACTAGGTACATGAGTAAATTAATATGGAGTGACAAAAATAAATCTATGGCATCGATTCTCCTTCACACTCAAGAGAACACTATTAGTGAAGAAGAGAGGAGAGCTGAGGGAAGCTTTCCTTTCATATTATCTCAACCACCTAGTTATAAGCATCACCCATCAAAACTGGAACCTTTAGAAGGAAGCTTATTTTCTGCTCTATCCAAATATTCTGCTGAGTTTGCCACAGCCATGGAGCCATTACAAAGTCATAGCGCTCGTTGATGGATTAAAGTATATTCTGCCCCATGATTGGGGGAGGGGGGATTTCCTCCAGGAAGCCTCCCTGATTAACCTCATTATATTGAACCACTTTATTACTCCATGGCTTTTAGTGGTTATAGGAGAATTTTTAAAATTATAGTAATTTTCACATTTTTTTCCTGTTTTTAAGCATTCTTAGTTCAATTTCTTATTTTTATGCCCAGTGTCCCCTATTAAAATATGACCCCCTTAAAGCAAGTATGATATAGTAAAAACAAGGCCTGGGTTTAACTTTTCTGGCCTCAGTTTCTTCATCTGTATTATGGGTGGATTGGAGTAGATGAATATGCAAGGTCCCTTCCAGCACTAAATTTATGATTCTAAGGCAAGAGTGCAGAACACTGCATATGCTAAGTTATGTGAAAGACAGAATATAAATTTAATGGAACTAATTGCTGTCTAAGGTCCTGAATATGAAGTTCCCTGGTTCTCACAGAATATAAACAAGCCCCTACTTCCCAAGGGCATCTAGAATCAATTAAGAAGTGATAGGAAGGAATGGCATATGCAGGAAGAAGCTTTCTGCTTTTCTATGCTGGTAGACCATCTGAGCACCTGGAGATGTTTTCTTCTTTGTTTGTTTGTTTGTTCTCAGACTAGCAGGTAACTCTGGGCACGGTTTCTATGATCAAATTTTTAATAGAATCACATTTCCAAGAAAGTCTAATTTACAGGATCACAGGATTTCTAATTTAAAGGGATCCTTTATATCATCTAGCCCTCATTCTACAGAGGTTCAAATAGGTTTTGACATTCCCAGGTTGAAACAAGTAGTAAAGAGAAGAGTCGGGATTCAAACCTAGGTCTTCTGACTTAAACCCCAGTCATTTTTTTCTTTTCATTATGCTGCCTTTCCCATCCATTTGATGACAATCTTGTTTCTTCTTTTATTGCAAATTTTTGTGTCTTGATCTTGTACAAAGGCATATGGGCCTTCTGAATCCTTTGCTGAGTAGGCTTCCTTTTGAGGGAGCCAATTTGTCTGAAACTCTGTGAATGAAATGCGGAATCTAGAAGCAACTACTGGTTGTAACTGACTGGAAGTGGATCAAGTAATGCTATCTGGTAATTTGTTAGCCTACTTCTAGGTTCATATTTTGAGGATAATCTTTTCTGCCAATAGATAAAGGAATCATGGAGAGCAACATATCTCACCACAAAACTACTGGCAAGTGGCCACTTTGTGGGATCGTTAAGAGACGTTAACTTAAAACTCCCCCATAGAAAGAATTCATGAATAAAAAGGGGATAGAAAGATGACAAAAGATAAAATGGCCAATTATGATCACATAAAGTTATTTTTTTTTTGCACAAACACATCTAATGTATTAAAAATCAGAAGGTAAACAGGTAAATGGAAAAAATGTTTTGCAAAAACATTTCTTCTTTCCTTTTTTTCTTTTTTGTAGAGAAAAAGGCAGGGCAATTGGGGTTAAGTGACTTGCCCAAGTTCACACAGCTAGGAAGTATGTCAAGTGTCTGAGGCCAGATTTGACAGGGCCGGTGCTCTACTCACTGCGCCACCTAGGTGCCCCAAAACATTTCTTTCATAAATGTCTTGTTTTCAGCATATTTAAGGAACTGACTCAAACTTATAAGACTGAGAGTCATTCCTCAACAACTAAAAAAATGGCCAGAGGATATTTGCAGTCAGTGTTCAAAGGATGAAATTTAAGGTATCAACAATCATATAAAAACTGCTCTAAATCACTAATAACTTAAAATGCTAATTAAAGCAATTTTGAGTTTCTGTTTCACATAAAAAAGACTGGAAAATATGACAAAAGAGGAAAATGATAAATGTTGGAAGGGCTGTGGGAAAACAGCCTAGTCATTTCAGATACAAGTTTTGAACTATTCCTAGGAAATTACCAAACCAACTGTATAGAACCTTTGCCCCACTACTGTACCCTAAAGGAATGAAAGAAAGAATAAAAGGATCTCTAGGTACAAAATAGATTTCAAAATAGATTACAAAAAAAATAAAAAATTAAAAAAGAATAGATTACAAAATAGCAAATTTCCTAGTAGCCAGAAACTGAGATCTAAGGGTCTACCATCCTATTGCAGAATAGCTAAACAAATTGATATGTGAATGTAGTAGAATATTATTGCATTATAAGAAATGATAAAATGGACAATTTCAGAAGAAACTTAGAAGACCTTTATGGACTTATGCAGGGCAAAGTGGACAGAACTAGGATAACAATTTATCCAATGATAATATTATAGAGAAAAAACACCTTTGAAAGACTATACAACTTTGATCGACCCAATTATGAACCACAAGTCCAAAAGAATAAAGATGAAACATGACGCTTACTTCCCAAGAGGAAGCTGATAAACTTTAAATGCTAAAAGGAGCATACATCTTTGAAGACAGCTAATGTGGAAGTCTGATTTGCCAGACTATATAGATATGCATTAGGGATTTTTAAAATTTGCTTAATGGGGAGGGAGGGGAAGAAACAGACAAGTTAATTGAAAAATACTTGTTACTTGAAAAAAAAACTAAACATTTTAAAAATCCCTTATACCCCACCCTCCCCTGGGAATTATAGCAGAAGAGGCCTGTGAAGAGATAGAATTTAAATATGGGTATAAGTACTAGTACCAACCATATCCCCCTCCTTTCCCACATGTACAGTGTCTGAGTCCAAGTTTGAGGAAGGCACTTTTTCTTTTCATATAAACATGGTGGGATGACAGGAGTACTTTGACACAGTTTTTACTTAGGCCAATCTGGGGTAGGGATGGGAGAGGGAGTGAATCAATATCTATGCTATTTAGATCACTGCTTCAAGGATTCACAATTTCGTTTGTGTGGGTACTCATTAAACTGCCGCCGATCAGAACTCCTCCACATCTTAGTTGATGGTTTAATTAATTGTTGTGGCCAATGCAATTCATCACCTGGTCGTTTGCTCTCTGGTTACGAGTCTCTTCACCCAAGACCAGTCCTTGCATGACAAATACACAGCCTATCCTTGAAGACTATCAAATTTGGGTGCCAACTGTCACAGCTTACTCTCTGGCAGAATAGCCTTAGAAAACTCAGGGTCACCTCCACACCATGATGAAGTAATTTGATAAGATATTACTGGACTTATAATTCGGAACTCTGATATACATTGCAAATATTTAGAAAAAGTCACTGTGGTTTATAGACTAGGAGTCAGACAACCTCAGTTTGAACCATTTATCATCTATGCGACCTTGAGAAAGTCACAACCTCAATTTTCTCATCTTTGAAGTAGAGACTACAATCCTTTCCCTGGCTATTTCACATGGTTTTTGTGAGGGACAAATGAGATAGTGGTTCTGAATACACTTTGAACAATTATAAAGTGCTACATGAATGTGGGGTGTTATTTCTATCATTATGCCTTCTTCGTTTCTCCTTTTCAATTGCCTCTTCTGGTAAGTTTTTTCCTATTTAACTAGTTTTCCATTTCCACTTAATTTTGAATCCTGTACTAAGTGTGGATTTCTTCTTTTGCCACTCTTGTCCATCTTGCCCCTCCATAATATTACAACCCCCCGACATAAACGCATTCACAGAGACTATTGTAAAATCTACTTGAATGAATGATTACTGGAAGGAATAGAAATGTTAAAAAACCACAACATTTTATGTGCACCAATGTGTAAAATGTACAATAATAAAGCAGAGCAGCACTAAATGAATTATAGTTAAAAAAAAACAACCAAATTACCAGACTGTCAAATACTATTAACGCTTGAATCAGTTGGAAGAATAAGAATGTGTGCACTGAGGGAGTTTTTCTCTTTTTGTAAAGCAAATATCAGCCCCTCATAACAGCTGGTTTCAATGTCTTGAATGAATAACAGATAAAAAGAAAGAAAGTAAGAAACTCTGCTATGAATCATTTTTCATGGTGTCAAGGTAATGTGTTACTTTTGTGTGGAGTGCAGACATGTTCCTGTATGTGAGAGAAAGGCTCATTTCCTTTTGAGTGGATTAATGATATCACAGAAGAGAGTAAAAATTATGAGGACTAAAGGTGGGAGGGGGTTTGGAGTAGGAAAGCACCACCCAAAGACTGTTTTGCTTGTTGAAAAAGACAAATTTGGAAGGAAAGTCATGATACACTGGGAAACACCCTCTCTTTGTGTATAGGTTGAGAGGTGCTATTCAGTGGAGCAAAGAGTGGGAGGTATTTCCTCCCCTATCCCCCAAGATAAGAGACAGGTAACTCTGGCATTTCTCCATTTGCATTACTGCCTTTATATTAATACTTCATGGACAACTCTAAGAATGAGCCACATGAAGAGATGTGTTACTGTAACTGTCCTTACTGGTGTGTGGATGGAAGCAGGATGGGCCAGATGAAGAATGACCAGGACCCACAGCCTAGAGAGACTGACTGTATCAAATATTCCAGATGATCCAGGAAATTTGATTCATGGGAATCATTTATCATGGTGTCCAGGTTCCACGTTACTTTTGTGTAGAATTGAGATGTGTTCCTGTATGTGAGTGAAAGGCTCATTTATTTTTAATTGGATTAATAATATGTCATTCTACAGGATAAGTTAGAGAAGAACAGAAATAAGGAGGACTGAAGGTACATTGGATCTGGAAGCAAGGACAATCTGGGAACTTTCTGACAATGGGTAATAGGAAGATTAGCAAAGTGATAATAATAGTAACAGCGCATGTATATAGTGCTTTAAATTTGGAAAAGAACCTTTCCTCAGAATATCCCTGAAAAGGAGATATTGCAAGAAACACGACCCCAATTTTAAAGCTGAGAAAATTGGTGTGTGCAGACATGAAGTGACTAGCCCAAGGTCACTTATCCAAACTCTTGGAATAAGTACCAAAGGATAATTGAGAAAATCTGGCAGTATATGCCAAGAAGAAATCAGAGAGCCAACCAGCATCAGGGTGATGAAATAGTGCATACAGTAGATTTCCTGACAAAAATAATAATGGTAAAAATAATAAAATAGTAGTGGTGTTGCAGTAGAAGTAGCAGTAGTAGTAGTAGTAGTAGTAGTAGTAGTAGTAGTAGTAGTAGTAGTAGTAGTAGTAGCAGCAAACATTTATCTAGGGCTTACCGCATGCCAGGCACTGTGTTAGATACTTTGTTCCTCACAGCAACTCTGGGAGGTAGGTGCTGGTATTACCCCCATTTTGCAGGTGATGAAACCAAAGTAAACAGAGTCTAGGTGACTTGGCCAGATCATACAGCTACTAAGTGTCTCAGGCTGGATTTGAACTCAGGTATTCCTTACTCCAGGGCTCTATTCACTGCACAACCTACCTGCCCTGCCAGTTTGGTGGAGGTACTCTATAAAGGAAGCAAATAGATGGAAATAGCAGCAGCAGGAAGGCAGCGACGAATGACTGGTAGCAGGTAATGGGGTTCATGAATGGGATCCTAGCCATCGAGAAGAAGGGTAAGAGTTCGAAAGGACTTTAATCGTAGGGAGACTAGTTTACAGGGCAAGGTATGTAAGAAGGGGTATAACAAAGAAGAATAAAATAGGAAACCAGTTTCCATAAGTCATACACAAGGTAGGACAGGCTCAGCCAAAAGGCCAGGATGTAGTCCCTCAAACTAGAGTGCAAAATCATAATAGGGTCAGAGATGAGGCTGATTTCATGCTGAGCCAGCTAGCTATGGATTCTTATACTTTTCCTGCCTGGGGTCACACTGGTCCCAGGGCCTGAAATGGGGCTAAGCCTGTAGGTGGGAGTTAAGTGGCCCCAGTTGGAGAGATGCCAGTGGCAGGGAGTCTGGTCAATTATTCATACTGAGAATTACATGACAGTTTAGACCAAGGAAACTCCTTTAGGTAAACTTTGGGACCATAGAGGTTTGTTTGTTTTTTTTCAGAGTCCAGGGAAATACCTCCCACTCTTTGCCCCTGTGAATAGTACCTCTCAACCTATCCACAAAGAGGGGGTGTTTCCCAGTGTATCATGATTTTCCTTCCAACTCTGTCTTTTTTCAAGAAGCAAAGCAGTCTTTAGATGGTACTTTCCTACTCCAAACCCCCTCCCACCTTTAGTTCTCATAATTTTTACTCTCTTCTGTGATATCATTAATCCACTCAAAAGGAAATGAGCCTCTCTCACATACAGGGACATGTCTGCACTCTACACAAAAGAAACATATTACCTTGACACCATGAAAAATTATTCATAGCAGAGTTTCTTGCTTTCTCTCTTTTTATCAGTTATTCATTCAAGACATTGAAACCAGCCGTTATATGGAGCTGATATTTGCTTTACAGGTTGGAGAATGAAAGATGAGGCAGTATAAAGATAATATTCTGGCCTGAAGTTCCTGACTACTCGAAGGCATTGACCCTGATTATATGACCTCAGTGGTCATTTGGTCCAAACCAAACTTGAAGCCTTCATCACATCTTATAACAAAACAGACAAGAGGTTCTTCAACCTCTGCTTGGGGACTTCAATGACAGGAAGGATATTATCTTCTTTATCCCCTTACCTAATGCTAGAGGCCAACCATTCCATTTTTAGACATCTTAATTATTACTAAATATTATATATAATATGTATGTATGTATATACACATATACATGTGTGTGTATATATATACATATATACATATACATATACATGTATATATACACACACACACACACACACATATATATATATATACACACACACATATATATATATATATATATATATATATATATAACATTTACCTCCCTGTGATTTTGACTCATTAATCATAATACTTTCTTCTTGGGTGAAAGGTAAAAGAAAAATCCCTCTTCTAAATGACAGCCCATCAGATATTTGAAGAGAGCTGCCATATTCTTTTGTTTTTTCTATTCTCCAGACTAAACACCTATCTTAATTCCTCACCGTATCCAAATATTTCACAGATTTGACTTAATTTCCTAGCTCTGGACACCCAGATTTTCAATAGTTCTCCTAAAATTTGACAATTAAAGTGTACATAATAATCCAGAGCAGAGTGCAATGGGATTATTACCTCCCTAATTCTGGATTCTAGGCTTCTTTTTATTGCTGCTTGACCCTCCTTGCTTCAGATCTCTCCTAACTTAAGTCCCTCTTTCACTCAATTCTCAAAGTGATCTTCCTAATGCATAAATCTGGCTATATCAGTCCACCCCTAGTCAATAAAGTCCAGTGGCTTCTTATCACCTCCAAGGTTAAATATAAAAATCTCTGTTTGGTTTTTAAAGACCTTAACAACCTGGCTCCTTATTACCTTTCCAATTGTCTTACATTTACTGACCCAATGTACTCTACAATCCTGTGACACTGGGCTCCTTGCTGTACCTCAACAAGTTTCTCCATTCCAAACTGAGTTTTCCCTGGCTGTCTCCCGTGCCTGGAATTGCCTCACTCCTTGATATCATCTCCTGGATTTCCTGACTTCCTTCAGGTCTCAGCTAAAATTTTACCTTTTGCAAGAGGCCTTTCCCTTTTTCTTAATGCTAGCTATTTCTAATTTACCCTGAGTGTGTGTGTGTGTGTGTGTGTGTGTGTATATATATATGTATATGTATGTATATATGTATATGCGTGTGTGTGTGTATATTATGTTTATGCAGAATAATTTACATGTTGTTTCTCCATCAAGATTGTTAGTTCCTTGAGGGCAGGAATTGTTTTTGCCTTTTCCCCTCTCCTTCCTTCCTTCCTTTCTTCCTTCCTTCCTTTCTTCCTTCCTTCCTTCCTTCCTTCCTTCCTTCCTTCCTTCCTTCCTTTCCAGTACTTAGTACAGTATCTGGCATATAGCTTGTGTTGTTTATTAAATGCTTATTATCTTGACTTGCTTTTGTACATTGATAGCCTTTCCTCATTTTTTTTTGTCTTTTCTTTAATCTAATGTTGCTTGAAAGGCAAAATCTTCAAGGGAGAAGAATAATTGTTTTCTTTCTTCATTTGATATTATTCATTTGGACCTAATTAATGGTCCCCAATAAATTTATACTACTGTTTGCCACATTTATCTGTGTCTTCATATAAAGGATCTAAAAACAAGGGCTTAAATGGAGGAAGAGGGGAAAGTATGTAGAAGGATCCTATATCTATTTTTTTAATGTGTACCCATTTGAAAAATGAAAAAAGCTGAAACCCTATGATTGTAATGTTAATTGCAATTAAATGCTTTATTTTCACCTGGATTATTAACATCTGAGGAAGAGTTGGGAAAGGATTTGTAAAGAATTCTCAAAAGTCATTGTGTAGTGCATTTGTAGGAGAAATAGTTCTAAATGAATCTGAGACAGATGCATTTAATATCCTTCCAAACAAGCAAGAGGCTAAGAAACTAAGGGGAAAACTTACAAGCTATAGCTCTTAGGACGCAAGACTTGGTTTTCATCTTCTAAGTGCTAATTTATCAAGCCATTCCATACCATTCATTGCAATGAGACTAGCTCATGGCACCCACAAATGGAAAACTCAACAGGGTCCTGGGGCCATTCCTTTCTTGCTGTTGTTATTTAATGGCTCAGGAGTCTCTCCAAAGTCCTTGTGACCACTGGGGTTCCTTTCATTTCTCTCAGGTACTCAGCTCTGACAAGAATAATCAGTTAAATACAAGCTTGGTCAATACTACATAAAATCTCTGAACAGGGATCTGGGGACAAAAAAAGGGATATAAAATGAGGTAAATTATAGGTACACAATTTCATTATCCACCTTAGAGAGCCTTCCACTCCAGGCATCTTATCATCTGCTGTGCCACTGTCTCCACCACCTTTTCCTACCTTTAATAACACCCTTAGAGACTAGATATTCAAAGGCCATTTCTCTGCTCTCTCCAGAAATTAAACCATGTACCTTTGGAACTCTGACCTGAGTTTTCCTGATTGGCAAGTCCAATCCAATCCAATCCAATCAACACCTACTGTATTCCAAGCATTTTGTTAAGTGCTTAATTAATTAATAAAAAGAAAGAGAGTCCCTGCCTCCCGGAACTTATACCACTATAACCTACCTGGTCAAGACCAAGTTTCAAATCTTATTTGACCATTGACTACATGCAACTTGCTATCAGCCCTTCCATTCCCTTCTTTCTACTTCTTGCTCTGGGACCTGAAATCCAATCAATGCTACTATGACTTGTGGAATGACCATAACAATGAGCCCTGTGGTTCCACTAATTATCCTACTGATTCCCAAGATCACCTTTCCCTTCAGTGGACACTCCTTTCTTTCTTCCTTCCTCCTTCCTTCCTTCCTTCCTTCCTTCCTTCCTTCCTTCCTTCCTTCCTTCCTTCTTTCCTTCCTTCCTTCCTCCTTCCTTCCTTCTTTCTTTCTTTTCTTTCTTTCTTTCTTTCTTTCTTTCTTTCTTTCTTTCTTTCTTTCTTTCTTTCTTTCCTTTTCTCTTTCTTTCTTTCTTCCTTCTTTCATTCCTTCCTTCTTTCCTTCCTTCTTTCTCTCTCTTTCTCTCTCTCTCTCCCCTTTTATATATCTATGCATATATACACATGTGCACATGTATATACATACATATATATATATACACATATATATACATGTGTGTAGATTTATGTCTCTGTTAGAATGTAAGCTTTTGGGGGAAAAGAACTTTTTCCCTTTTGCATATGTTTATCCCAAGAAATAGCATATGGCCTAACACATTTATTGTTAGTATTTAAAAAATTCTTTTTCATTCATTGATCCATTAATTCATAAATCCACTTGGCCTTGACAGAGCTTAGTTAAGCAATTTTTTTTTAACCTAGGGACTGCATCCAACCATTATATTGAGTATTGTGGAGGATGTAGAAATGAATGAGATTTATTCTTGTCCTCAACGTGCCCATAGTTAGGCACAATAAGGCATATATTCAAAGTATAGAGGTATGAAAGGACATGAAGGACATGAAGAAAATGCAGGGAGAGTTCACAGACAGAAGGCATCATTTCTGTCAAGTGAAAGAGGGAGGGGATGGGTAGCATTTCAATTTAAGCCAATGATTAAATTTTTGTAGCAGTTCACATCCTATTCCTCTTCCTAAGGCCATCCTTACTTCTAAAGCCACTACAAATAGAATTCTTTCTCTTAATAATTTTGATCACTGAGGAAGCGATGTACTCTCCTTCTCCTCTACCCCTACTCATAGGTATCACCCTTGAGTTCAGGCTACACTGTATTTCTAATATGACTCTGATACTCTAAATGCTAATATTTTTCATGTCTCCCACTCACAGGGATCTACCTAACCAGTCTATAATGCATAACTTTCTTTTAAGCCCTAAGCTCTCTTTTGAATTCAGGCCCTACATCACTAATTTCCTATAAGACATTTAAAGCTGAATATCCTGTAGGTAGCTCGAAACTGTCAAGGTCAAAATAAAAATCAGTTTTCCTTTCTTCCCCATTACAAACATGTAGAGTCGATCTAAACAAATTCAATGTGGCCATATCCAAAAGAAAATTATCTCATTCTGTGTTCTGAGTCTATCAGGAGGTGGATAGCATGTTTCATGATTCGTCTTCTGGAATCGGAGTTGAGCGTTGTAAAAGAGTTTAGCACAGTAGTATTCTATCACATTTATATGCCTTAACTTGTTCATCCATTCTCCAATTTATGAGTACCTCCAAAGATTCCATTTCTCTGATACCTCAAAGAGCTTAGATATTTTTGTGCATTCTCAGTTCCCTTCCCCCTCCCTTTCCATATATCCCTGTGAAGGGAAATACGTTTTTGTACCCAACTGTGTGTGTATTCTTCTTTCAAATAAGAATGAGGTTCAGGTGTCATATGCTTGCCCCCAACTCCACCCTCTTTGTGTGTATAGATATCTGGTTGCACACCCTGAATATATGAGGTAATTTTCCTTTCCCTTTCCCCTATATTCCTCTCCCCTTCTCCTTCCTTTTTTTTTTGTTGTTTAAACATCAGCAAGACATAAGAGAACCACCTCCAGGCCTTGATTAGATTCCCTATATGACCCCTGATGTTAATAGGGTTCCAAGAGTATACATATTTGAATATAAGCAAATTATCTTGTTTAGTCCTTTATCATTGTTATCATAAACATGAATATGTTTACCTTTTTATATTTCTCTTCACTCCTATATTTGAACTTCAAAATTTCTATGCAACTCCTATCTTTCCATCAAGAATACCTGTAAGTCCTGTATTTTTAAAGGTACATTTCTTTCAGTTTAGCTGGGTAATATATTCTCGGCTTTAAGCCCATAACCTTTACCTTCTGAAATACTGTATTCCAGGTGTAGTGGGCTGCCAAATCATGTATGTTCCTGATCATGGCTCATTGGTACTTGAGTTCTTGCTTCTGGCTACTTGAAGTATTTTTGTTTACCAGAAAGCTCTGGATTTTGGCTCTGATGCTCCTGGGAATTTTCATTTGGGTTTCTTTCAGGCAGTGACCAGTGAATTATTTCTATTTCCACTTTACTTTCTGTTTCTAAGAGATCTAAGAGAGGGCAGTTTTCCTCTAAGATTTCTTGAAATAGGATGTCTGCCCTGTATGTACAAAATGTTTACAGCAGCGCTTTTCTGGTGGCAAAGAATTGGAAATTGAGGGGATGCCCATCAGTTGAGGAATGCCTGAACAAGTTGTGGTATATAATTGTGATGAAATACTATTGTGTTACGAGAAATGATGAGCAGGATGCTCTCCGAAAAACCTGGAATGACTTACATGAACCGATGCAAAGTGAAATGAGTAAAACCAGGAGAACATTATTCATAGCAACAGCAATATTATAAGATGACCAACTGTGAATGACTGGGCTATTCTCAGCAATACAATTATCCAAGACAGCACTGAAGGATTTATAATGAAAAATGCTGTCCATCCACAGAGAAAGAACTGATGGATTCTGAATCAAGATTGAAGCATACTTTTTTAACCTTTATTTTTCTTGGCTTTTGTTTCGGTCTATGTTTTCTTTTATAACATGACTAATATGGAAATCTATTTTTCATGACTACACATGTATAACCTATGTCAAATTACTTGGCTTCTTAATGAGGGAGGTGGGGGGAGAGAAGAAAATTTGGAACTCAGTTTAAAAATGAATGTTGAAAATTGTTTATATGTGTAATTGGAGGAAAATAAAATACTAAACAGGTGTTAAAAATAAATAGGATGTCTAGGCTTTTTATTTTTTGGTCATGGAATTCAGATTGTCCAAAGATTCTTAATTTTTTTCTCCATCAGTCTCTTTTCCAGGTCCATTGTTTTTATATGGATACTTTGCATTTTCTTTGATTTTTCAATATTTTTACTTTGTTTTAATATTCCTTGTTGCCTCGTGGAGTTACTGGCTTCTATTTGTGCTCTCTCTCTCTCTCTCTCTCTCTCTCTCTCTCTCTCTCCCTCTCTCTCTCCCTCCTCTCCCTCTCTCTCTCTCTCTCTCTCTCTCTCTCTCTCTCTCTCTCTCTCTCTCTCTCTCTCTCTCTCCCCTCAACCACAACCTTGAGGCCTTTATCACTTCTCACCTAGATCATTACAAAGCTTCTTGATTTCATGACTCAAGTCTCTTTCCTCTCTAATCTATACACCATTCATCTTCTAAAAGGCTGTCCATAAAACACAGGTCTGATCCTGCCACTCTCCTTTTCAAAAACTCCAGTAGTTCTCAATTACTTATAGAATAAATACAAACTTCTCTTTTTTGCCAGCAAAGCCTTTACATTCTGGTTTATTGTATATATTACTTCCCCTTTTGAACTCTTCAATCCAGCTCAGCTGGCTTTGCTATTTCTAACAGGCAGGACTCTACCTCCCGTCTCTGCATCTTTTCATAGGCTGTCTTCTATGCTTGGGTCGCCTTCTTTCCTCATCTCACCTTCTCAGAATACCTAGTAACCCCCAAAGTTCAATTCACAAATGATCTAGAAGAGGACTTTCCTGATCTCTCCAGTATTTTGTGATCCTCCTCCAAAAAACAAAACAAAAACAAAATAGTATTTATTTTACATGCAAAAATTTCATATTTAATTTCTTTGTGGATGTTGGGCATATTTTTAGCCCCTATGTAAATGGAAGTTCAAGGCAAGGATTTTCATTTCAGTCTTTACATCACCTGTACCTAGCACAGTGCTCAGCTCATAATAAGTGCCTAATAAATACTTTTGATTTATTGATTGGACAGATTCTTCCCAGTTCCCACTCTCTATTTTTAAGCTTTCCCTAATTTGACACTTTTTTTTTCAAGTTTTGACTCTTCATTCTCTTGCCTTGTCTCTTTCCTTCCATTAAAAAGAGAAACACTACATGCTGGGCTTTACATTTACCTTTTAAATTTTGTCTTACAATTCAATACGAAAAACATCTATTAAATTCCTAGTGTATGATAAACTGTGCTGCCAGGTGCAGAGGAAGTTATAAAGTTTAGTTAGCAGAGTTCTTTATAGAATTTTCAGTCTAATGGGGATGATACATCAATGCAGACACATAATATACATGTTACTCTTCATGTCTCTCTTGACAAAAAGAAATGGGAGATAAGGTCCTGCTGACTAGACAAGAATCTTGGCTTGCCAGGATTTACAGATGAAAGAAGGCCTATCTATCAAAGGAACTTGGAGGAAAAGCAATAGTGATAGAGAAGGTAGAAATGCCTGAGAGGGACGGACAGAGTTCTTCTATCCTAGGACATTTGACTGGAATGCTAGCATGACAGCAAAGGAATTTGAAGTCAGGGCTTTCACTTTATTACTACCAGGAGGCAGGCATTGTGCTCCCTGCTCCATGTCACTATCATAATGGAATCAAGGAGGATGGTGTAGATGCCACTCCTCTCAAGAGGAGAGCTACCTTGGTCAACCAAGTTTGCCAGGAAGATGGATGGTTTTACCTTTGCTCTTCCCCCTTGTTTAATTCTCTGAGCTGGATCTCAGCTGAGCTGGATTGAAGAGTTTCAAAAGGGGAAGTAATATATACAATAAACCAGAAATACTAGGTTGGACTCAGGATGTAAAACAGGAAGTGACCTGTTTCAATATTATTTTGTCCTTTAAATTTACCTGTATGCTTTATGTTTTAATTAGTTATAATGCAACTAGATAAAGTACCAATCTTAGCTATTTTTAGTTGTGTGTTTTATTATTTGTAAAAGGTGAAGTCATTAGAGAATCATAGAAAAGGGCAGTGGTGAGAGAGAGGGAGGGAAAGAAAGAGAGAGACAGAGAGAGAAAAGAAGAAAGGGAAGAGAGAAGGGAATGGAAGGGGAGAAGAGATGGGAGAAATATATTTTTTCTGATATAGTTTTTTTAATCAACTGTGAATCTACCTAACTAAAATATTAATGCTGCCCACCATTCTCCAACATGTCAGCAGAAATATTTTGAAAGACTTCGTCAAATAGATTATATGTGTACGTATATGTATGTATGTGTGTATATATGTATATGTGTGAGGAGAGGAGAGGAGAGAAGAGAGTTGTTCGAATGTCAAAGTGGAAGTAGTGGCTCAAGAACTAAGTCTTTTTTAATATTGATTTCCTATTTTTAAAACTTCCCAAAGTGGTAAAATCATGAATTCAAGTCTTTTTCCTTAGGACCTAAAGTAGCTGTTAGTAACTGATGAAGAAAGTTGTTTATTGCTGAATCACACTCCATTGCTTTTTTACTTTTGCAAGAAAAATGTAAATGACTGGACAAGGCTAATTATGTTTGTATTCCAAATGACACTTAGAAAAGAAAAGTACCTTTTTCATCTAATACAGCTGACCCTCACTGACATCTGTATACACAATAATATTACATGATAAGTGCATTAGAGATATACAACATAAAGTGTACTGTAATGTAAAAAAGTGTAAAGTTCCTGTTTGGGAAAAGCCAACAGAGGAGATTATGGAAGGTTTCCTGAAGAAAGTGACATTTGTATAATTTAACAGGTAAAATGAAGGAATCTTCTCAGATTTATGACTCATTGTTATAGCCCATTATGTTCATTTTTCCCCCATTTTTAATGCAACATGTCAGCTCCCCCTTCTAGGTTTGTATCATCCCTAAATTTGAAAAACACATCCACAATGTTTTTATACAATTCACTGAGTTTTTTAAAATATTGAATAGTACAGGATCAAGGACAGATTCTTTGGCGCTCCATTAGAGAATCCCCTCTAGACTGACATCAGTCTTAATCAACATTGTTCTGATATAGTTTTTTTAATCAACTGTGAATCTGAATTATTAATGCTGCCCACCATTCTCCAAAATGTCAACAGAAATATTTTGAAAGACTTGTCAAATAGATTGTATGTGTACATATATATGTATACATAGTATGTGTGTGTGTGTGTGTATACACCTATATACACACACACATGCACATAGGCAGATAGATAACCACATTCCCCGCCTCCTCCCCATTATTCTTCCAGTCTTGTAACCCTGTCAAAAAGAAAGGAAATAGAGATAATTTGATATGATTTATTCTGTACATATTTATGCTGATTGCCTTTTCTCTTCTAAGAACAAACAAATAATCTTATAATCCATACTAGAATTTGTAATGGATTAACATCAAACTCAATAGTTTCTGGAACACATCTTTACCCTGGATTTGAAAATCAAGTCCTTTGCCCATCCTCACTTCTGGTATCTCTCCCATTCTAATACCTCAACACCTCTGGCATCCCTAGCCTTCCCTGGATTCACATACCTACCACTCAAATTTAGGCACTAGTCACCTCTCCCTAAACAACAAAGTCTGGCTAATTGAGCTCTCTGCTTCAAATATCTCCAATGCAATCTGCATATGAATGCCAGGGTTATTTTCCTAAAACACAGATGTGACCCTCCCACTTGCCTGCTTGGTACACTTCAGTGGCTCCCTATTACCCTGCAAACCAAATTTAAAATCATCTGTCACTTAACTCCCTTCACATAATGGCCCCAATCTACATGTCCAGCCTCATAAACATTATTCCATTTCATCAAACTGGCCTTGTTACTCTTCTTCGCACTTGATTTTCAATTTCCTGTATCCATTCCTTTGCAGAGACTGTCAATCATGCCTGAAATGTATTCTCTTCTCACCTTCATCTCTTGAGACTCCCTAGTTCCCCAAAAAGCTCTGCTCAAATGCCACCTACAAGCTGAGACCTGTCCTGATCCCTCCACACTTCCCCCTTCCCATATCACTTTGTGTTTATTTTGATTTTTTACTATATGGGTACATGCTGTTTCCCCCAAAGAAAATAAGAACTTTGAGATCAAAGACAATTCATTTAGACTTAGTATCCCCAGCACCTAGCACTTAATAAATAAATGTTTATTGATTGATTGCACTAGGTGACACAGTGCAAGGAACCCTGGACTTGGAGGCTGAAAGACCTGAGCTCAAATTCAGCCTGGGAGATTTACTAGCTATGTGGGACCTTGGACAAGTCACTTTGCTTCTGTCTGCCTGAGTTTTCTCATCTGCAAAATGTTGCTATTGTGGTTGTTGAGTTGTTTCAGTCTTGTCCTACTTTGTGACCCCATTTGGGGTTTTCTTGGCAAAGATACTGCAGTGGTTTGTCATTTCCTTCTCCAGCTCATTTTACAGATGAAGAAACGGAGTCAAACAGGGTTATTGACTTGCCCAAGGTCACACAGCTAGCAAATGTCTGAGGCTGGATTTGAACTCAGGTTCTCCTGACTCTGGGCCCAGCACTCTATCTACTATGCCAGCTGGCTGCACCCCAATCTGCAAAATATAGAGAACAAATTGAGATGATATTTGTAGAACATTTTCAAAACTTTATAGTTCAATATAAATGCTACTTATAATTATTATTAATGATAATTTCTTAAAGTTATTATGTATTGGTCTATAATCTATTTGAAATATCCCTTATTATCTTAAGCATTAGTTCTTTTTGAGCCTTTACTTGACTCATTTTAAAATGCTTATTCAATTCTACCACTCCTCTCTGTTTATCTCATGTAAATACCAGCTGACACATATAACTCTTGATGTTTCTATACAATGTATGACGATCTCACTTGGGCCTCAACACTGCTATGAAGCAGAAATGCTAGTCATTGTGTTTACCATTTATTAGTGAGGAAATGGAGGCACCAAAAAATTAAGTGAGGAGTATGGTTCTGTAGCTAGTTAGTAGTAACAAAAGCTAGATTTGAATCCGGTCTTTTCAGATTTCCCAGGCCTTTAGTATTTTGTCCAAACCAAGCTCCTTTAGTCTTCTATAATGGGTTGTAATTTAATGGGCTATAGATATCAGCAACTCATTAAGGGACACATTATTTACTTAAAATATGTGAAAAAATGTTTTTGGGCCCCAGGGAATTATAAATTATCGGTTTACTAATTACTTTGGAGCTGTAGTAATATGATGGTATGTGTTTATATGGGCATTTCTTAAGTGAATTCTTATTTAAGTAAATAATTGCTTGGATCAAAATAATTGACTAAATTAAGAAATTCTTTAATAGACATTATTTAGGTGTCAACTTGATTTTGCTACTGGTGATGTGGAACAAGCTCATTGTATAATTAGCAATTAATCTATCACTCCTAAAGGGATTCTTCTTTAAAAACAAGGGGAAAGTATATTATGAAATCCCTTGGAGAGGCCAAGTTTCATATTTTGCCTTGGACTACAACTTTAGATTTGAAGTATATCCCAAAATGAATGTGTGACGAGGTGGGGACACAGAATCATAAGATCATGAATCCAGAGCTTGAAAGGACTTTTGAGATCAGAGTCCAACCTCCTCATTTTGCAGGTGAGGAAACCAAGGCCTAGAAAGTTGAAATAACTTATCCATGGATACAGTGATTGTAAGTGGCAAAGCAGGGATCAGAGGAGACATAATGCTAATAGCTATCTATTTTTGTAATGCTAGACAGTTTATACAGGGTTTTTATTTTGCATTATTTAATTCAATAGACATTTATTTGCAGTTCATGTTCAGAGATAGAAGAGACACGAGAGGTCATCTAACCCAATGCCTTCATTTTTTTTAATGCTGAAGGGCAGAGAAATGGGTGACTTGCTCACATGTAGGAGCAAGCAAAGTGGGACTTTTTCTTGTCTTTTGTTTTGGAGTGCTTCTCAGCACTGAGGCAGTCTAATGCCTTTGATTGAGCCTTGCCCTTGTTTATAGAAAGGACCACACTTTTTTGCTAATTAGGTCACAAGACATATGAAACCCTCAAGAAGTGTGAAGCCTTTGAGAGGTTGTGAAGTGCTCTGATCCTGAAGAAGTATATATATGCTCTGAAGTTAGCATTTTGTTTGGGACTCACTCACTGGAAGAGTGTTATGTGATTTAATCAGATGAGACTCTGGGTAGCCATTAAGGAGCCCCACTCCCCCACCCCACACCTACCCCCCCACCCCCCCACTTGAAAATCCAGATGTCGGTGCTTCTCTCTCTGGTAACTGTGTATGTATTACTATGGACAGACAGATAGAAGCCTGTCTGTTGATTTGGGTTATTTAGCTCTGTTTATAATTTCTGCTTGTGATTTCTGTTTGTATTTGCTCTGAAGTTCAGGGTGCTGATTTTTCCCTCTGAACTAAGTGAATGATATATGTATATTTAATTAAAGTGAGTGTAAACCCCTTTAAGTTACTTTCCTTAGAAAAGCAGATCAAAGAACCTGTGCTAGTAGCCCTCCTGTGCTTGTGTTATTGGCCTTACACAGCCACAGTAGTGGCAAGTAGCATTGTTGTTACATCATTATAAGTAGTAATGCAGCTAGGTAGAGTGGTGGATAGAGCACTAGGCTTGGAATCAGGAAGTCTCATCTCATGAGTTCAGATTTGGCTTCAGACACTTATAGCTTGGTGACCCTGAGCAAGTCTCTTTACCCTGTTTATCTCATTTCCTCATCTGTAAAATGAGCTGGAGAAGGAAATGGCAAACCAGTCCTCTGTCTCTACCAAGAAAACCCCAAATGTGTTCATAGAGTTGGACACAACTGAAATAAATGAAAAATATGTAGTTACAAGACTCCCATTCAAACTTACATTTTCTGATTCCAGATGTAGTGGTTTTTTCTTCATACTCCACCACCTCTTCTTAGTCTGCTATGTGCAAAACACTATGCTGGGAGTCAAGGAACCAAAAATAGATGCAACATCACCTTGAGCCCAATGAGCTTATCTCATTTGACCTTCTTAATATTCCTGTAAGGTGATTCCAAAGGACTGGTGATGAAGTATGTTACCTATCTCCTGCACTCAGGGGTGCCAATGAGATCAACTTTTGGATATGGCCACTGTCAGGATGTGAATTTCTTGACTATGCATATCTGTTACAAGGGTTTTCTTTTCCTTTTGTTACAAAGAGTTTCTTTCTTTTCTTTTCTGTGTGTGTGTGTGGTGTGTGTGTGTGTGTGTGTGAGAGAGAGAGAGAGAGAGAGAGAGAGAGAGAGAGAGAGAGAGAGAGAGAGAGAGGGAGAGAGAGGGAGAGAGAGAATATTTTCCAATGGAGGGTACCTCAACCCCCATTTTACAGGAGAAGAAGCAGGACGCTTTGAAGTGACTCATTTCCAGTAGCAAGTGGCAGAATGGGGATGCTTGCTCTTTGCACTATTCCTAGGTTGCTTTTTTAATTACAATAAACTAGTGTGAGGGGGCAGCTTCTAAAGACAGAGAACATAAACTTGAGGTCTTAGTGTTTAAACTAAGGAAAGTAAAACTACTCCACAGAGAAGGAAATTTCGCTGTTCATTGTGAGTTCCAACTTAGGAATGTCTACGTTGAGTTCCCCATTGAGAACAAATGTTCTTTCTTTCTTTGAGTGTAGAGGGCTTTCAAGGATGTGGGACATATTACCCACTGACCCCAAAGGAACTATCGTGCCTTCCCCTTGCCCTAGTCATCAGCTTTGAGGTCTGACGACAGACCATGGTGTGATTGAGCCAAGTTTTCTCGACCAAACCCTAGATCCTGGACAGTGGACGTCACCATGGAGCTGAGCACAATGTATTACGCTCTGTGAGACCTATCATCATTACCTGCCATGATCTAAAGCTCTGCGTCTGAAAAAATAATAGCCATCTCTACACAGGGAGATATGACTCTTGGTTTCAGGACTCTATGACATTGGAACACATGTTCTAGCTGGAGACGACTTTAACTGCCTGAGCTGGAGGAGGTCATGTATAATACCGGGTTTTATATTAAACAAAAATAAATTTTCTCTAACGCGAGTTTTCAGACAGGTTGTCCTAATATATTAACTTCTGTCTGTGTTTTGAATAGTCAATTTCACGGTGAAATGAGTTCTTAATAATATATTTACCACCTGGGAGAAATCTCCCAGCCATCTGGAAAGGAGTAGGGATTTAGTGCCTCCAAACGGAGATTGGATTTTTTTTTTGGTGCATTTATTTATTTATTTTTATGTCAGGTAGGAAAGAACATGCCTGGGTTCCTGTGCAGCTGCCTTGAGAGCTGGCTCATTCCTAGGCATGCTTCTGAGCATGCTCAGTGAGAGCTCCATCTAGGAACATCTGCTCCATCATCTAAGTTCTAGACCCCAGTTAGACAGTCAAAGTAAAGATTGAAAATCAGCTGTATAGAAGATATTATACAAGATACTGATAGAGAAATGGAAAAGAAATGGAAGATACAGTCTCTGCCCTCATGTCAGAGTAAAGTTTAGTTTAATAGTTGACCTGGAGGCACCAAGGTGTAGTGGAAAGTGCACTTACTTTCAAGTCAGAGGACCTGGGTTCAAATACTGCCACTGACACTTACTGCCTCTGTGACATAAGAGAAGTAACTTAATCTCCCTAGGATCCAGACTCATCTATAAAATAAAGCGGGTAGACTAGAGAGTTGCTAAGTTTCTTTCCAACTCTTAATCTATCTTCCTATGAATTTACTAAATTTTAATCAGGGAAACCAATAGAAATATTTGTAAAAGATAGAAGACAGATAATATATAAGTAAATAGAAATTCATAAAAATCTGGGCTTTTTAAGAATTTGGGGTGAGAGTTGAGACAAGCAAAGTGGGGTACAAATATTCTAGGATCCAATACCAACTAGCTATGTAGTCATAAACATGAAATTCACTTCGCCTTTCTGGGGAACAACTTCCTCATCTGTCAAATTAAGGGGATGGCTATGTAATCTAATATTCCTTTTGCCTCCTCACAGTCTACAAGCACTAAGGGGATGTGCAGTGATTGGAGTTTGGTGGAATTAATTTGAAATGGTCTCATGCAGAAAGTGAATTTTGAGCCAAGCACTTAAAGGAAGAGAGAGAGAGAGAGAGAGAGAGAGAGAGAGAGAGAGAGAGAGAGAGAAAGAGAGAGAGAGAGAGAGAGAGAACTTATGCCAAATGATGTTGCCTATGATAACGACGCAGTAATTTGGTAAAGAATTTTCAATTATAATGTAGTTCTCACTAAGGGTCAATTGGTTTCATATTTGGTTCACTGGTCCATGTTACAGCCTCACTTTTAGACCATCTCCAAACAATAACACCTCCTATCTACCATCATCACCACCTCCTACTCCCTACAAACTTGGACTCCCTCCTAGATCCGCCCTGTGCCCTGGTATACAAATTTTCACCTTATCTTGCCTGGATCCGGAACTCTACCTCACTTCTTGGTTATCTCCAAAGTATGACTCGGAGAATGTAGCAGTACCCTCATACTCTTTTTTTAAAGTATTTATTTATTTTTCATTTTCAACATCCACTTTTACAAGATTTTGAGTTTTAAATTTTCTCCCTCTCCTTCTTTCCCCCCCTCCCCATGACAGCAGGCAGTCTGTAATAGGCCGTACACGTACAATCATATGAAACATATTTTCACATTAGTCATGTTATAAAGAACAATTAGAACCAAAGGGAAAAACCATGAGAAAGGAAAAATAGCATGGTATGATCTGCATTCAGATTCCATAGTTCTTTCTGTGGATGTGGATAGCATTTTCCATCATGAATGTTTTGGAATTATCTTAGGTCATTGCATTGCTGAGAACAGCTAAGTCTATCAAAGTTAGTCATTGCACAACGTTGCTGTTACCGTGTACAATGTTCTCCTGGTTCTGCTCACTTCACTCAGCATCAGTTAACGAACTGATTATTGGTGAGGAAATAATCACAACATAGACGATAATTGTCGAAATGCCTATGTAGTTCTGTATCACAAAATACAAGAGACTCTCCATATAGAAGGTAGAAGAAGTAAACCATTTATTCAGACACCAAAGAACCAGGTCCCAAAACCAATACACCCAATCCATCATAGCAGCGAAGAATTCAATACACTGTATCACAGCAGAGAGCCACTCCATCCCAAAGCCATCCGCCCCCTGCTGGGGCCTTCCCACAAACTCACTCACAGCACAGCTGCTCTCTCCCTCGGTTCTAACCATTGTCTCAGCATTTCCTGTGGCACATGTTTCTTTTCTTCTCAGCAAGCTCCTCCCACCACATGCGACTTAGGCTTCCGGTGAGGTAAGCAGATCACATGGCCTATTAATGGGTGGGAAAGATCTTCAAATCTGAATTACTATTACATTCATATAAGTCTGTCCATGTTTTTCTGAAGTCAGCCTGCTCATCATTTCTTATGGACCTATAGTATTCCATTACATTCATATACCACAACTTGTTCAGTGATTCCCCCATTAACACCCATTCCCTCTATTTCCAGTTCTTGGCCACCACAGAAAGAGCTGCTATAAATACTTTTGTACTTGTGGTTCCTTTTCCCATTTTTATGATCTCTTTGGTATACACACCTAGAAGTTACCCTTTATGTGTTTTGTTCCCTCATTAGAATGTAAGCTTCATGAGGGCAGGTTCTGTCTTACTTGCTTATATTTGTATGCCCAATGCTTAGCACAGTGCCCATAGTAAGCATTTAATAAATGCTTTATAAATCTATCTTTATTTCTTTATTACAATTTAGGTTCAGTTCGTGGGCTACCTCCTACAGGAAGCCTTTATTTATCTGTGCATTTGTTAGTGCTCCCCTTCTCAAATGACCATGTATGTATCTATTTACATGTCACATTTTGCCAATAGAATTTTTTTAAGAGCATGGACAGTTGTCGGCCTTTTTTTCATTTTGTATCCCTAGCGACAAGCCTTGTACCTAGTAGGAAGTTAATAAATGCAGGCTTAGAATAGCGAATGGAATTCTGAGATTTCGGGTAGTAATACACCAGCTGGATGATCTGCATACTGTCTCTAATTGACAGATGCAACAGAGATGAATAACATCTTGTCTTTAGGAAACACTGTGAACCTAGGAGGAGCATGCTGGGAATCCCTAATATTGTTCTGATTATTTAAAATCAAGAAGTGCTAACCAATGGACATAATCAGTGTTGCTGTTTTTGCTGAAAAAGAAAGCACTAGAACTGTCTGCTAATATAATTCCACTATGACTAGTGGAATGTTTAGATTGTCAGCATGAATGTGTTACTGCACCCATAGCTGAATGTTTTCTTTTTCTATTTAAATGATGAATAATAATAACTGACATTTATAAAATGCCAAAGCTCTTTATATAAACTACCTAATTTGAGCTTCACAACAGTTTTGTGAGTTTGGTACTGCCGCTAGTATATTTCCATTTTTCTAAATGGGAAACTGAGGCTCAGAGATGTCAAGTGGCTTGCCAATAATTACACATCAAATATCACAGGTAGGATTGAATTCAGTTTTCCTAATTCCAGGGGCAGCCAAGTGATATGGCGGATAGAACACTGGGCTTAGAATCAGGAAGACTCATCTTCCTGAGTTCAAATCCAGCCTCAGACCCTTACTAGCTATGTGACCCTGGGCTAGTCACTTAACCCTCCTTGCCTCAGTTTCCTCATCTGTAAAATAAGCTGGAGAAGGAAATGGCAAACTACTCCAGTATCTTTGCCAAGAAAACCCCAGATGGAATCATGAAGAGTACAGATAACTGAAACAAGTGAACAACAACCTTGTCATGAATAAGGAGTGATAATGCCTTTATACTGATGCTCAGTCTATGAGGTAAACCACGGAGTTCTAGGAGCTTCCTTTGTAATAGGTACTTTGTCTCTGGGAGTATCCATGCTATTGGTCAGGTCACTGATTAGTAGCTAGGAGTAAGTTTCTAGGAGCTGGCCAGGGAGATAGGACTATACCAAATAGGGGCTTAAGCTCTGGTTTTGTCTAGTCCTAAGCTATCCAGGACAGACAAAAAGGATTATCCCAAATTTCCTGATGCTTCAGAGACACCAGAACTTCTGGGAATTTCCTGTATTTTAGTGTTAAAATTCCAAGTTACGGGGAAGAGGAGACCTTACAGGAATTTTTGGTGAGAAGCAGGAAAATCCTAGGGGGTCCTGGAATTGAGTAAAGGAATTCTAAGAAGTCAGACAGGAGTGGAAATGTTGGAAGTATCTGTTATCATGGTCACCTCTGGCATCCATGTAGAATCCTGGCAAAATTACCATTATCTCACCATTATGTAAGTAGTAGGAGGGGAAATAGGAGAAAAAATTAAGGCAGAACATACATTCATAGAATCTTAGAGTCTGTACTTTTGAGGCCATCTAATCTAATTTCCAATCCAGAGGAATTCCTTCTTCAATAACCTCTCACTGAACACTTCCAGCTATGGGACACACATCTCAAAAGTCAACCCATTCCAATTTTGAACAATTCATTTAGAATTGAATTCCCTACATTAGCTTGAAATTTGCCTCCTATTAACTTATATTCACTCCTTTCACTTTACCCTCTAAAGTTACGTGTGAAAGTTTATCCCTTATCAATGGCACTAGGTCTTTAAATTTTTTAAGATACATACCCTGTTGTTCCTCCCTTCAAACTTTTTCTTTGTAATTTATCCTATTGGCCATAGGGAGTCATTGAAGGTTCTAGAGCTTCCAAGTATCATTAGGATCTGCTTATAAGAAATTTAATCACTTTTTGAAAGACTGCAGGAGAGAAGATAGATGTTGGATGCAGGAGATTCTACTACTATTCTGTTACAAAAGTCTAGGAGAGAGATAATGCTGTCAGTGTGAGTGAAGATGAGGAAGATATAAGAGACACACTATGGAGATAGAATTTATAGGCCTTGGAAACTTATTAGATATGGGAGATGAGAGATAAGAAACAAGCAAAAATAATTCAGAAGTTTAATCCTAGATGACTAGAAGGTTGGTGGTACTACAAATAAAAACAGTCATGCTGGAACAAGAAATTTTTTTGAGGAGGGAAATATGATAGGGTCGAAGTTTGGTCATATCGAGTTTGGAGCAGCAGCAGAGCATCCAGGTAAAAATGTTACATAGGAGTCTTAGGATGCTGAAGTAGGGCTCACTATGGCACAGTAGAAAGAGAGTTGTGTTTGTAGGCAGAGGACATGGGTTTAAATCTAGACTTCGCCATTTGCTACTTATGTCATCTTTGGGAAAATCCTTTCACCTTTTGGGGCCTCAGTTTCCTGATTTGTAAAATGAGGTTGCTGGACCAGATGGCCTCTGGAGTATTTTCCAGCTACAAATATTTGACCTTAAAATCTATGATCCAGTATATCAGTTCTCAATTATAGATTCAAAAGTTATCAAGAGAGATGGTAATTAGGGACTCATGTGGAATTGAGATTGCCAAAAGAGAGCATATAAATCAAGAATAGAAGAGGTTCCAGGACAGGGCCTGGAAAGGCATCCATATTTGGATAGCAGGAGGAAGAAGAAGAGTCAGCAGAGGAGGCTGAGAAAGTGAGCGGATAGGTAGGAAGAGCATTGTAAAGGAACAATGCAAAGATACCATGGTCATCAGGGTCAAATTGCATTACATATATATATATATATATATATGTATGTACACACACACACACATATGTATATACACGTATGTGTGTATGCATGTATACGTGTATGTGTAAACATGTGCATATGTGTATACGTGTCTATGCACACACACACACACGCATATATTAAATATGGCCAAAACTATGTACTAAGAAAAAGAAAAAAATGTATCATTTGACAATTAAGAGGTCATTAACAACCTTGGAGAGAGCCATTTCATTGGAGTTGCAGGAACAAAGAAGACAGGTAGTCAGGGATTAAGAAATGAAAGAGTGGTAAGGAAGTGGAGGCAATAAGTAGAGACAAGAAGTTCAAAAGCGACAGAGTAAAGATATATGGGGTAATAGCCTGAGGCAGTAGCAGGGTCAAAGGAAGGTTTTGATTTCAGAATTTTTGTTGTCGTTAAGATAAAGAAGCCTGGAACATGTTTGAAGGGAAAGAGTAAAGAACTAGTAGGGGAGAAATTGAATACTAGGGAAGAGGGTGGTCAATGGAACAAAGTCCAAGAGGAGCCAAAACGGGGCGGAATCAAAGGCACACAGGGTGGGGTTGAACTTGACCAGCACAAGGGCAAGCCCATCCTCCTAGACCAAAGTGAAGGAACAAAGGATAGACAGGGACAAAGAAGTTCTATAGTATGGAGAAGGGAGCCATGAGAGAGTTCAGAACAAATATCCCTCATCTCAACAAGGAGAGCACACTGCCTTGCAATAGCAGGTACCTCATGAGTGATTGCTGAATTAAACTAGGGCATGATTGAGTGTTGAGAGAGGAGAAAATGGAGTAGAGTTTGGGTCTTTAGGAGAGAAGATTTAGAATAATTGCTAATTCCTTTCCAGATCCTCCTCACTCCCATATTCCAAATTAATTTGCATTTACTTTGTGAATAATTTATTTATATATGTTGTTCTCCCTCCCTCGATAGAATATAATATCCCTAAGGGCAGGGTCTGGGCTTGGGTCCCCAGAGTCTATTACAGCACCTGGTACATAATAAACACCTACTAAATGCCTTTTGGTTGATTGCTTAATAAAGACTCAATCAGATATAAATGAACGGATTGTTGTATAGTAATAATAGTAATAGCTAACATGTTTATAATGGTGTAAAGTTTTCAAAGCACTTCACGTGTATTATCTCATTTGATCAGTAGTAAGGGGTTAGTTGAAATTAGATAATGTGAATTTGTCATATATACAATAAGAAATTATATTTCTTGCCCAATAAGCAATAAGAGGCTTAGGTCTAAAAACAGACAGGAGGAGAGCTCGTGCCAGGTACTATCTAAGCAAAGAAGAAAACATATTTAGAAGATGTTGCAAAGGTAAAATCAACCAGACTTGGCAACAGATTGGATATGGTGGGTGAGCGAGAAAGTGAAGACTCAAGAAAGACACCGAGGTTGTAAGCCTCTGGGCCTGAGAGAATGGTGGTGCCCTTAACAGCAATAAGGAAATTTGGAAGGAGGGAGCATTTTGGAGAAAAGTTTATGAGTTCCTTTCTGGACATGTTGAGTTTAAGATATCTATGGGACATCCAGTTTGAGATCGTTTAATGGGCAGTTTGAGATATGCAATTAGAGTTCAGCAGAGAGGCTAGGGCAGAATAAGTAGATTTGAGAATCATCAGCATAGAGATGATCATTGAATCTATAAAAACTGATGAGATCACCAAGAAAAATAGTATAGAGGGAGAAGAAAATAGGTCCCAGGACAGGGACTTGCCAGATTTAGGCCCAACTGTCTGCTGTTCCAGAGGGCCAATTGTATGTCTGTTGCTCTCTTGAAGCTAGTTAAGTAGTTTGGAGACTGGTAAAAAGTACCAATTTTGAGTGATGCTTATGGCAAGAACCCTGTTATCATTACAGAGTTTTTCTTCTCTCTTTTTCTTTCTTTTTCGGGGACTTGATAGGGAAAGAGGACAGATAAATGAACCATCTGAGAAGGTTGATTGAGCTCAGTTGACTTCTGTTACTAGCTTTAGACCCAGTTGAAACTAGGAAATGTTTGCAGGATCCTGACCTTAGATCCTTTACAATAACTCAGTGGTGCTATTGTGGGTCAGGTTTAGAAGGGACAGGAGGGAGAGGGATGGGTTGGGATATATAGTAGAGGCAGAATATCGCCCTCATCCATGGACCATTGATTTAGTCTCCTGTGCATGCTGCCATTAATGCAGCCAACCACAGATGAGCCATCAGTAAGTTCTTGAGACAAAAATTCATTGCATTATATGAGAAGAAAGAAAAAAAAATACCTAGAAATAATGAAAACTCACTTCCTCATATAATACATCATAGCAGTTCACATGATTCCACAATAGCAATGGACAAATGTAACATGGCTTTGAAGCCTGTGGTCTCAGTTTGGCTCAATTGATGTGTATAGATAGACATTTTAAAATAAATTTAAAAGAAAAATTTTATTGCTATTTCCTCATCAAGAAATCACTATGTCTTTTCCACTTAATATTATTCTCAACTTTCTAATCAAATTATTATTATTATTATTTTAGTACAAGCATGAACTTTATTACTATACAATACAGCAAGCAGCCAAAAAAATACACACAAACACGAATATAGCAACACAAACAAAGAAAGATTCAGCTGCCAGGGTCACTCATGAGAGGGAGAGAGGTATATAGACTGACAAAGATCTCAGTGAGAGCACATGCTCGGAGTCAGGTCTAAGCAGGGAAATTTTATATCTTAAAGATGGGCTTATCATCTTTCTAATCAAATCATTGGCATGGTGGGAAGGACAGTGAGATTTGTGCTTATTGCCTTCATGGTTAAACGTCACTCCTGGGAACAAGGGACAAGGGCTGCCTCTCTCTCTCTCATGTTACAACAATAGCTAGGTGGCAAAGTGGATAGAGTTCTGTGTCTGTCATCAGAAAGACCACAGTTCAGATCCGCAATCATACATGAGCCGTGCCATGCTGGGCAACTCATCCTGGCCTCAGTTTCCTCATATGTAAAATGGAGATGATCTAGCTTCCAGGCTTGTTGTGAGGATCAAATGGGACAACATGTAAACCTTAATGCACAGCATAGATGTTAGCAGTTAGTTATTATGGCCTCTTTGTGGTTCACATTTTTAAAATTTTAAGTTTATTTATTTTTTTGTTACATTTTAAACTCCAGGTTGTCTCCCTTCCTCCCTCCCTATCCTGCACTAGAGAAAGCCACTATTTCACACACACACACGTACACACACACACACACACACACACACACACAAAATGTATATGTATGTAAGTATATATGTGAATGAATATAAAACTATACTATACTTTTAAGTGTCCACTGAAAAAAAGGTATATAGGAGACTAGAATTCCAACAGGGAGATAATAGGATCGTGGAATTTAAGGCAAGAAGAGATCTTAAGGAGAAATAATATATTCCAAGGCCCTTATTTGAGAAATAGGGAGACTTTACTAGTTCTAAGTCTTAGACTTCTAAGATTAAACAATTGTTTTAATACCAAGCATATCCTGATAGGATCAAACTCAGGCCTGTATCCTGTAAAATATTTGTACCAAATTGGCAGAATCTTATAAAATTTATAAATCAAGATTAATATTATGACCAACATTTAGAAGCCATGGAAATAAAATAGACAGCTAGGAAATGAAGTAGATAGAGTGCTGGACCTGAAGAACCAGAAAGACCCAGGTTCAAATCTAGCCTCAGGCGCTTACTAGTTGTATGACCGTAAGCAAGTCACTTAACTTCCGTCTGCCTCGGTGTTCTCATCTGTAAAATGGCACCAAATAAAAGGATCTTTCCCACATGATGACTACGAGGATCAAATGAGATAACACTTTAAATAATAATCATTATTTGAAAGCCCTATGTAAACACTAGTTATCATTATAAAATATTATCAGGTTCCTACAGAACTAAGAATCTAGAACAGGGCTGTCCAACTTTAGGTTTGTATTGAAACAATAGACCATATGTTTTGATGTGCCATTTTAGTGAGTGCAGTAGCTTGGCTTTGTTTACTAAAGTATTTATGTAAATTTCTATGCTCGTAATTGAGCCACATAAATCACACTGCAGGTCCCATGTGGCCCGCACGCCGCATTTTGGACAGCCCTGATCTAAAAGAATCAACCTTGAGTCGGCACCAGGGTTCCACTTCATCAGTTTCCTTATCTGTCATTTCTCATATGAGGGGCTTGGACTTTCTGCTCTAAAGCATTTTCTAAATCAAAATCAAAGCATCCATTGAGTATTTCTCTAATGTCCTATAGGATATTCTAAAAAATTGATTTGTTTGTAACTTTTTGCATGGAAGAATATCATCTTTGTCACCTGAAAAGTCTTCTTAAGTCTTGGGGGTTTGTCCCTCTTTCATGTTCTATAAAGCTTTTCCTCATTTATTATCATTCCAATTGTACTTTCAATGCTATTCAGGAAACATTTGTAAAACACTATGTATAAGGCTCAATTCTAAGAGAGAAAAATAGAAAGATAGAAATGAAACCATTCCTGCCCTTACAATTCTGACTTGGGAGATACAACATATATACAAGTAAGAAAGTATAGAGTATTAATAGAATCATGCAAAGTGAATTCAAGAGACAGTACATGCTGATGCCTGGGAAGAGAACAAGCAAAAAATTACATAGAAGTGGGTACCTTAGTTAAGCCATGAAGTAAACAAGAGCTTTCCCAAGGCAGAAGGGAGGAGGAAGTGCATTCCAGACATTGTAGAAAACTTGGACAAAGGCAAGGAGGTGAAAGGAAGAATGCTATTTGCCATGAACACCTAAATCACCAATTCAACTGAACAGAAAGCATATGAAGAGAAGAAATATGAAATGACAGTATATGCTATTTTGTAACACTGCATAAAATTATATAAAGATGTTTAGTGATTAAAAGTTCACAAAGCACTTTACAGACGTTATCTATCTCTTTTGATCCTCAAACAACCCAGGGAAATGAATGGTATTGTTATCCCCATTTTACAGATAAGGAAATTGCGGCAGGTAGAGGCGTCCCAAGGTCACACAGTTTGTAAGTGCCTGAGGCCTATTTTGAAGGCTTCCTGACCTTAGGCCCATTGTTTTATCCGGTGGTGGCCTAAAAGAAGACTGAAATGTTAGGGAAGAGACAGATGTTAGAGAGTTTTCCATTCCAGGCTAAGGATTTTGTATTTTATCCTCAAGGTAAAGGGTCATAGAGTTAAAATAAGAGTAGAAACTGTGTGAAAGAAGAGGAGGATATAGATGTGAACAATGTTGTGGAGCTAAAATTGACATGACTGGACAACTGGTATAAGTGGAAAGGTAAGAAAAAAGGAAGATTTAAGGATGATTCTGAATTTATAAACCCAAGTAACAAGAAAGATGCTAATGTCATCAACTGTAATGGGGAAACTTGGAGGAGGGATGAGTATGGGGTGAAATATATTCAACTGTATTCTGGATGGGTTTAGTTTGATATGCCCATGGACATTCAGGACAAAGAAGAGTCACTCATTGAATGAAATTGCCAAAAGTAAGCAGTATCATAGCAGGATCAAAGAAGGATTGTGCATCCAGGAAAACTCAAGGTGAACAGTGCCAAATTCATCCATAACAAGTATTATTAAGTGCCTACTATATGCCAGGGAGTATTTGAGGTACTGGGGGATGCAAATAGAAAATTGATATGATCACTGACACAACATTTTATAGTGTCTAAAACTTCATAGAGTTCAAGAAGGATAAGTACTAGAGAAAGACCACGATTTTCCTAAAGTCATTTAGCCATGAGTTTGGAGATCATTGGTACCTTGGAGAGAGGAGTTTTTGTTAAATGATGGGGTTGGGAGTCAAGTTGGAAGAGACTGAACAGAAAACAGGAGCTTGGGTATGGAAAAGAATAATTTGGGATTAGAAGATCAAGGTCCAGCTATCAGATTGTGTGGACATCCCCTGCATAGAATGGCAAAGTCTTTTTTGCCTTGTTATAATTTGATAGAGATATCAATCAAGAAAGTAGAAATGGGACTTTTATCACTGTGATCTTTATCACTGTGACTTTTAGTGAGCTCCTCTTCCTCTTAGGGTTTCTCTATCTATTTGAAAAAGAAAAAAACTACTGTGTATATATCATGCAAAGATACCATGAAATTGAGTGGGATAATGAAAGCAAGGGTTTCTGAGCTTTGTGAAGAAAGGTGCTATGAAAATACAAAATGTTTTGCATATTTTCCCTTTCACTCCACAAAGTTCTAATAATTTCTCTTTCTCCTCATTGGGGTTTCAACTGTATAAGCCATTTAATACAATCCACCAGAAAAAGGGATACTTGTCTCACTGTAAGTCTCAAGCTAGAGTTTCTTTTATTACTGTCTAAATACTTGATCTACCTCTTCTCTTCTAATAAGGTTAAATTATTGCCAATTGAAACCCTTTCTAGTTTCATTCTCTATCCCATGAAAGTCACTTTTCTTCAGATTTGATAATATCAATAATAAAGCCTTTGGCTGCCTGCAAAGCAATAGGAAAGGTTGTAGATAGATGCTGTTAGAAAGAACTAGTGTCAGTCCATGAAACATTCATGCTTGTGTATCAAAATGTTCTAAGATATTATTGCCAAAGACCTCATTCTCTTTGACCTTAACTTTTGAGCACTCTTTGATAACATTGAATGAGTTTTGCTTTAGATACTTCAATATGTGCATTGCCATTTCCAAATGAGGGTGACCCAAACTTGGTTCTAGATATTAGACCAGCCTTGTCTGGTTCTATTGAAAACAAGCCATGATACAACTATGTGAGTTGGTTTTTCCACTTGTAAAACAGATGGGGAATAATAATTTTCCATTTCATAATCCTTCTCTCATCCTTACTCTTCAAACACCCTCTGCAAGTGGGACAATTAATACAGTTTGGATTCTCTCTCAGGTTATGTGAACATACTGATTCTGTTGGTCAAGTATATTTATTCAACATCTTTAAAAAACCTGACCATATTTAGAAATCTGTATAAGATGATTTAGGGAATTAAAAGAAAAACAACAGAAAATATAGTCCCGGCCCCCAAGGAGTTCATAATCTTGATAGCATGAGTTCTGCACACAAGATGTTTCATATATGTTACAATTAATGCTCATTAACATTAATGATTAGCCTTAGGAACTAGGCAATTTTCAATAGTAATGAAAACACCCCAAATTACCTAATTGATGGGTAATTTGACTATTAAACCAATATTTAAAGCTTTCTATAGTACATAAAAGCCTCCATATTGAAAGGGAAAGTATTCCTTTGTGCTTTGGCTAACAACAAATGTTCAACATTGTTCTATCTGATAAATTTTCATGTTAGCTATAATACCAGGACCCCATTGTCTAAGAACGGTCAGTTACATTTTACCCCCTACCCCAAAGTTCTCCAGTACCCTGAAGGGTTGGGGTAGTCATAGTTCTCTGCCATTTGCTAGAGCCTACCATTGTATATTCCCAATATTAGTGGTTCAAGCACCCCGGTTCTATTTAACTATGCAGCAATCAGATTAATTTTACAAAGGAGTATTTATTTCAAAGACAGAAAGAACAAATATATAAACATTTTCCCTCAGCACCTGAGAGGTTCTAAACCCCTCATCATAACTTTTGTCTCTGAGGCTCCCAGCTTAAGTTAGTTCCTACATAGCGTTGGTCCCACCAAATTCAAGTCTAAAATCTCGCCCCCACCCCCACCCCCCACACTCCTTCAAACCAGAACTCTGGATTCTCAGAGCTATCCTACAGGCTGGGCTACAACATCTGATCCAGAATCCTAGGCTCCAAGGTCCCCCTGACACCAGCTCTTAGATCTGGATTTTTACTCCCTGCAGCTAGAATGGAAAAAGACAAAATAGACCAAAACCCCAAGCCCATTTCTAATTTTTTTGCTCTTTTGTTCTGTTTTGTAATTTCTTGATTTCTCATAAAGTCACTAGCTTCCACTTGCTCCAATCTAATTTTTAAGGTGGTATTTTCTTCAGCAGTCTTTTGAACCTCCTTTTCCATTTGACTAATTCTGTCTTTTAAAGCATTCTTCTCCTCATTGGCTTTTTGGAGCTCTTTTGCCATTTGGTTTAGTCTATTTTTTAAAGTGTTATTTTCTTCAGTATTTTTGGGTCTCCTTTAGCAAGTTGTTGACTTGTTTTTCATGATTTTCTTGCATCCCTCTCATTTCTCTTCCCAATTTTTCCTCTACTTCTCTTACTTGATTTTCCAAATGCTTTTTGAGCTCTTCCATGGCCTGAGACCAATTCATATTTTTCTTGGAGGCTTTTGATGTAGGCTCTTTGACTTTGTTGACTTCTTCTGGTTGTATGTTTTGATCTTTTTTGTCACCAAAAAAGATTCTATAGTCTGAGACTGAGTCATTTTACCCTGCTTGCTCATGTTCCCAGCCAACTACTTGACCCTTGAGCTTTTAGTCAGGGGATGACTGCTTTCAGAGTGGAGAGTGCTTTGTCCCAAGTTTCAGGGGCCTTGCGCTGTTGTTTTCAGAGCTGCTTCTATTCTGAGGTGGTATGTTGCTCCTCTTCTGTCCTGTGCTCTGGTCTGTGAGTGCAAGCACTCCTTTCTACTATGTAGCTACCAGGAGGACTCTCTCTCCACAGTCACTGCAAGCTCTGCCACACCAGCACTCCTCCTCCCCCAAGAACTGACAACCAGGACTGTGAACAAGATCCAAGCAAGGCAAAGCAAGAGAATTCTGCCTCTGTGCCATCAAAGCACTCCCTGCACTCCTGCTCTGATCTGCTGCTTGATTCCTCACACCTTATGGGCCAGGGACTCAGGAAACAATCTCTGCTGGAGCTTGGAAACAGCCACCAGAGCTTCCTGTTGCTGCTGCCATAACACTTCACTGGCCCTGGGGCTGGGGCCAGACCACGCACTTCTTTCACCCAGATCCAGAAGTTTTCCCACTGACCTACTCTGTGGTCTTTGGCATTTGTGGGTTGAGAATTCTGGTAACTGCTACAGCTTAGTGATTCATGGCCCTGGGACCTGCTCTACCTGATCTCCTCCACCCTGCTCTGTCCTGGTGTGGCCCATGCTGGGCTGCACTCTGCTCCCAGTACTGTGTGATAGACCCTTCCCAGTGACCATCTAGGCCATCCTGGGCTGGAGACCTGCTTCCCTCTGTTATTTCATGGGTTCCGTAGCTCTAGAATTTGTTTGGAGCCATTTTTACAGGTTTTTGTGTTGAGGGTGCTACAGATGAAGTCCAGGAACCCCAAGAGTAGAGTTCCCAGACAGGGTAGTTGAGAGGGAGTACCCCTCAAGGACCCGAGTACTGGAGAGGGTTGGTGCCATCTGGATTGAATTCATGGACTCAAGCATTCTTTAAGTCAAGGTGGCAAAGATTTATTCCACTTTTCAGCAGGCAAGAGTTCTTAGGGAAACTGCAACCTTACAGGGGTCCAGGTAAAGTTTATATTGGATATTTTAGGGTAAAACATGTGCCATATATGCTAATTAGGTGTTTTGGGGTGGGATTAAGGAGTGATTAAGAGGTGGTCAGTTCTTAAAGGAACATGCACTTTTTGTATGAACTGCACAGGTATCTCACCCAGAGTTCATTGGGACATAGCCCAAAGGGAGGCTACATAGAGGTGTAGTTTTAGGCCTGAGATGCCACTAAGTCAAGTAACTGTCAGGGCTGTCTAGAAATATCCAGGCTGACTCCATCAATGTCTTGTTAGACAAGATAAATGTGAGGGAGTATACACATGTCTAGGTCTAGGATACATATGATAGGCCAGTGAGTAGTGAATATCTCTATGACCGAGTACACAGCCAGTTCAGCCCATACAAACTGGTCAAACTAATAAATTCCATAGGTACAGCTGGCCACAGTATCAGGAAGAGAGATAAATGTTTTGCTATGGCATGTTGTCTTGCCTTGTTAGAGAGAAACTGCTAGGGTTAGTGTTTTGAGGTTAGGGAGGGATGTGATTTTACAACTGGATGTGATTTTGGAACTGGAGTCCAAGCACAGGCAGCCAAGCACCCCATCATTTAGAGGGATTTGGGAGAGAGCTTAAGCAAGCCCCTGTTTTCCAGCTGCCATCTTAACTCTGCCCCCCCCCAAGCCCATTTCTATGGGGCCACACGACCTAGGGGAAAAGAAAGGAGATCTTTTTGCCACTCCCTATTCATCGAATGTTGTCACCCGCTGTGAATGAATGACAGAGAACGACAGACACAGACAGAGATAGAGACAGAGAACAGAGACATATAGACTATCCAGGTAGATTAGTGAAGAGGCTGGTCCCAGCCACATGGTAAACCAACACAAAATCTTCAGCCTAGGTACCTCCATCTTAGGTGATCTAGGCATGTGCCAAGCCTTGATTACTCTAGCTAATTTTGACCATGATTACACTATCAAGTAGTATTCCAAAATATTCTCTCTCTCTCTCTCTCTCTCTCTCTCTCTCTCTCTCCATATATATATATATAGCTAATATCATAAGCCAGGGTCATCAGAGCAATCAGAGCAGCACAATGGATTTTAGAGCTAGATAGTTCCTTAGAGATCACTGAGTCTAAACCTCTTATTTACCGGGAAATTGAAACCCAGAGAAGATAAGGGACCCTCCCTTATTCCAGGGTCGCTTATTGAAGGAGTATCTGAACAGAGATCCAAGTTCTCCTGACCATAAACCCAGTGATCCAGCCAATATACTTCACTGCCTCATGCAGAAACAGTCCCTTGAGTTAGGTAGAGACAGTAAGTGTGATTTGGAAGTATAATGTCTCTTTGCATATGGTCACTGACAAGACAAATCAAATGGCTAAAGTAGAAGGAACTGTGTACTTCCTACTTCTGTGGACAGTAAGTTTCTGAAATACGGTGTAGTGGTAAGATCCCTGAACTCTTCTGGTATGGAGAATATGTGCTAAACCTGAAATCGGAAAGGGATATGGGTTTGAATATAGCTCTACACATTTTCTAGTTGTGTGGCCATAGGCAAGTGACTTAATCTCTCTAAACCTCAGTCTTCACATCTGTAAAATGAGAGTAATAATCTCTACCAACCTACCTCATGGACTTATTGTGAGATTCAAATGAGGCAAGGTGTATAAAGAACTTCACCAAAGTTAACGATATATATGCCAGCTATTGCCATTCACTAGGAGTCAAAAGAACTAGGTTTTAGTAACTAACTTTGCAACTATAGACAAGGCCTATTTCCTCAAATGTAAAATGAGAGGATGGCCTAGACCAGGCTTGGAAAACCTTCCCCACCCCTGGCCTAGAAACAGAATAAAATCCCTTTCAATCCTAACAGCCTAAGAGTCTATGTGTAGGGTCATTGCATTCAATTCACCTTTAAAAATAAAAAAAAAGTACAAAAGAGGGAAATAATTGAAATTCCTCAGGGCAAGGAGTGGCTGATGAGGAGAATATTACTAATGATCTGAGTTGTGATCAATATTCGAACTGAGGTGGCAGATAAGGTCAACAGGTCAGTCTGTGGCATCTGACTTGGATAGGATTGTTGGGTCAATAAAGGCCTGGCAGAAAATTGCTATAAGCAAACTGAGATTAACATCCCTGCCTCTGGACTCTCCTCCCTCCTTAACAATATCTTTCATTGAGAGTGTTGAAGGAAGACATTTACAAATAGGTTATCTTGGTAACAAAAAATCAACACCTGATTTTTTAAAGAATATTTTTCAATAGGTATATTTCCTCGAGTTGATCTCCTAATAAGATTTACAGGTTCTATTTCCTACTTTGCCTTTCCTTACTCTCCTTTTCATTTCCTCCATGATATTTTCACAATGTCACCACTACTATAATCATTTCAACAGCTTTACAGAATTAGCATATTGCCTTCTCGATACGTGTGGATGAAGTGGGTTTTTTCTCTGTGCTTATGCTTCTGATACACAGGAAACTAGATTTTCATTAGGTCACTTTCATGCCATATTATTATTTTTAAAAATTTCCTCTTTATCTGTTTTTTTCTTTTTATTTACTTTAATATTCTTTTTCTTTTATGCATGTGAAGTCATGCATTTTTTCCATATTAGAAAAAAATCAAGAAAAAACAAGAAACATAGAAGGTTAAAAAATGTATGCTTCAGTCTATACTCAGAGTTCATCAGATCTGTCTGGAGATACCATTTTTCATCATAGGTCCTTTGGAATTGTGGATCATTGTATTAATCAGAGCAGCTAAGTATTTCATAAATAATCATCATACAATATTGCTGTTACTGTGTACAATATTCTCCTGGTTCTATTGACTTCACTTTGTATCAGTTCACATAAGTCTTCCGGGGGTTGTTCTGAAAATATCTCCTCATTATTACTTATAGTAGAACAGTATTCCATCAGAATCATATATCAATCATATACCATTCCCCAATTGATGGGAATCCCCTCAATTTCTAATTCTTTAACAGCAAGAGCCGCTGTAAGAAAAGGAATAAAAATAGAAGGAATCAGAATAGGCAATGAGGAAACAAAACTATCACTCTCTGCAGATGATATAATGTTATACTTAGAGAATCCTAGAGAATCAACTGAAAAACAGGTGGAGATAATTAACAACTTTAGCAAAGTTTCTATATATTAACAACAGTCAGGCAAAAAGACCTGGAAAGATATATTCCATTTTAAATAACTGTAAACAATGTCAAATACTTGGGAGTCTACCTGCCAAGACAAACCCAGGAACTATATGAACACAATTACAAAAAAAAAACTTTACACACAAATAAAGTCAGATCTAAATAATTAGAAAAATATTAATTGCTCACGCAATGGCCAGGACAACATAATAAAAATGACAATTCTTCCTAAATTAATCTATTTATTCAGTGCCATGCCAATCAAACTACCAAAAATTTATTTTATAGAGCTAGAAAAAAATAACAAAATTCATTGGGAAGAATGCAAGATCAAGGTTATCAAGGGAATCAATGGAAAAAAAAATATGAATGAAGGTGGTCCAACTATGCCAGACCTCAGACTATATTATAAAGTGTCAATCCTCAAAACAATCAGATACTGGCCATGAAATAGAGTGGTGAATCAGTGAGACAGATAAGGTACACAATACTTTGTAGTAAATGATTATCTAGTATATGATAAACCCAAAGATCCAAGCTTTTGCAACAAAAACTCATAATGTGGCAAAAACTGCTAGAAAAACTAGAAACAGTTGACAGAAACTAGGTATAGAACAACATCTCACACCATATACTAAGATAAGGTCAAAATGGTTATACGATTTACACATAAAGGGTGATACCATGAGCAAATTAGGAGAGCCTGGAATAGTTTACATGTCAAATCTATGGATAAGGGGAGAATTTAAGGCGAAACAAGATATTGAGAGCTTTACAAAATGTAAAATAGATAGTTTTGATGATATTAAGTTAAAAAGGCTTTGTACAAACAAAACTAATGCAACAAAAATTAGAAGGAAAGCAGGAAACTGGTGGGGGGGATTGCAACAAGTATCTCTGATAAAGGCCTCATTTCTCAAATATATAGACAACTAAGTTAAATTTACAAAAATAGAAGCCACTCCCCAATTGATAAGTGATCAAAGGATATGAACAGGCAATTTTCAGACAAAGAAATCAAAGCTATCTGTAATCATATAAAACTGCTCTAAACCATTTCTGATTAGAGAAATGCAAATTAAAACAACCCTGAGGTACTATCTCATACCTATCAGATTGGTTAATATGACAAAAAGGGAAAATGATAAATGCTGGAGGAGAAAATTGGGACACTAATGCACTGTTGGTAGAGTTGTGAACTGATCTAACCATTCTGGAGAGCAATTTGGAACTATGCCCAAAGGGTTATAAAGCTGTGCATACCTTTTGATCCAGCAAAACCATTGTAAGATCTGTATCCCAAAGAGATTAAAGAAGGGGGGGGCAGGATGGGGGGGAAGGACCTATTTGTACAAAAATATTTATAACAGCTCTTTTTTGGTATCTAAGAATTGGAATTTTGGGGGATGCCTATCAACTGGAGAGTGGCTGAAAAAGCTGTGGGATATGATTGTGATGGAATACTATTGTGCTATAAGAAATGACAAGCAAGATAATTTCAAAAACAACCTGGAAAGACTTACATGAACTGATGCAAAGTGAAGTGAGCAGAACTAGAACATTGTCACACAGCAACAGCAATACTGTAGAATGAAGAATTGTGAATGACTTAGATATACTTATATATACAATGATCTTTATGATATTTTACCATAATTTCCTTAATAGCATTGCATTTAAAATTTTTTCATTAATATTCATTAGGGTAATTGGCCTATAGTTTTCTTTCTCTATCTTTGCTCTCCCTGTTTTAGGCATCAGAACCATATTTGTGTCATAAAAGGAATTTGGTAAAACTCCTTATATACCTATTTTTCCAAATAGTTTTTTATGTATTAGAATGAATTGCTCTTTGCACGTTTGGTGGAATTCACTTGTAAATCAATATGCTCCTGGGGAGTTTTTATTTAGGAGCTTGTTTATGACTTATTCAATTTCATTTTTCTAAGATACAGCTATTTAAGTATTCTATTGCCACTTTTATTTACCTGGGCAATTTATATTTTCATAAATATTCATCCATTTCACTTAAGTTGTCAGTTTTACTGGCATATAATTGGGCAAAATAACTCCTAATAATTGCTTTGATTTCATCTTCGTTGGTGATGCATTTACCATTTTCATTTTGATACTGATAATTTGGTTTTCTTCTTTCTTTTGTTAAATTAAATTAACCAATAGTTTATTCATTTTATTAGGCTTCCATAAAACTATCTCCTAGGTTTATTTATTATATCAATTTTTTCTTTCAATTTTATGAATATCTCCTTTGATTCTTCAGGATTTCTACTTTGGTGTTTAACTGAGGATTTTAGTTTGTTCTTTTTCTGGTTTTGTTTTTTGTTTGTTTGGTTTTTTTTTTAGTTACACGCCCATTCATTGATCTGCTTTTGTTCTCTTTTATCAATGTGTCAGTGTAGTATTTTGGCTGTATCCCACAAATTTTGTTATGTTGTTGCTGCCATTCTCTTCAATCAAATTATTGTTTCTATAGAATTAGATTATTTAGTTTCTAATCAATTTTTAATCTATGCTTCTATGGCCCTTTACTGCAATATAATTTTTATTGTGTAATGGTCTGAAAATGGTGCATTCAGTATTTCTCCTTTTCTGAACTTGTTTGCAAAGTTTTTATGCCCTAAATATATGGTCAGTTTTTATGAACGTGCCATGTACAGATGAAGGGAAAAAATGCACACTTTTTTCTATCCCCATTCAATTTTCTCCAGAGAGCTCTCATCTTTAACTTTTCTAGGATCGTATTCATCCCCTTGACTTTGTTCTTATTTATTTTATGGTTAGAATTATCTAGCTCTCAGATGGAAAAGTTGAAGTCCCCCCACTAGTATACTTTTACTGTCTATTTTCTCCTATAATTTATTTAAATTTTCCTTTATGAATTTGGATGTTATGTCATTTTGTGCATATATACTTAGTAATGAAGTATACTTCATTATCTATGGTACTTTCTTTTTTAGCAAGAACTAGTTTCCCTGCTTGGATTCTTTTGTGAAGGCAAACTAGGCCATCTTTT
This sequence comes from Trichosurus vulpecula, assembly GCF_011100635.1. NCBI lineage: Eukaryota > Metazoa > Chordata > Mammalia > Diprotodontia > Phalangeridae > Trichosurus > Trichosurus vulpecula. The sequence continues at coordinate 173,455,657 of NC_050574.1, forward strand.
GCCTCCCTTGTTAGCTAGCCTTTAATTACTGAATGGGTGTTGCCTCAGATAAACTGAGACCTGGGAAAGACCTAACTTAAAAAGACCAGGGTCTCCCATTGCATCCAGGGCCATTTCCGGTCATCCTGACCTACGTCTTGCCACTTCCCTCCAATGACTCTGGATGAGAGAGTGAGAGCTATGACTTTGCACAGCTCTGCCTCACTCAAATATAATTCCCTTGCAAGTCAAGACATCATCATCCTGCTGTCATCAGTCCTCTTTGAGAAGTAAGAACAAACAACAATTCCCTGCTTATCTCTTTTAATTAGGTCTATTTGTGCTTTTGCTTTGTCTGAGATCATTATTGTTATCCCTGCCTTTGTTACTTCAGCTGAAGTAAGAGAGATTCTGCTCTGTGTGTGTGTCTCTGTTTCAAGTATGTTTCTTGTAAACAACGTAGTGTTGGATTCTGGTTTCTATTCTATTCTGTTATCTGCTTCCATTTTGTGGGTGAATTCATCTCATTCCTATTCAAAGTCATGATTACTAACTGTGCATTTCCCTATTTCCCTCCATATTATTGTCTTCTGTTTTATACTTTCTCTCTCTCTCTCTCTCGCTCCCTTGTTTCCTCTCAAAAGTCTATTTTGCTCCTGACCTCTGCTTCTTTTAATCTTCCCTTCGTTTCATTACTCTCCCTTTCTCTTATCCCTTTCCCCTCCCATTTCCCTGTTGGGTAAGGTAGGTTTTTATATCCAGTTGACTGTTTTTATTTATATTCTCTCCTTTTTGACCAATTGAACTGAGAGTGAGGATCAGGCATTGCCTGCTCCCCTCCTCCACACACCTTTTTTCTCTCTGCTATAAAAGCTCTTCCTTGCACACATCTTTTATGTGAGATAATTTTCCCCATTCTACATCTCCCTTCTCCCTTCTCCCCTCTCCCAGTGCATACCTCTTTCTCACTCCCTCATTTTCTTGAGATCATTCCAACAGAATTGACTCATTCCTCTCCTTCTATCTACATAGACTCATTCTAACTGCCCTAATAATGATAAAGTTATTAGGAGTTATAATATCACCTTTCTATATAGGAATGAAAATGGTATAACCTTATGGAATCCTTTATGATTTCTCTTTCATGTTTACCTTCTTTAGCCCTTCTTGAGTCTTGTTTTTGAAAGTCATATTGCTGATTCACTTTTGGTCTTTTTTTTTAACCAGGAATGCTTGAACATCCTCTATTTCATTAAATATATGTATATATATGTATATGTATATATATACATATACATATATATACATATACACACACACATATATACATATATATGTGTGTGTGTGTGTATATATATATATATATATATATATATATATATATATATATATATATATATATATATATATATATATATATATTTCCCCTCTGAAGGATTATACTCAGTTTTGCTGGATAGGTTCTTCTTGGTCGTATTCCTAGCTCCTTTCCAAGTGCGCCACTCCTTTAATGAGATAGCTGTTAAATCTTGTGTTATCCTGGCTCTTGCTCCATGGTACTTGAATGGTTTCTTTCTGGCTGCTTGTATTAGCAAGGCAATAATCACAATATAGATGATATTTGTCAATATGCTTATATAGTTCTGTATCGCAAAATATAAAAGACTCTCCATGTAGAAGGTAGAAGAAGTAAACCATTTATTCAGACATCAGAGAACCAGATCCCAAAACCAATAAGCCCAGTCCATCATAGCTGCAAAGAATTCAATACATAATATCACAGCAGAGAACCATTCCATCCCAAAGCCTTCTGCCCCACTGCTGGGGCCTTACTACAAACACAGTCATAGCACAGCTAGCCTCCCTGCGTCTGCTCTCTCCCTCAGTTCTAACTTGCTCTCTGAGCATTCCCTGTGGCACATGTTCCTTTTCCTCTCAGCAAGCTCCTCCTACCACAAGTGAGTTAGGCATCCTGTGAGGTAAGCAGGTCGCATGGCCTATTAATGGGTGGGAAAGAGCTTCAAATTTAAATTACCCTTATACTGCTTGACTCATTTTCTCTTTGACCTAAGAGCTCTGGAAATTTGCTATAATATTCTTGGGAGTTTTCAGTTTGAGATCTCTTTCAGCGTGTGATTGTTGGATTCTTTGAATTTCTATTTTGCTCTCGGAACGTAAGATAGAGCAGTTTTCCTTTAAAATTTCTTGAAATATCATGTCTAGGCTCTTACTTTGAAATCACTTTCAGCTGGTCTAATAATTCTTAAATTATCTCTCCTTGGTCTATTTTCCTGATCAGGTGTTTTTCCAATGAGATAGTTCCAATTTTCTTCTATTTTTTTCATTCTTTTGACTTTGATTTATTGTTTCTTGATATCTCATGGAATCATTTGCTTCTACTTGCTAAATTCTAATTTTCAAGGAATTATTTTCTTCAGTGAATTTTTGTACCTGTTTTTTCCATTTGGCTAATTCTATATTTTAAGTTGTTATTGTTTATCAGCAAAGTTTTGTACCTCCTTTTCCATTTGACCAAGTGTGTTTATTAAAATATTATTTTCTTTTACCAACCTGTTGTCTTTTCATAGTTTTTTGCATTGTTCTAATTACTTTTCTCAACTTTGCCTTTACCTTTTTTATTTGATTTTTTAAATTATTTTTAGCTCTTCTAGGAATTCTTATTGACCTTGTGATGAATTAACATTTTTATTTGAGGTGTTGAGCAAGGGATATGGAAAATCTTAGTATTGTCTGAACCTCTTTTAGGAAAAGGCTAATGACATTTATCATAAACTTGGCAAAAAATAATACTCCTAACTCTTAGCAACAATAGGCGGCTTGTTTTTTGCATTTTCTCCTCAGCAGAAAATTGCAATACAGCTAAACAGATTGTCTCTTTTCTTTCTTAGCAATGGGTAGCAGCAGAGAGCATTCTGGCATTTCATTGGCCAACCAATTTGTCCAACAACACATTGATAGTAGGCAGAAAGAGTTAGGGCTCACTAACACAATTCTGAAGTCTTTCTTTTCACCTCTATTGACTTTCTTTGTTCATCAGCTAGTTCCTTTCTACAAATGACCTCGTTTTGCTTTATGATTAGTAACTAAATTCTCATCTTCTGTCTATAACCAGACAAATTACATTTGTCCCACAATCATACAACAGTCTTTGTGTACATATTGCCCCAGTAATTAACCTAAAGCTTCTTTAATTCTTCATATGCAGTTCTCTAAAGCAGGTTGTATTTTCCATTCATTCCAAAATTTTACAGTCTGCCATATGCAAATGGGCAACTGCTGTCTCAGAATAGCATTCGGAACAGACTTAACTGCAATCTTTTCTCTTGGCGCCGTAAACAGGCTTTTGCCCCAGATAAATGAACTGTGTTTTTTCTATTCTTGGAAAGAGGGGATTTTTTTTCTCTTGGAGGTGGATTACAGCTTGTAATTTCATTGTTAATAGGAAATTCCTTGTATGGCAACTCCTTCTATTAGAAGCATTTCTACAAGTGTTATATAATTTAAAATCTCTGAAAGTTGCCTGGAGGCACCAAGAATTTAAATAATTTGTACATGATCACACAGCTAGTATATTTCAGGGCAGCATTTTAACCTAGGTCTTTCTGACTCCAAGGTCAGCTCCATCCTTTCAGGACAGCAGAGTGTACTGGTCTGGCAATGGGAAGGGGCAGCAGTGCAGATTACTCTTATGAAAATTCCCAAATGCAATGAGGAGATCTGATCTTTCTAAACATCAACTTTTCAATTTCTGTAGCCATCAGATAGTACCCTGATGTTATCACGTATCTCTGCTTAGTGGTCCCTAGCTAAAGTCTCAGAATGCAGAAACTGCAAAGAAAAGAAAGTTGAACAAGAAAAATGGACCATAAAGTTATTCAAAATCTTGGAGAAATTATAAAAGTGATGGAGAAAGAAAAGAGTCAGAAAGAAAATCTGGAAGGGGAGGGCAAAGAAAGTTACAGGTTTGGTGAGAGTTCTGAGAAAAGGTTTAGGTAATTTCTTATTTCATCTCCTAAATTGATCTGCCTTGTCTGAAGCCAGAACCTAGGCAGCTCACCGTGTTGGTGATGAGCTAGCTTTATTACCCGTTGCTGGATTTGCTGATAGAATTGTCCTTGATACTCCTTTGTAGAGAGGGAGGCAGAACCTGACAGAGCTGGAGTGAGAAGGGCTCCTGCTGGGACACAGTGTTATAACCTGCTGATGCTGCTCCCCATGGATCCATGAGCTGTGTGCAAAAGGCAGTCATGCTACTCTTTGAAGCCGAAAACCTTGAGAACTTCAAATAAACAGAGGACAGACAGATGATCTAGGGGAAATTAATATCTAACAGGTCTAAAAATTGCTCTCTCTGTCACCCTAATCTCCTATCTGCTCAGTTGGCAATATTTACTCTCCGAACATACAGAACATTTAATACAAAAGAAGTTCTCCGCATCCATAATTTTTCTAAAACATAAAGCCTCCCATTTCAATCACATCCATTTTGAGCATTTCTTTTTATTCCTTTGCTTTGAACTGCTCCTTTCTTTCTCTCTTGCCTAAAAGTTCCTCTAGGGAGGCAGAGAAGTGAACAAAGTTTATAGAAAGAACTAGACTCACAGGTTTAATATTTCCTCTCTGCCCCATAGTCATTCTGAAAACGTTCACAATGAAGGTTTGGGTAGATGTTTCCCGCAGACTCCAGGAACTCATCCCCCGCCACCTACTTGGAATTTAAGCTTTAGAACCTAGTAATCTTTTCATTTGATTTGGTGTGATTCACTGTGAAGCTGTGTGGCCTTGTGCAGGGCTTCTTAACCCTTTTTTTGTGTGTGCTATGGACACACACACACAAAGTGAATTTTGTCAGTTTGGTGAAAACTATGGACACCTTCTCAGACAAAAATAAAAGTTTTTAAATACATAAAGAAAAATACATAAGAGTAGAAAGCAAACCAATTATATGGAAATGTAATTATCAAAAGAGCAGTTGGGTGACACAGCACATAGCAGACTGGGCCTGGAGTCAGGAAGGCTTATTTTCCTGAGTTCAAATCTGGCCTCAGACGCTTATTAGCTTTGTAACCCCTGGGCCAGTCTCTTAACCCTGTTTGTCTCAATTTCCTTATCTATAAAATGAACTGAAAAAGGATATAGCAAACTGATGTAGTATCTTTGCCAAACAAAAAACCAACAAAAACAAATGGGGTCATAAAGGGTTGGATATAACTGAAATGACTGGACAACAAATAATTATCAAAATATTAACACTACACACATGTTCACAGACTCCAGGTTAAGAACTCCTGGCTAGTAGAAGTAGTATAAACAATACTGGTTCTGAGTAAAATGGGGAAGGGGATGACCTTTCCTATTGGCAGTCTTCCTTTTCTACATTCCCCTGCCCTTTTTCTCCACCATTTCCATCTTCCCACTGTCTTTAATCTTCCCTATGTGTTCTCTACATTACCCACAGTCCAGCCTTCTGATTGACTCTTTCTGGGCCAGTGATCCTGCTCCATAGAATCTTAATAGTCTCATTATTCAGTTCCACAGAATGTTGCCAACAAAGGAGGAAACTTATTATGAGCTAAGGTATTAATGATTGAAAATGACTTAATTAAAACTGAGTTCAACAAATATGTGTTAAACATTTATAAAATATGGTAGTACAATGGAAAGACTATTATATTCAGAGTAAGAGAACCTGGGTTCAAATTCTACCTCTGTCTCTTCTTGTATCACTTAGGACAAGTGATAATCTAGGTTTCAGTTGCCTCATTTATAAAATTAAAGATGTGTCCTATACAACCTCTGAGGTCCCTTCTCTGTCTGAATCTGTGATTTCTGATGTGTGATGTACTTCATCAGTGTACAGCTCTCTCAGAAAATATTTATTAAGGCTTTTAACCCAAAGAAATCACTAGAGGAGGGAATTGGCAGCAGCATGGATCACCATAGTAGAGCAGGGAAAATATTTTCAAGCATGGGTCCCTTAAAGTGCTCCTTAGATTGCAGAATGTAAGTGGCTACATACTTTACATTGCTATGTCCAGTCCTCCAGGGATGGCTGGGGGTCAAGATCACTGGGTCCTAGTCTCAGCCACTATGATTGTAAGTAAAGTTAGGGTGCACTTGCCTCATTTGTTAAATAGAATGTTTTTTAAACCTTGGCCCCTTTTTGCTGAGAGGTCATGAAGCAGAGCCTTTGGAAATTTCATCACTGTGAGGAATAGGTGGCATGGCATAGTCCAGAGAGCACTGGATTTAAGGTCTGAGAACAATAAAGGCAAATTCTGTCTTTATTACTTGCTACTCAAGTGGCCTTATTCAAGTCACTTAACATTTCTGGGTCTTAGTCTCCTACATTGATGAGGAGGCTATACTGTGTGATTTCTAAGGTTCCTTCCAGTTCGAAGAACTGTGATCTTAAGTGAGTGTTTATTTATAAGGGTCAGCAGTCCACATTTTACAATTTTAACTCATTTTAAGTTCCTTGAAAAATACTTCTCTATAAAAATGCATGAAGAAAATTTGGAAAAACCTCGCATTGTTTGCATCCAAGAAGTAGTAATAGGCTGTGCTTTGAAGTTTCAATAACAAAATTGACCATAGATCGAGCAATTAGTTTTCCAACACATGAATCCATTCAACTTTGCAAAGATGCAACATATCTAGCTCTTTCAAAAGAAGTATGTCACTTTTAAAAGTGTTTGGGTTACCCAAGGTATGAAGAAGAAAAATCCTATCTTTTTTTTTTAATCAAGGAGTAATGTCTGGGTAAGACTAGGTTGTCCACGAGCCATGGATGGTTCTCATCAGACAAAAAAAAATCTCCAATCATCAGGTTGTTGCTGCCAATCGGAAACTGGCCAATGGAGGAAAACTGGGGACAAGAACTTTACAATAAGCGCTTGACTTCAGTTTGGTGCTAATGAAAAAATCTTTATCAGGCTCCTTGATCAGACAGAAAACTGAAAGTGATCCTCCAATCACGGCAAAGAACATAGTGACACTGATCATGGAGCCAGGATGCCAAAGCCAGAACAACAGATTGGGAGACAGAGATCCAGGTTTTTATCCCCGCTCTACTACTTACCCTTTTGTGGACTCAGATACTTCATGTGCAAAATGAGTGTTGGCAAGATGACTTCTAAGGTACTTTCGAGGTCTAAATTCCAAGATCCTCCTGCCAACTCTCCACAGCCAATCCACCCAAATTATATCATTCTCATTTTATCATTACTCACTGACAGACTTTCTATTTCAGCCTAGCAAAAATCAGCCTGTTCCCTACATGTGATGCTGATTCCTTCCTCTTAACATTTGCACATGCCCAGCCACTCCTCTGTACATGGCAACCGAGAAGTCTGATGCAATTTTAGATTGTATTATGTCACCAAGAACATGGTGGGGATAGTCTTTTATGTGCTCTTACTCTAGAAGAAAAGTCTAGAGTATTTTGTTTAGTTCAGTTTAACAAATTTTAGAAGGGATATTGTTAGGGGAAGGAGCTTCCAGAAGAGGGCAGCCAATATGGTGAAGAACTTGCAAGTTCATATTGTATGAGGCTTAGTTGATGAAAGTAAAGATGTTTATCCCGCAAAAAGAGAACACTTCCTGGAAGATAAGACATCTGTCTTTAAGCATTTGAAGTACTCTCATATGGAATAGGAATCCAACTTTTTCTGCTTAGCCTCAAAGAGCAAAACTAAAACCAATAGGTGGGACTTGTAAAGATGCAAACTTGGGTTTGATGTAATAACTTCCTCATACTCAGAGATATGCAAAATTGAAATGGGATATGCCTTGGGTAATAGTGGATCACATCCTTCCCCTGCCTCCCACCCCCATATACCTTGCTGGTCTTTAAACATAGGCCAAATAACCATTTACTGAGTGATTATTGTAGAGGGAATGCTTTTTCAGATATGGGTTGAATTAAATGTCTACTAATGTGGCCATTGTACATAGTCATTTATATGTTATCTCCCCTATTAGATCCTGAGCAACTTGAGATCAGGGATTGTTTTTCCACTTTTCTTTGTATCCTCAGTGTTTAGGACAATAATTGGCACATAGTAACTGCTTAAATGCTTCTTGATGGAGTTGTTGGCTGATTGAGTGGAAAAAGAAGGAAGGCATGCAGGCTATAGCTGAATACTATGGGTCAAAAGCTAACTAGTCTATCAAGGGTCAGACTAGGAGAACAATATCCTTAATAGCATCAGCTCTAGGTGAACAGGAAAGAAACAAGCTTCTTATGTAGCCAGCACAAGCAGGCTTCACCAAGGCCTAAAATTAGTGGAAAAAATTGGGAGGAGGGTCCAAAAAGGGAAAAACTAATTGATATTGGAGTTGAGGAGGAAAGAAGAGGCAATAAAGGCTTTCTTAGCTTTGGCCAGTAGATTAAGGGTAAAACAATTAAAAATTAGAGAAAGGGAAATAGAAAGAAATTGTCTGTAGAGATCCAGATTCCCACAGTCCATAGTAAGAGCTAGGAAAACAGGTTCTGGATATCCATAAAGGGAAAATATTGCCAGTGTTAGTATCAAGGCATAGACTTGGAAGAATGAAATGTGAGGAGAGGAGAGAGAGGGGTAAGGAAAGTGATAAAAGGCCTATAGCTGGTAGAAGGCCTATATTCAAAAATATGTAAAATATGACTTAATAATTCTTTTTCTGTACTTAGTCCTTTCTTGCCCCTCGCCCCCTTCTGTTGTATATGTCCCTGTTGTTTTTCAATGTAAACTGTCTTTACATAATCATAGCATTAAAGGAATTGAAGGAATGTCAGAAGTCATCTAATTCAACTTGGCTGTGAACAAGTATCCTCTTCTTCAGAGGATAAACAGTATTAATCACAAGGAATTATTAGGTACTTACTATGTGCTAGGTACTGTGCTAGATTCTGGGGATAAAAATACAAAGCAAAAAACAATCCCTACTCTCAAGGAGCTTATAAGGAGTCATTTGTCCTTAAGTTGAAAATCTTTAGTTTACTTCCCTAGGGAACCCAATTCACTTTGGCGTAACTCTCATTTCTTAGTCACCTTTCCCCAAATATTTAACTTAAATATTCCTTTTTTTGTAATGACCACCCCACTGTTCCTTGTTCTACCTTATGAGAACAATTCTAATCACTCCTCTGTATCATTAAATATAATTGAATGCAGCTATCATTCCCTTTTCACCACCTCTACTCTTCTTTGGACTAAACATTCCCAATTCTTTCAAACGATCCGCTATGGCACAGTTTCGATACCCTTACCATCTTAGTCACCACTATCTGGGCCCTCTTCAGTTTGGCAGAGTCCTATCTTAGATGTGGCATTGAGAACCAAGCACAATACTACCGATATGCTCAAAGCAGAGTAAAGGAAATTTAAACTGAGACCTCTGCAGCCCAGTAGGCTGAAATCAGATTAAAATATAATTGGGAAATATTTAACAAAATAAAAACTTCAATAAAACATCAAGAATATCACATTTTAAAATGAAGTCAAAATGCAGCCTGCAGGGATCCTTATGTACTGATTAGTGACCCCTGTTTCTTGTTTAATTTGAAAGTATATCTCTAGACAGTGTTTCTTTTTTAATGCAAAGCCAGATCACATTAGGTTTGGGGGCTGCTGTGTCACACAGTTCACTCATATTAAACCTGGCAGACTGTTAAACCCTCTGCATCATCTTCAAATGAATCTGTTGTATAGCCACACCATTTATCTCTAATAAATTTTGTCTTACTATATTTGGTCCATTATTTTAGTCTGTTGAGATCTTTCTTGATTAGGACTCTGTCATCCAACATGCCATCTATTCCTTCCAGTTTTGTGTCTACTGCAAATTTGAGAAGTATGACATATATGCCATTATCTAAGTCGGTAATAAAAATTTTTAACCCTTTTATGCCCAGGGTCAAGGATATATCACTAAAGCACTATCTTAAAGACTTGCTTCATAACTAACTGTTTTGGGGGTCCAGCCCTTCAACCATTATAGAATCCCAAGATTATATCATCATCTAACTGCTATGACTTCATTTTGTCCAGAAGTATCTATTGTTAAGTGTTTTGTTAAAATCTAGATAAACTATGTCCATAACATTTCTGTTATCTACCAGACTAGTCATTATCAAACAAGGAAAGCATCACGCATGACTCATTTTTACCATGTCATGCTAGTGCTCAGTAATCACCGCCTTCTTTCTTCTATGTTCACAATCTTTCTTCTAATGTTCCCATTATTTCAATAAGACATGCTAGAATTTTGCCAAGACTCACAGTCAAGCTCCAGAGATTATAGTTTGCAGACTCTATTCTCCTCTCTTTTTTGAAATTGAGTTACTTGGTTTTCTCCAATCAATCATTAAGTATAGTCAACAAACTTAATATGTGTGAGACATTATTAAGCACTTACTATATGTCAGGCACTGTGCTAATTGCTGGGGATACAAAAAAAGGTAAAAAAAAAACAATGTCTAGTGTCAAAGGAGCCCACATTCTAATGGGGAAGAAAACATGCAAACAACTATTTATATACAAGAGGGAAGGTACTCTCAGAGGTAAGGCACCATCTTTAAGGGGCAAATGGAAAAGGTTTATTCCAGAAGGTGGAATTTAGCTCAAAGTTGAAGGCAGCCAGGGAAATCAGGAGGTAGAGGTGAGGAGAGAGAACATCCCAGGCATGAGGGGGGGCAGGGGATAGAGTTTCCTGTTTGAGGGAAAAGAAGGGGATTCTCCTACTTGGAGTAAAGTGAAGTACAAGAAGATTGTAAAGGTAGGAAGGGGCTCAGTTGTGAAGAGCTTTAAAAGTCAAATAGAATATACTATATTTTATAGGGAGCCACTGGAGTTAATTGAGTAAGGGTGTATGTTTGTGTGTGTGTGTGTGTGTGTGAGAGAGAGAGAGAGAGAGAGAGAGAGAGAGAGAGAGAGAGAGAGAGAGAAAGAGACAGATAGATAGACAGAGGGAGGGAGGAGAGGAAAGATGGTCAAAACTGTGCTTTAGAAAAGTCACTTTGGTAGCTGAGTGAAGATGTTCTAGAGTGGGGAGGGATTCTAGATAGAGAGACCAATCAGAAGTCTATTGCAGTAATCCAGTAGTAATTTTTCGAGGGCCTGCACCAGCAAGGTGACACTTTCAGAGAACAGAATGTTGTGAGGGTAGAATAGACAGAACTTGGCAACAAATTCTATATGGAGAATGAGAGAGTAACAAATCAATGATGGAAACAAGATTGCAAATCTGGGTGACTGAGAGGATGGTGGAGCCTTCAACAGTAATAGGGAAATTGGGAAGAGGGGAAGGTTTGAGGAAGAAAGAGAGTGAGTTCAGCTTCAGACATGTTCAGACATGTCCAATTGGCAGTTGGTGATATGAAACTATAGGTGCAAGGAGAGATTAGGGCTGGGTAAATAGATGTGCACAGAGCTTACGACTGAGTCCATGGGGGCTGATGAATTCACCAAGCAAAACTGGAAGAAAAGAAGAGGGCCCAGGACACAACCTTTGCAGAACATCCATGGCTGGTTGGCATGACCTGGATCAATATCCAGCAAAGGAGCCTGAGAAGTAGTCATCCAGGTAGGAGGAAAACCAGGATAGAGTAGTTTCATGATAACCTAGAGAGATGAGAATATCAAGAAGAGGCTGATCCACAGTTTCAAAGCTGGCAGAGAGGTTAAGAAGGATGAGAACTGAGAAAATGCAATTAGACTTGGCAATTAAGACATTGTTAGTAACTTTGGAGAGAAGAGTTTCGGTTTAATGATGAGTTCAGAAGCCAGACTGCAGGGAGTTAAGACAGTGGGATGAAAGGAAGTGGAGATACCAGTTGTAGATGAATTTCTTAAGGAGTTTACTTACAAAAGGAGAGGAGATAAGGGATTATACCTAGTGGGGATGGATTGAATTAATGAAGTCTCTTTTTAAGAACCAAGGAGAAAAGAATAATGTTTTAGGCATTACGACCAGTAGACAGTGAGATATTGAAGATTAGTGAGAGGGAGGAGATAATATAAGAAGCAATCTGCTGAAGAAGCTAGGATGAAGTGAGATCATATGTGCATGTAGAAGCATTTGCCTTAACAAAGAGAAGAACCATTTTTTCTCATGAGAATGGGATAAAGGAAGAAATACTGGTAGAAGACATCTGAGTTTTGTGAGATAAGGAGGAGGGGAGAAAAGAGTTCTTGGAAAATGGCTTGAATACGTTCAGTGAAATATAGGGCAAGAGTCTAAGCTAAAAGAGTGGAGAGAAGGGGAGCCATGGGAGATGTGAGGAGGAATGAAGTTTTGGAAAGTGGGATAGATGTGAGAAGGATGGTAAGCTAATTAGAGAGGTGTAAAGGGACTGCTTTGCAGTAGTGAGGGCCCAGTTGAGATTATATAACAAATTCCTTGAGGCCCCAGTCAGCACAGTTTCATGATTTCCTCCAGCACCTTTCAGTAGCAGGTGAATAAGAATAATGGCAGCAGGCGATGGGAGTAATCTAAGGTTGTGGCTCGACAGGGAATTTTCAATGTTAGAATAAAGGTGCAAAGGACTCTGGAATATAGGATAGTATATAGTTAAACAGGTTCACCAAGGAGTCCAGATGGGGAAGGGGGGAAAGTATACCCAGTATAGGAGTGATGACAAGGGAAAGAACTGAGGAATGGAGGATTTAAGATCATGGTAGGATAAAAAATAGAGCTAAAGATTGAAAGATAGGGAAAGGTAGAATTATAAAAATTTCTTACCAAGTAATTTTGGAATACAGGTGTAGGAAAATGGCATACTTGAGAGTGACAGTCAGATCAAGAGTTTGAGCATCTCTGTGTGGCTGAGCCTGGCCACAGTTCTCCACAGCCTTTCATAGATCACTAACAATCACTCAGCAATCATATTAGACTATTCGGCATCTGGAGATGTATTTTAAAATATAATTTGTCTGAGCTATATTGTTGTATTCTTATCTATTTTCGTATTTTGTGTTTCAATTCCTTATTAACCTTTTTTATTCCCTCCTTTCTGTTCAAAATTATTGTTCTTGGAGGAAAAGAGCAGATCACTCTTCTCCTCTTGCAGTCTACGGCAGTGATGAAAATAATGTCTATCCCAGTCTTAACTTCCTTGGGCACCTATGTGACACAGTAGATAGAGCACCAGGCCTGGAGTCAGGAACATCTGAGTTCAAATCTGGGTTCAGATAATTACTAGCTGTGTGACCCTGGGCAAGTCATTTAACTACTGTTTGCCTTAGTTTCCCCATCTGTAAAATAGAAATAATTTCCCAAGATTGTTGTGGGGATCAAGTAAAATAATATTTGTAAGGTGCTCAGCACAGCACCTGGTACAAGGTAGGCACTAGATAAATGTTTGCTATCATCATCATTATCCTTCCCTGAGACCTCAAGATCCTTTGCATTGTTTCCTAGGTTCTTTCTGACTGCGTCATTTGTCTGTCTGCTAATCACTAGAAGAGGACAGTGATCATTTGGGTCAATAAGTTTTGGGAGTCCTTGAAATATCTATGGGTCTGGCATACTATTATCAGAGAACAAAGGAGATAGTACAATGATGGAAACCCAGTGGTCTTCTCTCTGCAGGAGTCCTGGGGGTGGGGGTATCGGTAATCAAGGAGAAATGATGACAGCTTGAAACCTATGAGTTAACTCTTCAAGCTTTCTGGTGGAGAAAAAAAATAATGAGATTTCATTGCATTCCATTCTATCACACTTCTATTTCTTTTATCTTTGAATTGTCTTTCCATTAAGTAGGCATTAAGTTGACCGCTTATCACTCTAGCCTTCTCTCTCCATTCTTTTCCAATGAGAGACAGGCATCTCTCAATACTTGTTTGAGTGGTCTTTACTAAAAGGTGGTATTTACTAAAAGTTGAGCTTCACACAGACTCTATCGTTGTAGAGCAGGTGAGGATACCTAAACACGTAGATGCAGTGCAAGAACCTGTCTGCTTTATCTAGGATTGGTGGAGAGCATCCCAAAGAAGGCCCAGACCCTTCCTGCCAGAATGTGTGGTACAAGGCCTACCCTTTTCAATAAAATAGGCAACAAAGATATAGATAGAACTCACATTCCCAAAACATATTAGAGGCTGAAAGTAAAAATATGTTCCCAGAAGCCTTCGGTGAGTTTGTGTAAAGTAGATATGTATACTAGTATGCTAAGAGCCTTTTGAAATTGTAATCAAAGATGATAACCATTCTCTCTTGTGAAAATATCCCTCCTAGCCTCGGCTAGAAACAGAATATTGGGCTGGATGTCAGTGACTGTGACCCATTTTGACACTTCTTTTACCTCACGTTCATAATTGTGGGGTCAATTCTTTCAATTAGTCAATTCATTGAGCCCTCAAAGGAGCCATAGCATTGTACTTTACTAACTGCATGGAGAATACGGTCAATAGGAAAGTTTTCAAATAATTGTCTCTATTGCTGCCTTATTTTTTCTTGCCACCCACTCACTATTTAAATACTTGCAATCTGGCTTCCATTCTCACAGATCCACAGAAATAACCCTTTTCATGATTAACAGTGACCTCCTAATCAACAGGTCCAATGGTTTTTCTCTTGCTCTTCCATTTCTCTGACTTCTCTGCATCATTTGACACTCTTAACCATCTGTTTTTTTCATTATTATTATTCCTGAAACATTGCCATCTTTTGGCTTCTATAGCTCTGCATTATTAAAACATTTCTATTAGCTTTTGGACAGCTTCTTCTCCATCTTTCTGGATGGTTCTTCTTCATTCTTCCATTTGCTAAATGTGAATATTCTCCAAAGCCAAGTCCTTAAAACTTCCTGCTCTCCTTTCTTTACTCTCTGTGTCTCTTTCTTTGTCTCTCTCTCTCTCTGTCTCTGTCTCTGCCTGTCTGTCTGTCTCTGTCTGTCTCCCTGTCTCTGTCTCTGTCTCTGTCTCTCTCTCCCTCTCTCTCTCTTCCTCTTCCTCTCTTCCTCTCTCTCCCTCCCTGTCTCTTTCTATCTCTGTCACTTTCACCTTATTCACTTTTGTGGCTAAAACCTTCATCTCTGTAAAGGACTGTCTAACCCAAGGCACTAGGTGGTGTAGTTGGTAGAGTGGTAGACTTGAAGTCAGAAGGACCTGAGTTCAACTCTTTCCTCAGAATGGATCTACTAGACATGTGACTCAGAGCAAGTCATGTAACCTCTTCCATCCCATTTCCTCATCTGTAAGTTAGAGATAATAAAATACCTACCTCACAAAGCTGTCATTAAGATCAAATGAGGTAATATATGTAAAGTGTCTTGCAAACTTTAAAATACTATAAATGCTAGCAATTACCCTATACCTCTAGCCCTACCTAATTCCTGAGCTTCATTACCGCATTTCTAGCTTCCTACATTTCTATCAGACTATCCTACCATCATCTCAACTGTCCTTTTTCTAAAACTAAATTCTTGATAATGTCCTCCAAATTTTATTTTCCACCTAACTTTCCTATGTCTACTAATGGTGCCACTGTTCTAGTCACCGGACTTAAAACCTTGGAGAAATCTTTGACTTCCTCCCACTCCCACCCCCTCCAATAGCCAATCAACAACTAAAACCCTTCGTTTTTTCCTTCGCAATATTTCTTACCTATATCCTTTGCTTTGCATTCTTGCTTCCTTCAACACAGACCCGATTATTAGAACCTCATATTGCACTACTGCAATAGTGTTCTAATCTATGTCCCCATCTCCAGTTTCTCCCTCTCCTAATCCATCTAATAATCTGTCTTCAAATTAAGTTTCCTAAAATACCATTTTCATGATGTCATCTCACTATTAAAACAATCCAATTGTTGCCTGGTGTCTAGAAGGTCCATCAAACAATCCGTCAATCATCACTCATTGTATTAAGCACCTACACTGTGCCAGGAGTTGTGATGGTGATGGAGATAAAAAGACAAAAATGAAACAGTTCTTGACTTCAAGGAGACTGCCCTCTACCGAAGGAGTCAATGTATTCATAAATAAGCATATACAAAATATATTTTTAAAAATACAAAATTTTTTTATCATGGGGGAGGGAAGGCACTATCATCTGAAAGGATCAGGAAAAGCCTTAGATAAAGTCACAAATCTTTAGTCTGACATTCAGAACCTTCTGCTGTGTGGCTATATAGGGTTATAGCTAGGCAATGAGTTCACATCTGGCCTCAGATACTCACTAGCTATGTGACCCTGAGCAAGTCACTAAACCCTGTTTGCCTTAATCCACTGGAGAATGAAATGGCAAACCATTCCAGTATCTTTGCCAAGAAAACCTGAAATGGGGGTCATGAAGAATCAGAGGTAGTATATATGTATACTATATATATACACATATACATATACATATGCACACATACTTACATACATCAAAAATTAAATTAGGCTGAAGATAAATTACCAAATATGGTAACTCATTATCCCTCTGACAGTCCTTTGGTGTTTCTATTTTTGGCCTTTGCTCATAGGCTTCTTAATCCTCCCCTTCCCAAGGGTCCTCACCACTCCTCCCTGCCCACTTCAAGTATGCCAGTCCTGTCCATCAGTCCTTCAAGGACCAGCTCAAGTGTGACCCTTTCTGAAAACACCAGCCAGAAGGAATTTCTCTCTTTTCTCTGAACACTCATTGCACTTTTGCTCTGTATCATTCTATTTGTCACTTATTACCTATGCCATGAATTGTTTCCACCCAAAGCAGGTATAAGCTTCTTGAAGGCATGGAGCTTATCCTGCAGTTCTTTATAGCCTTCAAAGTACCCAACGAAGTACTCAATGAATAGTGTTGATTATTTTCTCCTGTAAAATAAACCTCTGATTATTTTTGGAATCATAGAATGTCAGGATTGGAAGAAATCATATAGATTCCCCTGGTTAAGAGTTTATTAACCTGAGGTTCCATGATTTTTAAAAATTAATAATTTATTATTTTGACATTCATTTTTTTTAAAAAAATTGAGTTCAAAATTATTTCCATCCCATTAGCCCCTCTCCCACTCACTGAGAAGGCAAACAATATGAAAGCAATTATACCTGTGAAGTCATACAATCAGACATGTGAAGTCAATGTTGCAACAAAAGAAGCATGAAAAATAAAGTGAAAAGTAATGTTCCAGTCTATACTCAGAGGTCACCAATTCTATGGAGATGGAGAGCATTTTTCACAAGAGTCCTTTGGAATTGTCTTGGATCATTGTATTGACTAGAATAGCTAAGTCTTTCGGAGTTGATCATCATTACAACATTGCCGTTCAGGGCCATGGATTTATTTTAATGATAACTCTATTTCTATATAATCGGCTTCCTTTGTAACCCTATATGTTTTATACATTTAAGAATATTATTCTGGGAAAGGGTTCATAATCTTCACCAGACTGTCAAAGGGATCCATCACACACACACACACACACACACACACACACACACACTAAGAATCTCTGCTTTAGTAGAATTTCTTTATTTTACAAAGGAAGAATCTAGGGACCAGAGAAATGTAGGTGACTTGGCTAAGGTCACACAGCTGGTAAACCATTATGCTGGCATTTGAAGGTAGGAAGATCCAAGGTAATTTGATTGGTCCTGTCTTCCAAGACATTATTACAGTCTGGTAGTCAGCAGATTTTGCAAGTTTCCTGCTAATCAGGGACAAAGTGGCTACTGTCCAGATGGCCCTGCAGCAACAAATTCATTAGCTTTTTTTGTGAAAGGCAGCCAGGCCACCAGGAAAGCTCAGACGATGTCAGGGAGGAGGGCGTTAGCATGTTTGTATCCCACCTCTAGGAACAGATACTCTAAGACCAAAGTGCTAATACACAATCTGGAATGTTTGATTATTTCTTACAAATTCCTAAATCAGGTTGAAATTGGCAGGAATCCAAAGAGCAACCTTTTCCTGTTCTCGAAGTCTAATCCTTATGGGATCATAGGATCATAAAATTTAAAGGTGAAAGAGCGATCCTTTAATCCAAGGCTCTTTTTTGTTTGTTTGTTTCATGGACCCCTTCTGTGATCTTAGGTGCTATTATCACCATTTTACAGATGAGGAAACTGAGGCACAGAAGTTAAGTGACTTGCTTAGAGTCACACAGCTAGTAAGTGAGGCCAGATTTGAAATCGGGTCTTCCTGTCTAAGGTCTAGCACCCTACCCACTGCTCCACCTAGCTGCCTCTATGATCTCTGGGCTGTCAGATTGATTCAGTGGTTGATTTGTTTGTTTTGGAAAAGAGGAAGTTGGAGTTGACTTTACCTTCCTATTCCCTTCTACACTCTTCATTTTCATTGGGCTGTAGAATTTCAAATTCAGGGTTCCCCTTGATGTCATTCTCACCTGGTTCCCTCTAATATAAATAAATATTCGAGGAGATATATACATATATATTATAAATATAAGAATTATATATTATATATAACATATATATTTTATATAAATATTAGGAGAGAAAGGTAGAAATGTACAATGTGTGCTTCGGTCAAGTCAACAAACATTTATTAAGCTCTTCTTATGTGCCAGGAACTATGGTAAGCATTGGGAATACAAAGAAAGGCAAAAATACATTCCATGGACCCTCACATCCTAATGGAGGGAGACAACTGCGAATGATTGTGTACAGGGAAAGTGGAGGCAATTTCCAAAAGAAGGCACTAGCATAGGAGGGAGGGTGGCAGAAGGGTTGGCTTTGTAGTACATCTGACCCTTTATCATTTTGGAGGCTCCCAAGATCCTGAATCAATGTGTTCAGAGCCTCCTTAGCCATCTTAGTGCAACCCTCCAGCTTCCCTCTGTTTTTGTAAGGCTTAGATGATATTCTCATCAGTGAGGGCAGTTGATGGCTTGTTATAGTTGCTTTTTCTGTCTGTTGTCCTCTCTGCTTCGGGCTATAAGCCCCTTGAGAAGAGAAACTGCATCTTTCTTAGATTGTATAGCTCCCAATGCTTCACTAGAATCCTCTATCCACACTAAAGTGCTGAATCAGAGCTGGTGGTAATGGTTCCCACATTCCTCTAACATTAATTTGTGTCTTTGGAGAGATCCTAGAAGCAGTTGTGGAGCTCAGGGTTGGGGATAAAATGAAGATTAGCTAGAAAGTGAGGGATTTGAATCAGCTAAGATAGGGCTGAGCAGTGGAGACAGAAGTAAGGCCCATGAAAGCTGGCCTTCACTGGCCAATGCTGGATCCTATATTCAGTCATATATAACAATGACAATAAAGCTTACAATGGCCTAGGACTTTAGGACCACAAAGTACTATATTTCCTTTATCTCATTTAATCTTTGGACCAATCTTGTGAAATAGGAGTACAAATACTATCCCTGTCTTAACAGGAATGAAAACTGGGGCTCAGAGAGACTAAATGGCTTTGTAGATCATAGGCCATTGGATTAGGGCTTGGAGAGATGTTAGAGGTCATTTAGTCTGACCCCTTCGTTTTATAGATAAGGAAATGGGCATTAGTAAATATTAATAACAATAATGGGACAGTTAGGTGGTGTAGTGCTAGGCCTGCAGTCAGGAAGACTCATCTTCCTGAGTTCAAATTTGGCCTCAGACACTTACTGGCTGTGTTACCTTGGGCATGTCACTTATCCCTGTTTGCCTCAGTTTCCTCATCTGTAGAAGGAAATGGCAAATCACTCTAAATCTCTAATAACTCTAATCTAAATTGCTGCTACAGCATCTTACCAAGAAAACCCTAAATGGGGTAGCAGAGAATTGGGTGTGACTGAAACGATTGGGTGAACCACAACGACAACAACAAATAATAATAATAATAGTAATAGCTTTATTTAGTATTGTAAGATTTGCAAAGCTTTTCAAGCACTATCTTCAAAACAACCCTGAGAAGCAAGGGCTTCTATTTTACCGATGAGGAAACTGAGGAAGACAGCTTAATTTATTCACCCAGGGTCACCAGGGCCAGCTCCCAATCTTAAAGGCAGACAGTGGCTCAGTGGGTAGAGTGCTAAGCCTGGAATCAGGAAGACCTGAGTTCAAATCCAGTCTCAGACACTTAGTAGTTCTTTGACCCTGGGCCAATCACTTAATCCTGTTTGCCTCAGATTGATTAACTGTAAAATGGGGACAATAATAACCCCTATTTGCCAGAATTGTTGTGAGGCTAAAACAAGATATTACTGGTAAAAGCACTTATCACGTTGCTTGGCACATGGCAGACACTGCATATAAAGGTTTATTCCCTTTTCCTCTTCCCAGCACCACCTGGCTATTTCATGATGGTGGTAAAGAGGTCTAAGTCATTCACCCAAGGTAGTAAGCAGCAGAGCCAGTATTCAAACTGATGCTTTCTGATGCCTCTGAGTCCAAATCCAGAGTTCTTTCCTCTGCACCAAGCTCCAAGTCCAATGTTCTTTCCAATACATTACACTATAGATATAAAAGTGTGACTGCCACAATGCAGAGCCACTGCTATCCTGATGTATCTCTGCCAACATTCCCCAAAGCTTAATGATTAAATAAAGAGGAGATGATAAGTTGGTCTGTCCCCAAATGCAGGAAATACCTCAGATCAATGTGACCTGTAGCTTAGCTGTGCATTTTCCAAAACCCTTCTCAATTAAAACTCTGTTTTAATTCTCCTTGGCAATAAGGATCTTGTTTTATCCATGGCCGACTCTTCCCCTGGCCCTTCGTCTTTCCCCCTCCTCTCTGTCTGACTGGCTCCCACTTTAATTCTCTCCCCTTCTGTCTCTCTGTCTCCCCGTCTGTTCATCCCTCTGTGTCCTCTATCCATCTTTTCCTTTCTTGGTGAAAATTAAGGAAAAACAAGTTGATAGATTTTCTGATAACCTTCCATAAAGTCTCACTGGGTTACACTTTGCTTTAATAGCATTTAAGCCAATCTGCCTGATGCTGCTGTAAAGGTCAATTAAATTCACCCTAAAAATTTCACTCCTGGCTCATTATACATTCGGAAAATGAATTAGAAGCACATGCTGCCCCAGAGGTTTCTGATATTTCACTAATGAATATGTCTTAGAATGCAGAAAAAGGTGTTGTGGACCACCTGGCTTCTTGCAGCATTACAGGCCTGGTGTGCATCTTTTCCTGTTGGGAGAAGATGAGGAAGACAGAGGAAGTGGTCTATGAAGTGAATGCTACTCAGCCCCATCCAGCCTCAGTAGTGGGAATTGCTCCTGTTTCTTGGGCACCCAACAGGATATTGTTAATGCTTGGTTATCCTTCCTGCACTTGATTTCCTTTCCAAGCAGAAAGACCATAGGTGGCAGCCAAGGGCAAAATTAGTTTAGAGTGCAAGCTCATTTACAGATTATCCATAATACATGTTTAATCCTGTGCTGGTTGGTCACCCCACCACTCACTGGACTTTTAGGTCAGCTTTATTCCTCGCAGAGTCACAGTGTTTAAAAGCTGGGAGGGACCTTAGAAATCACCCAGCTCAAACATCACTTTTACCGATGAGGTATCTGAGGCTCAGTGAGACGGTTATTTGTCCAAGGTCTCCTGGCTGTTAAATGGCAGAGTCCAAATTAGACTCCAGGTCTCTTCATTGATAGCTCAGCGTCCTTCCCAGGACTCAGGCTCTTCTGTTGTTCTTATTCAGCTGTGTCCAGTTCTTCATGACCCTGTGAACCATACTGTCCGTGGGGTTTTCTTGGCAAAGACAATGGAGTGATTTGCCATTTCTTCTCCAATAGATTAAGGCAAACATAGGTTCAGTGGTTTCAGTCGTGTCTGACTCTTCGTGACCTCCTTTGGGGTTTTCTTGGCAGAGATACTGGAGTGGTTTGCCATTTCCTTCTCCAACTCATTTTTCAGATGAGGAAACTGAGGCAAAGTGACTTCCCCAAGCTCATATAGCGTCAGAGGCCAGATTTGAACACAAGTGTTCCTGACTCCAGGCCTAGTGCTCTATCCACTGAGCCATCTCACCACCTCCTTGGTAGCTACTTCACCCATACTTCCCCTCAATTTTTCAAAGTTATTAATGCATGGGGAAAGAAATGAAGGGAAGCATCTCCTAATGAGGAACATAAGCTATGTGAGGTCAAGGTGTTTCAGTTTTTTGGTCTTTGTGATCTTAGCACCTAACAGAGTAACCTATGCTTTATTTTTTTCTTTTTGGTCCAGATTTATGGTTGTATCTGTGAACTGAGGGGGAGGGGAAGTCCCTCTGCCAAAGGTATTCAACATCTGTCTGCAACTTGCATGCTTAGAAAGTTGCCCACGGTCAGACAGCTATTATGTGTGTGTGTATGTGACTGTGGGGGTGGGGAGACAGGACTTACACTCAAATCTCCTTGACCCTGAGGCTCACTATCCTGCCCCCATGTCCTGATTCCTCCTCTATTAGATTATTAATAAATGTTGTTGAACTGAAATGTATGTAGATGTACCTAGCAAATAAAAAAAAACATAGTTCCAGTGTCATACTTAAACAATTGGTTTTAGAATCCAAGGATCCGGGTTCAAATCCTGCTTTGGATGCTTATTACATGTATGACCTTGGGTATGTCATTTAACTTAACTGGCCCCCTATAAAATGGTTGGACTAGATAACCTCTAAAATCCCTCGCAGAACTAGATCTATAACCCTATGAAATTAAACGTGTGGCATGGGGAGGAGATTTTTCCCTCCCTTCTACTTTGGTTAATTATGTGTGCGTGCGTGCGTGTGTGTGTGTGTGTTTGTGTGTGTGTGTGTGTGTGTGTGTGTGTGTGTGTGTGTGTATGTGGTGGATATGCATACATATACACACATGGCATATATTTTAAAACCAAAATCTATGTTTTTTTTCTTAAGACTATTGCCTACAGTAGGTGCTTACTAAATGCTTATTGATTTCAATTTGATTGATTTGGAATATTCAGGCTATTACTGTCATCCCTCCATGAGTATAACAGAGAGTTGACATTTGTATGTGTGTTGAGGTTTGTGATTGGTAGCAAATATTGAGGTAATTTATCCATATCTAAGCTTCAAGTTTCAAAACATAGCCTGTTCTCGGGCTCTATTTATTGCTTACATCTAGTTTTCATGTGAAATTTCATGTTCCCCAGACAACAGGCAATGTGATTATTCAAGCTGCCCCAAAGCTACAAACCTAGAAATTTTCTTTGAGAGAGTGGCTATCTTAAAACCCAGGGTCTGAGGAACTGGGGGCTGACCCTCAGGCACAAAAGATAAACCAGTAAAATCATCCAAAAGCAGAAAGAGGCTCCCTTCAGAGGGGACAAAGACAACACAAGGAACCTGACATCAAAGGGCTTCAGAGAACTAAACTTTCAGGTTTCAGAGTGGATACTCCACTCAACAGAACCATAATTTCAGAGCTGCAAGGGACCCTAGCCCAAGGTTATTGTTCAATACTTTCATTTTATAGAGGAGACAACCAAGGCCCAGAATAATGAAGTGACTTTCCCAGTTACCCAGCTCATTAGTGGCAGGGCTGGGATAAGAACCCATATCTCATCAATCCCTGGTAGTCCATTTTCCACTTTGTTTTATTGCCCACCCCCCTCTTTATATCCCTTGATTCTCACGTACATAAAATTCTGAAAGAGTATAGCAGAAAGGATGCCGGGTTGGCAGCCAGAGGACCTAGCTTTGTGTCATGGCTCTGTCATTTAACTACCTGTGTGGTCTTGGACAAGAGAGTCATCATGGCAAAATGCAAAGAATATTGGCTCTGGCACCCTAGGCTCATAGGATAATAACTCGAGATTTGGAAAGGCCCTCAGTGGCCATCTGGTCGAACTCCCTCATCTTACAAAGGAGAAAACTGAAACAGAGAGAGGTTAAGAGACCTGTCAAGGGAAACATAGCTGTAAGTATTGGAGTTAGAATTCAAAGCCAGGTCCTCCTGACTCTAGTTCCAGACCTCTGTCCTCTATGAAGGACCTAGGTCCAAATCCAGACTTCTGTCCTCTATAAAGGACCTAGGTTCAAATCTTGAATTTACCATTTAATATTTGAGTGAATTTGGATAATTCCCTAAACCTCTCTGGGCCTTGGTTTCCTCATTTGTAAAAAAGGAAGATCGCCATTAGAGTGCCTTCCATCTCTAAATTGTAGGACCTTTTCTGAGGATTTCTAAGATAGGGATCCTTGTCAAGCTATCACTTTATGTGTTGTGGGTGGCCATTCAGGTTCTAGGATGCCTAAGTAATAATTCCTTCAGAGCTTAGGATTCATCAAACAGGTTAATGACACTGATGGTTCTTTCTTTTGTTGTACCTATATCATGGGATCACCAAGCTAGAGTTAGGAGGGACTTTAGAGGACATCTAGTCTAATCCATTCATTTTACTTATGAGAAATGGAATTTGAATGGCTTGCCAAAGGACACATAGGTAGTAAGAATCAGAGGTGAGATATGCACCCAGATTCTTTCACCCCAGAATCAGTGTTCTTTTCAGTGCATCAGATTCAAGACATTGATCAAGCACCCACTGTGTTCAGGTACTTTTTGCAAATATATGAAAAGATGAAAAATGACATGGTCTCTTCCCTCAAGAATTGTACATTTTTACAATGGGACATAGGACCCAGGGCAAATAAATGTGATTGAAGGTAGAATGGGATTTGTTGTTGCTTTTCAGTCATTTCAGTCATATCTGACACTTTGTGACTCCATATGAGGTTTTCTTGGCAGAGATACTGGAGCGGTTTGCCATTTCCTTCTCCAGCTCATTTTACAGATAAGGAAACCGAGGCAAACAGGGTTAAGTGACTTGCCCAGGGTCACATAGCTAGTGAAGATGGATTTAAACTCAGGTCATCCTGACTCCAGGCCTAACACTCTATCCACTATGCTACCTATCTGCCCCAATGTGATAGGGTTGAAGAACAGATATAAAAATAAAAGACTCTCAGGAAAATCTGATAAAGGAGGAATCATTTTGCATCTATTTTTGTTAAAGTTCAGTGATGTGCCAGGAAGAGTATCATTTTCATTTTGTGGTCATTTTCCTTTAGCCCCTTTAATCTTAAAACCAGGCTTAGCAAATGCCTTTTTGACTCTATTGTATAAAGAAGAATGAATCCATACTCAATGTCCTGGGGAAATAAGATTCCTAAAAAACCAGGCTGGGACAGTCAATCTGCTCCTCTCATTAGCTATATACACATTCTGCATGAAGATGTGACAGAGGAAGAAACAAGCTACTTGACATTTACTGGAATTAAATGGTCTCATCAGGAAAGAAGCCTTTCTCCTTTCTTTTCTCCTATCCCTACATCCAGGAGCACCCATATTTCAGGGGCTGTGAGATCCCTATCAATGACTCAAACAACTTTGACCAAGTAGATCAATGATCAAGATGTAAGGCCCTAGTCATAATTTCTAAAGATTCTGGATACTGCCTCAAATCTCTCTGTCCCCACTATAGGGTACCCACCTTTCAGCTCTTAAAGTGGGCTTTCTGAAGCTCAGGTCTGACCATGTCAATCCCCTAGTCCATAAACTCCAGTGCCTTTGTATTACTTCCAGGATCAAATATAAAGTCCTATTGGCTTTTGAAGTCCTTTACAACTGGACCTGTCCTACCTTTCCATTCTCTTTATCCTTTGCTCCCTTCCATGGAGTACAATACAGTGACACCGGCCTCCTTAGGGTCCCTCAAACAGGATACTCCATCTCTTGACTCTCTGCTTTTTCACTGGCTATCTGCAAATATAGAATGTTCTTCCATCCCACCTGAACTTCAGGAATCCCCGGGCTTCCTCCCAGACTCAAAACTTCTCTTCTTCCCACCCCACCCCCTATTGTTAGTGCCTTTCTTCTGAGATTACCTCCAATTTATCTCATATACATTTTGAATGTTCATTTACTTTCCTTGCTGGCTTTGCTATTAGAATGGAATCTCCTTAAGGTCAGGGACTGTTTTTGCCTTTTTTGTTTACTGGGAGTTTAGCACAGTGGTTCATACATAGAAAGTGTTTAATAAATACTTGTTGCTGATTTGCTTTACTTGTGTATTTGTCCTATCCCCCTAACAAACCTCTTTCTCTAATCTCTACCCCTCCTATAATCTTTATTCCTATCTTCCATTACCTCTGAAAGTAATGTGGTGTTTTTTTTTAAACAAACAAAAGTAATAACAGAAGCTTAAATTACACTATAAGTCATCAGGAAATGATTGATCTTTCTCAAGGATAGATCCACATTTCATTGGATTTTAGAGAATCTATGAGTCACTTGGAAGAAACTAAAATTAAGTGAATTAAACATGAGGAAATCACAGTTTTAACTTGTGTTTGTCTAAAATTCAGCCACAACAATAAAGTATATAGTGGGTATAAGGCTATTGTAACCTATGTCTTTTAGGAAGAGGGATTTTGTCTGACTAAGGAGCCATGATAGGAAAAGTCAGTTTTTTAAGTGTCACCTGAAAGCTTCAGGGATGACAGTCTTCCCATCTACATCTGTAGTTACTAGCCTATAGGAGACCTCTACAAAAGATGCCAGCGGTTTCCATCTCCACATGATTGCTTGGGGAGTGAAGGGAGTTTAATTCATTACGTCCCTCCCCTTATGCCCTCCTGTTCCTCTGCACAATGGAGGTAGGCTCTGTGGGCTCCAGGTCCCCATTCTCAGACAGGGCTCCTGCTTCTGAATAATTCAGCTTAAGGTATATAAGAAGCCTATATACCCTAAGTATTTGACTGGCACCAAAGGGTCACCCCCACCTTCCTTCTTCTCCAGAAGGCAATGGCTTGCCAGATGGTACTAAAAAAAGACCTCAGGCACTGATATACATGTAATTATCATGCTGGGAGTAGCCTCAGGCTACTTACTGCCCTTCGATGACATCTCTCTCCTCTGTCTCCCTTCAAGGCTGCCCTTGTTTATTTCAACCACATTTCACTTCTATTAAACATGTTAAGGATAGAAAAAGGAGGAATATAGTCAAGAATGTTGGATTCAGATTCACAAAGACTGGACTCAAGTCCCTTCTTAGCTCTACGACTTGCCAGCTGAGTGACCTTGGGCAAATCAACTAACTTTCAGGAGCTCAGTTTCTTTATTCATAAAATGAGGATAATAATATTTGCATTCTTGGACTTACGAGGATGTTTGTAATGAATATGCTTTGTAAATCTTTATGTTTCATATAAATGGGGCTTTTTTAAAATGAATTATTTTCCTGATGGCTCTGGCAGACTCTTAGAGCTTACGAGTTAGTGGTGATGAGCGAGGTCTATTTCTCAAAGAGGGTCATTTCAGGGACTGGTTAAATTGACATAAGGTCTACTGGGTGGGCAGGTAAGTAATAGACAGCAGGGGTCTGGAACAAGGGGCTCCATTGCCATGCCTCATTTTCTAGCAGAGGACAAAGCTCCAGAGTTCCAGTTAAGCCTTAGGATCTCTAAATCCCTAGGGGATGAATATTCAGAACTAGGAACCCATCCTTCTGTAAGGTGTTTTTTTTTCCTCCCCCATCCCCTGCAAATCTCTGTGTACTAAAAATACCTGCTCGCTCCATGGAGCCAGAGATCGCTGACAAAGGAATTTGCATTTGCAGTCAGAAACACCCTCAGATTACTTTTGAATTAACCTCCCTCACATTTTAAACAGGTTGGGTGGATTCATCATATTGGTGCCACCAGGAGGCACTTATGTGGCAGAAAACGGCCTTTTCTTAAGGAGAAAACATGGTTATTTTATAATGAAATGATTTTCTGGTTTAAAATACACACACATACACACACACACACACACACACACACACACACACACACACACATCTGAACTCAGAATGTAGCCAGCAAACTGACATCTTAAAGAAAAGTGGATTAATAGAAGATGTTTTGGGAGGATCCAGATGATGCCTCAAATTCATTTGGGATGAGAAGAGGGTGGTAAACAAGGAAGAAAGTGGCATGAATGAAGGGTCCACAGTAGATGTTCACTCTCTTTCCTTCAGGGTCTCTTGAAGTAAGGGAGGAGAGAGCAGAATGGAGCTGCAGGATCAATTAGCAGTCTGAAAGTAAATTAACCAGCAAATTAGCCCTTAAGATATCCAACTGTGTGTCCTCTCAAATATTGTAGTCCTGCCGATTTGCTGTTTACACATGCAGCAGGACTAAGAAAGGAGGTCTGTTCAACTTAGCCACTAGGGAGCCTTGGGGAACAAACACAGTGGGCTTCTGAAGGCAGAGAGAGAGAGAAAGCAGGAGAGACATTACTTCTGGCAAAGTGGGAGAGTCTGCCCACTTAAGGAAGGGAACGTGGAAATGGGGAACAGTGAAAGGTGCCTGGACTGTGGGCAGGGAAGTGTTCTGGGCTAAGAGAAGGCATCCATCCATCAGCTCCCTCTGTCAGTAGATGGAGCTGTAAGTACAGATTTGAAGGAGGAGACGCCTTTGTGAGCAAAATTAAGTTTACACAGTGATCAGGGAAAGAATTACCTTTCTGAGTGGAGAAGTAAAGGGGAGGACAATTCACATAAGGTGGAGAGGAAGAAAATCCAGGGGCCCACTCGAGAGTTGTTCCTTCACTACGCACTCTGTATTTTTTCCTACTGCTAACATATTTGTACTGTTTAGAACTAGAAAGTGTCTTCAAGATAATCTAGTCTAACACCCTCATTTTACAGATAAAGAAATTGAGACCTAGAGACATGGGGTGCCTCATTGAAGCTGTTAGTCCTCATCTAACTTTGTTACAGTCTGTAGTAATCAAATGCTTATTCCATGAATCTGTTCATGAATGAAGAGTCTCCCTCATTTAGTGGCTGATTGAACTGTTTTCTGTTCTTTGTGCATGATGATCAGATTAGATTCAGGTCAACCTCAGAATGTGAAGCTCTTTTATCCTAAGAGACATTTACTCCAGTTTTGGATAAGTCGCTAACGACTGGAATGGGGCAGGTAGGTGGCACAGTGGAGTCAGGAAGACTCATCTTCCCAGGTTCAAATCTGACCTCAGATCTGGGCAAGTCACTTAACCCCTTTTGCCTCAGTTTCCTCATCTGTAAAAATGAACTGGAGAAAGAAATGAAAAGTATCTTTGCCAAGAAAATCATAAACAGGGTCACAAAGAGTCAAACACAACTGAATTGACTCAACAACAACAAATACTGGAATGGGTGGCACTGTTGCATTGGGGGAAGGGAGGGAGGGAGTGTAGACTCAGAATGATCATATTCAGAATAATAAAATATTAGCTTTAGAAGGGAAGTTTTTAAGAAGTTACTTAATCTGATCTCCCACCCAAAGGGGGACTCTTCCCTGAGATACTATCCCTTTATTGAGTAATCCCAGCAGTTGGAAGTTGTGGAATTCTGGTTTTGGGGTCAGAGAAACAAAGCTCAAATCTTAGCTCTTTCATTTAGTGCCTATGCAAATGTGGGTAAGCTTCCCCAGCCTCATTTGTCTTGGCTGAAAAATGAGAGGGTGGACTAGATTCATGAATACTTGAATGAATAAGTATTTATTAACCCTTACTATGTTCTAGTCAGTCAACAAATATTTATTAAAGGCTTACTATGTGCGAGGCACTGTGCTAAATGTGGGGATCTGAACACAAAAAAGACAGTCCCTTCCTTTAAAAGGCATTTACATTCTAATAGGGGAAAAAGCAGATAAGGAAGTGGTCTTTAGTGAAGAGAGCTTAGGTCTGGGAAGTAACCTCAAAGATGAGTGAATAGGGCGATCTATTAACAAACCCTTTCTAGAAGCAATAGTAGCTTTGAGGAGAAAAAAAAAAAACACTATAGGCGCTACTGGAAAAGGTAGCCAGGGGTAGTGCCATCCAGAGGGAGCCCAGTCATATTAAGTACTAGAGAATAAAAGGAAAAAAAATTGAAAGTGAAGAAAATTTGTTAATTATGTAGCAGGCATTTCAAATGACACAGTAGAAGTGGTGGGCTGGTCTAGAGTGAGATGCTGGGAAAATAGAATTGTAGTAAATAGGAAGGAGGGAACAGAGAAGGCTGGCAAGCAGAAGCACCAAGGGACTTGAATGGAGAAACAGTTAGTGCCTTCCTTCTATTAATTATTTCCTATTTATCTTGTTTATTGTTTGTAGATATTTCACTGTTTGCTGTCTCTTCCATCAGACTGAGCTCATGAGGTCATGGACCATCTTTTGCTTCTTTTGTATCCCCAGCACTTAGTACAGTACCTGGCAACCAGTAGGCACTTAATAAATGCTTATAGACTGATTAATTGACTGATTGCTATTGAAGAAAGTAGATTTTGTGTTGGCAGAGATTGCTCCCCTCATTGATGGCTGAGGTAACTGATAGGAGAGCTGCTGGTCTACTATTGTTTCATGGGTTCTTGGGTTCCAGGCTCTGGCCTCTTTCTATCATGATCTGAGGGGAGATTGTGGTCAAGGTAGTGACAATAGTTTCTCTTCTGAGCACCTAAGGACAGATTTGAACTCAAATCTTCCTTACTTCACACCCAGCAATCTTATCCACTCTATCATACAGTTTTGTTTTGTTTTTGTTTTGGGGAGAACAGATGTAAGAAGACAAATGCTAGGAGGATTTCGATTGAGTGGTAGATATGAATAGCATGAACCTCAAAGGAAGATAGGTTACTGAGTGAAGGAGGCAAGGAGAAAACCTGGAAGAGCCAATGGAGATCCAGGAGCATTGCAACTTCCCCAGCTCAACCAGCACTCAGCCCAGTGCTACACACAGAGTCTAGTACGGAAATGCTTTTTTGTTCATCTGTTGGTTGATTAGAAGAGTAAGAGGGGAAGGGGTTGCCTCTGGGAAGTAAATGAGTCTAAATAGTGGATCAGTGAAGTCCACCGATGAAGGCAGGAGATAAGATGGTTCTAGGTCAGAGTTTTTGCCTTCAGCTGCTCAGCCTGTCTTGTTACTGTTCCCCATAAGGCATATGGAAGTCTCCCTCATGACAGGCATAATCAGGAGGTGCTGTGTAACTGGCCAGCAGGCAGAAGCTGATATGACCTGGCCTTGCTTGTTGAAGACCCTCATGTTAGGCAGGGAGGATGGAGTTCCTCTTCAGTGATCTTCGGATAACTTCTATCCAGCTAAGCCAAGGCTTTGCCACCCCACTGGGAGCCTATTTGGATTCCATCATTTTCAGGCCAAAGCCCCTTTGTAGCTTCAGGCAGGGTCTCTGCTCCTCTTTGCTGAGGTTGTTACCATTTGTGAAGTTCAAGGCATTCTATTTCCCTCAGACCTCTAAGGTGAGAATGTGCAAGTAGAAAGGCAAAGCCCTGGGAAATTTGGAAGCAAAGTATCATCTGGGGAATTAAGGAAAGTGAGACCCTGACAAGCCTCATCCAGGAGGGAGTGGCCTATCTCAGTTAAGGGAAACATCATCTTTCTGTTTGACAGGGGGACATTGCTGACTATTTATCCATCAGCCTGGTAACTGGTTTGTTTGTTTATTGCTTTTTTATTTTCTTCCTATCTCCAGAACTTCGAAAAGTATCTAGTTGGTGCTTGCTAAATACTTGTTGGTTGATTGACTCATTAATTTTGATGGGAATGTCTTAGGAAAAACACTCAGTGGATTTAGCCTCTCTATCCCTCTCTCCCCTTACTATTCCAAGTAATGAACTGAGAAATTCTTTTATTCTTGGGGACATTGAAGGAGGAGGGGAGGTCCCTGTTACCCAGACTGGGTAGAGTATGGCTTTCTCCTGTAAACCCAGTAATCAGGTGATCCCCCTGACACCTTGAGTTGTCTCAATTACTAAATCTGATTTGACCTGTCACAGAGACATGCAACCAAAGTAATGCGCAACAAATGCCTTCTGCATAACAAAAGACCCATTCTGGTGTCTCAGAGGCCATCTAGTCCAACCCTCTCATTACACAGATGAGGAAAATGAGACCAAGAGATTTGAAGTGACTTCCCCAAGACCACAAAGGTGACAAGAATGAGAGATGGGATTTGAACACAGTTCCTCTACCTCCACACTATTTACGTTTCCTGGCACCAGAGCATCCTGTCTTCAGATATTTATCATAGAAGAATTGCCCCATAACAATACCATCTATAGGACACCCAGGTGGCACAGTGGATAGAGTGCTGGGACCGGAATCAGGAAGTCTTAAGTTGAAATCTGGCCTCAGATACTTACTAGCTGTATGACCCTGGGCAAGTCACTTAACACTGTTTGCCTCAGTTTCCTCATCTGTAAAATGAGCTGGATAAGGAAATGACAAACTAATCCAACATCTTTGCCAAGAAAATCCCAAAAGGAGTCATGAAGAGTCAAACAGGACTGAAAACAACTAAACAACAATAACAAGGCTTTTGGTCAGCATTGGTGGAGGTAGGATCCACCTTGAGTAAATCTGGGATCTTTAGCAGTAGTAAAGGTGGGAAAGTCAGAGTTATTAGCTATAGATCATTTACAAACTGAATAACAATGTAAAGAACATTCTTGGTGCCAGAGAATAGTAGGGAGGTGGGGGAACTAAGAGTGAGGAATGATGCATCCTTGCTCAGACAAAGTAGATGTGTTGGTTGATTTTACTCAGGGCCTTTTTTTTTTAACATGGAAGAGTGTTCTTAAAGGAAGTGGGTAATAGGTTGAAATGACTCTGGTATAAAGAGAAGAAGCATCAATAAAATTTGTTTTTTTATTAAATAAATTGAATTTCAGGATCATGGATTTAGAAATAACCAGGGCCTTCTATATCATCTAATTTAACCACCTTATTTTACAGATGAGCAAAATGAAGCTCAGAGAAAGAACTTGACTTGTCCATGGTTGCATGGTAATTTAGTGGTACAGTCAAGGCTGTCTAACCCTTGTCTTCTCAATAGTAGTCCCATGGTCTATCTAGTGAAATTTTTATTAATACATTTGCATAAAATCACCTATACATTTTATCAGTATCAATAGTTCACATTTAGGAGTTTGAAGGGTTTGCTTATCTTGGTCCCATGAACATTCTTTAGTTTCAAATAAAGAATCAAGTACATTCTCAGACCTTTTACTTATTTGGTCTGTTTCATTCTTGTTTCCTTTTCTTCCTTTTCTGTCACTGTTAGGCATCTGACCCTGCGTCTCTAAGGAGAGAAGACGTTCCTTAGCCCCCAATAGCCCCAGCTTTTTGTC
Source organism: Trichosurus vulpecula (assembly GCF_011100635.1). Classification (NCBI taxonomy): domain Eukaryota; kingdom Metazoa; phylum Chordata; class Mammalia; order Diprotodontia; family Phalangeridae; genus Trichosurus; species Trichosurus vulpecula. The sequence goes on from NC_050574.1 coordinate 173,488,681, forward strand.
GATTCTTGTTATCTTATATCCCTCTTCTTTTTCTGGTCTTCCACTAGTCTGCAGTTACTAACAAATGGAAGTTTTTGCATATTTCCCATCTCACATTCCACATATCAGTTTTCTAGAGCTTAGAGAAATACTTAATGTTAAAGAGGCAGCCCTGGAGTCAGAAGAACTGGGTCCAAAGCCTGACTTTGCTCTTGAATAACTAAGTTACCATGGGTAAGTAACTTTCTGAGCCTCTCTTTCCCTATCTATAAAATGATAAGTTTGGATTTTACTAGATAATTTCTCAGATACCTTCTGGGTCTGAGAATGTAACATCTAGCACCTAGCACCTAGCACAGAGCCTGGAACATAACGGGTTAAGAAATACTTTCTGTTTGGTTGTGATTTTGTGACTCCTAAAGATTTCAATGCACTTCTCACACACACACACACACACACACACACACACACACGGAGCTATAAAAAGCGCAATACTTTCCTAGCACTTCTGGAATTCTTATTTACTCTATTAGAACATTATGACACAAGTTAGTATTTGTAGAAAGAAACTTAACTGGTTGTACTCTGGCCTAAATGAGTGAAAGAAGTTTCCCTAACTTCTACGAAGAAACTCAAGCCTAACCAGGTCACAACATAGTTGAGACAGAGAAATCATGAATTCTGGCCAACATCTGACTAACAATGAGGAAGCTCTCCCTGTTACATTTTCTGCAGTTCAGCACCATCATGCACTGGCTAAGAAATTTGAGAAAGACTGCACTTTGGAGGAAGAGGGTTTTTTCATTTTTAAAAAATTCATTACTTACTTATAACATTGTTTTGTTTTAAATTTTGAGTTCCAAAATCTCTCCCTCTTTCCCATACCTCCTCATCCATTGAGAAGGCAAGCAATATGATATCAATTATACATGTGAAATGATGCAAAATATATTTCCATATTAGCCAGATTGCAAAAAAAGGCCAGAATAATAAAGAAAATGAAAAAATTATACTTCACTTTGTACTCAGAGTTCGTCAGTTCTCTTTCTGGAGGTGGACAGCATTTTTCATCATGAGTCCTTTGGAATCGTCTTTCATCATTTTATTGATCAGAGTAGCTAAGTCTTTTTTAAAATTTTTATTTATTTAATTTTTAATTTATAGAATAAAAAAGCATTTCCATAATATAGTAAAATAAAAAAGTCATGAGACTGCAAATCTTTTATGTACAACTTGCTATTCCTTTTAAATATATAATAGTTATCTTGTAAATTTTTTCCTTTTTTCTTCCCTCCCTACCCCCATCCTAGAGATGGCTACCATTAGATACAAATATATATGTCTGTATGTATGTGCATATATATGGTATATGTATGTGTGTATATATGTTATATATGTATTATATGTGTGTATATGTATGTGTATATATGTATATATAAAATCATTCTTCTAAAAGCATTCATATATATGTATGTATATATATATATACATATATATATATATATATATATAAAGTCATAAAATCATACTTCTGTTTATCAGTCCTGTTTCTGGATTTAGATAGCATCTTCCTTCATATGAATTTTGTAGCTAATTTGAGTATATATAATAGTCAAAGTGACTCATTCACTCAAAGCCTTTCTTAAAACAATATTGCTGTTATTATATACAATGTTCTCTTGGTTCTGTTCATTTCACTCTTCATTATTTCAAGCAAGTCTATCCATGTTTTTCTAAGACCATCGAGCTCATCATTTCTTGTAGCACAGTAATATTCCATCATAATCATATGCCGCGACTTGTTCAGCCATTCTCCAATTGACAGGTATCCCTTTTTGGTTCTTTGATACCACAAAGAGAGCTTCTATAAATATTTCAAAACATATAGATTCTTTTCTTTTTCCCTAATCAACTTTGGAAACAGACCTAGTAGTGGCATTGCTAGATCAAAGGGTATAGGCATTTTAATAACTCTTTGGGCATAATTCTATATTTCTCTCCAAAATGGTTGGACAACTTCACAATCCACCAACAATGAATTAATGTACCAATTTTTCTACATCCCCTCCAACATTTGTTGCCTTCTCCTTCATCATTTTAGCCAGTCTAATCGGTGGTAAAATATAGATCTCAAGGTTGTTTTCATTTGCATTTCTCTAATCAATAATGATTTATAGCATTTTTTTATATGAGTATAAACTGTTTTGATTTCTTCCTCAGAAAACTGCTTGTTTATATCCTTTGATCAATTATCAATTGGGGAATGATATGCATTCTTACAGATTTGACAAAGTTCTTTATATATTTGAGATATGATACCTTTATCTTAATTTTTCCCCAATTTTCTGCTTTCCCTCTGATTTTGGCTACATTTGTTTTATTTGTACAAAACCTTTTAAATATAATGTAGTCAAAATGATCCATTTATACCTCACACTGCTCTCTTTTGTTTATTCATAAGTTGTTCACTTGTCCATAAGTCTGATAAGTAATATGTTCCATGTTCTTCAAGTTTTCTTGTAATATCTCTCTTTATATCTAGGTCATATATCCATTTTAATATTACCTTGATAAATGGTGAAGATATTGGTCTATGCCCAATTTCTGCCATACTACTTTTTAGTTTTCTTAACAATTTTTACCAAAGTATGAATTCTTATCCCCAAATCTTATCTTTATACTTGCCAAATACAAGGTTACTATATTTATTTGCTGCTATAAATTGTATGTCTACTCTGTTCCATTGATCTACCTTTCTGTTTCTTAGCCAGTACTAGATAGTTTTGATAATTCCTCCCTCATGGCAGCTGATCATCATTACAAAATTGCTGTGACTGTTTACAATAATCTCTTGGATCTCCCTTCAATCTGCATCAATCCATATCCATCTTCCCAGGTTTCTCTGAAACCATCCTGCTCATCATTTCTAAGAGAACAATAGTATTACATCATAATCATGTACCATGACTTGTTTAGCCATTCCTGAATTGATGGGCATACCCTCCATTTCCAAATCTTTGGCACCACAAAAAAGAGCTGCTATAAATGTTTTAGTACACATGTTCTTCTTTTTCTTTGATCTCTTTGGGATACAGTCCTAGTAGTGGTATTGCAGGATCAAAGGGTATGTACAATTTCCAAACTGTTCTCCAGTACAGTTGAAACAGTACCTACCCCTGCTTTTCCATATCTCCTCCAGCATTGTCATTTTCTTTTCTGTAATGTTAGTCCATCTGATAGGTGTGAGATGGTACCTGAGAGTTGTTTTAATTTCATTTTTCTAATCAATAGGGATTCAGAGAATTTTTTTCATATGACTATAGATAGTTTTGATTTCTTTTTCCAAAAAATGCCTGTTTGTTCCTATCCTTTGGTTTATCAATTGGGCAATGGCTCTTATTTTCATAATTTTTGACTCAGTTCCCTATATGTTTGAGAAATTAGAACTTTATCAGAGAAACTTGCTATAAAATTATTTCCCAATTCCCTGCCTTCCTTCTAATTTTGGCTGCATTGGTTTTAATTATCCATTGTACTTCCCGTGATCCCTCTCTTACTCTTGTTTGGTCATAAACTCAGGAGAAAGAGATATTGACAGTATTAAGACTATCCACCTTTTGTAAATTTCTCAGTATCCCTCCATCCTGTTGTTTCATTTTCCTTGATTCCCTGAAAGGGTAAGCAGTGGCCCAAACATTGAATTTACCAAACTGAGATCTATGCTCATTGGGGTTTAGATATAATAGCAATGATCCTGGTTCATGGCCAAACAGCTGTTTTTGTTTTTGTGTTATTTTCTTAAGTTTCAGTGGATTTGAGAATTTGGCACTAGAGAATGGAACAAATGTGAAGTGTGTGTGTTTTGTGGAGAAGAGATCTATCTTGTATCCTTCCTAGAAGAATTCTATTTCCTTCAATCAATCAATCAATAAGCATTTATTGAGCACCTACTATGTGGCAGACATTGTCCTAAGTGTACTGGAGATATAAATACAATGAATGAAACAGCCGTGCTTGCAAGGAATTTATGTTTTAATGTAAGTATAAACAGGATAAATATAAGGAGAAAAAAATACAAAGGCAGTAAATCACAAAGTAATCTTGGAGGGGAGAAGTCCTAGCTGATAGTAGGCACTTTATGAATACTTGTGGATGGATTGATGTGTTCAGCAGTTCAATACCAGTAACACTTAACAGCTTCATAGATTGAGCACTCAGTGTGACTTCAGGGTCCATCTAGCCCAACGCCCCCATTTTACGGATGAGGAAACTAAGGCCCAGGGCAGTTGTATGCCTTACCTAAGGTCACATGACCAGGGAATAAGCCCTATAAATCTGTGGCAGAATTTGAGCCCAGGTCCTAGACCCCATTGTCAGCGCTTTTTCGGTTATACTGAGCTGCCTATTGTTTGCAGCAAGTTGTGTTAGGTGCTGAGAGAGACAGAAAGTTTAGGAAAGCTGTTGTTCTTGAGAAATTCCAAATTTTCAAGAGTATATCAAGTCCATTCAACCTATCAATCAAAAAAGCATTTACCAAGGTAGCTAGGTGGCACAGTGAGTAGAGCACTGGCCCTGGAGTCAGGAGGACCCGAGTTCAAATCCAGCCTCAGATGCTTGACACATGTACTAGCAATGTGACCTTGGGCAAGTCACTTAACCCCAACTTCCTGCCCTCCCCCCTCCAAAAAAAAGGGAAAAAAGCATTTATTCAGTAAGTACTCTATGTTATATCCTTTGCTAGGCACTAGACATTGGTGGAGATAATCTGTACACATATAAGTATGTCTATACAATGCCTTTTGCACTCAGGGAGGTTGGTAGTTAACCCATTTACCCAGCCCCAAAAAGAGATATGATCATGGGTTTATGTAAAATGAATGTACGATGAACTTGTAGGCATCACACCAGGTGGGGGCAGATTCTTGGCTCTTCAAAGTAGCAGCCACATCATACCACTGGCTAATATTGAGCTGGTGGTCAGGACCAACCCTAAGGCCTTGTTCAATGCCCAATCTGGTTTTCTGGGGGATGAGATGCCCTTTCCAGCATCCTCCTGGCACTCCCAGTAGCTTGCTGAGCTGGCGAACATTTCTCAGCCCCTCCCTTTCAGAATAGAAATCAGCATGATCAGTCTCTCTGACTGTCAGTCCAGCAACATTAAAAATCAAAGCAACAAAATTAAAACATGTGACACATTGCCTGTAATCACGTCTTTCATTCTGGTTTTGAATGGTTTCTTTCAGGGTGAATTGTTTTCATCAGGAAGCCTAATTTTTTATTCCAATTGTTAGAGAGCGTTAAAAAAAAATCACACAACACCCTGGCTCCTTTGAGAGTATCTATGCTGTGTGACTACAGTTATCATAATAGCATTAGATTGCCAGCTCTCATAGGCATCCTCCTTGACAACCTTCAACAAGTATTTCTTACATGCTTACTTTGTGCCAAGCACTGTGCTAAGCACTATAAATACAAATACAAGTAAAAGATGATCCCCATCTTCAAGGAACTTGCATTCTTTTTTTGTCAAACATTTTTATTAGATTTTTATCTTTAGTTTACAACACTCAGTTCCACAAGTTTTTGAGTTCCAAATTTTCTTCCTCTCCCTCCCCTGTCCCTTCCCCCCAAGACGGTATAGGATCCAATATATGGTCTAGATATAACTTCGCATTAAACTTATTTACACAATAATCAAGTTGTAAAGAAGAGTTATAACCAATGGAATGAATCATGAGAAAGAAGAAACAAAACCAAAAAAGAGGAGAAAAAAAAGAGAGCAAAGAGTTTGCCTCAATCTACCTTCAGACTCCATAGTTCTTTCTCTGAATGTAAATAGCAAGGAGCTTACATTCTAATTGGGGAACAAAAAAGGAAGCTAAAAGAGAGAAGTGAGGGAAGAAATGGTAGAGAATTCTGAAGTTCAGCCAAATGATGAGTGCAGTCCAGGACTGGTCAGGGTGCCCTCCTCAAATGGACATTCTGGGAAGATCTGCCCAATCAGAGGGAACTGGCACAGGACTACTACCAAGATGTAAGTTCCAAGGCTGGAGTAGTCTTCCAGGATGAAGAGGTTTCCAGGGGATAGTAAAGAAGTCTGGAGGGCTGCTTGTCGAGAAATGAAAAATTAGCTAGAATGAAGATTTCTTGTTGGACATGGTCCTTCTCTATCCACTTTCTTCATCTCTCTAATATCAAAACTTCACATTATCAGTCTGGCTACAGAAATCAATGTAGGCACTTCTCTACTTGGCACAGCAAAATCCCCCCAAATCTCAGCTCCATCATGATCCCTAAATCTCTACTCTCAGTGTCAAGGTAGAAGAGAAGAAAATAGATGATAGCATGACTCCTTAGTCCCAAATGGAATTCCTGGTAGGGGGTATGTGGGTACCTGAAAGGTGCTGAAACCTGTTACATTGTGTGATTTGAGTGCATTTTATTTTGAAAAAGAAAAAAATAAGGAGGAAAGTCTGCAAGGCCATTTTCAGGTTCACATTTCTTGTGATATCACTCTTAACACAACTCAGATTCCCAAACTATTTTAGAGTTGTTTGATTTTATGATGAGGAAACACCCCTTCCCCCACACACAGCCACACCCACACCCACGCCACAAAATAAGTGTGGCATGTATTTACTTCTAAAATTTAAGTAAAATTAATTTTCAAAATTTTGAGACACCTTGAAATCGAGACAATCTAAGAATGTCATAAAGCCAGGCCTGGGAATCACTGGTTCAGACCATCTCCATGTTTTTCTCCATTTCCTCACCTATTCAGCATACCTACAGAGGATCCCTTTGTCATTCCCCCAAATCCAAATTGTTTTGTCACATGGTTAACTTTTGCATTAGTCCTTGGTTATGCCGGACGAATTTTCATATTGGCATTAGCCAGTCACCTGAGAGGTGATTTGAATTCTGTTGTACCATCTCTTTTCAAAGAAAAGAAACGAGGGGGAGGAGGAGTTCACTTATTTTTGGCCAAACTGAGAAGAAAATCACAAAGTCCTTTGATGCTGACTGGTAGGCAACCCCTTCCTGCCAAAACCCACACATTGAGTTGGTTGCTCCACCCTTCATTGGGTACTCACTGGGTGTAGAGCCGAGCACCAGACATCTGAGGGTAATCTAAAAGATATATAGTGTAGTGTCCTATAAACATTTTCATTAGGGTCCCAGCTGAGGAAGTTTCTTGTTACTGAGACAGTCTGGAAATGAACTTCAGTAAACACTTCAGTAGCTTATCCTCTTGGCCAGATGAACCCACCTTAGGTTGAATTCTACATTGCAACAAACATAGGACCAAGATCAAAGAATAGGTCTTGTGTTTTCTTCAAATCTATTAAGTAAAACATATTCCAAAAAGCTTCAGACCTTCCTTTTAGGGTAAGATGCTCCAGATTTAATCCTGATTTCTCCACTCTCTTCCCTTTCCTTAGATCACAAAGCCAGAATAAGATCAAAATGAATTTCCTGGGGATTATTTGCCTCAGTCTAGATAATCTATGAAGCCAAATGCCCAGATGATCCTGGTAGGAACTAGCTTCTTTGACAGCTGTAGAAATGGGTACATCCACAAGAATATTAGTGACATTTTCCACTGCACCGAGTTAGAAGTCCTCACCCCAGAGAAAGACTACTAGGAAATATCAAACATTCCCTGTCCTATAGCTGCATCAGTGATCACCTGAGTGAGGGATCAAGCTTTATGTACAAAGTACTGGATATGGAGCCAGATGACCTACGTCTGAATCCAGGCTCTGCACTTCCTTCCTCAGAGAAATCACTTCATCTCCCTGGGGTTGGACTCAATGACCTTTAAGATCCCTTTTAGTTCTAAATCTGTGATCTATAACCCTGTTATTGTTATTGTTCAGTCCTGTCAGACTCTTCATGACTTCGTTGGGGTTTTCTTCTCAAAGATACTGGAGTGGTTTGCCATATCCTTCTCCAACTCATTTTTACAGATGAGGAAACTGAGGCCAACGGGTTTAAGTGACTTGCCCAGGGTCACACAGCTAGCAAGTGTCTGAGGCTGGATTTGAACTCAGGAAGAAGATTTTTCCTGACTCCAGGCCCAGCACTCTATCTGCTGTACCACAAAGATAGGTGCTCATGACTCCCTGTTGGGCATTCAAACCCTGTATTTCCACTATCCATAAACTGTATTCCTTCTTCAAGGCCTTCCCTTCATCTTTCCCAGTATCCACATGGAATTCCAAAGAAATTCCATGAAATTCCCTACTCTTCACCAGAACTGTGCCTTTGCCCATACAACTACTCCCAAACTGGAAACAATCCCTGAGCCAGCTAGCTGTGTGTGCTGGAAATGCTTCACTATTCATTTATGTATTATTTCAGTGTTGTTCCTAGGCTTTTGTTGTGTCCTTTACAAGTGTATTTCCCATAAATGTGTCTGTCTTCAGTTTGACTGTCCTAAGGGAGAAAATCCAGCATCATGCACAATTAATCATTTCATAAAGGACTTTAAATGATGATGATAATGATGATGAAGAAACGCTATGGTCCCTCTTGGGTTGTACCCCAGAGTTGAATGTTCTAGTATGACAAAGAAAGAGCTCATTCCCTCTAACATATTGCTTTTATTTATCATCACACTGTTATTACCTTCAGCTAAAGGCTTTCAAAGGGCTGTTTCTCAGTTCATCTTCCTTTGGAGCACTGTGGAACAGAGTCCTGGGGGGCAAAAGAAGGCAGGGGCAGCAGGACAGCTAATAGGCAGAGAACAAGAGAAGAAGAGCTCTTGTGTGAGGGAGGGAGCAGGGGCAAGGGAATGACACTTGACAATTTTGTTTTGAACTTTTGTGTTATTTCCAGTAAAGCAATTTCCTTGACATTTCTCGTGGTATTTGAAGGGGGGAAGTAGATTTTTTTTTTCCTTTATCATCTTCATCCTTCCCTCCCTCTCCAAAGTGATTTATCTGGTCTCTCTCAAAAAGTCAACAGTCTTGAGAGACAGTAAATAGTGTGAATGATGTGGAAGGATACACACATGTGCATGCATGTGTGTGTTTGCTGTGTGTACTGAAGCAGAAGCAACAGCCACATGGGACTATGTGAGTGTGCAAACACAAGATGCTGGATCCTAGCTTATGGGCTTTTTCAGACATAACTCACATTTAGTCTGTTCAGCTTTGTAGATTTTTGAATGTCAAATAAAAATATTGGGTTAATTTTCCCCACACCTAGCATAATTTTGGATTGTTTGTCCCCATCCACCATTCATTTGCTACGTGATCAGGGAAGAACAATTGATGTTAATACAGGCAAAACACAATTAAGGTAAATTGCTACAATATTACCTGATATAATACAAAGCCAAAAACACATAAGAATTTGGCACAGGAGAACATAAAAAAGATTTAATAACAAATGGGTCCCTCCTGTTATGGAGCTTACAATCTAATGAGACCTTATTAGACTTATACATATCAGCCTCTTACAAAATAGAACATGCTAAGTACATAAGCCAACAGAGTGCCTCTGAGCCCTGAGGAAATAACAATCATTTTCAACAGGCACGATCATGGAAAATTTCATGGAGGAAGTGATATTTAAACTGTTCACCAGCTAGAGATGAGGAGAAAACAACCAGAAATAAGAAAGAACATGAGCAAAGGGTTTAGAGGTGGGAAAATAAAGGGCATTTACGAGAGACACTATGTAATACAATTTTGCTGGCATATAGTACATATGGAGGGCACCTAGGTGTTAGAGTGGATAGAGTGCTGGGCCTGGAAATAAGAAACTCATCTTCCTGAGTTCAAATCCTACCTCAGACACTTACTGTGTGACCCTGGGCAAGTGACTTAACCCTGCTTGCCTCAGTTTCCTCATTTATAAAAAGAGCTGGAGAAGGAAATGGCAAACCACTCCAGTAGCTTTGCCAAGAAAATGGCAAAAGGGGGTCATGATGGGTCAGAGATGACTGAAAAGATTCAATAACCATAACGACAACAAATATATATATATGTATTATATATTATATTATATTTTATATATATTAATATATTATATATACATATATATTCCATATATATATATGAAAAGGAATATCTTAGGTGAGGCTGCAAAGGAGTTTGGATTTTTCCAGAAAGCAATGTGGTTGTGGTTTGCCCTTTGTTCTTGAAGACAACCATGACATCAGGAAGATGACGCCAATATGGCTTGCAAATGCATTAGATTTAAGTGAAGGAGGTCTGTGAAGTCACCAGCCTCACTTTCCCCTCCAGAGCCATCTGGATCCAGTGACCTGATACAGATCAGGACAACTCCAGAAAGCAATAGGGAGCCAATGAAGGATTTTAATGAAAAGACTGTTATTCTCAGAATCATGAACGCTACTTATTGTGTGACCTTGGGCAAATAATTTAATCTTTAGTCTTCAGTATCGTCATTTACAAAATGAGGTGGTTGGACTAGATGAATTCTAAAGACTCTTCCAACTGTAAATTCTTTGACTCAAAAATGAAATGGTGGACAGCAATATAAAGCATGGTTTAGGAAGAGAAGCGATAAATACTGAACTGCACTGTGTCTGCTCAATGATTCTGCCTAATATATAACCTGTTCTGTTTAATTTTGTGTTCAAGATTAAACAAACATACTAGGTTAAACTCCCTACCTAAGACACTGCTTTATTTGTCAGATGCACTTCCCAGCTCCAGGTCCTGCCTTACCCTTCTCAGCTTGAAATCTTTGGTATACTGAATTCTCCTATAGGACAATAGATAGTAAAGTGGACAGTGTTGGAGTTGGAATTTTTGTTGCTGTTGTTGTTCAGTCGTTTCAGCTGTGTCTGACTCTTCATGACCCATTTAAGATTTTCTTGGCAAAGATACTGAAATGATTTACCATGTCCTTTTCCAGCTCATTTTACAGATGAGGAACTGAGGTAAATTGGGTTAAGTGAGGTACCTAGGGTTAAATAGGTAGTAGGTGTTTAAGGCTGGATTTTAACTCAGGTCTTCCTGACTCTAGGCCTGTTGTTCTATCCACTGTGCCACCTAGATGCCTAAGATGTAATTGGAATGTCTGAGTTCAAATCCTGTCTTAGATAGCTGTATAAACCTAGGCAAGCTATTTATCTCCTTTATGTCTCAGCTTCCTCACCTATAAAATGAGAGAATTGGATTTAGTGACCTCCAAGATTCCTTCCAGCTCTAAATCCATAATACTATAATTACTAAATCTTTCAGGACAGTTAAGCTCTCACCCTGAATGAGTAGAACCTATACCAAGGGTGCCACCAGAATCCAACCTAATGTCCAGATCCCTCAGGCCAGTGTGCCATTCCCCCAGTCAAATTTATGTAGCTAGATGATGTTAAGGGAACGTGTACCTCAAACTCTTGATTTTCATTCATCACAGAAGTGCTACCTAGAGTCACAAAAGCTGAGTATATAGGACAGTAGGTACTACTGAGAGATAATGTCATGCATCCTGACTCTGATGGGACCCCTTTGTGTTTCCCTCCTGAGGTGGTAACATCCACTGAGCAATATTGAAATATATCCATCCTGGCCATGCTTAAATCTCTGCCAAGTCTCCATTTTTCTTTCTTTAAACGCTTACGGAATAAATGGAATTTATAATCAGAAACCATAAAATGTCTGATTTATCGCTCATCTTGATGACAATATTTAATAACTCGTGTATATTTTATCACATCTTTTTAATGCCCTGTTGTGGAATTTTACTTAAAGGGATTTCATCCTCTATATCAAGCTGTCTCTGGGGCACCGAAGGGGAATATCTTCTCTTTGTGTGTAGTGTGAGAAGACCTTTGATGACACTTGGCTTCTTGCTCGGGTGGCCTGTGGAATCAATTTTGTCTTGCTAAGGCTGGCCTTGCCAGGTATTTCTTGCTTGCTGTAGCAACAGAATACTTTTACCAAAGAGGTCCTCATTGCCTTAATTTATATTGTGTCTTATGAAATTATTATTTTGGGTATTGAAGGCCCAACTTCTTCTAAAGTTTCCTAGTAGGAGGGACTCATCATCTATTGGATCATGGATCAAGGGTTGGAAGGGACTTCAGAAGCCACCTAGCCTAAACCCCTCTCTCTCTCTCTCCCTCCCTCCCTCTCTCTTTTGGAAAGAGGAAGGCAGGGCAATTGGGGTTAAGTGATTCGTCCAAGGGGTCACATAGCAAGTAAGTGTGTCAAGTATCCAAGGCCATGTTTGAACTCAGGTCCTCCTGACTCCAGGGTCGGTGCTCTACTCACTGTGAGACCTAGCTGCCTTGCCTGAAGCCCTTATTTAACAGACGAGGAAACTTGGAATCATGGAGGTTAAATGACATGGTCAAAGTGACAGAGGAAGTAAACAGCAAAGATAGTATTTGAACCCAAGTCCTGTGACTCCAGAGCCACTCAGAAAGCAAAGCTCTAGTTAAGTGGGCCATAGCTGTAAACTCTTGGGAGTGCAGATTTAGAGAGGAAACAAAGAATCCAGGAAGAGTTGTGATACTGTCTTGTGCTATGCTGGGCCCCAGACTGGGATCCTCAGGAAGGAAGGTGAGATGGCAACATGCTAAAAAGAACACAGTAGTACAGTTTCAAAGTGATGTCGTTTAAAGGCAGGAAAAAAGAAGTAAGATCAGGGAAAATCCAAAGATAAAGACCCAAGTTCAGGCAAACAAGGATCTACATGGAGAAGAGAAATGCAGTTCAAAGATTATTGATTTAGAACTAAAAAGGACCTGAGAGGCCATTGAGTCCAGTTTCCCTCTTCTTCATATGAGGATACTGAGGCACAACAGTTTTGGCGATCTGCCTAAGGGTCACAAAGCTAGTGAGATTCTAATGAAGATTTTAAACCCAGGTCTTCCTGACTCCAAGTCTAGTGCCCTATCCACTACACTAGCTACCTCTCATAAAGTTATTGAGGCTAATACAAGGCATAGACTGAGACTCCTTGGTGGAGGCCATTTCCAGAGAGCAGCAGATCAGACTGAGAGATGGTGTCAAAGCAGCATCTGACATGAATCAGCAATTCTCAGAAAGACAAAATAGCACTTTGTGGAATGTGAGGTTAGTAACACAGCAGTGGATGCTTAATGCCAGGAAGGGTACAGGGACTGTGTTCCTTCTGTTCCCCCATCGTCCTGGGCTTACAAACTGTAGGTAGCTCTGTCAGACTTAACAGGAATGGAGGAGTTAGAACCAATGAACAACTTGGGTCACTTCACAATCTTGTCCAAGGCCTACCCACCTCAGGGGTCATTTTCTGTCTCTTAAAGAACACTCTCAGCCTCTGATAAGGCCAGTAGTCAAAAGAAGGAGGAAGGTAATGAGGTTAATCCAGCAGAACCAGGACAGGAGGATTTGGAGCTGGGGACAGAGAAACTTTCTGCTCTGGTGTATTACTGTGTTGTACCCTGTTATGATAAAAGGAGTGGGATGAAAGTGGCTGGAATTAAATCTGCAGGATTTGTTCTCTTCTCTTTATCTACTTCAGTGAAAGAGGTAAACTCGGCTCCTTACCCTTTTTCAATAAAGTTGTCTTAGCTTCTGGTGAGACTGGGGCTCTTTGCTTAGGATTGCTCCATCCTTTCCACTATGATGCCTCACGATTCCCTCTGCCACAGGAGCTCTTGATCTTTGTGCATGTTTGGGCCCTTACATGACAAATTGAAGGACCTTCACTCATCCCAAATGGGAGAGAATTTCTCAGGATCAATTTGATTCTCCCTCCCCCAACCTTTTCCTCCACCTTAATCCTCTACCCTACTCCCAAGCTATCATGTTAATTCATTCCTTTCCTCATCTCGCCTAGATTATTGAAGCAACCTCCTAATTACTCTCCCTGTCTCAAGTCTCTCATCTCTCCAGTCAGTCCTACACACTACCCCACCCCCCCAAGTAATTTTCCTAAAGCACAGGTCTGACCATGTGGCTCCCCTACTCAACCAAATCCAGTGACTTCCTATCACCTTCAATGATTTTATATATATATATATATATATATATATATATATATATATATATATATATATATGCATATGTATATGTATATACACATACACACATACACATATATACATATATGCATTTATACACATATATACATATACACACATATATGTATGTAAAATATAAAGTCCTTTTTGGAGAATTTGATTTCCTATATAACTTGGTCCCAGCCTACCTTTCTATTAGATACTATTGCCTCTCCCTCACATAAAACCATACCATTGCGGTTTAGTGGTGCTGAGAATCCTGAAATGCAAGGGTATAAGGTGGAGGTCTGCCTTGAAAGAATTTAACCACTCAAGCCTCCTTTCAGTCCAAGTAGGGAGTTTATTGTCGCACCAATAGAAGCAAGCCAGACTCCTAATGAGTCTGCAGTATTTGTGACACCAATACAAGCTGCCAGATTTTAAGAATCTGAGCCTTTGATGAGGGTGAGATTGATATTTTATACAGATAAATAGTGGGAAGACCTGGATGGGATTAAGGAGTGGCAAGAAGCCTGGGGTGGGGCCAGGAGCAGCCTATGGAAGGAGTTAACTGGCAAGAGAGCCCCAGTGAAAGAGCAGTTAAAAAGATTATTGAGTGGGATGAGCCGGTGCCTCCAGGGAACACCAGGGATCTGGGTTCAGGAGCCGGGTTCCTGAAATTTGTGGGAAAGTTCAAGGGCTTTTCCTTTTAGGGGTCCAGTGGTAATTGCATCCCCCATCAATACTAGTCCTCTCTCTATTTCTTTCTCCATCTTCCATCTCTATTGTTTTATACTGGCCAACCCCCTTTGCCTAAAATGAAACTCCTTATCTTTGCTTCTTTTCCTTTAAAATGCAGCTCAAACAGCATCTTCTGCATGCAGCCTTTCCTGATCTTCCCAGCTGCTAGTGTACCCTCTCCCTAACTACCTTGTGGCTAGAAGGTATTGTGCATAAAGCACTGGGCCTGGAGTCAGGAAGACCTGAGTTCACATTCCAACCTGTTGGGCAAGTCCATTACCTTCTGCCTGCCTCAGTATTGACGTTTGTAAAATTGGGGTAATAATAGCACCCCTCTTACAGGGAGGGTAGTTGTAAGGATAAAATGTAATCATATTTGTAAAGCACTCTGCAAACCTTTAAGAGCTATATCTGTACTAGTTAATATTGACTACTTTGTATATAGTTGTATATATGCACTTTATATTTATATCTTTTCAATATGTACTTGTCTATTCCATTAGAAAGTAAGCCTATTTTAAGTAGGGATTGTTCCATTCTTTGTACCTGCATTCCCAGTACCCAGCATAACACCTGGCAGATATTAAGTGTTAATCTGTTGTTTCATTGTCCCTTGTTTGCTACCAGGGGCATAGTGAAGTAGGTAGGTTTAAGGGAACTAGCCATTGTAAGAGACTCTCCAAGCAGAAAAAAAAAATGAATTAGATAAATCTTTTCTTATCCCCTGAAGAAATCTGATCTGAGAGAGTAAGACCTTCACTAAGGAATCTGTTGCGAAAGGGGTGCTTTTTTCTCCCCTTCTTGCCTCCTCACCCTGATAAATACAATTTCGGGCTACAGTCCTGCTCTGATTTCAGTTCAGCCAACAGAAGTTTTGGGCATGCTCAGTTTCAGGAATAACAGACCTGGATCTAATGCTAAATTATAGTCTGGAGAAGAAGACTCAGGGGGCAGATGATCACAGGCTATAAATACCTTCAAGGTAACAATGCAAATGAGGGAAGGGAATTATTCATTGGCTCAGCAGGTACTTAGACCAGGAGCAATAATAACCTGAAGTTAAGGAAGAAAAAGTTTAGGCTAGAGATTATCAAGCAAATTTCCTCCCTGGTAGGAGCTTTCTGGCCCTTTGCTGAGGACTTGGGAGTCTAATACTGGCACAACAAATGGATAGTAATAGGCATCAGGGAGAGCCCCTACTGGATTCAAGGGTCACAATGGTAACCCCAAAGCTCTTTGGTTATTATCTGTATTTCTAGGATGACTTCCATGAAGGCTATTTTGCCTCAGGCACTTCATTTCTATCCTGGCAGACCAAATCCTTCCTTCTGTTCCATTCCCAAAGGTGACAGGGCCGCTTGACTCCACCCCCAACTTCAGTTCTGTCTCTCTTTCCTCTGCACAGAGGCTGTGAAAATCTATATTCAAGCCAAGTCAAAGATTATTTACTTTATACCCACTATATGCCCAGCATAAAGGACAAAAGACACGGGCATTTTTCACAAGGAGCTATTAAAGAGCAATAGAAGAGGGCTCTTAGAAAGTCCAACCTCTGTCCTGCTTCAGGCTGGTTTTGGTCATGGTGTCCCCATTCTCCTTTTCTCCTCCTCTTCCTGATATTTGTTGCCTAGATCTCCTCTCCCATGATGGTTTCCCAAACCATGTCAGTTTAGGCTGGTCTCTCTCTAAACTTTAATATAACACATTTCAGTCCAATTCACAGATTGAAAGCTAGAAGGAATGTAATGCAACCCTGATTGTTTTTCACATGAGGAGACTGAGGCCTAGAGTGAAATATTTTGCTCAACTACATCCATACATCCAAGTAGTGGTTGATCACCCAGTGCCAATGTCTTCCTTGATACCAGTGACTCTCAGTGCTAGAGACCTTCTCTACAATAATGAAACCTGATAGGTATATGGTGCTTTCCAGTGTTTGTGTCAAACTCAAATGGAAAAGTGACCACTAAACTATACGTAAGAATTCCTGTTGGCCACATCTTGACTTAGCAAACCACACATTGGCATGATCTATGTTTTATTTTATTTATTTATTGTTTAATATATCCCAATTATATTTTAATCTAATTCTGCCACACCCTAGATGAGACCAGTAGGTTGAGTGTTTGACACCTCAGCATTACGGATAAAGAACTCATTCCATACGTGAACTTGTTTGAGTGTCAAAATGAGAGGTAAATGACTCGCTGACAGACATATAACTAGTAGGTTTCGGAGGTAGACTTTGAACCCAGGTTTTCCCTATCCGAAGTGCTGGACTCTATCCATTGTAACTCACTGCCAGGGCCACTGATGTGAGGTATTCAGTGTGCTGTCTTGTATCATGATTTGACTTTTTCCCCACATATATCCAACAAGATTGTAGTGAGTACTTGAAAAGGCTTTAGCCTCAAAGGGCCAGGGTCTCCCATTGCATCCTGGGTCATCTCCAGTCATCCTGATGAATATCTGGTCACTGGATCCAGATGGCTCTGGAGGAGAAAGTGAGGCTGGTGACCTTGCACAGCCCTCCCTGACTCAAATCAAAGTCAGCTACAAGTCATGCCATCATTTCCCTGATGCCATGGTCTTCTTCAAAAATGAAGGACAAACATAACAACAACAAAAATGAAACTGTGTAGAGCAGTTGGCGGAGCATTGGATTTGCAATTGGCAATCAGAAGAGATGGGTTCAAATTCTAGGTCTTGTACTTAATATCTATGTGACCTTAAGAAAGTCACTTTTCTCTGGGTCTAATAAAAAAGTGGAGGTTGGACTAAGATTGCTGAAGTCCCTTTCTAGCTCTAAGCTTTATGATCCTCTAACTTTAAACAATTAAATTTTGGCTTCTCAGTTTTGGCCCTTTCTAGTCTGACTAGGCCATTCTGGATCATGATTCTGTCATCCAACTCAATCTAATCCCCACTTAACAATCATTTATTAAGCACCTACTACATGTAAGACACTGTGTTAAGGGAAGAACACAAAAAGAAAAAGTGAAAATTACTTCCTGTCCTCAAGAAGTTTACATTCTTCATCAGGGATACAACTTGGACCCAAGAAGTGGATACACACAAAACATTGAGGAGAGCTTAACTTGGGGGCTAACGAAAGACTTTTGTAGGCAATGGAACATGGGCTTAACCCTTACTGTGCCTAGGTCCCAAGACCTAGGCCCTAGGATTTCTAATAGGCAAAGGTGAGGAGGGAAGGTATTCCAGGCATGAGGTCCTATGTGTTAGCTACTCCTCCTAGTTTTGTCTCATCTGTAAATTTTATAAGCATGCAATTTATAATTCACCCAAGTTATAAATGAACTATTGTATAGAATCAGGCCAAGGACAACTCGCTGGGGCTCTCCATTACAGGCCTCCCTTTAGGACTAGCCTGACATTGATTTATTGATTTATTAATGATTACTTTTAAGTCTACAGTCTTCCAAATAGTCCAGAATACCCTAACAGTGCTATCACAGAACTCACTTTAAGCTTTAACTTCTACATGAAACCTTTCCTGATCCCCTCATCTACTTGTGCCCTACCTCCCCAAACTCCCTTGTGTTAACGTTGCTGTATATATTCTGTGTATGGACATATATATGTGTGTGTGTGTGTGTGTTTGTGTGTGTGTGTGTATACATATATATGTATGTATATGTGTATGTGTATGTGTATATACACGTGTGTGTATGTGTGTGTGTGTGTGTGTGTGTTGTCAATTTCATTTGAATGCAAGGCCCTTAAAGGGCAGGCATGATTTCACTTTTGTTTTTGTCTGCCAGCACTTAATTTAGTGCCTGAAATATAACAGGTACTTAATAAATCCTTGTTAAGTGGTTGATTGGTCCCCATTCCCCTCCAACTCCATTACATTCTAGAAGATTTTCTCAAATGTCCTGCTAAAACACAGGTAAATGCTGTCTATAATGTCCCCATCATCTATCAGTCTAATAAATATTCTTATTTTTTTTTTTTAAAAAAGGCAAGACAAGGAATGAACTATTTTTGATGAAGCCATGCTGGCTCTTAGTGATCACCTCTCCTTTTCTAAGTGACCATTAATCATAATTTTAAATAAATATAATCAATATTTTGGCCATGAATTAAAATTATTGGCTTGTAGTTGGAAGGATCTACCCTCTTCCTCTGCAAAAATGGGACTTTCACTTACGTCTTCTCAGTTTCCAGAACAGCTCTCCCTTTCTCCTCAATTTTTCATAGGTCACCCAATAGTGACTCCACAATCATATCTACTAGTTCTTTCAGTGCCCTGGGATATAGTTTATCTAGGTCTGATGACTTGAACTTATTGAGGCCAGATAGGTGATCTCAACATTTCCTGACTTATCTTTGGTTTCAGCTCCCTGTTAACATTTTTTTTCTCTATCCATCAGTCTGAATATCATTTTTATAGGGGAAAAAAAGCAAATAAATTTTGCCTTCTGTCTATTATTCATTATTATCTTCCTATTCATAGCATCTAGGAGTCCTAACTCTTCCTGGATTGTCCTCCTGTATTCAATATTATGGGAGGAGGTGATAATGGTCTATTTCAAATGTAGGGGTTCAAAATCAGCAATCAGGCCTGGGTAGCTAGCTTTAGCTAACATTTTATTTTATTTATTTTTTTTCTTTTTTTATTTTATTTTTTAATTTATTTAACATATTTAGTTTTCAGCATTGATTTTC
Source organism: Trichosurus vulpecula (assembly GCF_011100635.1). Taxonomy (NCBI): domain Eukaryota; kingdom Metazoa; phylum Chordata; class Mammalia; order Diprotodontia; family Phalangeridae; genus Trichosurus; species Trichosurus vulpecula. The sequence continues at coordinate 173,508,056 of NC_050574.1, forward strand.
ACAATAGTTTGAATTACAAATTTTCTCCCCATTTCTACCCTACCCCCCACTCCAAGATGGCATATATTCTGGTTGCCCTGTTCCCCAGTCAGCGCTCCCCTCTGTAAACCCACTCCCTTCCCATCCCCTTTTCCCTTCCTTTCTTGTAGGGCAAGATAAATTTCTACACCTCATTGTCTGTGTATCTCATTTTCTAGTTGCATGCAAAAACATTTTTGGTGTTTTTGAACATCTATTTTTAAAACTTTGAGTTCCAAATTCTTTCCCCTCTTCCCTTCCCACCCACCCTCCCTAAGAAGTCAAGCAATTCAACATAGGCCACATGTGTATCATCATGTATAACCCTTCCACAATACTCATGTTGTGAAAGACTAACTATATTTTGCTCCTTCCCAACCCATTACCCTTTATTGAATTTTCTCCCTTGACCCTGTCCCCTTTCGAAAGTGTTTGTTTTTGACTACCTCCACCCCCAACTGCCCTCCCCTCCATCATCCCCCCCATTTATTTTTATCTTCTTCCCTCTTCTTTCCTGTGGGTTAAGATTCCCAATTGGGTATGTATGGTATTCCCTCCTTAGGCCAAATCTGATGTGAGCAATGTTCACTCATTTCCCCCCTCATCCACCCTCTCCCCTCCTCCCACAGAACTGCTTCCTCTTGCCTCCTTTATGCGAGATAATCCACCCCATTCTATCTCTCCTTATCTCCCTCTCTCAGTATGTTCCTCTCTCATCCCTTAATTTGATTTTACTTCTTTTAGATATCTTCCCTTCATCTTCAACTCACCCTGTGTCCTCTCTCTCTCTCTCTCTCTCTCTCTCTCTCTCTCTATATATATATATATATATATATAGATATATATATATATATATATGTGTATATATATATACACACACACACATAGATATATACATACATACACATTCACCCATATATATACATAAACATATATGTATGCATATTCCCTTCAGCTACCCTAATACTGAGGTCTCATGAATCATACTCGTCATCTTTCCATGTAGGAATGTCAACAAAACAGTTCAACTTTAGTAAGTTCCTTGCAATTTCTTTTTCTTGTTCTTTTTCTTGATTACCTTTTCATGCTTCTCTTGATTCTTGTGTTTGAAAGTCAAATTTTCTATTCAGTTCTGGTCTTCTCACTGAGAAAGCTTGAAAGTCCTCTATTTTATTAAAAATCCATATTTTGCCTTGGAGCATGATACTCAGTTTTGCTGGGTAGGTGATTCTTGGTTTTAATCCTAGCTCCATTGACCTCCAGCATATCGTATTCCAAGCCCTTCGATCTCTTAATGTAGAGGCTGCCAAATCTTGGGTTCTTCTGATTGGGTTTCCACAATACTCAAATTGTTTCTTTCTGGCTGCTTGCAGTATTTTCTCCTTGATCTGGGAGCTCTGGAATTTGGCGACAATATTCCTGGGAGATTTCTTTTTGGGATCTATTTGAGGAGGATAGATGGATTCTTTCAATTTCTACTTTGCCTTGTGACTGTAGAATATCAGGGCAGTTCTCCTTGATAATTTCTTGAAAGATGATATCTAGGCTCTTTTTTGATCACGGCTTTCAGGTAGTCCAATAATTTTTAAATTATCTCTGCTGGATCTATTTTCCAGGTCAGTGGTTTTTCCAATGAGATATTTCACATTGTCTTCCATTTTTTCATTCCTTTGGTTTTGTTTTATAATATCTTGATTTCTCATAAAGTCACTAGCTTCCACTTTCTCCAATCTAATTTTTAAAGTAGTATTTTCTTCAGTGGTCCTTTGGACCTCCTTTTCCATTTGGCTAATTCTGCCTTTCAAGGCATTCTTCTCCTCATTGGCTTTTTGGAGCTCTTTTGCCATTTGAGTTAGTCTGTTTTTTAAGGTGTTGTTTTCTTCAGTGTATTTTTCAGTATTTTTTGGGGTCTCCTTTAGCAAGTCATTGACTTGTTTTTCATGGTTTTCTCGCATCCTTCTCATTTCTCTTCCCAATTTTTCCTCTACTTCTCTAACTTGCTTTTCCGAATCCTTTTTGAGCTCTTCCATGGCCTGGGACCAGTTCATGTTTTTCTTGGAGGTTTCTGTTGTAGGCTCTTTGATTTTATTAATTTCTTCTGTCTGTACGTTTTGGTCTTCTTTGTCAGCAAAGAAAGAATGCAAAGTCTGAGACTGAATCTGGGTGCGTTTTTGCTGCCTGGCCATATTCCCAGCCAGCTAACTTGACCTTTGAGTTTTTCAGCGGGGGTATGACTGCTTGTAGACTAAAGAGGTCTATGTTCCACGTTTGGGGGGGAGGTGCCAGCTCTGCCACACCAGCACTGCTCCTTCCCCAAGAACCCCCAACTTGGACTGGGCTTAGATCTTCAGCAGGCTGTGCACCCCTGCTCTAATCCGCCACTTAATTCCTCACACCAGGTGGGCCTGGAGCTGGAAGCAACAGCAGCCTTGGCTGCCCCACCTCCCCTGCCCCCGGGGCTGGAAGCCAAACCTCGAACTCTTTCCACTCCCGCAGCTTTTCCCACTAACCTTCTCAGCAGTCTTTGGTGTTTGTGGGTTGAGAAGTCTCGTTACTGCCGCAGCTCACTGATTCAGGGCGCTAGGGCATGCTCTGCCCGGTTGCTGGTCTTGTTGGTCCACGCTGCTCAGGCTGGGCTCTGCTCCATTCCGTTCCCAGCTCCCAGGTCCCAGCTCCCAGCTCCGTGTGGGATAGACCTCACCCAGAGACCATCCAGGCTGTCCTGGGCTGAAGCCCTGCTTCCCTCTGCTGTTTTGTGGGTTCTGTAGTTCTAGAATTGGTTCAGAGCCATTTTTTATAGGTTTTTGGAGGGACTCGGTACAGAGCTCACGCTATTCCCTGCTTACCAGCCACCATCTTGGCTCCTTTAGCTAACATTTTAAAAGTGCTTTAAGGTTTACAAAATGCCTTGCCTAAATGATCTCATTTGATCCTAACCAGGACTCCAAGGTGTGTTCTTTTATTAGGCCTATTTCAAAGATAAGGAAGCTGAGTCTGGGGAAATAACTTTCCCAGGATCACACAACTAGTATTTGTCAGAGACAGGGTTGGAACTTAGATTTTACTGAATCCAAGTCAATCCAAATCTTCTATGCAACTTTGCTGCCTTAAGCATGGAGACAAGAATAAATAAGATATAGAGAGAGAAAAGTAAGGAGTCAGCAATAGAACATTGAAATAAGAGGTATATGTTGAAGAGAAATGAGAGATAAGATTCTTTTGGTAAAATAGGGTAGGATTATGGGGCACCTTCAATGCCATCTTGGTAACTTGGACTTGATTGAAAAAACAACACAGAGCCTCTGCAGGTCCTGGATTACTTGTGGCCCACAGGGAAATCAGTTTTCCTTCCTTATTCTGTTGGAGAGCAGGCTAGAAAAATACCAGTGGACCATGAATGGTGAGTCTCTTAGGAATTGGGGTTGGGGGTGGGCATGGAACACGTCAAAATGAATGACCTCCAAGAAAAACTCCAAATGGACTACTGTGTTATACTATTTTCTAAGAGCCCAGGTACTATTGTGAAGAAAGACAGTGATATGTTTTAGGCACGTCCCTCGTAGGTAAAGTTAATGATAACAAGTGCTACCAGAGCTTAAAGTGAGTGCTGTGATAGCACTGTTAGCGTATTCTGGACTATTTGGAAGACTGCAGACTAAAAAGTAATCATTAATAAATCAATAAATCAATGTCAGACTAGTCTAAAAGGGAGGCCTGTAATGGAGAGCCCCGGGGAGCTGTCCTTGGCCTGGTTCTATACAATAGTTCATTTATAACTTGGGTGAATTATAGACTTCTCTCCTCTCTAGCCTCACACTCAATAGTTTGCAAGGGCATCTGACCATCCTAAGTCAAGAAATAAGGTCTTAACATGGGGTTGTTTGTTGATCTCCAAGACACATACATCAACATGTAACCTTTTCTATCCAATTATGGTGTTTTTCAAATAATTAAAAAGGAAAAAGTCAAAACATTCATATTTTATATTCAAAGGTCATGATGTAGCCTTACCCAACTGACTAAGAGAAAACTTGCTGGTTCATCAAGCATGACAGCAGAGAGTATGGATATGTTGCAACTGGAGCTGTGTCCTATTGGGAAACCAGAAGCCTGGGCATGTGCCATCAGAAATGTCCCAAAGTACATTTGAACTATAGCCTAATGAGATGTAAGAGATTATCTCATTCTACCTACTGATTTTATTTTAAATATGTAATATATAAATATATAATATTTTATTTTTTCACCAATTACATGTTAAAACAATTTTTTAAACATTTCTGGGATTTTTTAAAGTTCCAAATTCTACTCCTCCCTCCCTCTTTCATCTCCCCCCTCTCTGAGAGAGTAAGCAATTAGATATGGGTTATACATGTGCAATCATGTAAAACATTCCATGTTAGTTGTTTTGTACAAGAACACTAGAATAAAAAAAATGAAAGAAAGTGAAAAATAGCATGTTTCAATCTGTATTCAGACTACATCAGTTCTTTCTCTTTAGGAGGATGGTATGCTTCATCATTAGTCCTTTGGGATTGTTTTGTATAATTGTATTGCTGAGAATAACTAAGTCATTCACAACTCTTCATCATATAATATTGCTGTTATTGGGTAAAACACTATCCTGGTTCTGCTCACCTCACTTTGCATCAGTTCATGTAAATCTTTCCAGGTTTTTATGAAATCAGCCTGCTATTCATTTCTGAGCATAATAATATTCCATCACAAACATATACCACAGCTTTTTCAGTCATTCCCCAATTGATGGGCACCCCTTCAATTTCCAATTCTTAGCCACCAAATATAACCAAAATTAAAAGGGAAGCAGAAAACTGGGGGGAGGGGGGAGAATTGGAACAGGTGTCTCCGATAAAGACCTCTTTTCTCAAATACATAGAGAACTGAGTCAAATTAATAAAAATACAAGTCTACCTGCTCACTTTACAAATCAGGAAAGGGAGGTCCAGAGAAATGAGTGAATTGTTTGATGTCCCCAGCAAACTAGTAGAAAAGACGGCACCAGAACCTCTATCCTCTGATACCAAGTCCAGTGTTCTCTCTATTCTATCATTCTTAGTCTTTTTTGTCAGAGATAGGGTGACTGCAACACTAGAGAAAGGGCAGAGGCCTAACTGGATCAAAGGTGTTTTTCCTTTTTCTTTCTTAAAAGATAACACATTGTGCTTGACTATTGTTGTGCTCCCTTTCTCAGTATTCAGATGCTGTCAGTGTCCAGGTTAAGCCCTGAAGAGAAGGGGCGATATGGGATAGGGATAGGAAAGAAGGAGGGGTCATAAGAGCACAAATTTAGAAGCAAAAGGAACTTTCATGAGCATCTACTCCCACCCCCTCATTTTATGGATAAGGAAATTGAATGTCACAGAGGCCAGATGACTAGACCAGGGTCATACAGATAAATACCAAAGGCAAGTTTTAAACATAATTTCCCCTGACTCCAAATCCAGTATTCTTTCCATTCTTAGAGTGATGCCTCTGACCTAGCCCTCTCACTTCAGTGGTCCTATGCAGTGGTACAGCAGAGCCAGCCCATCTGACCGGCTCATTTTAGATATTCCTAGGCAGGAGAGGGCCCGCACAGAGTGCCAGCTGACACATAAAAATGGCCTTTTGCATTTCTGCTGACATGTCATCTGTATCTGATGGAGCAACATCTTCATTATGAAATTAGATGAAAATCCTGATGCACAGACTAATAGATAACATCCCACGCTCTTCCTTGGGAGTTGAGCAGCAGAAACAACAAGAACAAGAAAAGAAGGCAGAAGCCAGCCCCCGCCCCATCCAATTCCATTTTCATAGCCACATGTCATCTCTGTATAAACGTCATTAGTGCATGGGGGGGAGAGCCCTTCATTGCATTATCAGCCACCAGAACACAAAGGCTTTTTGTTCCAAAGCTTCACTGAATTATGGAATGACTAGATGAATATGGTACTACATGTCCCCTGATGGGACAAAGCTCCCTGCGGTTTCCAGGGCATCTTACTTCTTGCAATGGAAAAACCTAAGCCTTTAACAAGCCTGCATGTGGTGAATATTCACATCCAAAGAAGTTAAAGTCTATGGAACAGTGGCACCTTGTTTCATCCACTGGCAGAAGCTCAGTTTCATTGTTTGCGAGCACCACTCAGGGATAAAAAAAAAATGAAGAAATTTTTCCTATCAAAAATAGAGTCCCTAGGTCCTAGCCTTTCTCCTGCCCTGTCTGGCTTCACTAACAGTTTATTTTTCCACCTCATCAACTCCACTAAGTCCAGTTTGTAGTCAGTTCAAGTACAGAACTAAACTTTACTAAGGTGTGAATGTATTGGAAGAGATAAACTGTATATACTAAGGTGTCACAATAAGCACTTCATGTTCATTCTCTGTACATGGGGTTAAAGCCCTGAATAATTTCTCCTAGGTGTTGTCTGTCATCAGGCCCATTTGTTCTAAATGCTCATCGACTAGACCCAGACGATGAGGATGATAGTTCAATTTTTCCCTAGCTCTTACCTGAAGGAGAACAGATTGTTAAATTTTCAGCATGAGCATTTACACCTTGGAAATCAACAAATGCTACAAATCACTGCTTGATTTTTTATTTCGTTTTGTTCATTGTCTTTAAAAATGTGACAGAGAAAATGTTAATGCAGATGAAACTGAAGTGTTTCATTTATATATGTGTGTATAGATGTATTTACACATATATACACATATATATAACAAATGGCTCTCTGTAAATATACATGTGTATATATGTATATAAAATATGTATATATATATACACACACACATGTGTATACATTCATACACATGTGTGCATATATTATACCAGAACATCCCGGTAACTTCATTACTTAGGTAGGGCTATTTTTGTTCCCCTTTTGTCTTTGGAGAAGACCTGGTTGAACCCTGGATACCCTCTTTTGGATCTTAGTAAATACTGTGCTGTCTTCACAACTAACTTCCTTACTATGTTCCTTACTGAGTTCCAAATAATGTAAAGAGAAATCCTTAAAGGACTCTGAATAACCATGACTGTCTATGTTAGAGGTGCGGGTATACTTCAGATGTTCTGCATGAGCTCCAAATGGCCCATAGAGAAAAAAAAATGGATAGAAAAAAGACAGGAAATGGTGAGAGAGTTCTAAGAGCATAGATTAGAATGAGTATTTGGGATACATGACTTCAGGGAAAGGTTCTGGAGACATCCAGATAGGAATTTGGGATTTGGATTCCTGGGCAAGCTTGGGATCAATATTCAATGTGTCCAGTTTTTTTTTTTTTCCTATCAGGTGACAAACCTGTTCTGCCCTTGACATTCCAAGCCCACTGTGAATTGGTAGCATGATTTATTCTCCCAGAAGGCAACTGGACACTTACCTGGGAAGTAACTTTTAATTTTTATACTGCGGCACTATGTAGAAGGAAGAGCAGCGAGGGAGACCTGAAAGCTCCTCCTGGTGACCAGACTTCATCTGGATGTGCCTAGCCTAGGTTAGTGGAGGGAGCCCCACCCCAACTGGGCTACACACTGCAGTGCTCTCATTTCTGTTTCCCGGTACCTCTATCTTGCCCCATATCTGTTCCATGCACTCGTTTGGGGATTTGAGGTGAACATAGTTGAGGTTTGCCTTCCTCTTGTTTCAAGCCAGGGTTCCTTTGGGGGACCGAATTTCATTTTTTCCATCCTCCCTAGAGTTCCTTTGTGGCTTGCTCTCTTCCTTCCTCCACCATTTCTGACTTAACATCCTTGCTTTCTCCTTTTTGATGCTACTAACTATAGGCATTCAGGAATAGACTTGCTACAGATGCTATTTTCATATTTCCTGTTGTATTTTGTAGACAATGTATTAACAATTGCTTTTCCATGGGAGGTGAGGAGGGGCATGCTTTTACAAATTAAATTTTAAAATGATAAGTTTTGCCAGCCTTTTGAAAATCTTTTCATACCCTTTGGTTTTGCCTCATATATGTTTTGTATTTTATCCCTCCTCCCCAAGAGTTATCAGTTATAATAAAGCATTTCGAAAAGAGGAAGGGAATGAAGTTCAACACCAATAACCGACATATCAAACAAGTATGATACGAAAAGCAATGTTTCATACACCCTGTCTCTCACTTCTGCAAAGAAGCTGGGGAGAAGGGAGATATCTTCTCCCATTCTTTTGTTGGGGCCAAGCTTTGTCATTATAATTTTGCAATAGTTGTGTTGTTGTTTCCATTTACATTGTCATAGTCACTGTTTACCCAGTTCTCATTTTAGTTTGTATTAGTTCATATGTCTTTTCATGCTCCTTTGTATTCATCATTTTAATAATTTCTTATGGAACAGAATTCCATTACATTCATGTAGTAGAATTTATTTAGCTATTACCCAATCAATTATCATCTGTTTTGTTTCTACTTCTTTGCTACCACAAAAAAAGTGTTCCTATAAATATTTTGGTGTATTTATTTGGCTTATTTCTTTTCATCATTGTCCTCGTTGGGATACATAATTGGCATCGGTATCGCTAGGTCAAAGAGAATGAACATTTTAATCCCTTTATTTGCATAATTCCATATTGCTTTTCAGAATGGTTTGACCAGTTCACAGCTCCAAGAATTTAAGAGTGGGCCCAAATTTCTACAGCTCCTACAACATTGACTATTCTCACCTTTTGCCATCTTTGTCAATTTGCTTAGTGTGAAGTAAAACCTTAGAGTTGTTCTTAAGTGCATTTATCTTATTAGTTATTTGGAACATTATTTCATTTGGGGGAAGGGGCTTGATGAGTATCATTACATGAGGAAGTGGAATGGCTGTTGTCTGAGATGAGGGGGAAGGCTCTATCTATGGAGTAAGAAATAAAGAATTTAGCTTTCGTTGCCTTTCTCAATCCTGGTAAGGAATTGAAGCATATTTTATTTCTCCAACAGTCTTCCTCTGAATCAAATTATTGTAATAGTGTTTTGAAATGTCAAGGAATTCCTGAGATACTCTTGCATCCAAAGGGAGTTGTTGATGTGAACAAAAAGGACATTAAATGCAGTTGAATACAATGTAATTATAATAACCAGTCTTGGCTGTGGGGAAGAGCAAGGCGATGTACCTCTCTCCTTCCACGGAAGAGATTTGAGACCATGGATGTGAAACTTTGCACATCCTGTCAGATATGGTCAATGTTTGGATGTGTTGGATGGTCTTTTAAAACTGTTGTTGCTGCTGCTGTTGCTATTAAAAAGGAAGACTCACTAAGGTAGGAGCAGACAGTGAGGTATACAGAGGAACAATTGTGACATAAAGACATGAGATGTCATCAACAAATAACAATACCACCAGAACAGCAGCAAAAAAAACAATGAAGTAACCTGATGTTAGAATTGTATCTACCTTTGAAGACCCCTATATTGATGGAGGAACAATTAACTAAAGTATGAAGCTTTTAAGATGATGACTCCTTGATGAGACTATCCTGAAAATGAGCTCCTCCCTACCTTTGCCCCCTTGCTTCCTTCTCCAAAAGCCCCCTCCCCAGCAATATGCATGCAAAGTTAAGCTCTTCACCCTGCCAAGAAAAACAAGCCCAAACCTTGCAATAACATCTTGGCTTTCATTTTCTATACTCCCCCAGGTCTGCTTGTCCTCTACTCCCATTTGTCAGAAGGGCTAGACACAGTTCAGGCAACCCTGTTTTTTAGAGAACGACCTTTAATCCAATGGCTTCCGATAGTTCTAGTTCAGCCCACATACCTCCATCCCCTAGAACTCAGAAGCTATTTTTATGACTTTCCAGGTGGACCAGCACATATGAGGCTTGTTGGATGAGGCATGCCTATGCCCAATACATCCTTGCGGAGAGTTTTCAAGTGTTGTATTTCATTTTATTTGGCTGTTACAAATCCAATCAGCCTTAACCTCTCCTCCTTCTCTGTCCTCCATTTTTATCACTAGACAGACAGCACCAGCTTCAAACTGTAGCAAACTCACTTTGAATTTGCCCACAAATATGGCTTTCTGTGAAAACGAAACCAAAACAAAAAGCGACAAAAAAGGAGGAGAGATGAAACAAGGGATTCCATTTTAGTCCTTCATGCTGTTTCTCATGAGGCCCATTGCCTTATTTCTTTTAAGACCAGAGACCCGATAGGCCAGGATTGACTCTTGCAGATGCATACCCAGGCAGAAGTATACGGTAGTACTTCCTTTCCACGCATATGCAGGCATGAGTGCGCACACACCCACCACTTCCAATCTCACTGTTTGCAATCCATTTGTTCCTCTGATAGGCACTAAATGAAACATGATTATCCACTTTGTTTCTTTGCCTGTGTCTTTGATGTCCCAGAGAGGGCCTTGTTCGCTCATTACAAGGTCCTTAAGGGGACAGGGGGTTCCCTGCCTAGATGTCTCCCACTGAGATTTTGCATACTGGCCTCCAAGAGGTACTACCCAACAGGCACAGAGAATCACCCAGAGCCCCCTGGTGCTCCCAGAAAGGGAACAGCTGGCTCTTCCCTCTCGACTATCATTTACAAATAAATTGCTGTAATGTTGGTGCGGGGGAGGGAGAAGAAAAGAAGGAGGGGCAAATGGGCTGTCTTTAATGAAGAAGATGGGTGAAGGAAAAGGAGGGAAGCAGGAGGAAAAATGACTCCTTTTTGCATGATAAATTGTTGCCAAAGTCAAGGATAGATGTCTCTGCAGGAGCCATTCTCCCTCCACTTTCAGCAACATCCTACTTAGGCATGCATTAGGCACAATCACCGAATCTTTTGCACTCAAAGTCTCATTTCTCAACTCTACACTGACTCCTCCTGCTTTTATGTGAAAAGTGCCCCCAAACCCCTGCCATACATAAGCACATGCCACCCCATCTCCCTAGCCTCTTTTCTTTCCTAGTGCCTTTCTACCTGATCTACAGCTTTTCAATTAAGTGGGTCCCTCTCTGTTCTCCCCAAGTCTGCTCACAGACATATGTTTTCTTCCCATATGACTGTGGCCCTCCCAGACCCTTTCTGTTCATCTGGGGACACACAATATACCCCCTGGGGAACATTATCTTGTCATTTGGTGAGCCAAGATTGGCTGCCACAGAACAGAGTATGATTTCCCTGGAATCTGATGTCTGTTCATTATTGCAGTTAATTCCCATTGCTGTGTTAATGGCAAGGATTTGTGCCTGGGATAACCACTAGAAAGTTGTGGGTGGAGGGAGGTGATGATAGGAGCTAACCATCATGCTGGGTTTACAGTGTCAATACAGTTAAATCCATATATGTTTTAATTATTTTTTTCCCAAAATAGGTTATATTATTGAGCTCATATTAGCAATTTTCAATCATTTTTTATTAGAGCTGAATTGATTTCCTGCTTATTTCTTTGCATATAAAAATGTAATCATATGAACAACTTTCATCTACTGTCAGATGAAAAAATAATAATAAAAACAATAAATTCAACCAATTGGTTATACAGAGCCTAACGATATTAATATTGGCTAAGGAAGATATTACTTATATTCCTGATCTTCATATTTTTATATAACTCTGCTCCATCTCTTGAGTTGGATTGATTTCAGTATTCCAAATTCATTGCCCATCCTTGCCACCTTCAGCCATAGGATGGTCCATTCACAGAAGCTCTTAAAATATAGGGCACCTACTCTGTGGAAGATGACATCCATTGCTATCAGGGTTATTGGATGCTAATGTACCAGGTAGGCAAGGTCTTTAAAGAAAAAAGATTTCAATAAGTGGAGATGAGAACAAGGCCATTCTTTTACATGGAGGTAACATAATAAAGAATGGCACAAAGACAGGAAAGGGAAAGCCATATAAGGGAATGAGGAACGAAGAATAGTTTGGTTGGAGTTAGGAGGAATGATTACTCATTCCTCATTACTACTGAGAATAATTAGCATTTATATAATATTCTAAAATTTCTGAAGCTCTTCACACATGGTAGCCCATTTGATTCTCACAATAACTCTATGGGGTAGATGCCACTGTTAGCTTCCATTGAGGATGAGGAAATCAACTTGCAGATGAAAAGCTGTCTGAGTTTAAGTGACTTTCCCAGGGTCATACATCTAGCAAGTATCTGAGGTGGGATATAAGTCAAGTCTTTCTGGTTTGAGTCCAATGTTGTATCTATTGCTTAGATATTGAATGAGAGGCTGGAGAGAAAGGCTGATTTCTCCACTGGGGTCTCTGAAGGCTAAGCTCTGACCATGGTTTTTACAGTCAGTGTGGTGTCATTGAAAGTATCTGAGCAGACACTGATCAAAGCAGTGTTCTATGAACATTAACTTGTAAATAGGTGTAGGATAGATTCAAGAGGATGAGAATGGAGAATGGAGACCAGTTAGGAAGGTACTACACCAGCTCAGGTGAGAGTTAATGTGAGTTTTACTAGTGTTGTGGCAGTGAGGAGAGAAAGGAAGGGATCCTTGTAAGTGGCATTGAGAAGGAATAATCACCATTGCTTGGTAATTGACTTGATATGGGATGCAAGGGGGAGGGAAGGAGACAAAAGGAAAGAAAGGAAAACAGAGGAAGACAGAGGAAAGAAAGCCATGAGGAGTGTAGTTAATGGAGATATAAAAAGAAAGGGTTAATTTTTTTTAAAAGTAATACATTGTTACAATGCCCCATATGTGATAATGAACTGTTGTCCATCCGTGACACCTCTGATCATTTGAGACTTCTAAATGGAAATGTCAAGTAGGCAGTGGAAAATGTAAGACAAGAACTTAGTACTGAAGTCATGACTAGGATTTGGAATTCACTGTTGTCAGGTTGACAGTTCAAGAGCCTAGAGTAGCTGAAATCTCTGAGGAAGACAGTAGAGAGAAGAAAGAGGAAGGGAGAGAAGTCAGGAAAAGAGAGGTATGAGGCTCAAACCTTGGAGAATACCCCCATATAGGAGCCAATAAAAGGAAGAGGGAGAGAAAGAGAGTCATTGACTATGTGAAGGAAAACAGTAGGAACAGAAAAACAACAAGGAACCAGGAAAAGAAAGAATTTCAGTGGGAGGGTAATTAAAAGTGTCAAATGCTAAAGATAGGTCAAGGTGAATTAGGACTGAGAAAAACACACCTGCACTATAATTAATTGGCCCTTGGCAACCTTTGGCAGAGTAATTATAATCCAATGGTTAGTGAAAAGTCATTATTATAAAGGGTTAAAGAGGGAGGGGATGAAGAGAAAATGGAAGCAGAAAAGTTTGATGGCAAAAGGAAGAAGAATCAAATTTCTCAAGGAGATTGATCAAGGGAAGAATTTATTCAGGGTGAGTGATGTGAACACATTTATAGATGAATTCATTCATTCAATAAATATGGTAATATTTCACTTAACCAAAGATTAGCTATTCAAAATGTCACCTGTCTAGAACATGTCCAAGAACCAGGAAGTACTCCACAAAAAGCAGCCAAATAATTGTGAAAAAGTTTATGCACTAAGCAAAAACACATTATACGTAAAAGAGCCATCCAGGCCCTCAATCAGGGCCTATTCACTCTTCCTTTATATATAATTTTAACAAATGTGACTAGTTACCTTCTAGTCTCACAGGAGATTAACTATAGAAAATCAGAAGCTGGATGAAGGGCCACTAAAGATAGGCATAATGACTGTGGGGAGATGTGACAACTGAAAAATGATAAAGGGGATAAAAATATTATAAAAAGAAAACGTAATAACTCAAAAACACAATAGTCCAGGGTCATTTAATATAGGGGCACACATAAAAAAATCTGTGTATACAAAGTGTCCTAAAATCTTAGTGCAGTTTTAAGCTTTAGTAGCTTAAAATGTATGAACTATATGAAGAAATAAATGAAATGAATATCTATATATACTTATATAGATACAATGGATATATGAATGCAAGACACTTTGCATTACAGCAAAGTACAATGATCAATGTTCATTCTGATAGCCCTGAGTAATAAAGAAAAGGCTAATTATGTTCAATATCTGTTTAAGAAGGCAAGGTAAGTATGTAAAATATTTTAGAAAGATCTCTGTAAAAATGAAAGTTAAAGAAAAACTTTCAGTTCTCTATAATATTTAGCTAAATAAAGTGACTCATTCCTAGATAGCTGGGGTGTTAATATGTTTTTGTAGAGCCTACTATGTACCAAAGACCATTCTAGGTAGAGTTAAGAAACATGATAACCTGTCTGCCATGCTGACCCAGGTCACGGGTTAGTTGGGATTGTCGTTACAAAATCCTATCAGTCCAATTAAAAAACAAAACCATGCAATTAATTCACTGTACACATACACACAAACATACACACACATACACACAAACACACACACACACACACACAAATGGTAAATAGGAGAAATAGTTCCCTTAGTTCTAAGCAATAGGTAATTTGTCCCTGTTTTAGATTATGTCTAATTTAAAGAATCTATAACTTTTTTCACTCAGTCTTTAATATCCTTCATTATCAGTGGGTCCTACCTTTAATCTAACCTAAGTTATTCATGCTGTAGTTTCTTCCTGTTCACATCTATGCAGTTTTCATTTTATATGGCTTATTTACTTCAGTACCAGTGAGTTGCTATGTGATACCAATCCTATTACACAGCTGCAGGCTCTCCCATAGGGGAGCAGATCTTTGAAGTCCTGTTGGATCAAACACATGGAATGGACCCAAGTTACCCCTATTTCAAGAAGCTTGCCCCTATTGCTTCCCATTTTGGGGCAGAAGTAGCAAAAACACTCTAGTCCTCTCACCCTGACTGTCACTAGAGTTCAGCTTTAAACTCAGAGCTCCATAACAGACAACAGCCTTATTCTTCTGACAGGGATTCAGGGTGAGGCTGGTGATGTCTCACTCCAGGCTGCTGGCAGCAGGGGTGCCAACGTCACTTAGTCAAGTGGGTCAACAATTCAGTTTTCAGACAGGATGGGTTTTTTTCCCTTCTAGCTCCCTGCTGTTCTTTCCCTGAGAACAGTCATAGCAGCTTCTCTCTTCTTCTCGGGGGGTATCTATTGTGTCATCTGCATCCTAGTAGGTTGATATGAATTCTTCAATTTAATGAAAGGATATGACAGAGAAGGAGAAAGGATGACAGAGGAGTAGCATGCTTGTACCTTCTGAATGAGTGGACCAAGTCAATATCATAGCATCCTAGATTTTGAACTGGAAAGCTGGTGCTAGAAGGGACATGAGAAGTCATAGAGTGCAACCCCCTCATTTTAAAGATGAGAGGTTAAGCAACTTTCATATAGTCAGATAGGTAGTTAAGTGTCAGAGCTGGAATTTGAACTCAGGGCTTCCCGACTCCAAGCCCAGATCTTTTTCTAAAGCACTATGCTGCTTTATCCCTGGGCTAAGTGAAACTGGGACTAAGTTTGAGGTTACAAACTTTTCATGTGTACAAATAATATATATGTGTGTGTATATATATACATATATATATATATGTATATATATATACACACATATATATATTCTTGTATATTTAATAATTATAATCTCCACATTGCTCAAATGTAAGAACTTTAAAATGCTGCATTTTCTGAAGTGTATATCTCAAAAAAAAAAAAAAAAGAATGAAGGGGTAGTAACATTGGGTTGGAATCCCAAAGGTTACTCCTTGCAAATGTAGTGAATTTCCATAGATAAGAAAGTCACCTACACCTTGCCCTAGGGACTAGTCTTGTTTCTGTATGAAAACAAGAGATGCTAATAGATATTTCTCCTACTATAGTTGATAATAGTTTTTGGTTCTTCTTTCAGAAGTTGTTTGTTCATATCTTTTGAATGTTTATCCATTAAGGTATAACCCCTGATAACTTATGTTAAACAACTAATGAGTATTAATTAAACAATGACAATTTGGCAAGCTCAATGCTGAGCATTGATATTACAAAGGCAAAAAATGAAACAGGTCTGGCCCTCCAGGGACTTACATTCTAGCATAAAAGACAATATATACATAAAAATTATTTAGATGGCAAAAAAATAATACAAGATAGTCTTTTGGGGGAGGGGAAGAGGAGAGGGAACTAGCAGCTTAAATAGCAGATCCTTAACATAGATATTTGATACCTTTTTTTTTATCCTATCAAACAAGAGCTATCAAATTTGCAGTCAGTTTCCCTTGCACAGACAAAATGCTGGAAATCAGCACACCAGATTAAAATGTAATTGGGAAATACGTAATAAAATAAAAATTCAATACAATATAGATAATGTTAATTTGTGGTTTTCTAAGTCAATATGCTGCCTGTAGGGATCCCTTTGTATTTGAGTTTACACCACTGCTATGGGCAGGTTCCACCCTCTCCCCATTCCACCCTTGTTGCATTGATTTTGCTTGTGCATAAGCTGGAAATCTCATTTTTAAAATAGCAACAAATAAACCCTTGACTTAATTCTGTCTCTCAGAATATAGTAGAAACAAAGAGATCTGCTTTCTGTCATGGTTACTTCACACTACAGAATATACATCACAAAAACTGAAAAATCCTTATCGGTGAATCCCCATGAGATTCACTAACTGTATGAAACCGGACATGGGCATGGAAAATAGCACATGTCAGATAACTATGAAAGCCAGCATTGGCCTATATGTTCAGGGCCTGACATTAATCAAGGCAATGCTAACAAAAATTAGGCAGCAGGTCTCCTGAGAAATTAGAAAACTGGTAAAGAAGGCTGTCTGAGCTGTAGGCTATCATCTACTTAGATCCTTCTCTCCCAAATTGGGTTCCAATTTAATTTGAGCAATAACCCAATTGCCATCAGGCCCCTAATTCTTATCCTCAAATTGCAAACCAGGAGCAGAAGTGGCTTTCTCCTCTTCGGAACAGAAGATAAAAGTTGCTCTTTCTCTGGATTTCCAGATGCATTTTTCATCATTAAAAGGAAAATGTCATTTTGGTGGCAGATATTAGTATGATTGGTGTCAGGAATGAATCTTCCTTTCTCTGTCAGACTTGCCTCAAACAATCCTAAGACAATGTTCTGTTAAAAGGCCACTTCCATTCCACATTCAAGCAAGTGGGAGAAGGGCAGGCTTCAGCTACTGACAGATGGGCTCAGCTGAGTCTGGAGATATGCCAGAGAGCTCAGCTGCTGGTCTGCTCTCTCCACCATGATGAAGAACTGAGGATGCTTCCAGGAAGCTTATTTCATGATCTAGCTAGAATCTCTTGGGGATTTTGGTTTAAAATGAGGGTTATTGTAGCTCTGGTTTGGAATGTGAGTTTTTAAGGAAAAATAGATACCATAACCAATGGTAGGTAGAGTCACATAGCTCTAAACCTTCACATTTCTGTATGTGAAGACTGAATTCTTTCTCCCAGAGAAGATCTAGAGTAAGCTCTCTATACTAATACTAGAGAAAGGCCTAGACTAGATTGGTTCTAACAGTCATAATACATTATTTTCTCCTGCTGGATAATGTCTCATCCTGAAATCTAAATAAGAGTACTTTTCAGGCATCACCTAGAGCTCAATTTTCTTAACTGTAAAATGAAGGTGCCTATTTTGCCTACCACAAACAATTTCTTGTGAGGATCAGATGAAATAATAGGTGCAAAAGTACTTTGTGAAGTTAAAAAGGATTATTTACATTTAAGGCAGTATTATTATTGTTGTTGGCGGTTTTCTCTGGCTCTGTGATTCCATCAGTGTATGGAGCTCCTGGTAAGGGTATCTCTTTGCCGATTATTGGTCCCCCTACAAAAAATAATGCTAAATATTATCACCACATTTTCCAGACAGGATATTTGAAGACTAAAGAGATTTAAAGCCTTTTCTTGAGTCCAGACTAGCTCTGTAGATCAACACTGTCACTTTAGGTCAGAGTATAAGGAACTTACCTCTTACTTGGAAAATCATTGGAAAAATGACCTAGGAGACATCTACAATGTTCATAAATCTGGGAAACAGACAAGCTCCTTCTAGTCTTATTTTCAGTTTCCCATTATTTACCAAATATCTGCAATGACCTGGGATTCCAGACAGAACCTAAGTTCCTAGTATCCATTCACATTCTTATTTGCTTTTGCCACTAAATATTCATCAGTAACATTTAAGACAAAAGAAAGAGATAATTACAAGGGGAGAGTTTTTTCAAAATATTAAAGGTTAACAGAATTCTTGGCATTTGTGCCTTGTCAATTTCCATGTAATTATGCTCAATTCCCAGAATTCAGAGTCCGTTCTGCCTGTTAACGCTTAAAGATGGTATCCCTGGAATGTAATTTATGAGACCATTTCTCAAATTTTTCAGGTGCAAACCAAGCCCTTGTTTAATAGTCTGATTATTATTAATGTTATTCTTGGACAGATAGTGCTGGGAGGTCACAAGTTGGGTGCTGGTACTAAAGTAGATTCATTATGGTAGTGCTGTTAGTCGATTTCCCCAAGAGCTGAATGAGTGCTCTGGGAAATATTTTTATTAACTGATAGGCAAATCACAATTATATTGGCTCTTTTCACTAAACTCCAGAGCCTTGGACTCAGTAGATTTCAGAAAGCCTTTATTCAGTGCCTAGTGTATACTAGGCACTGTCCTAGGCACAGAGAATACAAAAGCAAATATAAAAAAAACCAGTTCCTGTTTGGAAGTAATTAATATTCTACTGGGGATAAACAACACATATTCAGAGAAACAAATGCAATATATATGGAGCCATAACACAAAAGACAATAATAACCTTGTCTGTAGAATAGGGGCTGTATTTACTGCTCTGAAACCTTTGTTGTAAGGATCAAATTAGTAAATATATGCAAAAGCATTACAAAGAAAAAGTCATAGGCATTTCTATTATACACCTTCATGACGAGAAGAGTCTCATCTAACTCTGTGTGGATTAACTGTGTGATCTATAAAAGGCTATAATGTGGGTTATGCTGACATCCAGGACATAAATAGGTGTATTATACTGCTTCTCTCTGGTTTCATTCTTTGTTAGTCTGTCTGGAAGGGGTCTTTAACCTCTTTTGAGTCTTAGACCCTTTTGGTTCTCTGATGAAGCTTTTGGACTCCTCAGAATCATGTTTTTAAATGCAAAAAATAAATAGCATTACAAAGTAAACTAAATATATTGAAATAATGATCATTTTCCCCATCCAAGTTCATAGACTCTTTAAAATCTATAAATAAGCCCCTAAGAGTAGGGAGAAAGAGAAGAGGAATGGACCCAAGATTAAGAACCCATGCTCTAAAATCTTTCTTAAAGTATTTTCATCCTATATAAATTAAGTGAGTTATAAAAGTTCATTCTGTAAATATGTACTTTGAAAATTTTTTTAAACAAACACCTACAATTACATTCCAAAAATTTAGGAGCCTTGTCTTAGTTCTAGTTTTGAAAAATTAAAAAAAAAACACCTAAAATTACATTCCAAAAATTAAGGGGTTTTTCCTTAGTTCTAGTATTCTTGAATTTTGAAGACTAAAAGTCAGCTTGATGTAATATATTAGAATGATAGATGATTCAGGAAGACCTCAGTTAAAATTCTGCTTCTGACATGTATTAGCTCTGTGAACATGAATAGCAAATTGGCAGCTAGGTGGTGTAGTAGATAAATTCCTGGAGTCAGGCTGTGGTACTCTGGGTAAGTCACTTAACCTCTGCTTTCTTCAGTATCCTCATCTATAAAAGGGGGATGATAATAATAGCACTGACCCCCTCCCCCACCCCATCTCCCTCATGTTATTATCAGAATCAAATGAGACAATAAATAAAAAGCACTTAGCACAGTGCCTGGCACTTAATAGACATTACATAAATGTTCGTTATTATTGCTGTAATAATCATAGCAATTATAGTTAAAGTTAGCTAGGTGGTACAGTATTTAAGAGTGTTAGATTAGAAATCAGGATGACATGAGTTTGAATTCTGCCTCAGACACCTACTAGATACGTGACCCTGAGCAAGTCATTTAACCTGTATCCCTAGGTTAGTTTCTTTATCTGTAAAATGGAGATAATAAAAATGCCCACCCCTCAGGGTTGTGGCTGCAATCAAATACAATTAACATACATATATGGTGCTTTGCAAATCTTCAAGCACTCCATAAATGCTAGCCATCATTAGAATCATCATTATTGTTATTTAGCTATATAAATATTGTCTCATTTGCTTCTCACTACAACCCTGGAAGGTAGGTGTTTTTATTATCCATACTTTATAAATGAGGAAACTGGAGCAGACAGAGATTAAGTAATTTGCCCAAGGTCACTCTCTTAATAAGTGTCTGAGGCCAGATTTGAACTCAGGTCTTCCTGACTCCAGGTCCAGTAGCCATCTATCACCTGCACCAGGTCCCAAGTTCTCTTTCAGGTTCAGTTTTCATATCACATAAAATGGGGATAATGTCACCTATAACTCCTATCTTATGGGGCTATTGTGAGGCTCAACTGAGATAAAACAAGTGAAGCTGTCTATGAATATCAATGAAACTCTTTCCCCTGCTAGTATCCTTCCTGATTTTGTAGACCTGGATATTTCACCTTCTCAGCCTCTATCATTCGAAGCTAGACAGCCTTAATCATTTATGTAAAGTAAGTTAATCTTCTTATTTCTATGTCCTATATCTACAGGAATCTTCAGGTTCCAGCGGCTCCCTTCCTTCCTCTGGCATTCTCTGTGACTGTTGGCCTTGCCTAATACCCAACGGGAGGCATGAGTCAGAGAAGCACTTATTATCTCTCCTATGAAGGAGGGCACATTCATTATAAAGCCTGCTTCAGTCCTGATGGTGATAAATAAAGACAAGCAGATAAGTAAGCAGACAGATTGACATACAGGCAGACAGAGATATGTTTAATTATTTCTTGGATCTCTCAGAGTCAATAATATGAAATAGAAGAGGTACTTTGACTACAGAGACATTGTATCCCAAGACATATTGAGTGCAGAACTATACTGTATCTTCTGGCTCTATCTTTATAGTGCTTGAAGCAAAAGCAGGAGGAAAAAAAAAAAACCCTGAAAATAGGATGGCTTGTACAGTAATATGATCTGGGGGCAGGCCAGGTGGAGAAAGTAGAATATTTTGTCTACAGATACAAATTCAAGCAGGAGGCAATGTGGTACATCAGAAAGATCACTGACTCTGATACTTCCAAAGCTATTGATTGATTTCAGGGATTTTGTTGGTGTTATTTCGTCTTTTCCATCACATCCAACTCTTCATGATTCCATTTGGAGTTTTCTTGGCAAAGATACTGGAGTGGTTTGCATTTTCCCCTCTCAAGTACATTTTACAATTGAGAAAACTGAGGCAAAGAGGGTTAGGTGACTTGTCTAGGGTCACATAGCTGTAAACACCTGAAGCTGAATTTGAACACATATCTTCCTAATTCCAGCTTGGTGTTCTTTCCATTAGGCCACCAAGCTGCCCTCAATTTCAGGTATGGTAAAGATCAGTTCTACCCAATTACACTCTCACTGCTCCTTCCAGAGTGACAGGACTCAGTTTCTTTTAGATTTCTTGAACCTCTGAATGTAATTGCTATTTTAAAAGATTTTCTGAGACACATACGACATAAAGAACCCATACAATTTGCTGTCTCACTCAAACTGATTACCCTTAGTCCTTGTTAGAAAAGGGTTAATTGTGATTATAAGACCTGTTAACTGGAGTGGAGGAAGGAGAGAAGAAGAGAGAAGGAAAGAGGGAAAAGGAAAGGGAGCAGGAGAGAGAGAGAGAGAGAGAGAGAGAGAGAGAGAGAGAGAGAGAGAGAGAGAGAGAGAGAGAGAGAGAGAGAGAGAGAGCGAGAGAGAGAGTGAGAGAGAGAGGGAGAGAGAGGGAAAACAAGATAGATACAGAAGCAAAGACAGAGATTAACCCTCTAGAAGAGAAAAGGAGAGAGAAGGTAAAAGAGATGGAGGAACTGGGGGGAATAGTGTAAGATCTAAGGAAAGTAGAGGAGGTAGAGGGGCAAGGGCAAATGACTGAGGAGGAGAGAGAGAGGCAGAAATAGAAGATAGAAAGAGGGTCTGAAATAAAGGCAAAGAAAAATAGACATTTTCTAAAGGAGAAATGTTGAGTGAAAAAGACAGGTCTCTAGACAGTCAAATAAAGTAGAGTACAAAATGGAATCCAAATCAACTTGTCTTTAAAGAGTGGGTTAAAAATTCTCTTTATGGCTGGGTGCCTAGTGTAGTGTATAATCAGTGGAGGGATCCAGACAGCCAGATCCCAGCTAGGCTTTAGGGGAAGGTTCCCAAATGTGCAATTAATTTAGATTTAATGGGACAGTTACTGTAAGTTTAAATAAATGCCAATTAAATATTAATAGCGTATTTATTGAAGATTAACAGAGCCTTTTTTTTTTAAAAGAAAACCCTTCATCAATAGTATTTTAGTAATCTTGGCACCTACATTTGTGAACCTGTGGTCTCATAAAAACCAGTTAATTACTTTATGCCTCAGTTCTTTTGTCCCTAAAATGGGCACATTAGTGATTGGGAAAAATTAAAAGACATTATGGATGGAAAGGAAGGGTAGTTTCCATTTAGGGGGATCTGTATCTAAGTCCATTTTGAGAGGAGAGATTAATTCAAAACAAAGCTCAAAACTATTCTTGGCTTTAAAGGGGTAGGGAGGTCGGATATGGAAGTAATTTTTTCTTCTTCATATGGCTTTTCTGGGATTTTTATTTGGGAAACCTGAGAACACAGTAGAATAAAGTTTCCCATGCCCCAGGGAGAAGGGAAAGCAGTATCCTGTACTCCAGGCATCAAATAGTCTCATATTTAGCCTGCAAACTGGGCCCATACGCTCTCCTCTGTGAGAACAAGACACCAGGACATTAGTTAGGAATAGAGGTGGGAGCTAACAGGTCATCATTCTTCCAGACTCCTCAGGTCAGGTCCCAGGGTTTACAAATAAACTCAGACCTGGAGATATTCAGGTTTCCTGACTTTAAGCAAAGGGCTGCTTCCTCTTTGTAACCACAACTCTGCGTGGAGTTTCCTGAGGATCAAACCACTCCTCCAGGGGGAAAAACAAAAAACATCTGAGCTCAGTGTGAGTGGGACTGAGACACTGATTACACACACAGTGTCTCTGAATGAGAGAGGAAAACACATGTTTTGGCATGCTGGTAGTTCTGGAACTAGAGCATTCTGAAACAATCTCAGGGTTTATAACCAGATACAAAGCATTTCCAGGCCTTTCTCCTCCTTAGTTGCTAGGGCCATATAATTTGTTGAATGCAGGATCTGTCCATCAGGGTGTTATAGCAACTGATAGAAAATTTTGCAAATAAAGCCATGGACTGATTTCACCACAGTACTATGGGAAATGAACAGCTCCTGGAGGGCTACACTGGGCAATGCTGCCATCCACTGCTCAGTAGTTTCCTACTTTTCCATAGACATACTAGCAAGGGATGCCATTTTATCTTTAGTCTCTGAAATAACCTTATGTGCCTGGGTCTCAACATATCTGCTTCTTACCAACTGCCTAAAGAAAGCGCCATCCCTAATCCCCAGCCTAGGGAGAAGGATTAGTCATAACAGAACAATGGAAATCTGTGTTTTTAGATTTTTGGCAGAATGTAAGGTCCTTGAGGACAGGAGTTTTTTTTTTTCTTTCACTTTTGTCATTGTATCACCAACTCTTGTGCAGAGACTAATATGTGGAAGGTATTTAGGAAGTATTTGCTGGATTGAGACTGTCACTGTCTATATATCTATCCATTATTCCAACGTCCCTTTTGTTGTCACTTATTTGGATCTACTTCTGTTATCTATCAGAGATGTAGTAGGAAAATAATAACCACCAATTTAGAGTCAGAAGACATGGGTTTGAATCCTGACTCTCGAGTTTACTTGCTTCGTGACCTTGGGCAAGTCACTTCCTTTCCCTGGGACTCAGTTTTTCCATTGACTTAAAAAAATGGGAGAGTTAGACTCAATGGTCTCTTCGAAGCCTCTTCCAGCTCCACAAGTGAAACAATAAGCACTCTATAAATATAATCTATTATTATTAATATATCTGTTGTCCATCTCCCTTAGCATTAGGAAAATCATCTTAATGCTCTAAAATTCGTTTTGCTTTTCTGAACCTTTCAAATTCCTGTCCATTCTTTTTCTCACTTTATTTCTGTCCTGACGACTCTCATATTCTAGGACCCTTGCTCAAAGTTTGCCTGTTTTTCCTCCATGTCTAGAGTGCATTCCCTCCCCCAATGTCTTTTGATTTAACTCTTGAGGATTAGCACTAAGTTTGTTCTGAAGGCCCCACCCTCCTCTAAGCAGTGTCTAAGCTTCAGAACTTTTGCATTTAATCTCAGATGTCCCATCAGAACTTCTAACACCGAACTAGGCATCATCTCACTCTTTAACTGCCCAGTGAATCTCCTCTCCCAGCCTTCACTCAGTGTTTGAAATCTCTACCAGGAGAGGGGGGCCTTTAGCCTTGCAAAGGAGGAGGACTGAATTTCTTAAGATGGTATTCTTCCTTCTGAATTTTGCCTATACAGAATAAGCCCATTTGTACTCTCATCCCTGCTTGCTGAGGCTGAGAAGTTAAAAGAAAAAGAACAACTAACTCGACTGTCACTTGAAATTTTGCCCCCGTGACAGGCCCTGCTTTGTCTTCTGAGTGCCGGAGCCTCCAGGAGCCTCACTCTGCTCCCATTTCCTTACCTGACTGCTGTCACACTCCAGTGTCTTTATGGCGAGCTCCATGCTGGATTCCCCCGATCCTCCCTCTGCAGTCACAGAATTATTAAAGGGAATATTATTGTTTTCTTTTGCTTTGTGTGTGCATGTGTTTGCTTATGTCTGTGTGCCTGAGAGGTATTGTCCTATAGATATTTTTATAACCTGAAGCAATTACAGCTGTCAGCCAGGAGACGAGCCGTGACAAGTTGATTTATGTGTACAGTATATATGTATGCAAGAGGAAAGGGAAGAGAGAAGGGGAAGTAGGATGGGGGAAAGCGAGAGGCTGGAGGTAGGAAGTGGTTAGGTATCTGCTTTCCAGGAGGCAGAAGGGAAACTATTTCTTAAAAGAATACAAATAATGGAATTGCTTTTACTGATCAGTCCCTTTTCATTAATTCAGATAGGCTAGGAAAATAATACCAACCTAGTGATACTAGGAAAAGGTGCTCCAGTAGGTATTTAAAAGACCAGGGAGAAAGGTTTCCTTAATTTTGATCTTTCTCAGATGGAATCATTTTATAAGTTTAGATAGAATAAATTTGTGTCATCTTTTTGACCCTCTAAAGGACTGGAGCATTTATGATTGCTCTAGTGCTTTCCTTATAGTTTACTTTTTGTAGAAGCAAATATAACTATAATGTACTTGTAAGTGTAAAATTTTGTATAGGGTGGATGCCTGGGCCTGACAAAAGCCAGTCTGGAATTGCTAGTGGCTATTTCCCCTTCTGAGTCACCTTTATCTGGCTGCTCTTCTGTAGGCAGCAGCTCCTGGGAAGCCTCCCTTCACTGCCAGAGATAAAGAAGGTTTTACTATCTTTGGATCAACAGCAGGCAGCCTGGTAGAGTCTGAGTGCCTTAAAGAGGCCTAAAAGGAGAATCACTTTCCCATGAACAAGTAATAATGTAGCAATAACAGTCAAACTTTATTAATATAGCACCTTCTACCTTAAATGGATCTCTAAGTACTTTGCTGGGGAGTTAATCATAGAGTTCAGTCACAAAAGGAAACTGCTTGCTCTCATTATTCCCATTTCTAGATGCAGAAACAGATGTTCGGAGGTACCTACCTGGGAAGGAGAGCAAAGGCCAAGATGAGAACTTGTCATGGGAGAATTCACACAGGGCTCCTCTCTGGAGCATAGCAAAATTATTCCGGGCTCTTTGAATGAATTTCTTCCCTTAATGTTAGCCTTTGCCTCAACATGACTGGGAGGATGTGTCAGGATGTGTAAAGTGTGGAGTGTTAGTGCAGGTCATACCATCTCATTTGGAGAACAGGGGCAGTGTGTATAGTGTAGAAAGAGAGAAGTCAGGAAACCTGAGCTCAGACCCCGCCCCACCCCCCAAAAAAAACAAGAAAAATAACGTAAAAAAATTCTGGTCTACATTTAGACTCCAGCAGTTCTTTCTCTGGAGGTGCATAGTATTTTTCATCATTAAGTGCTTTGGAATTGTCTAGGATCATTGCTTAGAATAGCTAAATCATTCATAGTTGATCGTCATAATATTGCTGTTTCTGTGTACTGTGTTTTCCTGGTTCTGCTCATTCCATTTTGCATCAGCTCGTATAGGTTTTTCTGAAAGCATCCTGTTCACCATTTTTTAAAACACAATAGTATTCCATCACAACCATAATACCACAACTTGTTCATCCATTCCCCAATTGATGGACATGTCAATTTCCAATTCTTTGCCATCACAAAAAGAGCTGTTATAAATAATTTTTTGTATAAATAGTTCCTTTTCCTTTTTTTCTTTGATCTCTTTGGGATATAGACCTAACAACAATATTGCTGAGTCAACGTTTTATAACCCTATTGGCGAAGTTCCAAATTACTCACCAGAATGGTTGGATCAGTTCACAACCCCACAAACAATGCATTAGTGTCCCAATTTTCTCACATCCCCTCCAACATTTGTCATTTTCCTTTTCTGTCATATTAGCCAATCTGCTAGGTGTGAGGTTATACCTCAGAGTTTTTTTCAATTTGCATTTCTCTAATCAATAGTGATTTAGAGCATGTTTTCATATGACTATAGATAGCTTTGATTTCTTTGTCTGAAACTGTCTGTTCAGATCCTTTGACCATTTGTCAACTGGGGAATCACTCATATTCTTATAAATTTGACTCCATTCTCTATATATTTAAAAAGGGGCCTTTATTGGAGAAATTTGCAGCCTTCTATTCAATGCGCCATCAGCTGCCTCTATATGACAGTTACTCTGTAAATCTATTGTTCAGTTATTTTAGTTGTCTTCAACTCTTCATGACCCCATTTTGGGATTTTCTTGGCAAAGATACTTGGGTAGTTGGCCATTTCTTTTTCCAGATGAGGAAACTGAGGCAAACAGGGTGAAGTTATTTGCCCATGATCACACAGCTAGTAAGTGTCTGAGGTTAATCTGAACTCAGGAGTATGAGTCTCCCTGACTCCAGACCTGGTGCTCAATCCACTGCACCATCCAGCTGCCTTCCTCCATATAATAGCCCTTCAAATATCTGAATAGCTCTATCATGTCCCCCACTAAGTTTTTTTTTCTCTTCCAGCCTAAACAACATGAAGTCTGCCAGTTGACTGTGGCAAGGCATGTTCTCCAGTCTGCTCACTATCTCAGCCTTCTTCTCCAGGATGCTCTTATATTTGCTAACAAGCAGGATCTAGAAATGAAAACAAATGTGGTCTAACAGGACTGAGTATAGTGCAACCACCTGCTGAGATACTCTAAAAACAAGTAATGCTAACATAAATCTCCCTTGCCTTGCCTCATCAAAATCATCTCATCAAAATAATAGCAAATTAAAAAAAGAACTTCCTATTTCCTTCAGTACCTGCATCATTTCCTGGTAACTTTTCATTCTTTCAGGCCACAAAATGAGGATTTACCTGCTGCTGTGTGGCTAATGTTCTTGTCATCTAAAATAACGACAGTGAGACCACATTAATATAATCCTACAACAACTGTGTAAGGTAGACAGTATGGAGCATTATTAGCCCCATTTTGCAGATCAGTTAACTGAGGTTTGGAGAAATTAAACCATTTGGCAAAGGTCACACAGTTTGTAGGTGCCCAAGCTGGGATTTGAATCTAGTTCTGCTGACTGCAAGTCCAAGTTTCTTTGCTTCTCTCCAGACACCTAGCTTATTATCAAGAAGCCTACACCCCCGAAATAGTGGGGCAGTTCCAGTAAATCTTATGTAGGATAACACTTAGATGTCACTATAAATCTCAAATGATAACCTATTTTTTTTAAAAAATACACAGTATTTTATTTTTCTCCAGTTACATGTAAAAAGAATTTTTAACATTCATTTTTAAACTTTGACTTCCAAATTCTCTCCCTCCCTCCCTCCTTACCCTCCCCCATCATTGAGAAAGCAAACAATTTGATATAGGTTATACATGTGTAGTCATGCAAAACATTTCCAGATTAGTCATGTTGTGAAATAAAACATAGACAAGAAAAATGAAGTTAAAAAGTGTGCTTCAATCAATATTCAGACACCATCAGTTCTTTCTCTGGGGATGGATAGCATTTGTTCATCATAAGTCCTTCAGAGTTGTCTTGGATCATTGTATTGCTGAGAATAGCTAAGTCATTCACAGCTGATCATCTTTCAATATTGCTGTCACTTTGTACACAGTACATTTCACTTTGCATCGGCCCATGTAAGTCTTTCCAGGTTTTTCTGAGGGCATCCTGCTCATCCAAATGGTGACCTATTAAAACCCACTGATAGATACTAAGGTGAAGAAGGTAGCCTTCATAATTTCTATGCTCTGCTACCTCACAGCTTGACTTACCGGGGATCCAAGAATTTTTATGACTCTTTCCCCTCCCACCCTGCCCTGACCTCTCCCTACTCACAAAACCTTGGCAGTCCTATTCAAGTCTATTTGGTGCGGGAAGATCTCTGAGAAACTTGGATTCTCATAAAACAGCCCTAGACAATTAGCAGCCTGTTTAATAGGTTCAGCAGAAAGCCTAAGTAGACACTACCAGTGCTTCTGCAGATCAGGAGGGAGGATTTAGGTCAATGCCGAGAGCTTACATCATGGAGGCCCTCAGTGCCGAGCAGCTTTGCATCACTGATGTGCCAACCAAGCTCTGTGCTCCCTAGGTACAGATGATGCTAGGCCCTGTGATGGGGAATGCAGGTCCTTTTAGCAGCACTTAAGAGGGGGAAAATCATAATGCAAGTACAAAGATAAACAGTAACTGCAGAAAAGGGGAAGTGACAGGTACCCAGGCAAATCCATTTTTTCCCAGAGCTCTGTGATTTTGAAAGACACAGTGTTTAAGAATGAAATCAACTGTGCAAGAGTTTGCAACTAAGGGAAACCTGGGATCCGTCAATATAGATATACCAAGTGTCTAGGTTTTCACTAATTTGAGATCTTTTGCAGAGCTAACATTTTTCTAATATACATAAAATCAGTCCTGTCTAGTGGCCTGGACTGGCATCAGGAGACCTGGCTGCTTCCCTGGGTTCTGCCACTTAATAGCTGTGTGACAACGGACAGTTTCATTCAACTCTCTGTATCTTGTTTCCCTTATTTGTAAAATGAGGAAATTGAATTAAATAGCCCTTAGTCTGGAAATTTCTGTTGTCTGAATCAATAATAAGTAAGTAGATTGTAGGGGATTAGGATTTCCCCCATTGCTCCCAGGAAGAAAAAAAAATCAAAGGGACTTTGCCAACTTCTTAGAAGGTTTTATATATCACACCTAACATCTATGTTTTGAATGCTATCTTTAATTTACTTTGCTTTTTGGAGGTAGAGGCTGTGATGGAGGGTTTGTACTGTGGAAGGGTGTGTCCTATTGATGTAAGGATCTGATCATGTTAAAGTAAGCAC